>NC_073242.2:52445000-53121785 GCF_029281585.2 Gorilla gorilla gorilla
GATTCCATTCTATTCCATTCCATTCCATTCCATTCCATTCCATTCCATTCCATTCCATTCCATTCCATTCCATTCCATTCCATTCCATTCCATTCCATTCCATTCCATTCCATTCCATGGAATTCCATTCCATTCCATTCCATTCCATTCCATTCCATTCCATTCCATTCCATTCCATTCCATTCCATTCCATTCCATTCCATTGAATTCCATTCCATTCCATTCCATTGAATTCCATTCCATTCCATTCCATTCCATTCCATTCCATTCCATTCCATTCCATTCCATTGAATTCCATTCCATTCCATTCCATTCCATTCCATTCCATTCCATTCCATTCCATTCCATTCCATTCCATTCCATTCCATTCCATTCCATTCCATTCCATTCCATTGAATTCCATTCCATTCCATTCCATTCCATTCAATTCCGTTCCATTCCATTCCATTCCATTCCATTCCATTCCATTGATTCCATTCCATTCCATTCCATTCCATTCCATTCTACTCGGGTTGATTCATTCCATTCCATTCCATTCCATTCGATTCCATTCCATTCCATTCGATTCCATTCCATTCCATTCGATTCCATTCCATTCCATTCCATTCCATTCCGATTCCATTCCATTCCATTCCATTCCATTCCATTCCATTCCATTCCATTCCATTCCATTCCATTCCATTCCATTCCATTCCATTCCATTCGATTCCATTCGATTCCATTCGATTCCATTCCGATTCCATTCCGATTCCATTGCATTCCATTCCATTCCATTCCATTCCATTCTATTTTCCATTCCATTCCATTCCATTCCATTCCATTCCATTCCATTCCATTCCATTTGAATTCCATTCCATTCCATTCCATTCCATTCCATTCCATTCCATTCCATTCCATTCCATTCCATTCCATTCCATTCCATTCCATTCCATTCCATTCCATTCCATTCCGTTCCTCGGGTTCCGTTCCATTCCATTCCATTCCATTCCATTCCGTTCCATTCCATTGATTCCATTCCATTCCATTCCATTCCATTCCATTCCATTCCATTCCATTCCATTCCATTCCATTCCATTCCATTCCATTCCACTCCATTCCATTCCATTCCATTCCATTCCATTCCATTCCATTCCATTCCATTCCATTCCATTCCATTCCATTCCATTCCATTGAATTCCATTCCATTCCATTCCATTCCATTCCATTCCATTCCATTCCATTCCATTCCATTCCATTCCATTCCATTCCATTCTTCCATTTCCATTCCATTCCATTCCATTCCATTCCATTCCATTCCATTCCATTCCATTCCATTCCATTCCATTCCATTCCATTCCATTCCATTCCATTCCATTCCATTCCATTCCATTCCATTCCATTCCATTCCATTCCATTCCATTCCATTCCGTTCCATTCCATTCCATTCCATTCCATTCCATTCCATTCCATTCCATTCCATTCCATTCCATTCCATTCCGTTCATTCATTCCATTCCATTCCATTCCATTCCATTCCATTCCATTCCATTCCATTCCATTCCGATTCCATGAATTCCATTCCATTCCATTCCATTCCATTCCGTTCCATTCCATTCCATTCCATTCCATTCCATTCCATTCCATTCCATTCCATTCCATTATTCCATTCCATTCCATTCCATTCCATTCCATTCCATTCCATTCCATTCCCATTCCATTCCATTCCATTCCATTCCATTCCATTCCATTCCATTCCATTCCATTCCATTCCATTCCATTCCATTCCATTCCATTCCATTCCATTCCATTCCATTCCATTCCATTCCATTCCATTCCATTCCATTCCATTCCCATTCCATTCCATTCCATTCCATTCCATTCCATTCCATTCCATTCCATTCCATTGAATTCCATTCCATTCCATTCCATTCCATTCCATTCCATTCCATTCCATTGCATTCCATTCCATTCCATTCCATTCCATTCCATTCCATTCCATTCCATTCCATTCCATTCCATTCATTAGGGTCCATTCCATTCCATTCCATTCCATTCCATTCCATTCTATTCGGGTCCATTCCATTCCATTCCATTCCATTCCATTCCATTCCATTCCGTTCCATTCCATTCTACTCCATTCCATTCCATTCCATTCCATTCCATTCTCCGGTACATTCCATTCCATTCCATTCCATTCCATTCCATTCCATTCCATTCCATTCCATTCCATTCCATTCCATTCCATTCCATTCCATTCCATTCCCGTTCCATTCCATTCCATTCCATTCCATTCCGTTCCACTTTCCATTCCATTCCATTCCATTCCATTCCATTCCATTCCATTCCATTCCATTCCATTCCATTACTCCATTCCATTCCATTCCATTCCCGTTCCATTCCATTCCATTCCATTCCATTCCGTTCCATTCCATTCCGTTCCATTCCATTCCATTCCATTCCATTCCGTTCCCGGTTCCATTCCATTCCATTCCATTCCATTCCATTCCATTCCATTCCATTCCATTCCGTTCTCCTCCATTCCATTCCATTCCATTCCATTCCATTCCATTCCATTCCATTCCATTCCATTCCATTCCATTCCATTCCATTCCATTCCGTTCTGCTCGGGTACATTCCATTCCATTCCATTCCATTCCATTCCATTCCATTCCATTCCATTCCATTCCGTCTACTCGGGTCCATTCCATTCCATTCCATTCCATTCCATTCCATTCCATTCCATTCCATTCCATTCCATTCCATTCCATTCCATTCCATTCCATTCCATTCCATTCCATTCCATTCCATTCCATTCCATTCCATTCCATTCCATTCCATTCGATTCCATTCCATTCCATTCCATTCCATTCCATTCCATTCCATTCCATTCCATTCCATTCCATTCCATTCCATTCCATTCCATTCCATTCCATTCCATTCCATTCCATTCCATTCCATTCCATTCCATTCCATTCCATTCCATTCCATTCCATTCCATAATTCCATTCCATTCCATTCCATTCCATTCCATTCCATTCCATTCCATTCCATTCCATTCCATTCCATTCCATTCCATTCCATTCCATTCCATTCCATTCCATTCCATTCCATTCCATTCCATTCCATTCCATTCCATTCCATTCCATTCCATTCCATTCCATTCCATTCCATTCCATTCCATTCCATTCCATTCCGTTCTACTCGGGTTGATTCCATTCTATTCCATTCCATTCCATTCCATTCCATTCCATTCCATTCGATTCCATTCCATTCCATTCCATTCCATTCCATTCCATTCCATTCCATTCCATTCCATTCCATTCCATTCCATTCCATTCCATTCCATTCCATTCCATTCCATTCCATTCCATTCCATTCCATTCCATTCCATTCCATTCCATTCCATTCCATTCCATTCCATTCCATCCATTCCATTCCATTCCATTCCATTCCATTCCATTCCATTCCATTCATTCCATTCCATTCCATTCCATTCCATTCCATTCCATTCCATTCCATTCCATTCCATTCCATTCCATTCCATTCCATTCCATTCCATTCCATTCCATTCCATTCCATTCCATTCCATTCCGTTCTACTCGGGTTGATTCCATTCTATTCCATTCCATTCCATTCGATCCCATTTGATTCCATTCGATTCCATTCAATTCCATTCGATTCCATTCCATTCCACTCCATTCCATTCCATTGAATTCCATTCCATTCCATTCCATTCCATTCCATGGAATTCCATTCCATTCCATTCCATTCCATTCCATTCCATAGAATTCCATTCCATTCCATTCCATTCCATTGAATTCCGTTCCATTCCATTCCATTCCGTTCCGTTCCGTTCCGTTCCGTTCCGTTCCGTTGCGTTCCGTTCCGTTCCGTTGTGTTCCGTTCCGTTCTACTCGGGTTGATTCCATTCTATTCCATTCCATTCCAATCCATTCCATTCCATTCCATTGAATTCCATTCCATTCCATTCCATTCCATTCCATTCCATTCCATTCCATTGAATTCCATTCCATTCCATTCCATTCCATGGAATTCCGTTCCATTCCATTCCATTCCGTTCCGTTCCGTCCCGTTCCGTTCCGTTCCGTTCCGTTGCGTTCCGTTCCGTTCTACTCGGGTTGATTCCATTCTATTCCATTCCATTCCATTCGATTCCATTCGATTCCATTCGATTCCACTCCATTCCATTCCATAGAATTCCATTCCATTCCATTCCATTCCATGGAATTCCATTCCATTCCATTCCATTCCATTGAATTCCATTCCATTCCATTCCATTCCATTGAATTCCATTCCATTCCATTCCATTCCATTCCATTCCATTCCATTCCATTCCATTCCATTCCATTCCATTCCGTTCCATTCCATTCTACTGGTGTCCATTCCATTCCATTCCATTCCATTCCATTCCATTCCATTCCATTCCATTCCATTCCTTTCCATTCCATTGCATTCCATTGCATTCCATTCCATTCCATTCCATTCCATTCCATTCCATTCCACTCCACTCCACTCCACTCCACTCCATTCCACTCCACTCCACTCCGGTACATTCCATTCCATTCCATTCCATTCCATTCCATTCCATTCCGTGCTTCTCGGGTACATTCCGTTCCGTTCCATTCCATTCCATTCCATTCCATTCCGTTCCAGTGCACTCTACTCCACTCCACTCCACTCCACTCCACTCCGGTACATTCCATTCCATTCCATTCCATTCCATTCCATTCCATTTCCATTCCATTCCATTTCCATTCCCGTTCCATTTCCATTCCCGTTTCTTTTCCATTCCCGTTCCATTTCCATTCCAGTTCCATTACCATTCCCGTTCCATTTCCATTCCCGATCCATTTCCATTCCCGTTCCATTTCCATTCCCGTTCCATTTCCATTCCCGTTCCGTTACCATTCCCGTTCCATTTCCGTTCCCGTTCCGTTTCCGTTCCCGTTCCATTTCCGTTCTCGTTCCGTTTCCGTTCCCGTTCCATTTCCATTCCCGTTCCATTTCCGTTCCCGTTCCATTTCCATTCCCGTTCCATTTCCATTCCCTTTCCATTTCCATTTCATTCCATTCCGTTCTGCTCGGGTACATTCCATTCCATTCCATTGCATTCCATTCCGTTCTGCTCCTGTCCATTCCATTCCATTCCATTCCGTTCCATTCCGTTCTACTCGGGTAGATTCCATTCCATTCCATTCCATTCCATTCCATTCCATTCCATTCCATTCCATTCCATTCCATTCTACTGGTGTCCATTCCATTCCATTCCATTCCATTCCATTCCATTCCATTCCATTCCATTGCATTCCATTCCATTCCATTCCATTCCATTCCGTTCCGTTCTACTCGGTTACATTCCATTCAATTCCATTCCATTCCGTTCTACTCGGGTAGATTCCATTCCATTCCATTCCATTCCTTTCCATTCCATTGCATTCCATTGCATTGCATTGCACTCAATTCCATTCCATTCCATTCCATTCCATT
Source organism: Gorilla gorilla gorilla (assembly GCF_029281585.2). NCBI lineage: Eukaryota > Metazoa > Chordata > Mammalia > Primates > Hominidae > Gorilla > Gorilla gorilla. The sequence goes on from NC_073242.2 coordinate 52,450,487, forward strand.
CCATTCCATTCCATTCCATTTCATTCCGTTCCGTTCAACTCGGTTACATTCCATTCAATTACATTCCATTCCGTTCTACTCGGTTACATTCCATTCCATTCCATTCCATTCCATTCCAATCCATTCCATTCCATTCCATTCCGTTCTACTCGGGTACATTGCATTCCATTCCATTCCATTCCATTCCATTCCATTCCATTCCATTCCATTCCATTCCATTCCATTCCGTTCTACTTTGGTACATTCCATTCCATTCCATTCCATTCCATTCCATTACATTCCATTCCATTCCATTCCGTTCTACTCGGGTTGATTCCATTCTATTCCATTCCATTCCATTCCATTCCATTCCATTCCATTCCATTCCATTCCATTCCATTCCATTGAATTCCATTCCATTCCATTCCATTCCATTGAATTCCATTCCATTCCATTCCATTCCATTCCATTCCATTCCATTCCATTGAATTCCATTCCATTCCATTCCATTCCATTCCATTCCATTCCATTCCATTCTACTGGTGTCCATTCCATTCCATTCCATTCCATTCCATTCCATTCCATTCCATTCCTTTCCATTCCATTGCATTCCATTGCATTCCATTCCATTCCATTCCATTCCATTCCACTCCACTCCACTCCACTCCACTCCATTCCACTCCACTCCACTCCGGTACATTCCATTCCATTCCATTCCATTCCATTCCATTCCGTGCTTCTCAGGTACATTCCGTTCCGTTCCATTCCATTCCATTCCATTCCATTCCATTCCGTTCCAGTGCACTCTACTCCACTCCACTCCACTCCACTCCACTCCGGTACATTCCATTCCATTCCATTCCATTCCATTCCATTCCATTTCCATTCCCATTCCATTTCCATTCCCGTTCCATTTCCATTCCCGTTTCTTTTCCATTCCCGTTCCATTTCCATTCCAGTTCCATTACCATTCCCGTTCCATTTCCATTCCCGATCCATTTCCATTCCCGTTCCTTTTCCATTCCCGTTCCATTTCCATTCCCGTTCCGTTACCATTCCCGTTCCATTTCCGTTCCCGTTCCGTTTCCGTTCCCGTTCCATTTCCGTTCTCGTTCCGTTTCCGTTCCCGTTCCATTTCCATTCCCGTTCCATTTCCGTTCCCGTTCCATTTCCATTCCCGTTCCATTTCCATTCCCTTTCCATTTCCATTTCATTCCATTCCGTTCTGCTCGGGTACATTCCATTCCATTCCATTGCATTCCATTCCGTTCTGCTCCTGTCCATTCCATTCCATTCCATTCCGTTCCATTCCGTTCTACTCGGGTAGATTCCATTCCATTCCATTCCATTCCATTCCATTCCATTCCATTCTACTGGTGTCCATTCCATTCCATTCCATTCCATTCCATTCCATTCCATTGCATTCCATTCCATTCCATTCCATTCCGTTCCGTTCTACTCGGTTACATTCCATTCAATTCCATTCCATTCCGTTCTACTCGGGTAGATTCCATTCCATTCCATTCCATTCCTTTCCATTCCATTGCATTCCATTGCATTGCATTGCACTCAATTCCATTCCATTCCATTCCATTCCATTCCATTCCATTCCATTCCATTCCATTCCATTCCATTCCGTTCCGTTCAACTCGGTTACATTCCATTCAATTACATTCCATTCCGTTCTACTCGGTTACATTCCATTCCATTCCATTCCATTCCATTCCAATCCATTCCATTCCATTCCATTCCGTTCTACTCGTGTACATTCCATTCCATTCCATTCCACTCCATTCCATTCCATTCCATTCCATTCCATTCCGTTCTACTTTGGTAGATTCCATTCCATTCCATTCCATTCCATTCCATTCCATTCCATTCCATTCCATTCCGTTCTACTCAGGTTGATTCCATTCTATTCCATTCCATTCCATTTCATTCCATTCCATTCCATTCCATTCCATTCCATTCCATTCCATTCCATTGAATTCCATTCCATTCCATTCCATTCCATGGAATTCCATTCCATTCCATTCCATTCCATGGAATTCCATTCCATTCCATTCCATTCCATGGAATTCCATTCCATTCCATTCCATTTCCATTCCATTCCATTCCATTCCATTCCATTCCATTCCATTCCATTCCATTCCATTCCATTCCATTCCATTCCATTCCATTCCATTCCATTCCATTCCATTCCATTCCATTCCATTCCATTCCATTCCATTCCATTCCATTCCATTCCATTCCATTCCATTCCATTCCATTCCATTCCATTCCATTCCATTCCATTCCATTCCATTCCATTCCATTCCATTCCATTCCATTCCATTCCATTCCATTCCATTCCATTCCATTCCATTCCATTCTATTCCATTCCATTCCATTCCATTCCATTCGATTCCATTCGATTCCATTCAATTCCATTCCATTCCATTCCATTCCATTCCATTCCATTCCATTCCATTCCATTCCATTCCATTCCATTCCATTCCATTCCATTCCATTCCATTCCATTCCATTCCATTCCATTCCATTCCATTCCATTCCATTCCATTCCATTCCGTTCCATTCCGTTCCATTCCGTTCCGTTCCGTTCCGTTCCGTTCCGTTCCGTTCCGTTCCGTTCCGTTCCGTTCCATCTACTCGGGTTGATTCCATTCTATTCCATTCCATTCCAATCCATTCCATTCCATTCCATCGAATTCCATTCCATTCCATTCCATTCCATTCCATTCCATTCCATTCCATTGAATTCCATTCCATTCCATTCCATTCCATGGAATTCCGTTCCATTCCATTCCATTCCGTTCCGTTCCGTCCCGTTCCGTTCCGTTCCGTTCCGTTGCGTTCCGCTCCGTTCTACTCGGGTTGATTCCATTCTATTCCATTCCATTCCATTCGATTCCATTCGATTCCATTCGATTCCACTCCATTCCATTCCATAGAATTCCATTCCATTCCATTCCATTCCATGGAATTCCATTCCATTCCATTCCATTCCATTGAATTCCATTCCATTCCATTCCATTCCATTGAATTCCATTCCATTCCATTCCATTCCATTCCATTCCATTCCATTCCATTCCATTCCATTCCGTTCCATTCCATTCTACTGTTGTCCATTCCATTCCATTCCATTCCATTCCATTCCATTCCATTCCATTCCATTCCATTCCATTCCATTTGCATTCCATTCCATTCCATTCCATTCCATTCCATTCCATTCCATTCCATTCCATTCCATTCCACTCCACACCACTCCAGTCCACTCCATTCCACTCCACTCCATTCCGGTACATTCCATTCCATTCCATTCCATTCCATTCCATTACGTGCTTCTCAGGTACATTCCGTTCCGTTCCATTCCATTCCATTCCATTCCATTCCGTTCCAGTGCACTCTACTCCACTCCACTCCACTCCACTCCGGTACATTCCATTCCATTCCATTCCATTCCATTCCATTCCATTCCATTTCCATTCCCATTCCATTTCCATTCCCGTTCCATTTCCATTCCCGTTTCTTTTCCATTCCCGTTCCATTTCCATTCCAGTTCCATTACCATTCCCGTTCCATTTCCATTCCCGATCCATTTCCATTCCCGTTCCATTTCCATTCCCGTTCCATTTCCATTCCCGTTCCGTTACCATTCCCGTTCCATTTCCGTTCCCGTTCCGTTTCCGTTCCCGTTCCATTTCCGTTCTCGTTCCGTTTCCGTTCCCGTTCCATTTCCATTCCCGTTTCAATTGCGTTCCCGTTCCATTTCCATTCCCGTTCCATTTCCATTCCCTTTCCATTTCCATTTCATTCCATTCCGTTCTGCTCGGGTACATTCCATTCCATTCCATTGCATTCCATTCCGTTCTGCTCCTGTCCATTCCATTCCATTCCATTCCGTTCCATTCCGTTCTACTCGGGTAGATTCCATTCCATTCCATTCCATTCCATTCCATTCCATTCCATTCTACTGGTGTCCATTCCATTCCATTCCATTCCATTCCATTCCATTCCATTCCATTCCATTCCATTGCATTCCATTCCATTCCATTCCATTCCATTCCGTTCCGTTCTACTCGGTTACATTCCATTCAATTCCATTCCATTCCGTTCTACTCGGGTAGATTCCATTCCATTCCATTCCATTCCTTTCCATTCCATTGCATTCCATTGCATTGCATTGCACTCAATTCCATTCCATTCCATTCCATTCCATTCCATTCCATTCCATTCCATTCCATTTCATTCCGTTCCGTTCAACCCGGTTACATTCCATTCAATTACATTCCATTCCGTTCTACTCGGATACATTCCATTCCATTCCATTCCATTCCATTCCAATCCATTCCATTCCATTCCATTCCGTTCTACTCGGGTACATTGCATTCCATTCCATTCCATTCCATTCCATTCCATTCCATTCCATTCCATTCCATTCCATTCCATTCCATTCCGTTCTACTTTGGTACATTCCATTCCATTCCATTCCATTCCATTCCATTACATTCCATTCCATTCCATTCCGTTCTACTCGGGTTGATTCCATTCTATTCCATTCCATTCCATTCCATTCCATTCCATTCCATTCCATTCCATTCCATTCCATTCCATTCCGTGGAATTCCATTCCATTCCATTCCATTCCATTGAATTCCATTCCATTCCATTCCATTCCATTCCATTCCATTCCATTCCATTGAATTCCATTCCATTCCATTCCATTCCATTCCATTCCATTCCATTCCATTCTACTGGTGTCCATTCCATTCCATTCCATTCCATTCCATTCCATTCCATTCCATTCCTTTCCATTCCATTGCATTCCATTGCATTCCATTCCATTCCATTCCATTCCATTCCACTCCACTCCACTCCACTCCACTCCATTCCACTCCACTCCACTCCGGTACATTCCATTCCATTCCATTCCATTCCATTCCATTCCGTGCTTCTCGGGTACATTCCGTTCCGTTCCATTCCATTCCATTCCATTCCATTCCATTCCGTTCCAGTGCACTCTACTCCACTCCACTCCACTCCACTCCACTCCGGTACATTCCATTCCATTCCATTCCATTCCATTCCATTCCATTTCCATTCCATTCCATTTCCATTCCCGTTCCATTTCCATTCCCGTTTCTTTTCCATTCCCGTTCCATTTCCATTCCAGTTCCATTCCATTCCCGTTCCATTTCCATTCCCGATCCATTTCCATTCCCGTTCCATTTCCATTCCCGTTCCATTTCCATTCCCGTTCCGTTACCATTCCCGTTCCATTTCCGTTCCCGTTCCGTTTCCGTTCCCGTTCCATTTCCGTTCTCGTTCCGTTTCCGTTCCCGTTCCATTTCCATTCCCGTTCCATTTCCGTTCCCGTTCCATTTCCATTCCCGTTCCATTTCCATTCCCTTTCCATTTCCATTCCATTCCATTCCGTTCTGCTCGGGTACATTCCATTCCATTCCATTGCATTCCATTCCGTTCTGCTCCTGTCCATTCCATTCCATTCCATTCCATTCCGTTCCGTTCCGTTTCCATTCCATTCCATTCCATTCCATTCCATTCCATTCCATTCCATTCCATTCCATTCCATTCCATTCCATTCCATTCCATTCCATTCCATTCCATTCCATTCCATTCCATTCCATTCCATTCCATTCAATTCCATTCCATTCCATTCCATTCCATTCCATTCCATTCCATTCCATTCCATTCCATTCCATTCCATTCCATTGCATTCCATTCCATTCCATTCCATTCCATTCCATTCCATTCCATTCCATTCCATTCCATTCCATTCCGTTCCGTTCAACTCGGTTACATTCCATTCAATTCCATTCCATTCCGTTCTACTCGGTTACATTCCATTCCATTCCATTCCATTCCATTCCAATCCATTCCATTCCATTACATTCCGTTCTACTCGTGTACATTCCATTCCATTCCATTCCACTCCATTCCATTCCATTCCATTCCATTCCATTCCGTTCTACATTCCATTCCATTCCATTCCATTCCATTCCATTCCATTCCATTCCATTCCATTCCATTCCGTTCTACTCAGGTTGATTCCATTCTATTCCATTCCATTCCATTTCATTCCATTCCATTCCATTCCATTCCATTCCAATCCATTCCATTCCATTGAATTCCATTCCATTCCATTCCATTCCATGGAATTCCATTCCATTCCATTCCATTCCATGGAATTCCATTCCATTCCATTCCATGGAATTCCATTCCATTCCATTCCATTCCATGGAATTCCATTCCATTCCATTCCATGGAATTCCATTCCATTCCATTCCATTCCATGGAATTCCATTCCATTCCATTCCATTCCATGGATTTCCATTCCATTCCATTCCATTCCATTCCATTCCATTCCATTGAATTCCATTCCGTTCCATTCCATTCCATTGAATTCCATTCCATTCCATTCCATTCCATTCCATTCCATTCCATTCCATTGAATTCCATTCCATTCCATTCCATTCCATTCCATTCCATCCCATTCCATTCCATTCCATTCCATTCCGTTCTACTCGGGTTGATTCCATTCTATTCCATTCCATTCCATTCGATCCCATTTGATTCCATTCGATTCCATTCAATTCCATTCGATTCCATTCCATTCCACTCCATTCCATTCCATTGAATTCCATTCCATTCCATTCCATTCCATTCCATTCCATTCCATTCCATTCCATAGAATTCCATTCCATTCCATTCCATTCCATTGAATTCCGTTCCATTCCATTCCATTCCGTTCCGTTCCGTTCCGTTCCGTTCCGTTGCGTTCCGTTCCGTTCCGTTGTGTTCCGTTCCGTTCTACTCGGGTTGATTCCATTCTATTCCATTCCATTCCAATCCATTCTATTCCATTCCATTGAATTCCATTCCATTCCATTCCATTCCATTCCATTCCATTCCATTCCATTGAATTCCATTCCATTCCATTCCATTCCATGGAATTCCGTTCCATTCCATTCCATTCCGTTCCGTTCCGTCCCGTTCCGTTCCGTTCCGTTCCGTTGCGTTCCGTTCCGTTCTACTCGGGTTGATTCCATTCTATTCCATTCCATTCCATTCGATTCCATTCGATTCCATTCGATTCCACTCCATTCCATTCCATAGAATTCCATTCCATTCCATTCCATTCCATGGAATTCCATTCCATTCCATTCCATTCCATTGAATTCCATTCCATTCCATTCCATTCCATTGAATTCCATTCCATTCCATTCCATTCCATTCCATTCCATTCCATTCCATTCCATTCCATTCCGTTCCATTCCATTCTACTGTTGTCCATTCCATTCCATTCCATTCCATTCCATTCCATTCCATTCCATTCCATTCCATTCCATTGCATTCCATTGCATTCCATTCCATTCCATTCCATTCCATTCCATTCCATTCCATTCCACTCCACTCCACTCCAGTCCACTCCATTCCACTCCACTCCATTCCGGTACATTCCATTCCATTCCATTCCATTCCATTCCATTACGTGCTTCTCAGGTACATTCCGTTCCGTTCCATTCCATTCCATTCCATTCCATTCCATTCCGTTCCAGTGCACTCTACTCCACTCCACTCCACTCCACTCCGGTACATTCCATTCCATTCCATTCCATTCCATTCCATTCCATTCCATTCCATTTCCATTCCCATTCCATTTCCATTCCCGTTCCATTTCCATTCCCGTTTCTTTTCCATTCCCGTTCCATTTCCATTCCCGTTCCATTACCATTCCCGTTCCATTTCCATTCCCGATCCATTTCCATTCCCGTTCCTTTTCCATTCCCGTTCCATTTCCATTCCCGTTCCGTTACCATTCCCGTTCCATTTCCGTTCCCGTTCCGTTTCCGTTCCCGTTCCATTTCCGTTCTCGTTCCGTTTCCGTTCCCGTTCCATTTCCATTCCCGTTCCAATTGCGTTCCCGTTCCATTTCCATTCCCGTTCCATTTCCATTCCCTTTCCATTTCCATTTCATTCCATTCCGTTCTGCTCGGGTACATTCCATTCCATTCCATTGCATTCCATTCCGTTCTGCTCCTGTCCATTCCATTCCATTCCATTCCGTTCCATTCCGTTCTACTCGGGTAGATTCCATTCCATTCCATTCCATTCCATTCCATTCCATTCCATTCCATTCCATTCCATTCCATTCCATTCCATTCCATTCCATTCCATTCCATTCCATTCCATTCCATTCCATTCCATTGCATTCCATTCCATTCCATTCCATTCCATTCCGTTCCGTTCTACTCGGTTACATTCCATTCAATTCCATTCCATTCCGTTCTACTCGGGTAGATTCCATTCCATTCCATTCCATTCCATTCCTTTCCATTCCATTGCATTCCATTGCATTCCATTGCACTCCATTCCATTCCATTCCATTCCATTCCATTCCATTCCATTCCATTCCGTTCCGTTCAACTCGGTTACATTCCATTCAATTACATTCCATTCCGTTCTACTCGGTTCCATTCCATTCCATTCCATTCCATTCCAATCCATTCCATTCCATTACATTCCGTTCTACTCGGGTACATTCCATTCCATTCCATTCCATTCCATTCCATTCCATTCCATTCCATTCCATTCCATTCCATTCCATTCCATTCCGTTCATTCCATTCCATTCCATTCCATTCCATTCCATTCCATTCCATTACATTCCATTCCATTCCATTCCGTTCTACTCGGGTTGATTCCATTCTATTCCATTCCATTCCATTCCATTCCATTCCATTCCATTCCATTCCATTCCATTCCATTCCATTCCATTCCATTCCATTCCATGGAATTCCATTCCATTCCATTCCATTCCATTGAATTCCATTCCATTCCATTCCATTCCATTCCATTCCATTCCATTCCATTCCATTCCATTCCATTCCATTCCATTCCATTCCATTCCATTCCATTGAATTCCATTCCATTCCATTCCATTCCATTGAATTCCATTCCATTCCATTCCATTCCATTCCATTCCATTCCATTCCATTCCATTCCATTCCATTGAATTCCGTTCCATTCCATTCCATTCCATTCCATTCCATTCCATTCCATTCCATTCCAATTCCATTCCATTCCATTCCATTCCATTCCATTCCATTCCATTCCGTTCCATTCCATTCCATTCAATTCCCGTTCCATTCCATTCCATTCCATTCCATTCCATTCCATTCCATTCCATTCCATTCCATTCCATTCCATTCCATTCCATTCCATTCCATTCCATTCCATTCCATTCCATTCCATTCCATTCCATTCCATTCCATTCCATTCCATTCGATTCCATTCCATTCCATTCCATTCCATTCCATTCCATTCCATTCCATTCCATTCCATTCCCATTCCATTCCATTCCATCATTCCATTCCATTCCATTCCATTCCATTCCATTCCATTCCATTCCTCCATTCCATTCCATTCCATTCCATTCCATTCCATTCCATTCCATTCCATTCCATTCCATTCCATTCCGTTCCATTCCATTCCATTCCGTTCCATTCCGTTTTCCATTCCGATTGATTCCATTCCATTCCATTCCATTCCATTCCATTCCATTCCATTCCATTCCATTCCATTCCATTCCATTCCATTCCATTCCATTCCATTCCATTCCATTCCATTCCATTCCATTCCATTCCGTTCTACTCGGGTTGATTCCATTCCATTCCATTCCATTCCATTCTATTCCATTCCATTCCATTCGATTCCATTCAATTCCATTCCATTCCATTCCATTCCATTCCATTCCATTCCATTCCATTCCATTCCATTCCATTCCATTCCATTCCATTCCATTCCATTCCATTCCATTCCATTCCATTCCATTCCATTCCATTCCATTCCATTCCATTCCATTCCATTCCATTCCATTCCATTCCATTCCATTCCATTCCATTCCATTCCATTCCATTCCATTCCATTCCATTCCATTCCATTCCATTCCATTCCGTTCTATTCCGTTCCATTCCATTCCATTCCATTCCATTCCATTCCATTCCATTCCATTCCATTCCATTCCATTCCATTCCATTCCATTCCATTCCATTCCATTCCATTCCATTGAATTCCATTCCATTCCATTCCATTCCATTCCATTCCGTTCCATTCCATTCCATTCCATTCCGTTCCGTTCCGTTCCGTTCCGTTCCGTTCCGTTCCGTTCCGCTCCGTTCTACTCGGGTTGATTCCATTCTATTCCATTCCATTCCATTCGATTCCATTCGATTCCATTCGATTCCATTCCATTCCATTCCATTCCATTCCATTCCATTCCATTCCATTCCATTCCATTCCATTCCATTCCATTCCATTCCATTCCATTCCATTCCATTCCATTCCATTCCATTCCATTCCATTCCATTCCATTCCATTCCATTCCATTCCATTCCATTCCATTCCATTCCATTCCATTCCATTCCATTCCATTCCATTCCATTCTATTGTTCCATTCCATTCCATTCCATTCCATTCCATTCCATTCCATTCCATTCCATTCCATTCCATTCCATTCCATTCCATTGCATTCCATTCCATTCCATTCCATTCCATTCCATTCCATTCCATTCCATTCCATTCCATTCCATTCCATTCCATTCCATTCCATTCCATTCCATTCCATTCCATTCCATTCCATTCCATTCCATTCCATTCCATTCCATTCCATTCCATTCCATTCCGTTCCGTTCCATTCCATTCCATTCCATTCCATTCCATTCCATTCACTCCATTTCCATTCCATTCCGTTCCATTCCATTCCATTCCATTCCATTCCATTCCATTCCATTCGGTTCCATTCCATTCCCATTCCATTCCATTCCATTCCATTCCATTCGTTCCATTCCATTCCATTCCATTCCATTCCATTCCATTCCATTCCATTCCATTCCATTCCATTCCATTCCATTCCATTCCGTTCCTTCCATTCCATTCCGTTCCATTCCATTCCGTTCCATTCCATTCCGTTCCATTCCATTCCTCGATTCCATTCCATTCCATTCCATTCCAATTCCATTCCATTCCATTCCATTCCATTCCATTATTCCATTCCATTCCATTCCATTCCATTCCATTCCATTCCATTCCATTCCATTCCATTCCATTCCATTCCATTCCATTCCATTCCATTCCATTCCATTCCATTCCATTCCGTTCCATTCCATTCCATTCCATTCCATTCCATTCCATTCCATTCCATTCCATTCCATTCCATTCCATTCCATTCCATTCCATTCCATTCCATTCCATTCCATTCCATTCCATTCCATTCCATTCCATTCCATTCCATTCCATTCCATTCCATTCCATTCCATTCCATTCCATTCCATTCCATTCCATTCCATTCCATTCCATTCCATTCCATTCCATTCCATTCCATTCCATTCCATTCCATTCCATTCCATTCCATTCCATTCCATTCCATTCCATTCCATTCCGTTCTACTCGGTTACATTCCATTCCATTCCATTCCATTCCATTCCATTCCATTAGATTCCATTCCATTCCATTCCATTCCATTTTCCATTCCATTCCATTCCATTCCATTCATTCCATTCCATTCCATTCCATTCCATTCCATTCCATTCCATTCCGTTCCATTCCGTTCCGTTCAATTCCGGTTGATTCCATTCCATTCCATTCCATTCCATTCCATTCCATTCCATTCCATTCCATTCCATTCCATTCCATTCCATTCCATTCCATTCCATTCCATTCCATTGAATTCCATTCCATTCCATTCCATTCCATGGAATTCCGTTCCATTCCATTCCATTCCGTTCCGTTCCATCCCGTTCCGTTCCGTTCCGTTCCGTTGCGTTCCATTCCGTTCTACTCGGGTTGATTCCATTCTATTCCATTCCATTCCATTCGATTCCATTCGATTCCATTCGATTCCATTCCATTCCATTCCATAGAATTCCATTCCATTCCATTCCATTCCATTCCATTCCATTCCATTCCATTCCATTGAATTCCATTCCATTCCATTCCATTCCATTGAATTCCATTCCATTCCATTCCATTCCATTCCATTCCATTCCATTCCATTCCATTCTACTCCGTTCCATTCCATTCCATTCCATTCCATTCCATTCCATTCCATTCCATTCCATTCCATTCCATTCCTTTCCATTCCATTGCATTCCATTGCATTCCATTCCATTCCATTCCATTCCATTCCATTCCATTCCATTCCACTCCACTCCATTCCATTCCACTCCACTCCATTCCGGTACATTCCATTCCATTCCATTCCATTCCATTCCATTCCATTCCGTGCTTCTCAGGTACATTCCGTTCCGTTCCATTCCATTCCATTCCATTCCATTCCGTTCCAGTGCACTGCACTCCACTCCACTCCACTCCACATTCCACTCCGGTACATTCCATTCCATTCCATTCCATTCCATTCCATTCCATTCCATTCCATTTCCATTCCCATTCCATTTCCATTCCCGTTCCATTTCCATTCCCGTTTCTTTTCCATTCCCGTTCCATTTCCATTCCCGTTCCATTACCATTCCCGTTCCATTTCCATTCCCGATCCATTTCCATTCCCGTTCCTTTTCCATTCCCGTTCCATTTCCATTCCCGTTCCGTTACCATTCCCGTTCCATTTCCGTTCCCGTTCCGTTTCCGTTCCCGTTCCATTTCCGTTCTCGTTCCGTTTCCGTTCCCGTTCCATTTCCATTCCCGTTTCAATTCCGTTCCCGTTCCATTTCCATTCCCGTTCCATTTCCATTCCCTTTCCATTTCCATTTCATTCCATTCCGTTCTGCTCGGGTACATTCCATTCCATTCCATTGCATTCCATTCCGTTCTGCTCCTGTCCATTCCATTCCATTCCATTCCGTTCCATTCCGTTCTACTCGGGTAGATTCCATTCCATTCCATTCCATTCCATTCCATTCCATTCCATTCCATTCCATTCCATTCCATTCTACTGGTGTCCATTCCATTCCATTCCATTCCATTCCATTCCATTCCATTCCATTCCATTCCATTCCATTCCATTCCGTTCCGTTCTACTCGGTTACATTCCATTCAATTCCATTCCATTCCGTTCTACTCGGGTAGATTCCATTCCATTCCATTCCATTCCTTTCCATTCCATTGCATTCCATTGCATTGCATTGCACTCAATTCCATTCCATTCCATTCCATTCCATTCCATTCCATTCCGTTCCGTTCAACCCGGTTACATTCCATTCAATTACATTCCATTCCGTTCTACTCGGTTACATTCCATTCCATTCCATTCCATTCCATTCCAATCCATTCCATTCCATTCCATTCCGTTCTACTCGGGTACATTCCATTCCATTCCATTCCATTCCATTCCATTCCATTCCATTCCATTCCATTCCATTCCATTCCGTTCCATTTTCCATTCCATTCCATTCCATTCCATTCCATTACATTCCATTCCATTCCATTCCATTCCATTCCATTCCATTCCATTCCATTCCATTCCATTCCATTCTCCATTGATTCCATTCCATTCCATTCCATTCCATTCCATTCCATTCCATTCCATTCCATTCCATTCCATTCCATTCCATTCCATTCCATTCCATTGAATTCCATTCCATTCCATTCCATTCCATTCCATTCCATTCCATTCCATTCCATTCCATTCCATTCCATTCCATTCCATTCCATTCCATTCCATTCCATTCCATTCCATTCCATTCCATTCCATTCCATTCCATTCCATTCCATTCCATTCCATTCCATTCCATTCCATTCCATTCCATTCCATTCCATTCCATTCCATTCCATTCCATTCCATTCCATTCCATTCCATTCCATTCCATTCCATTCCATTCCATTCCATTCCATTCCGTTCCATTCCATTCCATTCCATTCCATTCCATTCCATTCCATTCCATTCCATTCCATTCCATTCCATTCCATTCCATTCCATTCCATTCCATTCCATTCCATTCCATTCCATTCCATTCCATTCCATTCCATTCCATTCCATTCCAGTTCCATTTCCATTCCATTCCATTCCATTCCGTTCCATTTCCATTCCATTCCATTCCATTCCATTCCATTCCATTCCATTCCATTCCATTCCGTTCCATTCCATTCCGTTCCATTCCATTCCGTTCCGTTCCATTCCGTTCCATTCCGTTCCGTTCCGTTCCGTTCCCGTTCCATTCCGTTCCATTCCATTCCGTTCCCGTTCCATTTCCATTCCATTCCATTTCCATTCCGTTCCATTTCCATTCCATTCCATTTCCATTCCATTCCATTTCCATTCCATTCCATTCCATTCCGTTCTGCTCGGGTACATTCCATTCCATTCCATTGCATTCCATTCCGTTCTGCTCCTGTCCATTCCATTCCATTCCATTCCGTTCCATTCCGTTCTACTCGGGTAGATTCCATTCCATTCCATTCCATTCCATTCCATTCCATTCCATTCTACTGGTGTCCATTCCATTCCATTCCATTCCATTCCATTGCATTCCATTCCATTCCATTCCATTCCATTCCATTCCATTCCATTGAATTCCATTCCGTTCCATTCCATTCCATTGAATTCCATTCCATTCCATTCCATTCCATTCCGTTCCATTCCATTGAATTCCATTCCATTCCATTCCATTCCATTCCATTCCATTCCATTCCATTCCATTCCATTCCATTCCATTCCATTCCATTCCATTCCATTCCATTCCATTCCATTCCATTCCATTCCATTCCATTCCATTCCATTCCATTCCATTCCATTCCATTCCATTCCACTCCATTCCATTCCATTCCATTCCATTCCATTCCATTCCATTCCATTCCATTCCATTCCATTCCATTCCATTCCATTCCATTCCATTCCATTCCATTCCATTCCATTCCATTCCATTCCATTCCATTCCATTCCATTCCGTTCCATTCCATTCCATTCCGTTCCGTTCCGTTCCGTTCCGTTCCGTTCCGTTCCGTTCCGTTCCGTTCCGTTCCGTTCCGTTCCGTTCCATTCCATTCCATTCTATTCCATTCCATTCCAATCCATTCCATTCCATTCCATCGAATTCCATTCCATTCCATTCCATTCCATTCCATTGAATTCCATTCCATTCCATTCCATTCCATGGAATTCCGTTCCATTCCATTCCATTCCGTTCGGTTCCGTCCCGTTCCGTTCCGTTCCGTTCCGTTCCGTTCCACTCCGTTCTACTCGGGTTGATTCCATTCTATTCCATTCCATTCCATTCGATTCCATTCGATTCCATTCGATTCCACTCCATTCCATTCCATAGAATTCCATTCCATTCCATTCCATTCCATTGAATTCCATTCCATTCCATTCCATGGAATTCCATTCCATTCCTTTCCATTCAATTCCATTCCATTCCATTCCATTCCATTGCATTCCATTCCATTCCATTCCATTCCATTCCATTCCATTCCATTCCATTCCATTCCATTCCATTCCGTTCCATTCCATTCTACTGTTGTCCATTCCATTCCATTCCATTCCATTCCATTCCATTCCATTCCATTCCTTTCCATTCCATTGCATTCCATTGCATTCCATTCCATTCCATTCCATTCCATTCCATTCCATTCCATTCCATTCCATTCCACTCCACACCACTCCAGTCCACTCCATTCCACTCCACTCCACTCCGGTACATTCCATTCCATTCCATTCCATTCCATTCCATTCCGTGCTTCTCAGGTACATTCCGTTCCGTTCCATTCCATTCCATTCCATTCCGTTCCAGTGCACTCTACTCCACTCCACTCCACTCCACTCCGGTACATTCCATTCCATTCCATTCCATTCCATTCCATTCCATTTCCATTCCCATTCCATTTCCATTCCCGTTCCATTTCCATTCCCGTTTCTTTTCCATTCCCGTTCCATTTCCATTCCAGTTCCATTACCATTCCCGTTCCATTTCCATTCCCGATCCATTTCCATTCCCGTTCCTTTTCCATTCCCGTTCCATTTCCATTCCTGTTCCGTTACCATTCCCGTTCCATTTCCGTTCCCGTTCCGTTTCCGTTCCCGTTCCATTTCCGTTCTCGTTCCGTTTCCGTTCCCGTTCCATTTCCATTCCCGTTTCAATTGCGTTCCCGTTCCATTTCCATTCCCGTTCCATTTCCATTCCCTTTCCATTTCCATTTCATTCTTTTCCGTTCTGCTCGGGTACATTCCATTCCATTCCATTGCATTCCATTCCGTTCTACTCCTGTCCATTCCATTCCATTCCATTCCGTTCCATTCCGTTCAACTCGGGTAGATTCCATTCCATTCCATTCCATTCCATTCCATTCCATTCCATTCCATTCCATTCCATTCCATTCCATTCCATTCTACTGGTGTCCATTCCATTCCATTCCATTCCATTCCATTCCATTCCATTCCATTCCATTCCATTCCATTCCATTCCACTCCACTCCAGTACACTCCATTCCACTCCACTCCACTCCGGTACATTCCATTCCATTCCATTCCATTCCATTCCATTCTATTCCATTCCATTCCGTGCTTCTCGGGTACATTCCGTTCCGTTCCATTCCATTCCATTCCATTCCATTCCGTTCCAGTGCACTCTACTCCACTCCACTCCACTCCACTCCGGTACATTCCATTCCATTCCATTCCATTCCATTCCATTCCATTTCCATTCCCATTCCATTTCCATTCCCGTTCCATTTCCATTCCCGTTTCTTTTCCATTCCCGTTCCATTTCCATTCCAGTTCCATTACCATTCCCGTTCCATTTCCATTCCCGATCCATTTCCATTCCCGTTCCTTTTCCATTCCCGTTCCATTTCCATTCCTGTTCCGTTACCATTCCCATTCCATTTCCGTTCCCGTTCCGTTTCCGTTCCCGTTCCATTTCCGTTCTCGTTCCGTTTCCGTTCCCGTTCCATTTCCATTCCCGTTTCATTTCCGTTCCCGTTCCATTTCCATTCCCGTTCCATTTCCATTCCCTTTCCATTTCCATTTCATTCCATTCCGTTCTGCTCGGGTACATTCCATTCCATTCCATTGCATTCCATTCCGTTCTGCTCCTGTCCATTCCATTCCATTCCATTCCGTTCCATTCCGTTCTACTCGGGTAGATTCCATTCCATTCCATTCCATTCCATTCCATTCCATTCCATTCCATTCCATTCTACTGGTGTCCATTCCATTCCATTCCATTCCATTCCATTCCATTCCATTGCATTCCATTCCATTCCATTCCATTCCATTCCGTTCCGTTCTACTCGGTTACATTCCATTCAATTCCATTCCATTCCGTTCTACTCGGGTAGATTCCATTCCATTCCATTCCATTCCTTTCCATTCCATTGCATTCCATTGCATTGCATTGCACTCAATTCCATTCCATTCCATTCCATTCCATTCCATTCCATTCCATTCCATTCCATTCCGTTCCGTTCAACCCGGTTACATTCCATTCAATTACATTCCATTCCGTTCTACTCGGTTACATTCCATTCCATTCCATTCCATTCCATTCCAATCCATTCCATTTCATTCCATTCCGTTCTACTCGGGTACATTGCATTCCATTCCATTCCATTCCATTCCATTCCATTCCATTCCATTCCATTCCGTTCTACTTTGGTACATTCCATTCCATTCCATTCCATTCCATTCCATTACATTACATTCCATTCCATTCCATTCCGTTCTACTCGGGTTGATTCCATTCTATTCCATTCCATTCCATTCCATTCCATTTCTTTCCATTCGATTCCATTCCATTCCATTCCATTCCATTCCATTCCATTCCATTCCATTCCATTCCATTCCATTCCATTCCATTCCATTCCATTCCATTCCATTCCATTCCATTCCATTCCATTCCATTCCATTCCATTCCATTCCATTCCATTCCATTCCATTGAATTCCGTTCCATTCCATTCCATTCCATTCCATTCCATTCCATAGAATTCCATTCCATTCTATTCCATAGAATTCCGTTCCGTTCCATTCCATTCCATTCCATTCCATTCCATTCCATTCCATTCCATTGAATTCCATTCCATTCCATTCCATTCCATTCCATTGAATTCCATTCTGTTCCATTCCATTCCTTTGAATTCCGTTCCATTCCATTCCATTCCATTCCTTTCCGTTCCGTTCCGTTCCGTTCCGTTCCGTTGTGTTCCGCTCCGTTCTACTCGGGTTGATTCCATTCTATTCCATTCCATTCCATTCGATCCCATTCGATTCCATTCGATTCCATTCGATTCCACTCCATTCCATTC
The DNA here is from genome assembly GCF_029281585.2 of Gorilla gorilla gorilla. Taxonomy (NCBI): domain Eukaryota; kingdom Metazoa; phylum Chordata; class Mammalia; order Primates; family Hominidae; genus Gorilla; species Gorilla gorilla. Next base: position 52,468,738 of record NC_073242.2, read on the forward strand.
CATAGAATTCCATTCCGTTCCATTCCATTTGAATTCCATTCCATTCCATTCCATTCCATTCTATTCCATTCCATTCCATTCCATTCCATTCCATTCCATTCCATTCTACTCGGGTTTGCATTCTATTCCATTCGATTCCATTCGATTCCATTCGATTCCATTCGATTCCATTCGATTCCATTCCATTCCATTCCATTCCATTCCATTCCATTCCATTCCATGGAATTCCATTCCATTCCATTCCATTCCATTCCATTCCATTGAATTCCATTCCATTCCATTCCATTCCATTCCAATCCATTCCATTCCATTCCATTCCATTCCATTGAATTCCATTCCGCTCCATTCCATTCCATTCCATTCCATTGAATTCCATTCCATTCCATTCCATTCCTTTCCATTCCTTTGAATTCCATTCCATTCCATTCCATTCCATTCCATTCCATTCCATTCCATTCCATTCCATTCCATTCCATTCCATTCCATTCCATTCCATTCCATTCCATAGAATTCCATTCCATTCCATTCCATTCCATTCCATTCCATTCCATTCCATTCCATTCCATTCCATTCCATTCCATTCCATTCCATTCCATTGAATTCCATTCCATTCCATTCCATTCCATTCCATTCCATTCCATTCCATTCCATTCCATTCCATTCCATTCCATTCCATTCCATTCCATTCCATTCCATTCCATTCCATTCCATTCCATTCCATTCCATTCCATTCCGTTCCGTTCCGTTCCGTTCCGTTGCGTTCCGTTCCGTTCCGTTCCATTCCGTTCCATTCCGTTCCATTCCATTCCATTCCATTCCATTCCATTCCATTCCATTCCATTCCATTCCATTCCATTCCATTCCATTCCATTCCATTCCATTCCATTCCGTTTCATTCCGTTCTACTCGGGTAGATTCCATTCCATTCCATTCCATTCCGTTCCGTTCCGTTCCATTCCGTCCATTCCATTCCGTCCATTCCATTCCATTCCATTGCATTCCATTCTATTCCATTCCATTCCATTCCATTCCATTCCATTCCATTCCATTCCATTCCATTCCATTCCATTCCATTCCGTTTCCATTCCATTCCATTCCATTCCATTCCGTTCCATTCCATTCCATTCCATTCCATTCCATTCCATTCCATTCCATTCCATTCCTTTCCATTCCATTCCATTCCATTCCATTCCATTCCATTCCATTCCATTCCATTCCGTTCCATTCCGTTCCATTCCATTCCATTCCATTCCATTCCATTCCATTCCATTCCATTCCATTCCGTTCCATTCCATTCCATTCCATAGAATTCCATTCCATTCCATTCCATTCCATTCCATTTCATTCCTTTCCATTCCATTCCATTCCATTCCATTCCATTCCATGGAATTCCGTTCCATTCCATTCCATTCCATTCCATTCCATTCCATTCCATTCCATTCCACTATTCCGTTCCATTCCATTCCATTCCGTTCCGTTCCATTCCGTTCCGTTCCGTTGCGTTCCGTTCCATTCCGTTGTTCCGTTCCATTCCATTCCGTTCCATTCCATTCCATTCCATTCCATTCCATTCCATTCCATTCCATTCCATTGAATTCCATTCCATTCCATTCCATTCCATTCCATTCCATTCCATTCCATTCCATTCCACTCCATTCCATTCCATTCCATTCCGTTCCATTCCATTCCATTCCGTTCCTTTCCATTCCGTTCCGTTCCATTCCATTCCATTGCGTTCCATTCCGTTCCATTCCATTCCATTCCATTCTATTCCGTTCCATTCCATTCGATTCCATTCCATTCCATTCATTCCATTCCATTCCATTCCATAGAATTCCATTCCATTCCATTCCATTCCATTCCATTCCATTCCATTCCATTCCATAGAATTCCATTCCATTCCATTCCATTCCATTCCATTCCATTCCATTCCATTCCATTCCATTCCATTCCATTCCATTCCATTCCATTCCATTCTACTGGTGTCCATTCCATTCCATTCCATTCCATTCCATTCCATTCCATTCCATTCCTTTCCATTCCATTGCATTCCATTGCATTCCATTCCATTCCATTCCATTCCATTCCATTCCATTCCATTCCACTCCACTCCACTCCATTCCATTCCATTCCATTCCATTCCATTCCATTCCATTCCATTCCATTCCATTCCATTCCATTCCATTCCATTCCATTCCTTCCGTTACATTCCATTCCATTCCATTCCATTCCATTCCATTCCATTCCATTCCAGTGCATTCCACTCCACTCCATTCCACTCCATTCCATTCCGGTCCATTCCATTCCATTCCATTCCATTCCATTCCATTCCATTCCATTCCCATTCCATTTCCATTCCATTCCATTCCATTCCATTCCATTCCATTCCCGTTCCATTTCCATTCCAGTTCCATTACCATTCCCGTTCCATTTCCATTCCCGATCCATTTCCATTCCGTTCCTTTTCCATTCCGTTCCATTTCCATTCCGTTCCGTTACCATTCCCGTTCCATTTCCGTTCCCGTTCCGTTTCCGTTCCCGTTCCATTTCCGTTCTCGTTCCGTTTCCGTTCCCGTTCCATTTCCATTCCCGTTCCATTTCCGTTCCCGTTCCATTTCCGTTCCCGTTCCATTTCCATTCCTTTCCATTTCCATTTCATTCCATTCCGTTCTGCTCCGGTCCATTCCATTCCATTCCATTCCATTCCATTCCATTCCATTCCATTCCATTCCATTCCATTCCATTCCGTTCCATTCCGTTCTTCTCGGGTAGATTCCATTCCATTCCATTCCATTCCATTCCATTCCATTCCATTCCATTCCATTCTACTGGTGTCCATTCCATTCCATTCCATTCCATTCCATTCCATTCCATTCCATTCCATTGCATTCCATTCCATTCCATTCCATTCCATTCCGTTCCGTTCTACTCGGTTACATTCCATTCAATTCCATTCCATTCCGTTCTACTCGGGTAGATTCCATTCCATTCCATTCCATTCCATTCCTTTCCATTCCATTGCATTCCATTGCATTGCATTGCACTCAATTCCATTCCATTCCATTCCATTCCATTCCATTCCATTCCATTCCGTTCCGTTCAACTCGGTTACATTCCATTCAATTACATTCCATTCCGTTCTACTCGGTTACATTCCATTCCATTCCATTCCATTCCATTCCAATCCATTCCATTCCATTAAATTCCGTTCTACTCGGGTACATTCCATTCCATTCCATTCCATTCCATTCCATTCCATTCCATTCCATTCCATTCCATTCCGTTCTACTTTGGTACATTCCATTCCATTCCATTCCATTCCATTCCATTCCATTACATTCCATTCCATTCCATTCCGTTCTACTCGGGTTGATTCCATTCTATTCCATTCCATTCCATTCCATTCCATTCCATTCCATTCCATTCCATTCCAATCGATTCCATTCCATTCCATTCCATTCCATTCCATTCCATTCCATTCCATTCCATTCCATTCCATTCCATTCCATTCCATTCCATTCCATTCCATTCCATTCCATTCCATTGAATTCCATTCCATTCCATTCCATTCCATTCCATTCCATTGAATTCCATTCCATTCCATTCCATTCCATTGAATTCCATTCCATTCCATTCCATTCCATTCCATTCCATTCCATTCCATTCCATTCCATTGAATTCCATTCCATTCCATTCCATTCCATTCCATCCCATTCCATTCCATTCCATTCCATTCCGTTCTACTCGGGTTGATTCCATTCTATTCCATTCCATTCCATTCGATCCCATTTGATTCCATTCGATTCCATTCAATTCCATTCGATTCCATTCCATTCCACTCCATTCCATTCCATTGAATTCCATTCCATTCCATTCCATTCCATTCCATTCCATTCCATTCATTGAATTCCATTCCATTCCATTCCATTCCATTCCATTGAATTCCATTCCATTCCATTCCATTCAATTGAATTCCGTTCCATTCCATTCCATTCCGTTCCGTTCCGTCCCGTTCCGTTCCGTTCCGTTCCGTTGCGTTCCGTTCCTTTCTACTCGGGTTGATTAAATTCTATTCCATTCCATTCTATTCGATTCCATTCGATTCCAATCGATTCCATTCGATTCCATTCGATTCCATTGAATTCCATTCCATTCCATTCCATTCCATTGAATTCCGTTGCATTATATTCCATTCCGTTCCGTTCCGTTGCGTGCCGTTCCGTTCTACTCGGGTTGATTCCATTCCATTCCATTCCATTCCATTCCATTCCATTCCATTCCATTCCATTCCATTCCATTGAATTCCATTCCATTCCATTCCATTCCATTCCATTCCATTCCATTCCGTTCTACTCGGGTTGATTCCATTCTATGCCATTCCATTCCATTCGATCTCATTCGATTCCATTCGATTCCATTCGATTCCACTCCATTCCATTCCATTGAATTCCATTCCATTCCATTCCATTCCATTCCATTCCATTCCTTTGAATTCCATTCCATTCCATTCCATTCCATTCCATTCCATCCCATTCCATTCCATTCCATTCCATTCCATTCCATTCCATTGAATTCCATTCCATTCCATTCCATTCCATTGAATTCCGTTCCATTCCATTCCATTCCATTCCATTGAATTCCATTCCATTCCTTTCCATTGAATTCCGTTCCATTCCATTCCATTCCATTCCATTCCATTCCATTCCATTCCATTCCATTCCATTCCATTGAATTCCATTCCATTCCATTCCATTCCTTTCCATTGAATTCCATTCCATTCCATTCCATTCCTTTGAATTCCGTTCCATTCCATTCCATTCCGTTCCTTTCCGTTCCGTTCCGTTCCGTTCCGTTCCGTTGCGTTCCGCTCCGTTCTACTCGGGTTGATTCCATTCTATTCCATTCCATTCCATTCGATCCCATTCGATTCCATTCGATTCCATTCGATTCCATTCGATTCCACTCCATTCCATTCCATAGAATTCCATTCCATTCCATTCCATTTGAATTCCATTCCATTCCATTCCATTCCATTCTATTCCATTCCATCCCATTCCATTCCATTCCATTCCATTCTACTCGGGTTGATTGCATTCTATTCCATTCCATTCCATTCGATTCCATTCGATTCCATTCGATTCCATTCGATTGCATTCGATTCCATTCCATTCCATTCCATTCCATTCCATTCCATTCCATTGAATTCCATTCCATTCCATTCCATTCCATTCCATTGAATTCCATTCCATTCCATTCCATTCCATTCCATTCCATTCCATTCCATTCCATTGAATTCCATTCCATTCCATAGAATTCCATTCCATTCCATTCCATTCCATTGAATTCCGTTCCTTTCCATTCCATTCCATTCCGTTCCGTTCCGTTCCGTTGCGTTCCGTTCCGTTCAACTAGGGTTGATTCCATTCTATTCAATTCCATTCCATTCCATTCTACACGGGTTGATCATTCCATTCCGTTCCGTTCCGTTCCGTTCCGTTCCGTTCCGTACCGTTCTACTCGGGTTGATTCCATTCTATTCCATTCCATTCCATTCGATTCCATTCGACTCCATTCCATTCCATTCCATTCCATTCCATTCCATTCCATTGCATTCCATTCCACTCCATTCCATTCCATTCCATTCCATTCCATTACATTCCATTCCGTTCCGTTCCGTTCCGTTCCGTTCCGTTGCGTTCCATTCCGTTCTACTCGGGTTGATTCCATTCTATTCCATTCCATTCCATTTGACTCCATTCGATTCCATTCCATTCCATTGCATTGAATTCCATTCCATTCCATTCCATTCCATTCCATTCCATTCCACTCCATTGAATTCCATTCCATTCCATTCCATTCCATTCCATTCCATTCCATTCCACTCCATTCCATTCCTCTCCACTGCACTCCACTCCACTCCACTCCACTCCATTCCACTCCCTTCCATTCCATTAAATTGAATTCCATTCCATTCCATTCCATTCCATTCCATTCCATTCCATTCCACTCCATTCCATTCCACTCCACTCCACTCCACTCCACTCCACTCCATTCCATTCCCTTCCATTCCATTCAATTGAATTGCATTGAATTCCATTCCATTCCATTCCATAACATTTCATTCCATTCCATTCCATTCCATTCCATTCCATTCCATTCCATTCCATTCCATTCCGTTCTACTCGGGTTGATTCCATTCTATTCCATTCCATTCCATTCGATTCCATTCGATTCCATTCGATTCCATTCGATTCCATTCGTTTCCATTCCATTCCATTCCATTCCATTCTATTCCATTGAATTCCATTCCATTCCATTCCATTCCATTCCATTCCATTGCATTCCATTCCATTGAATTCCATTGAATTCCATTCCATTGAATTCCATTCCATTCCATTCCATTCCATTCCATTCCATTGAATTCCATTCCATTCCATTCCATTCCATTCCATTCCATTCCATTGAATTCCATTCCATTCCATTCCATTCCATGGAATTCCGTTCCATTCCATTCCATTCCGTTCCGTTCCGTCCCGTTCCGTTCCGTTCCGTTCCGTTGCGTTCCTTTCCGTTCTACTCGGGTTGATTCCATTCTATTCCATTCCATTCCATTCGATTCCATTCGATTCCATTCGATTCCACTCCATTCCATTCCATAGAATTCCATTCCATTCCATTCCATTCCATTGAATTCCATTCCATTCCATTCCATTGAATTCCTTTCCATTCCATTCCATTCCATTGAATTCCATTCCATTCCATTCCATTCCATTCCATTCCATTCCATTCCATTCTACTGGTGTCCATTCCATTCCATTCCATTCCATTCCATTCCATTCCATTCCATTCCATTCCATTCCTTTCCATTCCATTGCATTCCATTGCATTCCATTCCATTCCATTCCATTCCATTCCATTCCATTCCATTCCACTCCACTCCACTCCATTCCACTCCACTCCACTCCGGTACATTCCATTCCATTCCATTCCATTCCATTCCATTCCATTCCGTGCTTCTCGGGTACATTCCGTTCCGTTCCATTCCTTTCCATTCCATTCCATTCCGTTCCAGTGCACTCTACTCCACTCCACTCCACTCCACTCCACTCCACTCCGGTACATTCCATTCCATTCCATTCTATTCCATTCCATTCCATTTCCATTCCCATTCCATTTCCATTCCCGTTCCATTTCCATTCCCGTTTCTTTTCCATTCCCGTTCCATTTCCATTCCAGTTCCATTACCATTCCCGTTCCATTTCCATTCCCGATCCATTTCCATTCCCGTTCCATTTCCATTCCCGTTCCATTTCCATTCCCGTTCCGTTACCATTCCCGTTCCATTTCCGTTCCCGTTCCGTTTCCGTTCCCGTTCCATTTCCGTTCTCGTTCCGTTTCCGTTCCCGTTCCATTTCCATTCCCGTTCCATTTCCGTTCCCGGTCCATTTCCATTCCCGTTCCATTTCCATTCCCTTTCCATTTCCATTTCATTCCATTCCGTTCTGCTCGGGTACATTCCATTCCATTCCATTGCATTCCATTCCGTTCTGCTCCTGTCCATTCCATTCCATTCCATTCCGTTCCATTCCGTTCTACTCGGGTAGATTCCATTCCATTCCATTCCATTCCATTCCATTCCATTCCATTCCATTCCATTCCATTCCATTCTACTGGTGTCCATTCCATTCCATTCCATTCCATTCCATTCCATTCCATTGCATTCCATTCCATTCCATTCCATTCCGTTCCGTTCTACTCGATTACATTCCATTCAATTCCATTCCATTCCGTTCTACTCGGGTAGATTCCATTCCATTCCATTCCATTCCTTTCCATTCCATTGCATTCCATTGCATTGCATTGCACTCAGTTCCATTCCATTCCATTCCATTCCATTCCATTCCATTCCATTCCATTCCGTTCCGTTCAACTCGGTTACATTCCATTCAATTACATTCCATTCCGTTCTACTCGGTTACATTCCATTCCATTCCATTCCATTCCATTCCAATCCATTCCATTCCATTACATTCCGTTCTACTCGTGTACATTCCATTCCATTCCATTCCTTTCCATTCCATTCCATTCCATTCCATTCCATTCCATTCCATTCCATTCCATTCCATTCCATTCCATTCCGTTCTACTTTGGTACATTCCATTCCATTCCATTCCATTCCATTCCATTCCATTCCATTCCATTCCGTTCTACTCAGGTTGATTCCATTCTATTCCATTCCATTCCATTTCATTCCATTCCATTCCATTCCATTCCATTCCATTCCAATCCATTCCATTCCATTGAATTCCATTCCATTCCATTCCATTCCATGGAATTCCATTCCATTCCATTCCATTCCATGGAATTCCATTCCATTCCATTCCATGGAATTCCATTCCATTCCATTCCATTCCATGGAATTCCATTCCATTCCATTCCATTCCATTGAATTCCATTCCGTTCCATTCCATTCCATTCCATTCCATTCCGTTCCATTCCATTCCATTGAATTCCGTTCCATTCCATTCCATTCCATTCCATTCCATCCCATTCCATTCCATTCCATTTCATTCCGTTCTACTCGGGTTGATTCCATTCTATTCCATTCCATTCCATTCGATCCCATTTGATTCCATTCGATTCCATTCAATTCCATTCGATTCCATTCCATTCCACTCCATTCCATTCCATTGAATTCCATTCCATTCCATTCCATTCCATTCCATGGAATTCCATTCCATTCCATTCCATTCCATTCCATTCCATAGAATTCCATTCCATTCCATTCCATTCCATTGAATTCCGTTCCATTCCATTCCATTCCGTTCCGTTCCGTTCCGTTCCGTTCCGTTCCGTTGCGTTCCGTTCCGTTCCGTTGTGTTCCGTTCCGTTCTACTCGGGTTGATTCCATTCTATTCCATTCCATTCCAATCCATTCCATTCCATTCCATCGAATTCCATTCCATTCCATTCCATTCCATTCCATTCCATTCCATTCCATTGAATTCCATTCCATTCCATTCCATTCCATGGAATTCCGTTCCATTCCATTCCATTCCGTTCCGTTCCGTCCCGTTCCGTTCCGTTCCGTTCCGTTGCGTTCCGCTCCGTTCTACTCGGGTTGATTCCATTCTATTCCATTCCATTCCATTCGATTCCATTCGATTCCATTCGATTCCACTCCATTCCATTCCATAGAATTCCATTCCATTCCATTCCATTCCATGGAATTCCATTCCATTCCATTCCATTGCATTGAATTCCATTCCATTCCATTCCATTCCATTGAATTCCATTCCATTCCATTCCATTCCATTCCATTCCATTCCATTCCATTCCATTCCATTCCGTTCCATTCCATTCTACTGTTGTCCATTCCATTCCATTCCATTCCATTCCATTCCATGGAATTCCATTCCATTCCATTCCTTTCCATTCCATTGCATTCCATTGCATTCCATTCCATTCCATTCCATTCCATTCCATTCCATTCCACTCCACACCACTCCAGTCCACTCCATTCCACTCCACTCCATTCCGGTACATTCCATTCCATTCCATTCCATTCCATTCCATTCCATTCCGTGCTTCTCAGGTACATTCCGTTCCGTTCCATTCCATTCCATTCCATTCCATTCCGTTCCAGTGCACTCTACTCCACTCCACTCCACTCCACTCCGGTACATTCCATTCCATTCCATTCCATTCCATTCCATTCCATTTCCATTCCCATTCCATTTCCATTCCCGTTCCATTTCCATTCCCGTTTCTTTTCCATTCCCGTTCCATTTCCATTCCCGTTCCATTACCATTCCCGTTCCATTTCCATTCCCGATCCATTTCCATTCCCGTTCCTTTTCCATTCCCGTTCCATTTCCATTCCTGTTCCGTTACCATTCCCGTTCCATTTCCGTTCCCGTTCCGTTTCCGTTCCCGTTCCATTTCCGTTCTCGTTCCGTTTCCGTTCCCGTTCCATTTCCATTCCCGTTTCAATTGCGTTCCCGTTCCATTTCCATTCCCGTTCCATTTCCATTCCCTTTCCATTTCCATTTCATTCCTTTCCGTTCTGCTCGGGTACATTCCATTCCATTCCATTGCATTCCATTCCGTTCTGCTCCTGTACATTCCATTCCATTCCATTCCGTTCCATTCCGTTCTACTCGGGTAGATTCCATTCCATTCCATTCCATTCCATTCCATTCCATTCCATTCCATTCCATTCCATTCCATTCCATTCTACTGGTGTCCATTCCATTCCATTCCATTCCATTCCATTCCATTCCATTCCATTCCATTGCATTCCATTCCATTCCATTCCATTCCATTCCGTTCCGTTCTACTCGGTTACATTCCATTCAATTCCATTCCATTCCGTTCTACTCGGGTAGATTCCATTCCATTCCATTCCATTCCTTTCCATTCCATTGCATTCCATTGCATTGCATTGCACTCAATTCCATTCCATTCCATTCCATTCCATTCCATTCCATTCCATTCCATTCCATTCCGTTCAACCCGGTTACATTCCATTCAATTACATTCCATTCCGTTCTACTCGGTTACATTCCATTCCATTCCATTCCATTCCATTCCAATCCATTCCATTCCATTCCATTCCGTTCTACTCGGGTACATTGCATTCCATTCCATTCCATTCCATTCCATTCCATTCCATTCCATTCCATTCCATTCCATTCCATTCCGTTCTACTTTGGTACATTCCATTCCATTCCATTCCATTCCATTCCATTACATTCCATTCCATTCCATTCCGTTCTACTCGGGTTGATTCCATTCTATTCCATTCCATTCCATTCCATTCCATTCCATTCCATTCCATTCCATTCCATTCCATTCCGTGGAATTCCATTCCATTCCATTCCATTCCATTGAATTCCATTCCATTCCATTCCATTCCATTCCATTCCATTCCATTCCATTGAATTCCATTCCATTCCATTCCATTCCATTCCATTCCATTCCATTCCATTCTACTGGTGTCCATTCCATTCCATTCCATTCCATTCCATTCCATTCCATTCCATTCCTTTCCATTCCATTGCATTCCATTGCATTCCGTTCCATTCCATTCCATTCCATTCCACTCCACTCCACTCCACTCCACTCCATTCCACTCCACTCCACTCCGGTACATTCCATTCCATTCCATTCCATTCCATTCCATTCCGTGCTTCTCAGGTACATTCCGTTCCGTTCCATTCCATTCCATTCCATTCCATTCCATTCCGTTCCAGTGCACTCTACTCCACTCCACTCCACTCCACTCCACTCCGGTACATTCCATTCCATTCCATTCCATTCCATTCCATTCCATTTCCATTCCCATTCCATTTCCATTCCCGTTCCATTTCCATTCCCGTTTCTTTTCCATTCCCGTTCCATTAACATTCCAGTTCCATTACCATTCCCGTTCCATTTCCATTCCCGATCCATTTCCATTCCCGTTCCATTTCCATTCCCGTTCCATTTCCATTCCCGTTCCGTTACCATTCCCGTTCCATTTCCGTTCCCGTTCCGTTTCCGTTCCCGTTCCATTTCCGTTCTCGTTCCGTTTCCGTTCCCGTTCCATTTCCATTCCCGTTCCATTTCCGTTCCCGTTCCATTTCCATTCCCGTTCCATTTCCATTCCCTTTCCATTTCCATTTCATTCCATTCCGTTCTGCTCGGGTACATTCCATTCCATTCCATTGCATTCCATTCCGTTCTGCTCCTGTCCATTCCATTCCATTCCATTCCGTTCCATTCCGTTCTACTCGGGTAGATTCCATTCCATTCCATTCCATTCCATTCCATTCCATTCCATTCTACTGGTGTCCATTCCATTCCATTCCATTCCATTCCATTCCATTCCATTGCATTCCATTCCATTCCATTCCATTCCGTTCCGTTCTACTCGATTACATTCCATTCAATTCCATTCCATTCCGTTTACTCGGGTAGATTCCATTCCATTCCATTCCATTCCTTTCCATTCCATTGCATTCCATTGCATTGCATTGCACTCAATTCCATTCCATTCCATTCCATTCCATTCCATTCCATTCCATTCCATTCCATTCCATTCCGTTCCGTTCAACTCGGTTACATTCCATTCAATTACATTCCATTCCGTTCTATTCGGTTACATTCCATTCCATTCCATTCCATTCCATTCCAATCCATTCCATTCCATTACATTCCGTTCTACTCGTGTACATTCCATTCCATTCCATTCCACTCCATTCCATTCCATTCCATTCCATTCCATTCCGTTCTACTTTGGTAGATTCCATTCCATTCCATTCCATTCCATTCCATTCCATTCCATTCCATTCCATTCCGTTCTACTCAGGTTGATTCCATTCTATTCCATTCCATTCCATTTCATTCCATTCCATTCCATTCCATTCCATTCCAATCCATTCCATTCCATTGAATTCCATTCCATTCCATTCCATTCCATGGAATTCCATTCCATTCCATTCCATTCCATGGAATTCCATTCCATTCCATTCCATTCCATGGAATTCCATTCCATTCCATTCCATTCCATTCCATTCCATTCCATTCCATTCCATTCCATTCCATTCCATTCCATTCCATTCCATTCCTCCTGGAATTCCATTCCATTCCATTCCATTCCATTCCATTCCATTCCATTCCATTCCATTCCTGAATTCCATTCCATTCCATTCCATTCCATTCCATTCCATTCCATTCCATTCCATTCCATTCCATTCCATTCCATTCCATTCCATCCCATTCCATTCCATTCCATTCCATTCCGTTCCATTCCGGTTGATTCCATTCCATTCCATTCCATTCCATTCGATCCCATTTGATTCATTCATTCCATTCAATTCCATTCGATTCCATTCCATTCCATTCCATTCCATTCCATTCCATTCCATTCCATTCCATTCCATTCCATTCCATTCCATTCCATTCCATTCCATTCCATTCCATTCCATTCCATTGAATTCCATTCCCCATTCCATTTTCCATTTCCGTTCCGTTCCGTTCCCGTTCCGTTCCGTTCCGTTCCGTTCCATTCCATTCCCATTCCATTATCCATTCCCATTCCATTTCCATTCCCATTCCATTCCATTCCATTCCATTCCATTCCATTCCATTCCATTCCATTCCATTCCATTCCATTTCCGTTCCATTCCATTCCATTCCGTTCCGTTCCGTCCCGTTCCGTTCCGTTCCGTTCCGTTCGTTCCGCTCCGTTTCCGGGTTGATTCCCTATTCCATTCCATTCCATTCGATTCCATTCGATTCCCGATTCCACTCCATTCCATTCCCGAATTCCACTCCATTCCATTCCATTCCATGGAATTCCATTCCATTCCATTCCATTCATTGAATTCCATTCCATTCCATTCCATTCCATTGCATTCCATTCCATTCTCCATTCCTGTCCATTCCATTCCATTCCATTCCGTTCCATTCCATTCTACTGTTGTCCATTCCATTCCATTCCATTCCATTCCATTCCATTCCATTCCATTCCATTCCATTCCATTCCATTCCATTCCATTCCATTCCATTCCATTCCATTCCATTCCATTCCACTTCCATTCCATTCCACTTCCATTGTACATTCCATTCCATTCCATTCCATTCCATTCCATTCGTGCTTCTCAGGTACATTCCGGTTCCATTCCATTCCATTCATTCCATTCCATTCCATTCCGTTCTACTCCGGTACATTCCATTCCATTCCATTCCATTCCATTCCATTCCATTCCATTCCATTCCCATTCCATTCCATTCCATTTCCATTCCATTCCATTCCATTCCATTCCATTCCATTCCATTCCATTCCGTTCCATTTCCATTCCCGATCCATTCCATTCCCGTTCCATTCCATTCCGTTCTCCACTCCGTTACCATTCCGTTCCATTCCATTCCGTTCCATTCCGTTCCATTCCATTCCGTTTCGTTCCGTTTCCGTTCCCGTTCCATTTCCATTCCATTGCATTCCATTCCATTCCATTCCATTCCATTCCATTCCATTCCATTTCCATTCCATTCCATTCCGTTCTGCTCGGGTACATTCCATTCCATTCCATTCCATTCCATTCCATTCCATTCCATTCCATTCCATTCCATTCCGTTCTACTCGGGTAGATTCCATTCCATTCCATTCCATTCCATTCCATTCCATTCCATTCCATTCCATTCCATTCCATTTCCATTCCATTCCATTCCATTCCATTCCATTCCATTCCATTCCATTCCATTCCATTCCATTCCATTCCATTCCGTTCCATTCCATTCCATTCAATTCCATTCCATTCCGTTTCCATTCCATTCCATTCCATTCCATTCCTTTCCATTCCATTCCATTCCATTGCATTCCATTCCATTCCATTCCATTCCATTCCATTCCATTCCATTCCATTCCATTCCATTCCGTTCCGTTCAATTACATTCCATTCAATTACATTCCATTCCGTTTCCGGTTACATTCCATTCCATTCCATTCCATTCCATTCCATTCCATTCCATTCCTACTTGTACATTCCATTCCATTCCATTCCATTCCATTCCATTCCATTCCATTCCATTCCATTCCATTCCATTCCATTCCGTTCCATTCCATTCCATTCCATTCCATTCCATTCCATTCCATTCCATTCCATTCCATTCCATTCCATTCCGTCCTACTCGGGTTGATTCCATTCTATTCCATTCCATTCCATTCCATTCCATTCCATTCCATTCGATTCCATTCCATTCCATTCCATGGAATTCCATTCCATTCCATTCCATTCCATTGAATTCCATTCCATTCCATTCCATTCCATTCCATTCCATTCCATTCCATTCCATTCCATTCCATTCCGTTGAATTCCATTCCATTCCATTCCATTCCATTCCATTCCATTCCATTCCGTTACATTCCATTCCATTCCATTCATAGAATTCCATTCCATTCCATTCATAGAATTCCGTTCCGTTCCATTCCATTCCATTCCATTCCATTCCATTCCATTCCATTCCATTCCATTCCATTCCATTCCATTCCATTGAATTCCTGTTCCATTCCATTCCATTCCATTCCATTCCATTCCTTTCCGTTTCCATTCCGTTCCGTTCCGTTGCATTCCGTTCTACTCGGGTTGATTCCATTCTATTCCATTCCATTCCATTCGATCCCATTCGATTCCATTCGATTCCATTCGATTCCATTCGATTCCATTCCATTCCATTCCATTCCATTCCATTCCATTGAATTCCATTCCATTCCATTCCATTCCATTCTATTCCATTCCATTCCATTCCATTCCATTCCATTCCATTCCATTCCATTCCATACTCGGGTTTGCATTCTATTCCGATTCCATTCATTCCATTCGATTCCATTCGATTCCATTCCATTCCATTCCATTCCATTCCATTCCATTCCATTGAATTCCGTTCCATTCCATTCCATTCCATTCCATTCCATCCCATTCCATTCCATTCCATTTCATTCCGTTCTACTCGGGTTGATTCCATTCTATCCCATTTGATTCCATTCGATTCCATTCAATTCCATTCGATTCCATTCCATTCCATTCCATTCCATTGAATTCCATTCCATTCCATTCCATTCCATTCCATGGAATTCCATTCCATTCCATTCCATTCCATTCCATTCCATTCCATTCCATTCCATTCCATTCCATTGAATTCCGTTCCATTCCATTCCATTCCGTTCCGTTCCGTCCCGTTCCGTTCCGTTCCGTTCCGTTGCGTTCCGCTCCGTTCTACTCGGGTTGATTCCATTCTATTCCATTCCATTCCATTCGATTCCATTCGATTCCATTCGATTCCACTCCATTCCATTCCATAGAATTCCATTCCATTCCATTCCATTCCATGGAATTCCATTCCATTCCATTCCATTCCATTGAATTCCATTCCATTCCATTCCATTCCATTGAATTCCATTCCATTCCATTCCATTCCATTGAATTCCATTCCATTCCATTCCATTCCATTCCATTCCATTCCATTCCATTCCGTTCCATTCCATTCTACTGTTGTCCATTCCATTCCATTCCATTCCATTCCATTCCATTCCATTCCATTCCTTTCCATTCTATTGCATTCCATTGCATTCCATTCCATTCCATTCCATTCCATTCCATTCCATTCCATTCCACTCCACACCACTCCAGTCCACTCCATTCCACTCCACTCCATTCCGGTACATTCCATTCCATTCCATTCCATTCCATTCCATTCCATTCCGTGCTTCTCAGGTACATTCCGTTCCGTTCCATTCCATTCCATTCCATTCCATTCCGTTCCAGTGCACTCTACTCCACTCCACTCCACTCCACTCCGGTACATTCCATTCCATTCCATTCCATTCCATTCCATTCCATTTCCATTCCCATTCCATTTCCATTCCCGTTCCATTTCCATTCCCGTTTCTTTTCCATTCCCGTTCCATTTCCATTCCCGTTCCATTACCATTCCCGTTCCATTTCCATTCCCGATCCATTTCCATTCCCGTTCCTTTTCCATTCCCTTTCCATTTCCATTCCTGTTCCGTTACCATTCCCGTTCCATTTCCGTTCCCGTTCCGTTTCCGTTCCCGTTCCATTTCCGTTCTCGTTCCGTTTCCGTTCCCGTTCCATTTCCATTCCCGTTTCAATTGCGTTCCCGTTCCATTTCCATTCCCGTTCCATTTCCATTCCCTTTCCATTTCCATTTCATTCCTTTCCGTTCTGCTCGGGTACATTCCATTCCATTCCATTGCATTCCATTCCGTTCTGCTCCTGTACATTTCATTCCATTCCATTCCGTTCCATTCCGTTCTACTCGGGTAGATTCCATTCCATTCCATTCCATTCCATTCCATTCCATTCCATTCCATTCCATTCCATTCCATTCTACTGGTGTCCATTCCATTCCATTCCATTCCATTCTATTGCATTCCATTCCATTCCATTCCATTCCATTCCGTTCCGTTCTACTCGGTTACATTCCATTCAATTCCATTCCATTCCGTTCTACTCGGGTAGATTCCATTCCATTCCATTCCATTCCTTTCCATTCCATTGCATTCCATTGCATTGCATTGCACTCAATTCCATTCCATTCCATTCCATTCCATTCCATTCCATTCCGTTCCGTTCAACCCGGTTACATTCCATTCAATTACATTCCATTCCGTTCTACTCGGTTACATTCCATTCCATTCCATTCCATTCCATTCCAATCCATTCCATTCCATTCCATTCCGTTCTACTCGGGTACATTGCATTCCATTCCATTCCATTCCATTCCATTCCATTCCATTCCATTCCATTCCATTCCATTCCGTTCTACTTTGGTACATTCCATTCCATTCCATTCCATTCCATTACATTACATTCCATTCCATTCCATTCCGTTCTACTCGGGTTGATTCCATTCTATTCCATTCCATTCCATTGAATTCCGTTCCATTCCATTCGATTCCATTCCATTCCATTCCATTCCATTCCATTCCATTCCATTCCATTCCATTCCATTGAATTCCATTCCATTCCATTCCATTCCATTCCATTCCATTCCATTCCATTCTACTGGTGTCCATTCCATTCCATTCCATTCCATTCCATTCCATTCCATTCCATTCCTTTCCATTCCATTGCATTCCATTGCATTCCGTTCCATTCCATTCCATTCCATTCCACTCCACTCCACTCCACTCCACTCCATTCCACTCCACTCCACTCCGGTACATTCCATTCCATTCCATTCCATTCCATTCCATTCCGTGCTTCTCAGGTACATTCCGTTCCGTTCCATTCCATTCCATTCCATTCCATTCCATTCCGTTCCAGTGCACTCTACTCCACTCCACTCCACTCCACTCCACTCCGGTACATTCCATTCCATTCCATTCCATTCCATTCCATTCCATTTCCATTCCCATTCCATTTCCATTCCCGTTCCATTTCCATTCCCGTTTCTTTTCCATTCCCGTTCCATTTCCATTCCAGTTCCATTACCATTCCCGTTCCATTTCCATTCCCGATCCATTTCCATTCCCGTTCCATTTCCATTCCCGTTCCATTTCCATTCCCGTTCCGTTACCATTCCCGTTCCATTTCCGTTCCCGTTCCGTTTCCGTTCCCGTTCCATTTCCGTTCTCGTTCCGTTTCCGTTCCCGTTCCATTTCCATTCCCGTTCCATTTCCGTTCCCGTTCCATTTCCATTCCCGTTCCATTTCCATTCCCTTTCCATTTCCATTTCATTCCATTCCGTTCTGCTCGGGTACATTCCATTCCATTCCATTGCATTCCATTCCGTTCTGCTCCTGTCCATTCCATTCCATTCCATTCCGTTCCATTCCGTTCTACTCGGGTAGATTCCATTCCATTCCATTCCATTCCATTCCATTCCATTCCATTCTACTTGTGTCCATTCCATTCCATTCCATTCCATTCCATTGCATTCCATTCCATTCCATTCCATTCCGTTCCGTTCTACTCGATTACATTCCATTCAATTCCATTCCATTCCGTTCTACTCGGGTAGATTCCATTCCATTCCATTCCATTCCTTTCCATTCCATTGCATTCCATTGCATTGCATTGCACTCAATTCCATTCCATTCCATTCCATTCCATTCCATTCCATTCCATTCCATTCCGTTCCGTTCAACTCGGTTACATTCCATTCAATTACATTCCATTCCGTTCTACTCGGTTACATTCCATTCCATTCCATTCCATTCCATTCCAATCCATTCCATTCCATTACATTCCGTTCTACTCGTGTACATTCCATTCCATTCCATTCCATTCCATTCCATTCCATTCCATTCCATTCCATTCCATTCCATTCCGTTCTACTTTGGTACATTCCATTCCATTCCATTCCATTCCATTCCATTCCATTCCATTCCATTCCGTTCTACTCAGGTTGATTCCATTCTATTCCATTCCATTCCATTTCATTCCATTCCATTCCATTCCATTCCATTCCATTCCAATCCATTCCATTCCATTGAATTCCATTCCATTCCATTCCATTCCATGGAATTCCATTCCATTCCATTCCATTCCATTGAATTCCATTCCGTTCCATTCCATTCCATTGAATTCCATTCCATTCCATTCCATTCCATTCCATTCCATTCCATTCCATTCCATTGAATTCCGTTCCATTCCATTCCATTCCATTCCATTCCATCCCATTCCATTCCATTCCATTTCATTCCGTTCTACTCGGGTTGATTCCATTCTATTCCATTCCATTCCATTCGATCCCATTTGATTCCATTCGATTCCATTCAATTCCATTCGATTCCATTCCATTCCACTCCATTCCATTCCATTGAATTCCATTCCATTCCATTCCATTCCATTCCATGGAATTCCATTCCATTCCATTCCATTCCATTCCATTCCATAGAATTCCATTCCATTCCATTCCATTCCATTGAATTCCGTTCCATTCCATTCCATTTCTTTCCGTTCCGTTCCGTTCCGTTCCGTTCCGTTGCGTTCCGTTCCGTTCCGTTGTGTTCCGTTCCGTTCTACTCGGGTTGATTCCATTCTATTCCATTCCATTCCAATCCATTCCATTCCATTCCATCGAATTCCATTCCATTCCATTCCATTCCATTCCATTCCATTCCATTGAATTCCATTCCATTCCATTCCATTCCATGGAATTCCGTTCCATTCCATTCCATTCCATTCCATTTCCATTCCCATTCCATTTCCATTCCCGTTCCATTTCCATTCCCGTTTCTTTTCCATTCCCGTTCCATTAACATTCCAGTTCCATTACCATTCCCGTTCCATTTCCATTCCCGATCCATTTCCATTCCCGTTCCATTTCCATTCCCGTTCCATTTCCATTCCCGTTCCGTTACCATTCCCGTTCCATTTCCGTTCCCGTTCCGTTTCCGTTCCCGTTCCATTTCCGTTCTCGTTCCGTTTCCGTTCCCGTTCCATTTCCATTCCCGTTCCATTTCCGTTCCCGTTCCATTTCCATTCCCGTTCCATTTCCATTCCCTTTCCATTTCCATTTCATTCCATTCCGTTCTGCTCGGGTACATTCCATTCCATTCCATTGCATTCCATTCCGTTCTGCTCCTGTCCATTCCATTCCATTCCATTCCGTTCCATTCCGTTCTACTCGGGTAGATTCCATTCCATTCCATTCCATTCCATTCCATTCCATTCCATTCTACTGGTGTCCATTCCATTCCATTCCATTCCATTCCATTCCATTCCATTGCATTCCATTCCATTCCATTCCATTCCGTTCCGTTCTACTCGATTACATTCCATTCAATTCCATTCCATTCCGTTCTACTCGGGTAGATTCCATTCCATTCCATTCCATTCCTTTCCATTCCATTGCATTCCATTGCATTGCATTGCACTCAATTCCATTCCATTCCATTCCATTCCATTCCATTCCATTCCGTTCCGTTCAACTCGGTTACATTCCATTCAATTACATTCCATTCCGTTCTACTCGGTTACATTCCATTCCATTCCATTCCATTCCATTCCAATCCATTCCATTCCATTACATTCCGTTCTACTCGTGTACATTCCATTCCATTCCATTCCACTCCATTCCATTCCATTCCATTCCATTCCATTCCGTTCTACTTTGGTAGATTCCATTCCATTCCATTCCATTCCATTCCATTCCATTCCATTCCATTCCATTCCGTTCTACTCAGGTTGATTCCATTCTATTCCATTCCATTCCATTTCATTCCATTCCATTCCATTCCATTCCATTCCAATCCATTCCATTCCATTGAATTCCATTCCATTCCATTCCATTCCATGGAAATCCATTCCATTCCATTCCATTCCATGGAATTCCATTCCATTCCATTCCATTCCATGGAATTCCATTCCATTCCATTAAATGGAATTCCATTCCATTCCATTCCATTCCATGGAATTCCATTCCATTCCATTCCATTCCATGGATTTCCATTCCATTCCATTCCATGGAATTCCATTCCATTCCATTCCATTCCATTGAATTCCATTCCGTTCCATTCCATTCCATTGAATTCCATTCCATTCCATTCCATTCCATTCCATTCCATTCCATTCCATTGAATTCCGTTCCATTCCATTCCATTCCATTCCATTCCATCCCATTCCATTCCATTCCATTTCATTCCGTTCTACTCGGGTTGATTCCATTCTATTCCATTCCATTCCATTCGATCCCATTTGATTCCATTCGATTCCATTCAATTCCATTCGATTCCATTCCATTCCACTCCATTCCATTCCATTGAATTCCATTCCATTCCATTCCATTCCATTCCATTCCATTCCATTCCATTCCATAGAATTCCATTCCATTCCATTCCATTCCATTGAATTCCGTTCCATTCCATTCCATTCCGTTCCGTTCCGTTCCGTTCCGTTCCGTTGCGTTCCGTTCCGTTCCGTTGTGTTCCGTTCCGTTCTACTCGGGTTGATTCCATTCTATTCCATTCCATTCCAATCCATTCCATTCCATTCCATCGAATTCCATTCCATTCCATTCCATTCCATTCCATTCCATTCCATTCCATTGAATTCCATTCCATTCCATTCCATTCCATGGAATTCCGTTCCATTCCATTCCATTCCGTTCCGTTCCGTCCCGTTCCGTTCCGTTCCGTTCCGTTGCGTTCCGCTCCGTTCTACTCGGGTTGATTCCATTCTATTCCATTCCATTCCATTCGATTCCATTCGATTCCATTCGATTCCACTCCATTCCATTCCATAGAATTCCACTCCATTCCATTCCATTCCATGGAATTCCATTCCATTCCATTCCATTCCATTGAATTCCATTCCATTCCATTCCATTCCATTGAATTCCATTCCATTCCATTCCATTCCATTCCATTCCATTCCATTCCATTCCATTCCATTCCATTCCGTTCCATTCCATTCTACTGTTGTCCATTCCATTCCATTCCATTCCATTCCATTCCATTCCATTCCATTCCATTCCTTTCCATTCCATTGCATTCCATTGCATTCCATTCCATTCCATTCCATTCCATTCCATTCCATTCCATTCCACTCCACACCACTCCAGTCCACTCCATTCCACTCCACTCCATTCCGGTACATTCCATTCCATTCCATTCCATTCCATTCCATTACGTGCTTCTCAGGTACATTCCGTTCCGTTCCATTCCATTCCATTCCATTCCATTCCGTTCCAGTGCACTCTACTCCACTCCACTCCACTCCACTCCGGTACATTCCATTCCATTCCATTCCATTCCATTCCATTCCATTCCATTTCCATTCCCATTCCATTTCCATTTCCGTTCCATTTCCATTCCCGTTTCTTTTCCATTCCCGTTCCATTTCCATTCCCGTTCCATTACCATTCCCGTTCCATTTCCATTCCCGATCCATTTCCATTCCCGTTCCTTTTCCATTCCCGTTCCATTTCCATTCCTGTTCCGTTACCATTCCCGTTCCATTTCCGTTCCCGTTCCGTTTCCGTTCCCGTTCCATTTCCGTTCTCGTTCCGTTTCCGTTCCCGTTCCATTTCCATTCCCGTTTCAATTGCGTTCCCGTTCCATTTCCATTCCCGTTCCATTTCCATTCCCTTTCCATTTCCATTTCATTCCTTTCCGTTCTGCTCGGGTACATTCCATTCCATTCCATTGCATTCCATTCCGTTCTGCTCCTGTCCATTCCATTCCATTCCATTCCGTTCCATTCCGTTCTACTCGGGTAGATTCCATTCCATTCCATTCCATTCCATTCCATTCCATTCCATTCCATTCCATTCCATTCCATTCTACTGGTGTCCATTCCATTCCATTCCCTTCCATTCCATTCCATTCCATTGCATTCCATTCCATTCCATTCCATTCCATTCCGTTCCGTTCTACTCGGTTACATTCCATTCAATTCCATTCCATTCCGTTCTACTCGGGTAGATTCCATTCCATTCCATTCCATTCCTTTCCATTCCATTGCATTCCATTGCATTGCATTGCACTCAATTCCATTCCATTCCATTCCATTCCATTCCATTCCATTCCATTCCATTCCGTTCCGTTCAACTCGGTTACATTCCATTCAATTACATTCCATTCCGTTCTACTCGGTTACATTCCATTCCATTCCATTCCAATCCATTCCATTCCATTACATTCCGTTCTACTCGTGTACATTCCATTCCATTCCATTCCATTCCATTCCATTCCATTCCATTCCATTCCATTCCATTCCATTCCATTCCATTCCGTTCTACTTTGGTACATTCCATTCCATTCCATTCCATTCCATTACATTACATTCCATTCCATTCCATTCCGTCCTACTCGGGTTGATTCCATTCTATTCCATTCCATTCCATTCCATTCCATTCCATTCCATTCGATTCCATTCCATTCCATTCCATGGAATTCCATTCCATTCCATTCCATTCCATTGAATTCCATTCCATTCCATTCCATTCCATTCCATTCCATTCCATTCCATTCCATTCCATTCCATTCCGTTGAATTCCATTCCATTCCGTTGAATTCCATTCCATTCCATTCCATTCCATTGAATTCCGTTACATTCCATTCCATTCCATTCCATTCCATTCCATAGAATTCCATTCCATTCTATTCCATAGAATTCCGTTCCGTTCCATTCCATTCCATTCCATTCCATTCCATTCCATTCCATTGAATTCCATTCCATTCCATTCCATTCCATTCCATTGAATTCCATTCTGTTCCATTCCATTCCTTTGAATTCCGTTCCATTCCATTCCATTCCATTCCTTTCCGTTCCGCTCCATTCCGTTCCGTTCCGTTGCGTTCCGCTCCGTTCTACTCGGGTTGATTCCATTCTATTCCATTCCATTCCATTCGATCCCATTCGATTCCATTCGATTCCATTCGATTCCATTCGATTCCACTCCATTCCATTCCATAGAATTCCATTCCATTCCATTCCATTTGAATTCCATTCCATTCCATTCCATTCCATTCTATTCCATTCCATTCCATTCCATTCCATTCCATTCCATTCCATTCCATTCCATTCTACTCGGGTTTGCATTCTATTCCATTCGATTCCATTCGATTCCATTCGATTCCATTCGATTCCATTCCATTCCATTCCATTCCATTCCATTCCATTCCATTCCATTGAATTCCGTTCCATTCCATTCCATTCCATTCCATTCCATCCCATTCCATTCCATTCCATTTCATTCCGTTCTACTCGGGTTGATTCCATTCTATTCCATTCCATTCCATTCTATCCCATTTGATTCCATTCGATTCCATTCAATTCCATTCGATTCCATTCCATTCCACTCCATTCCATTCCATTGAATTCCATTCCATTCCATTCCATTCCATTCCATGGAATTCCATTCCATTCCATTCCATTCCATTCCATTCCATAGAATTCCATTCCATTCCATTCCATTCCATTGAATTCCGTTCCATTCCATTCCATTCCGTTCCGTTCCGTTCCGTTCCGTTCCGTTCCGTTGCGTTCCGTTCCGTTCCGTTGTGTTCCGTTCCGTTCTACTCGGGTTGATTCCATTCTATTCCATTCCATTCCAATCCATTCCATTCCATTCCATCGAATTCCATTCCATTCCATTCCATTCCATTCCACTCCATTCCATTCCATTGAATTCCATTCCATTCCATTCCATTCCATCGAATTCCGTTCCATTCCATTCCATTCCGTTCCGTTCCGTCCCGTTCCGTTCCGTTCCGTTCCGTTGCGTTCCGCTCCGTTCTACTCGGGTTGATTCCATTCTATTCCATTCCATTCCATTCGATTCCATTCGATTCCATTCGATTCCACTCCATTCCATTCCATAGAATTCCATTCCATTCCATTCCATTCCATGGAATTCCATTCCATTCCATTCCATTCCATTGAATTCCATTCCATTCCATTCCATTCCATTGAATTCCATTCCATTCCATTCCATTCCATTCCATTCCATTCCATTCCATTCCATTCCATTCCGTTCCATTCCATTCTACTGTTGTCCATTCCATTCCATTCCATTCCATTCCATTCCATTCCATTCCATTCCTTTCCATTCTATTGCATTCCATTGCATTCCATTCCATTCCATTCCATTCCATTCCATTCCATTCCATTCCATTCCACTCCACACCACTCCAGTCCACTCCATTCCACTCCACTCCATTCCGGTACATTCCATTCCATTCCATTCCATTCCATTCCATTACGTGCTTCTCAGGTACATTCCGTTCCGTTCCATTCCATTCCATTCCATTCCATTCCGTTCCAGTGCACTCTACTCCACTCCACTCCACTCCACTCCGGTACATTCCATTCCATTCCATTCCATTCCATTCCATTCCATTCCATTTCCATTCCCATTCCATTTCCATTTCCGTTCCATTTCCATTCCCGTTTCTTTTCCATTCCCGTTCCATTTCCATTCCCGTTCCATTACCATTCCCGTTCCATTTCCATTCCCGATCCATTTCCATTCCCGTTCCTTTTCCATTCCCGTTCCATTTCCATTCCTGTTCCGTTACCATTCCCGTTCCATTTCCGTTCCCGTTCCGTTTCCGTTCCCGTTCCATTTCCGTTCTCGTTCCGTTTCCGTTCCCGTTCCATTTCCATTCCCGTTTCAATTGCGTTCCCGTTCCATTTCCATTCCCGTTCCATTTCCATTCCCTTTCCATTTCCATTTCATTCCTTTCCGTTCTGCTCGGGTACATTCCATTCCATTCCATTGCATTCCATTCCGTTCTGCTCCTGTCCATTCCATTCCATTCCATTCCGTTCCATTCCGTTCTACTCGGGTAGATTCCATTCCATTCCATTCCATTCCATTCCATTCCATTCCATTCCATTCCATTCCATTCCATTCTACTGGTGTCCATTCCATTCCATTCCCTTCCATTCCATTCCATTCCATTGCATTCCATTCCATTCCATTCCATTCCATTCCGTTCCGTTCTACTCGGTTACATTCCATTCAATTCCATTCCATTCCGTTCTACTCGGGTAGATTCCATTCCATTCCATTCCATTCCTTTCCATTCCATTGCATTCCATTGCATTGCATTGCACTCAATTCCATTCCATTCCATTCCATTCCATTCCATTCCATTCCATTCCATTCCGTTCCGTTCAACTCGGTTACATTCCATTCAATTACATTCCATTCCGTTCTACTCGGTTACATTCCATTCCATTCCATTCCAATCCATTCCATTCCATTACATTCCGTTCTACTCGTGTACATTCCATTCCATTCCATTCCATTCCATTCCATTCCATTCCATTCCATTCCATTCCATTCCATTCCATTCCATTCCGTTCTACTTTGGTACATTCCATTCCATTCCATTCCATTCCATTACATTACATTCCATTCCATTCCATTCCGTCCTACTCGGGTTGATTCCATTCTATTCCATTCCATTCCATTCCATTCCATTCCATTCCATTCGATTCCATTCCATTCCATTCCATGGAATTCCATTCCATTCCATTCCATTCCATTGAATTCCATTCCATTCCATTCCATTCCATTCCATTCCATTCCATTCCATTCCATTCCATTCCATTCCGTTGAATTCCATTCCATTCCGTTGAATTCCATTCCATTCCATTCCATTCCATTGAATTCCGTTACATTCCATTCCATTCCATTCCATTCCATTCCATAGAATTCCATTCCATTCTATTCCATAGAATTCCGTTCCGTTCCATTCCATTCCATTCCATTCCATTCCATTCCATTCCATTGAATTCCATTCCATTCCATTCCATTCCATTCCATTGAATTCCATTCTGTTCCATTCCATTCCTTTGAATTCCGTTCCATTCCATTCCATTCCATTCCTTTCCGTTCCGCTCCATTCCGTTCCGTTCCGTTGCGTTCCGCTCCGTTCTACTCGGGTTGATTCCATTCTATTCCATTCCATTCCATTCGATCCCATTCGATTCCATTCGATTCCATTCGATTCCATTCGATTCCACTCCATTCCATTCCATAGAATTCCATTCCATTCCATTCCATTTGAATTCCATTCCATTCCATTCCATTCCATTCTATTCCATTCCATTCCATTCCATTCCATTCCATTCCATTCCATTCCATTCCATTCTACTCGGGTTTGCATTCTATTCCATTCGATTCCATTCGATTCCATTCGATTCCATTCGATTCCATTCCATTCCATTCCATTCCATTCCATTCCATTCCATTCCATTGAATTCCGTTCCATTCCATTCCATTCCATTCCATTCCATCCCATTCCATTCCATTCCATTTCATTCCGTTCTACTCGGGTTGATTCCATTCTATTCCATTCCATTCCATTCTATCCCATTTGATTCCATTCGATTCCATTCAATTCCATTCGATTCCATTCCATTCCACTCCATTCCATTCCATTGAATTCCATTCCATTCCATTCCATTCCATTCCATGGAATTCCATTCCATTCCATTCCATTCCATTCCATTCCATAGAATTCCATTCCATTCCATTCCATTCCATTGAATTCCGTTCCATTCCATTCCATTCCGTTCCGTTCCGTTCCGTTCCGTTCCGTTCCGTTGCGTTCCGTTCCGTTCCGTTGTGTTCCGTTCCGTTCTACTCGGGTTGATTCCATTCTATTCCATTCCATTCCAATCCATTCCATTCCATTCCATCGAATTCCATTCCATTCCATTCCATTCCATTCCACTCCATTCCATTCCATTGAATTCCATTCCATTCCATTCCATTCCATCGAATTCCGTTCCATTCCATTCCATTCCGTTCCGTTCCGTCCCGTTCCGTTCCGTTCCGTTCCGTTGCGTTCCGCTCCGTTCTACTCGGGTTGATTCCATTCTATTCCATTCCATTCCATTCGATTCCATTCGATTCCATTCGATTCCACTCCATTCCATTCCATAGAATTCCATTCCATTCCATTCCATTCCATGGAATTCCATTCCATTCCATTCCATTCCATTGAATTCCATTCCATTCCATTCCATTCCATTGAATTCCATTCCATTCCATTCCATTCCATTCCATTCCATTCCATTCCATTCCATTCCATTCCGTTCCATTCCATTCTACTGTTGTCCATTCCATTCCATTCCATTCCATTCCATTCCATTCCATTCCATTCCATTCCTTTCCATTCTATTGCATTCCATTGCATTCCATTCCATTCCATTCCATTCCATTCCATTCCATTCCATTCCATTCCACTCCACACCACTCCAGTCCACTCCATTCCACTCCACTCCATTCCGGTACATTCCATTCCATTCCATTCCATTCCATTCCATTCCATTCCGTGCTTCTCAGGTACATTCCGTTCCGTTCCATTCCATTCCATTCCATTCCATTCCATTCCGTTCCAGTGCACTCTACTCCACTCCACTCCACTCCACTCCGGTACATTCCATTCCATTCCATTCCATTCCATTCCATTCCATTTCCATTCCCATTCCATTTCCATTCCCGTTCCATTTCCATTCCCGTTTCTTTTCCATTCCCGTTCCATTTCCATTCCCGTTCCATTACCATTCCCGTTCCATTTCCATTCCCGATCCATTTCCATTCCCGTTCCTTTTCCATTCCCGTTCCATTTCCATTCCTGTTCCGTTACCATTCCCGTTCCATTTCCGTTCCCGTTCCGTTTCCGTTCCCGTTCCATTTCCGTTCTCGTTCCGTTTCCGTTCCCGTTCCATTTCCATTCCCGTTTCAATTGCGTTCCCGTTCCATTTCCATTCCCGTTCCATTTCCATTCCCTTTCCATTTCCATTTCATTCCTTTCCGTTCTGCTCGGGTACATTCCATTCCATTCCATTGCATTCCATTCCGTTCTGCTCCTGTACATTTCATTCCATTCCATTCCATTCCGTTCCATTCCGTTCTACTCGGGTAGATTCCATTCCATTCCATTCCATTCCATTCCATTCCATTCCATTCCATTCCATTCCATTCCATTCCATTCTACTGGTGTCCATTCCATTCCATTCCATTCCATTCTATTGCATTCCATTCCATTCCATTCCATTCCATTCCGTTCCGTTCTACTCGGTTACATTCCATTCAATTCCATTCCATTCCGTTCTACTCGGGTAGATTCCATTCCATTCCATTCCATTCCTTTCCATTCCATTGCATTCCATTGCATTGCATTGCACTCAATTCCATTCCATTCCATTCCATTCCATTCCATTCCATTCCGTTCCGTTCAACCCGGTTACATTCCATTCAATTACATTCCATTCCGTTCTACTCGGTTACATTCCATTCCATTCCATTCCATTCCATTCCAATCCATTCCATTCCATTCCATTCCGTTCTACTCGGGTACATTGCATTCCATTCCATTCCATTCCATTCCATTCCATTCCATTCCATTCCATTCCATTCCGTTCTACTTTGGTACATTCCATTCCATTCCATTCCATTCCATTACATTACATTCCATTCCATTCCATTCCGTTCTACTCGGGTTGATTCCATTCTATTCCATTCCATTCCATTGAATTCCGTTCCATTCCATTCGATTCCATTCCATTCCATTCCATTCCATTCCATTCCATTCCATTCCATTCCATTGAATTCCATTCCATTCCATTCCATTCCATTCCATTCCATTCCATTCCATTCTACTGGTGTCCATTCCATTCCATTCCATTCCATTCCATTCCATTCCATTCCATTCCATTCCTTTCCATTCCATTGCATTCCATTGCATTCCGTTCCATTCCATTCCATTCCATTCCACTCCACTCCACTCCACTCCACTCCATTCCACTCCACTCCACTCCGGTACATTCCATTCCATTCCATTCCATTCCATTCCATTCCGTGCTTCTCAGGTACATTCCGTTCCGTTCCATTCCATTCCATTCCATTCCATTCCATTCCGTTCCAGTGCACTCTACTCCACTCCACTCCACTCCACTCCACTCCGGTACATTCCATTCCATTCCATTCCATTCCATTCCATTCCATTTCCATTCCCATTCCATTTCCATTCCCGTTCCATTTCCATTCCCGTTTCTTTTCCATTCCCGTTCCATTTCCATTCCAGTTCCATTACCATTCCCGTTCCATTTCCATTCCCGATCCATTTCCATTCCCGTTCCATTTCCATTCCCGTTCCATTTCCATTCCCGTTCCGTTACCATTCCCGTTCCATTTCCGTTCCCGTTCCGTTTCCGTTCCCGTTCCATTTCCGTTCTCGTTCCGTTTCCGTTCCCGTTCCATTTCCATTCCCGTTCCATTTCCGTTCCCGTTCCATTTCCATTCCCGTTCCATTTCCATTCCCTTTCCATTTCCATTTCATTCCATTCCGTTCTGCTCGGGTACATTCCATTCCATTCCATTGCATTCCATTCCGTTCTGCTCCTGTCCATTCCATTCCATTCCATTCCGTTCCATTCCGTTCTACTCGGGTAGATTCCATTCCATTCCATTCCATTCCATTCCATTCCATTCCATTCTACTGGTGTCCATTCCATTCCATTCCATTCCATTCCATTGCATTCCATTCCATTCCATTCCATTCCGTTCCGTTCTACTCGATTACATTCCATTCAATTCCATTCCATTCCGTTCTACTCGGGTAGATTCCATTCCATTCCATTCCATTCCTTTCCATTCCATTGCATTCCATTGCATTGCATTGCACTCAATTCCATTCCATTCCATTCCATTCCATTCCATTCCATTCCATTCCATTCCATTCCGTTCCGTTCAACTCGGTTACATTCCATTCAATTACATTCCATTCCGTTCTACTCGGTTACATTCCATTCCATTCCATTCCATTCCATTCCAATCCATTCCATTCCATTACATTCCGTTCTACTCGTGTACATTCCATTCCATTCCATTCCATTCCATTCCATTCCATTCCATTCCATTCCATTCCATTCCATTCCGTTCTACTTTGGTACATTCCATTCCATTCCATTCCATTCCATTCCATTCCATTCCATTCCATTCCGTTCTACTCAGGTTGATTCCATTCTATTCCATTCCATTCCATTTCATTCCATTCCATTCCATTCCATTCCATTCCATTCCAATCCATTCCATTCCATTGAATTCCATTCCATTCCATTCCATTCCATGGAATTCCATTCCATTCCATTCCATTCCATTGAATTCCATTCCGTTCCATTCCATTCCATTGAATTCCATTCCATTCCATTCCATTCCATTCCATTCCATTCCATTCCATTGAATTCCGTTCCATTCCATTCCATTCCATTCCATTCCATCCCATTCCATTCCATTCCATTTCATTCCGTTCTACTCGGGTTGATTCCATTCTATTCCATTCCATTCCATTCGATCCCATTTGATTCCATTCGATTCCATTCAATTCCATTCGATTCCATTCCATTCCACTCCATTCCATTCCATTGAATTCCATTCCATTCCATTCCATTCCATTCCATGGAATTCCATTCCATTCCATTCCATTCCATTCCATTCCATAGAATTCCATTCCATTCCATTCCATTCCATTGAATTCCGTTCCATTCCATTCCATTTCGTTCCGTTCCGTTCCGTTCCGTTCCGTTCCGTTGCGTTCCGTTCCGTTCCGTTGTGTTCCGTTCCGTTCTACTCGGGTTGATTCCATTCTATTCCATTCCATTCCAATCCATTCCATTCCATTCCATCGAATTCCATTCCATTCCATTCCATTCCATTCCATTCCATTCCATTGAATTCCATTCCATTCCATTCCATTCCATGGAATTCCGTTCCATTCCATTCCATTCCGTTCCGTTCCGTCCCGTTCCGTTCCGTTCCGTTCCGTTGCGTTCCGCTCCGTTCTACTCGGGTTGATTCCATTCTATTCCATTCCATTCCATTCGATTCCATTCGATTCCATTCGATTCCACTCCATTCCATTCCATAGAATTCCATTCCATTCCATTCCATTCCATGGAATTCCATTCCATTCCATGGAATTCCATTCCATTCCATTCCATTGCATTGAATTCCATTCCATTCCATTCCATTCCATTGAATTCCATTCCATTCCATTCCATTCCATTCCATTCCATTCCATTCCATTCCATTCCATTCCGTTCCATTCCATTCTACTGTTGTCCATTCCATTCCATTCCATTCCATTCCATTCCATTCCATTCCATTCCATTCCATTCCATTCCATTCCATTCCTTTCCATTCCATTGCATTCCATTGCATTCCATTCCATTCCATTCCATTCCATTCCATTCCATTCCATTCCACTCCACACCACTCCAGTCCACTCCATTCCACTCCACTCCATTCCGGTACATTCCATTCCATTCCATTCCATTCCATTCCATTCCATTCCATTCCGTGCTTCTCAGGTACATTCCGTTCCGTTCCATTCCATTCCATTCCATTCCATTCCGTTCCAGTGCACTCTACTCCACTCCACTCCACTCCACTCCGGTACATTCCATTCCATTCCATTCCATTCCATTCCATTCCATTCCATTTCCATTCCCATTCCATTTCCATTCCCGTTCCATTTCCATTCCCGTTTCTTTTCCATTCCCGTTCCATTTCCATTCCCGTTCCATTACCATTCCCGTTCCATTTCCATTCCCGATCCATTTCCATTCCCGTTCCTTTTCCATTCCCGTTCCATTTCCATTCCTGTTCCGTTACCATTCCCGTTCCATTTCCGTTCCCGTTCCGTTTCCGTTCCCGTTCCATTTCCGTTCTCGTTCCGTTTCCGTTCCCGTTCCATTTCCATTCCCGTTTCAATTGCGTTCCCGTTCCATTTCCATTCCCGTTCCATTTCCATTCCCTTTCCATTTCCATTTCATTCCTTTCCGTTCTGCTCGGGTACATTCCATTCCATTCCATTGCATTCCATTCCGTTCTGCTCCTGTACATTCCATTCCATTCCATTCCGTTCCATTCCGTTCTACTCGGGTAGATTCCATTCCATTCCATTCCATTCCATTCCATTCCATTCCATTCCATTCCATTCCATTCCATTCCATTCTACTGGTGTCCATTCCATTCCATTCCATTCCATTCCATTCCATTCCATTGCATTCCATTCCATTCCATTCCATTCCATTCCGTTCCGTTCTACTCGGTTACATTCCATTCAATTCCATTCCATTCCGTTCTACTCGGGTAGATTCCATTCCATTCCATTCCATTCCTTTCCATTCCATTGCATTGCATTGCACTCAATTCCATTCCATTCCATTCCATTCCATTCCATTCCATTCCATTCCATTCCATTCCGTTCCGTTCAACCCGGTTACATTCCATTCAATTACATTCCATTCCGTTCTACTCGGTTACATTCCATTCCATTCCATTCCATTCCATTCCAATCCATTCCATTCCATTCCATTCCGTTCTACTCGGGTACATTGCATTCCATTCCATTCCATTCCATTCCATTCCATTCCATTCCATTCCATTCCATTCCATTCCATTCCGTTCTACTTTGGTACATTCCATTCCATTCCATTCCATTCCATTACATTACATTCCATTCCATTCCATTCCGTTCTACTCGGGTTGATTCCATTCTATTCCATTCCATTCCATTCCATTCCATTCCATTCCATTCCATTCGATTCCATTCCATTCCATTCCGTGGAATTCCATTCCATTCCATTCCATTCCATTGAATTCCATTCCATTCCATTCCATTCCATTCCATTCCATTCCATTCCATTGAATTCCATTCCATTCCATTCCATTCCATTCCATTCCATTCCATTCCATTCTAATGGTGTCCATTCCATTCCATTCCATTCCATTCCATTCCATTCCATTCCATTCCTTTCCATTCCATTGCATTCCATTGCATTCCGTTCCATTCCATTCCATTCCATTCCACTCCACTCCACTCCACTCCACTCCATTCCACTACACTCCACTCCGGTACATTCCATTCCATTCCATTCCATTCCATTCCATTCCGTGCTTCTCAGGTACATTCCGTTCCGTTCCATTCCATTCCATTCCATTCCATTCCATTCCGTTCCAGTGCACTCTACTCCACTCCACTCCACTCCACTCCACTCCGGTACATTCCATTCCATTCCATTCCATTCCATTCCATTCCATTTCCATTCCCATTCCATTTCCATTCCCGTTCCATTTCCATTCCCGTTTCTTTTCCATTCCCGTTCCATTTCCATTCCAGTTCCATTACCATTCCCGTTCCATTTCCATTCCCGATCCATTTCCATTCCCGTTCCATTTCCATTCCCGTTCCATTTCCATTCCCGTTCCGTTACCATTCCCGTTCCATTTCCGTTCCCGTTCCGTTTCCGTTCCCGTTCCATTTCCGTTCTCGTTCCGTTTCCGTTCCCGTTCCATTTCCATTCCCGTTCCATTTCCGTTCCCGTTCCATTTCCATTCCCGTTCCATTTCCATTCCCTTTCCATTTCCATTTCATTCCATTCCGTTCTGCTCGGGTACATTCCATTCCATTCCATTGCATTCCATTCCGTTCTGCTCCTGTCCATTCCATTCCATTCCATTCCGTTCCATTCCGTTCTACTCGGGTAGATTCCATTCCATTCCATTCCATTCCATTCCATTCCATTCCATTCTACTGGCGTCCATTCCATTCCATTCCATTCCATTCCATTGCATTCCATTCCATTCCATTCCATTCCGTTCCGTTCTACTCGATTAAATTCCATTCAATTCCATTCCATTCCGTTCTACTCGGGTAGATTCCATTCCATTCCATTCCATTCCTTTCCATTCCATTGCATTCCATTGCATTGCATTGCACTCAATTCCATTCCATTCCATTCCATTCCATTCCATTCCATTCCATTCCATTCCGTTCCGTTCAACTCGGTTACATTCCATTCAATTACATTCCATTCCGTTCTACTCGGTTACATTCCATTCCATTCCATTCCATTCCATTCCAATCCATTCCATTCCATTACATTCCGTTCTACTCGTGTACATTCCATTCCATTCCATTCCATTCCATTCCATTCCATTCCATTCCATTCCATTCCATTCCATTCCGTTCTACTTTGGTACATTCCATTCCATTCCATTCCATTCCATTCCATTCCATTCCATTCCATTCCATTCCATTCCATTCCGTTCTACTCAGGTTGATTCCATTCTATTCCATTCCATTCCATTTCATTCCATTCCATTCCATTCCATTCCATTCCATTCCAATCCATTCCATTCCATTGAATTCCATTCCATTCCATTCCATTCCATGGAATTCCATTCCATTCCATTCCATTCCATGGAATTCCATTCCATTCCATTCCATTCCATGGAATTCCATTCCATTCCATTCCATTCCATGGAATTCCATTCCATTCCATTCCATGGAATTCCATTCCATTCCATTCCATTCCATGGAATTCCATTCCATGGAATTCCATTCCATTCCATGGAATTCCATTCCATTCCATTCCATGGAATTCCATTCCATTCCATTCCATTCCATTCCATGGAATTCCATTCCATTCCATTCCATTCCATGGA
Source organism: Gorilla gorilla gorilla (assembly GCF_029281585.2). Lineage (NCBI taxonomy): Eukaryota > Metazoa > Chordata > Mammalia > Primates > Hominidae > Gorilla > Gorilla gorilla. The sequence continues at coordinate 52,504,228 of NC_073242.2, forward strand.
ATTCCATTCCGTTCCATTCCATTCCATTGAATTCCATTCCATTCCATTCCATTCCATTCCATTCCATTCCATTCCATTCCATTGAATTCCGTTCCATTCCATTCCATTCCATTCCATTCCATCCCATTCCATTCCATTCCATTTCATTCCGTTCTACTCGGGTTGATTCCATTCTATTCCATTCCATTCCATTCGATCCCATTTGATTCCATTCGATTCCATTCAATTCCATTCGATTCCATTCCATTCCACTCCATTCCATTCCATTGAATTCCATTCCATTCCATTCCATTCCATTCCATTCCATTCCATGGAATTCCATTCCATTCCATTCCATTCCATTCCATTCCATAGAATTCCATTCCATTCCATTCCATTCCATTGAATTCCGTTCCATTCCATTCCATTCCGTTCCGTTCCGTTCCGTTCCGTTCCGTTGCGTTCCGTTCCGTTCCGTTGTGTTCCGTTCCGTTCTACTCGGGTTGATTCCATTCTATTCCATTCCATTCCAATCCATTCCATTCCATTCCATCGAATTCCATTCCATTCCATTCCATTCCATTCCATTCCATTCCATTCCATTGAATTCCATTCCATTCCATTCCATTCCATGGAATTCCGTTCCATTCCATTCCATTCCGTTCCGTTCCGTCCCGTTCCGTTCCGTTCCGTTCCGTTGCGTTCCGCTCCGTTCTACTCGGGTTGATTCCATTCTATTCCATTCCATTCCATTCGATTCCATTCGATTCCATTCGATTCCACTCCATTCCATTCCATAGAATTCCATTCCATTCCATTCCATTCCATGGAATTCCATTCCATTCCATTCCATTCCATGGAATTCCATTCCATTCCATTCCATTCCATTGAATTCCATTCCATTCCATTCCATAACATTCCATTCCATTCCATTCCATTCCATTCCATTCCGTTCCATTCCATTCTACTGTTGTCCATTCCATTCCATTCCATTCCATTCCATTCCATTCCATTCCATTCCATTCCATTCCTTTCCATTCCATTGCATTCCATTGCATTCCATTCCATTCCATTCCATTCCTTTCCATTCCATTCCATTCCATTCCATTCCATTCCATTCCATTCCATTGAATTCCATTCCATTCCGTTGAATTCCATTCCATTCCATTCCATTCCATTGAATTCCGTTCCATTCCATTCCATTCCATTCCATTCCATTCCATAGAATTCCATTCCATTCTATTCCATAGAATTCCGTTCCGTTCCATTCCATTCCATTCCATTCCATTCCATTCCATTCCATTCCATTGAATTCCATTCCATTCCATTCCATTCCATTCCATTGAATTCCATTCCATTGAATTCCATTCCATTCCATTCCATTCCATTCCATTCCATTCCATTCCATTCTACTGGTGTCCATTCCATTCCATTCCATTCCATTCCATTCCATTCCATTCCATTCCTTTCCATTCCATTGCATTCCATTGCATTCCGTTCCATTCCATTCCATTCCATTCCTTTCCATTCCGCTCCGTTCCGTTCCGTTCCGTTGCGTTCCGCTCCGTTCTACTCGGGTTGATTCCATTCTATTCCATTCCATTCCATTCGATCCCATTCGATTCCATTCGATTCCATTCGATTCCATTCGATTCCACTCCATTCCATTCCATAGAATTCCATTCCATTCCATTCCATTTGAATTCCATTCCATTCCATTCCATTCCATTCTATTCCATTCCATTCCATTCCATTCCATTCCATTCCATTCCATTCCATTCTACTCGGGTTTGCATTCTATTCCATTCGATTCCATTCGATTCCATTCGATTCCATTCCATTCCATTCCATTCCATTCCATTCCATTCCATTCCATTCCATTGAATTCCATTCCATTCCATTCCATTCCATTCCGTTGAATTCCATTCCATTCCATTCCATTCCATTCCAATCCATTCCATTCCATTCCATAGAATTCCATTCCATTCCATTCCATTCCATTCCATTCCATTGAATTCCATTCCATTCCATTCCATAGAATTCCATTCCATTCCATTCCATTCCATTGAATTCCATTCCATTCCATTCCATTCCATTCCATTCCATTCCATTCCATTCCATTCCATTCCATTCCATTCCATTCTACTGGTGTCCATTCCATTCCATTCCATTCCATTCCATTCCATTCCATTCCATTCCATTCCTTTCCATTCCATTGCATTCCACTGCATTCCATTCCATTCCATTCCATTCCATTCCATTCCACTCCACTCCACTCCACTCCACTCCATTCCACTCCACTCCACTCCGGTACATTCCATTCCATTCCATTCCATTCCATTCCATTCCGTGCTTCTCAGGTACATTCCGTTCCGTTCCATTCCATTCCATTCCATTCCATTCCATTCCGTTCCAGTGCACTCTACTCCACTCCACTCCACTCCACTCCACTCCGGTACATTCCATTCCATTCCATTCCATTCCATTCCATTCCATTTCCATTCCCGTTCCATTTCCATTCCCGTTCCATTTCCATTCCCGTTCCGTTACCATTCCCGTTCCATTTCCGTTCCCGTTCCGTTTCCGTTCCCGTTCCATTTCCGTTCTCGTTCCGTTTCCGTTCCCGTTCCATTTCCATTCCCGTTCCATTTCCGTTCCCGTTCCATTTCCATTCCCGTTCCATTTCCATTCCCTTTCCATTTCCATTTCATTCCATTCCGTTCTGCTCGGGTACATTCCATTCCATTCCATTGCATTCCATTCCGTTCTGCTCCTGTCCATTCCATTCCATTCCATTCCGTTCCATTCCGTTCTACTCGGGTAGATTCCATTCCATTCCATTCCATTCCATTCCATTCCATTCCATTCCATTCCATTCCATTCCATTCTACTGGTGTCCATTCCATTCCATTCCATTCCATTCCATTCCATTCCATTCCATTCCATTCCATTCCATTACATTCCATTCCATTCCGTTCCGTTCCGTTCTACTCGGTTACATTCCATTCAATTCCATTCCATTCCGTTCTACTCGGGTAGATTCCATTCCATTCCATTCCATTCCTTTCCATTCCATTGCATTCCATTGCATTGCATTGCACTCAATTCCATTCCATTCCATTCCATTCCATTCCATTCCATTCCATTCCATTCCATTCCGTTCCGTTCAACCCGGTTACATTCCATTCAATTACATTCCATTCCGTTCTACTCGGTTACATTCCATTCCATTCCATTCCATTCCATTCCAATCCATTCCATTCCATTCCATTCCGTTCTACTCGGGTACATTGCATTCCATTCCATTCCATTCCATTCCATTCCATTCCATTCCATTCCATTCCATTCCATTCCGTTCTACTTTGGTACATTCCATTCCATTCCATTCCATTCCATTCCATTCCATTCCATTCCATTCCATTCCATTCCATTGAATTCCATTCCATTCCATTCCATTCCATTCCATTCCATTCCATTCCATTCTACTGGTGTCCATTCCATTCCATTCCATTCCTTTCCATTCCATTCCATTCCTTTCCATTCCATTGCATTCCATTGCATTCCGTTCCATTCCATTCCATTCCATTCCACTCCACTCCACTCCACTCCACTCCATTCCACTCCACTCCACTCCGGTACATTCCATTCCATTCCATTCCATTCCATTCCATTCCGTGCTTCTCAGGTACATTCCGTTCCGTTCCATTCCATTCCATTCCATTCCATTCCATTCCGTTCCAGTGCACTCTACTCCACTCCACACCACTCCACTCCACTCCGGTACATTCCATTCCATTCCATTCCGTTCCATTCCATTCCATTGAATTCCATTCCATTCCATTCCATTCCATTCCATTCCATTGAATTCCGTTCCATTCCATTCCATTCCATTCCATTCCATCCCATTCCATTCCATTCCATTTCATTCCGTTCTACTCGGGTTGATTCCATTCTATTCCATTCCATTCCATTCGATCCCATTTGATTCCATTCGATTCCATTCAATTCCATTTGATTCCATTCCATTCCACTCCTTTCCATTCCATTGAATTCCATTCCATTCCATTCCATAGAATTCCATTCCATTCCATTCCATTCCATTGAATTCCGTTCCATTCCATTCCATTCCGTTCCGTTCCATTCCGTTCCGTTCCGTTCCGTTGCGTTCCGTTCCGTTCCGTTGTGTTCCGTTCCGTTCTACTCGGGTTGATTCCATTCTATTCCATTCCATTCCAATCCATTCCATTCCATTCCATCGAATTGCATTCCATTCCATTCCATTCCATTCCATTGAATTCCATTCCATTCCATTCCATTCCATGGAATTCCGTTCCATTCCATTCCATTCCGTTCGGTTCCGTCCCGTTCCGTTCCGTTCCGTTCCGTTGCGTTCCGCTCCGTTCTACTCGGGTTGATTCCATTCTATTCCATTCCATTCCATTCGATTCCATTCGATTCCATTCGATTCCACTCCATTCCATTCCATAGAATTCCATTCCATTCCATTCCATTCCATGGAATTCCATTCCATGGAATTCCATTCCGTTCCATTCCATTGAATTCCATTCCATTCCATTCCATTCCATTCCATTCCATTCCATTCCATTCCGTTCCATTCCATTCTACTGTTGTCCATTCCATTCCATTCCATTCCATTCCATTCCATTCCATTCCATTCCATTCCTTTCCATTCCATTGCATTCCATTGCATTCCATTCCATTCCATTCCATTCCATTCCATTCCATTCCATTCCATTCCATTCCATTCCACTCCACACCACTCCAGTCCACTCCATTCCACTCCACTCCACTCCGGTACATTCCATTCCATTCCATTCCATTCCATTCCATTCCATTCCGTGCTTCTCAGGTACATTCCGTTCCGTTCCATTCCATTCCATTCCACTCCGTTCCAGTGCACTCTACTCCACTCCACTCCACTCCACTCCGGTACATTCCATTCCATTCCATTCCATTCCATTCCATTCCATTTCCATTCCCATTCCATTTCCATTCCCGTTCCATTTCCATTCCCGTTTCTTTTCCATTCCCGTTCCATTTCCATTCCCGTTCCATTACCATTCCCGTTCCATTTCCATTCCCGATCCATTTCCATTCCCGTTCCTTTTCCATTCCCGTTCCATTTCCATTCCTGTTCCGTTACCATTCCCGTTCCATTTCCGTCCCCGTTCCATTTCCATTCCCGTTCCATTTCCGTTCTCGTTCCGTTTCCATTCCCGTTCCATTTCCATTCCCGTTTCAATTGCGTTCCCGTTCCATTTCCATTCCCGTTCCATTTCCATTCCCTTTCCATTTCCATTTCATTCCTTTCCGTTCTGCTCGGGTACATTCCATTCCATTCCATTGCATTCCATTCCGTTCTGCTCCTGTACATTTCATTCCATTCCATTCCGTTCCATTCCGTTCTACTCGGGTAGATTCCATTCCATTCCATTCCATTCCATTCCATTCCATTCCATTCCATTCCATTCCATTCCATTCCATTCTACTGGTGTCCATTCCATTCCATTCCATTCCATTCTATTGCATTCCATTCCATTCCATTCCATTCCATTCCGTTCCGTTCTACTCGGTTACATTCCATTCAATTCCATTCCATTCCGTTCTACTCGGGTAGATTCCATTCCATTCCATTCCATTCCTTTCCATTCCATTGCATTCCATTGCATTGCATTGCACTCAATTCCATTCCATTCCATTCCATTCCATTCCATTCCATTCCATTCCATTCCGTTCCGTTCAACCCGGTTACATTCCATTCAATTACATTCCATTCTGTTCTACTCGGTTACATTCCATTCCATTCCATTCCATTCCATTCCAATCCATTCCATTCCATTCCATTCCGTTCTACTCGGGTACATTGCATTCCATTCCATTCCATTCCATTCCATTCCATTCCATTCCATTCCATTCCATTCCATTCCGTTCTACTTTGGTACATTCCATTCCATTCCATTCCATTCCATTCCATTACATTCCATTCCATTCCATTCCGTTCTACTCGGGTTGATTCCATTCTATTCCATTCCATTCCATTCCATTCCATTCCATTCCATTCGATTCCATTCCATTCCATTCCATGGAATTCCATTCCATTCCATTCCATTCCATTGAATTCCATTCCATTCCATTCCATTCCATTCCATTCCATTCCATTCCATTCCATTGAATTCCATTCCATTCCATTCCATTCCATTCCATTCCATTCCATTCCATTCTACTGGTGTCCATTCCATTCCATTCCATTCCATTCCATTCCATTCCATTCCATTCCATTCCTTTCCATTCCATTGCATTCCATTGCATTCCGTTCCATTCCATTCCATTCCATTCCACTCCACTCCACTCCACTCCACTCCATTCCACTCCACTCCACTCCGGTACATTCCATTCCATTCCATTCCATTCCATTCCATTCCGTGCTTCTCAGGTACATTCCGTTCCGTTCCATTCCATTCCATTCCATTCCATTCCATTCCGTTCCAGTGCACTCTACTCCACTCCACTCCACTCCACTCCGGTACATTCCATTCCATTCCATTCCATTCCATTCCATTCCATTCCATTTCCATTCCCATTCCATTTCCATTCCCGTTCCATTTCCATTCCCGTTTCTTTTCCATTCCCGTTCCATTTCCATTCCAGTTCCATTACCATTCCCGTTCCATTTCCATTCCCGATCCATTTCCATTCCCGTTCCATTTCCATTCCCGTTCCATTTCCATTCCCGTTCCGTTACCATTCCCGTTCCATTTCCGTTCCCGTTCCGTTTCCGTTCCCGTTCCATTTCCGTTCTCGTTCCGTTTCCGTTCCCGTTCCATTTCCATTCCCGTTCCATTTCCGTTCCCGTTCCATTTCCATTCCCGTTCCATTTCCATTCCCTTTCCATTTCCATTTCATTCCATTCCGTTCTGCTCGGGTACATTCCATTCCATTCCATTGCATTCCATTCCGTTCTGCTCCTGTCCATTCCATTCCATTCCATTCCGTTCCATTCCGTTCTACTCGGGTAGATTCCATTCCATTCCATTCCATTCCATTCCATTCCATTCCATTCCATTCTACTGGTGTCCATTCCATTCCATTCCATTCCATTCCATTCCATTCCATTCCATTGCATTCCATTCCATTCCATTCCATTCCGTTCCGTTCTACTCGATTACATTCCATTCAATTCCATTCCATTCCGTTCTACTCGGGTAGATTCCATTCCATTCCATTCCATTCCTTTCCATTCCATTGCATTCCATTGCATTGCATTGCACTCAATTCCATTCCATTCCATTCCATTCCATTCCATTCCATTCCATTCCGTTCCGTTCAACTCGGTTACATTCCATTCAATTACATTCCATTCCGTTCTACTCGGTTACATTCCATTCCATTCCATTCCATTCCATTCCAATCCATTCCATTCCATTACATTCCGTTCTACTCGTGTACATTCCATTCCATTCCATTCCATTCCATTCCATTCCATTCCATTCCATTCCATTCCATTCCATTCCATTCCATTCCGTTCTACTTTGGTACATTCCATTCCATTCCATTCCATTCCATTCCATTCCATTCCATTCCATTCCATTCCATTCCATTCCGTTCTACTCAGGTTGATTCCATTCTATTCCATTCCATTCCATTTCATTCCATTCCATTCCATTCCATTCCATTCCATTCCAATCCATTCCATTCCATTGAATTCCATTCCATTCCATTCCATTCCATGGAATTCCATTCCATTCCATTCCATTCCATGGAATTCCATTCCGTTCCATTCCATTCCATTGAATTCCATTCCATTCCATTCCATTCCATTCCATTCCATTTCATTCCGTTCTACTCGGGTTGATTCCATTCTATTCCATTCCATTCCATTCGATCCCATTTGATTCCATTCGATTCCATTCAATTCCATTCGATTCCATTCCATTCCACTCCATTCCATTCCATTGAATTCCATTCCATTCCATTCCATTCCATTCCATTCCATGGAATTCCATTCCATTCCATTCCATTCCATTCCATTCCATTCCATTCCATAGAATTCCATTCCATTCCATTCCATTCCATTGAATTCCGTTCCATTCCATTCCATTCCGTTCCGTTCCGTTCCGTTCCGTTCCGTTCCGTTGCGTTCCGTTCCGTTCCGTTGTGTTCCGTTCCGTTCTACTCGGGTTGATTCCATTCTATTCCATTCCATTCCAATCCATTCCATTCCATTCCATCGAATTCCATTCCATTCCATTCCATTCCATTCCATTGAATTCCATTCCATTCCATTCCATTCCATGGAATTCCGTTCCATTCCATTCCATTCCGTTCGGTTCCGTCCCGTTCCGTTCCGTTCCGTTCCGTTGCGTTCCGCTCCGTTCTACTCTTGTTGATTCCATTCTATTCCATTCCATTCCATTCCATTCCATTCGATTCCATTCGATTCCACTCCATTCCATTCCATAGAATTCCATTCCATTCCATTCCATTCCATGGAATTCCATTCCATTCCATTCCATGGAATTCCATTCCATTCCATTCCATTGAATTCCATTCCATTCCATTCCATTCCATTGAATTCCATTCCATTCCATTCCATTCCATTCCATTCCATTCCATTCCATTCCATTCCATTCCGTTCCATTCCATTCTACTGTTGTCCATTCCATTCCATTCCATTCCATTCCATTCCATTCCATTCCATTCCATTCCTTTCCATTCCATTGCATTCCATTGCATTCCATTCCATTCCATTCCATTCCATTCCATTCCATTCCATTCCATTCCACTCCACACCACTCCAGTCCACTCCATTCCACTCCACTCCACTCCGGTACATTCCATTCCATTCCATTCCATTCCATTCCATTCCATTCCATTCCGTGCTTCTCAGGTACATTCCGTTCCGTTCCATTCCATTCCATTCCATTCCGTTCCAGTGCACTCTACTCCACTCCACTCCACTCCACTCCGGTACATTCCATTCCATTCCATTCCATTCCATTCCATTCCAATCCATTCCATTCCATTCCATTCCGTTCTACTCGGGTACATTGCATTCCATTCCATTCCATTCCATTCCATTCCATTCCATTCCATTCCATTCCATTCCATTCCGTTCTACTTTGGTACATTCCATTCCATTCCATTCCATTCCATTCCATTACATTCCATTCCATTCCATTCCGTTCTACTCGGGTTGATTCCATTCTATTCCATTCCATTCCATTCCATTCCATTCCATTCCATTCGATTCCATTCCATTCCATTCCATGGAATTCCATTCCATTCCATTCCATTCCATTGAATTCCATTCCATTCCATTCCATTCCATTCCATTCCATTACATTCCATTGAATTCCATTACATTCCATTCCATTCCATTCCATTCCATTCCATTCCATTCTACTGGTGTCCATTCCATTCCATTCCATTCCATTCCATTCCATTCCATTCCTTTCCATTCCATTGCATTCCATTGCATTCCGTTCCATTCCATTCCATTCCATTCCACTCCACTCCACTCCACTCCACTCCATTCCACTCCACTCCACTCCGGTACATTCCATTCCATTCCATTCCATTCCATTCCATTCCGTGCTTCTCAGGTACATTCCGTTCCGTTCCATTCCATTCCATTCCATTCCATTCCATTCCGTTCCAGTGCACTCTACTCCACTCCACTCCACTCCACTCCACTCCGGTACATTCCATTCCATTCCATTCCATTCCATTCCATTCCATTCCATTTCCATTCCCATTCCATTTCCATTCCCGTTCCATTTCCATTCCCGTTTCTTTTCCATTCCCGTTCCATTTCCATTCCAGTTCCATTACCATTCCCGTTCCATTTCCATTCCCGATCCATTTCCATTCCCGTTCCATTTCCATTCCCGTTCCATTTCCATTCCCGTTCCGTTACCATTCCCGTTCCATTTCCGTTCCCGTTCCGTTTCCGTTCCCGTTCCATTTCCGTTCTCGTTCCGTTTCCGTTCCCGTTCCATTTCCATTCCCGTTCCATTTCCGTTCCCGTTCCATTTCCATTCCCGTTCCATTTCCATTCCCTTTCCATTTCCATTTCATTCCATTCCGTTCTGCTCGGGTACATTCCATTCCATTCCATTGCATTCCATTCCGTTCTGCTCCTGTCCATTCCATTCCATTCCATTCCGTTCCATTCCGTTCTACTCGGGTAGATTCCATTCCATTCCATTCCATTCCATTCCATTCCATTCCATTCCATTCTACTGGTGTCCATTCCATTCCATTCCATTCCATTCCATTCCATTCCATTCCATTGCATTCCATTCCATTCCATTCCATTCCGTTCCGTTCTACTCGATTACATTCCATTCAATTCCATTCCATTCCGTTCTACTCGGGTAGATTCCATTCCATTCCATTCCATTCCTTTCCATTCCATTGCATTCCATTGCATTGCATTGCACTCAATTCCATTCCATTCCATTCCATTCCATTCCATTCCATTCCATTCCGTTCCGTTCAACTCGGTTACATTCCATTCAATTACATTCCATTCCGTTCTACTCGGTTACATTCCATTCCATTCCATTCCATTCCATTCCAATCCATTCCATTCCATTACATTCCGTTCTACTCGTGTACATTCCATTCCATTCCATTCCATTCCATTCCATTCCATTCCATTCCATTCCATTCCATTCCATTCCATTCCGTTCTACTTTGGTACATTCCATTCCATTCCATTCCATTCCATTCCATTCCATTCCATTCCATTCCATTCCATTCCATTCCGTTCTACTCAGGTTGATTCCATTCTATTCCATTCCATTCCATTTCATTCCATTCCATTCCATTCCATTCCATTCCATTCCAATCCATTCCATTCCATTGAATTCCATTCCATTCCATTCCATTCCATGGAATTCCATTCCATTCCATTCCATTCCATTGAATTCCATTCCGTTCCATTCCATTCCATTGAATTCCATTCCATTCCATTCCATTCCATTCCATTCCATTTCATTCCGTTCTACTCGGGTTGATTCCATTCTATTCCATTCCATTCCATTCGATCCCATTTGATTCCATTCGATTCCATTCAATTCCATTCGATTCCATTCCATTCCACTCCATTCCATTCCATTGAATTCCATTCCATTCCATTCCATTCCATTCCATTCCATGGAATTCCATTCCATTCCATTCCATTCCATTCCATTCCATAGAATTCCATTCCATTCCATTCCATTCCATTGAATTCCGTTCCATTCCATTCCATTCCGTTCCGTTCCGTTCCGTTCCGTTCCGTTCCGTTGCGTTCCGTTCCGTTCCGTTGTGTTCCGTTCCGTTCTACTCGGGTTGATTCCATTCTATTCCATTCCATTCCAATCCATTCCATTCCATTCCATCGAATTCCATTCCATTCCATTCCATTCCATTCCATTGAATTCCATTCCATTCCATTCCATTCCATGGAATTCCGTTCCATTCCATTCCATTCCGTTCGGTTCCGTCCCGTTCCGTTCCGTTCCGTTCCGTTGCGTTCCGCTCCGTTCTACTCGGGTTGATTCCATTCTATTCCATTCCATTCCATTCCATTCCATTCCATTCCATTCCATTCGATTCCACTCCATTCCATTCCATAGAATTCCATTCCATTCCATTCCATTCCATGGAATTCCATTCCATTCCATTCCATGGAATTCCATTCCATTCCATTCCATTGAATTCCATTCCATTCCATTCCATTCCATTGAATTCCATTCCATTCCATTCCATTCCATTCCATTCCATTCCATTCCTTTCCGTTCCATTCCATTCTACTGTTGTCCATTCCATTCCATTCCATTCCATTCCATTCCATTCCATTCCATTCCATTCCTTTCCATTCCATTGCATTCCATTGCATTCCATTCCATTCCATTCCATTCCATTCCATTCCATTCCATTCCATTCCATTCTACTGGTGTCCATTCCATTCCATTCCATTCCATTCCATTCCATTCCATTCCATTCCTTTCCATTCCATTGCATTCCATTGCATTCCGTTCCATTCCATTCCATTCCATTCCACTCCACTCCACTCCACTCCACTCCATTCCACTCCACTCCACTCCGGTACATTCCATTCCATTCCATTCCATTCCATTCCATTCCGTGCTTCTCAGGTACATTCCGTTCCGTTCCATTCCATTCCATTCCATTCCATTCCATTCCGTTCCAGTGCACTCTACTCCACTCCACTCCACTCCACTCCACTCCGGTACATTCCATTCCATTCCATTCCATTCCATTCCATTCCATTTCCATTCCCATTCCATTTCCATTCCCGTTCCATTTCCATTCCCGTTTCTTTTCCATTCCCGTTCCATTTCCATTCCAGTTCCATTACCATTCCCGTTCCATTTCCATTCCCGATCCATTTCCATTCCCGTTCCATTTCCATTCCCGTTCCATTTCCATTCCCGTTCCGTTACCATTCCCGTTCCATTTCCGTTCCCGTTCCGTTTCCGTTCCCGTTCCATTTCCGTTCTCGTTCCGTTTCCGTTCCCGTTCCATTTCCATTCCCGTTCCATTTCCGTTCCCGTTCCATTTCCATTCCCGTTCCATTTCCATTCCCTTTCCATTTCCATTTCATTCCATTCCGTTCTGCTCGGGTACATTCCATTCCATTCCATTGCATTCCATTCCGTTCTGCTCCTGTCCATTCCATTCCATTCCATTCCGTTCCATTCCGTTCTACTCGGGTAGATTCCATTCCATTCCATTCCATTCCATTCCGTTCCATTCCATTCTACTGGTGTCCATTCCATTCCATTCCATTCCATTCCATTCCATTCCATTCCATTGCATTCCATTCCATTCCATTCCATTCCGTTCCGTTCTACTCGATTACATTCCATTCAATTCCATTCCATTCCGTTCTACTCGGGTAGATTCCATTCCATTACATTCCATTCCTTTCCATTCCATTGCATTCCATTGCATTGCATTGCACTCAATTCCATTCCATTCCATTCCATTCCATTCCATTCCATTCCATTCCATTCCGTTCCGTTCAACTCGGTTACATTCCATTCAATTACATTCCATTCCGTTCTACTCGGTTACATTCCATTCCATTCCATTCCATTCCATTCCAATCCATTCCATTCCATTACATTCCGTTCTACTCGTGTACATTCCATTCCATTCCATTCCATTCCATTCCATTCCATTCCATTCCATTCCATTCCATTCCATTCCATTCCATTCCGTTCTACTTTGGTACATTCCATTCCATTCCATTCCATTCCATTCCATTCCATTCCATTCCATTCCATTCCATTCCATTCCGTTCTACTCAGGTTGATTCCATTCTATTCCATTCCATTCCATTTCATTCCATTCCATTCCATTCCATTCCATTCCATTCCAATCCATTCCATTCCATTGAATTCCATTCCATTCCATTCCATTCCATGGAATTCCATTCCATTCCATTCCATTCCATGGAATTCCATTCCATTCCATTCCATTCCATTCCATTCCATTCCATTCCATTCCATTCCATTCCATTGAATTCCATTCCGTTCCATTCCATTCCATTGAAATCCATTCCATTCCATTCCATTCCATTCCATTCCGTTCCATTCCATTGAATTCCGTTCCATTCCATTCCATTCCATTCCATTCCATCCCATTCCATTCCATTCCATTTCATTCCGTTCTACTCGGGTTGATTCCATTCTATTCCATTCCATTCCATTCGATCCCATTTGATTCCATTTGATTCCATTCAATTCCATTCGATTCCATTCCATTCCACTCCATTCCATTCCATTGAATTCCATTCCATTCCATTCCATTCCATTCCATTCCATTCCATGGAATTCCATTCCATTCCATTCCATTCCATTCCATTCCATTCCATAGAATTCCATTCCATTCCATTCCATTCCATTGAATTCCGTTCCATTCCATTCCATTCCGTTCCGTTCCGTTCCGTTCCGTTCCGTTGCGTTCCGTTCCGTTCCGTTGTGTTCCGTTCCGTTCTACTCGGGTTGATTCCATTCTATTCCATTCCATTCCAATCCATTCCATTCCATTCCATCGAATTCCATTCCATTCCATTCCATTCCATTCCATTGAATTCCATTCCATTCCATTCCATTCCATGGAATTCCGTTCCATTCCATTCCATTCCGTTCGGTTCCGTCCCGTTCCGTTCCGTTCCGTTCCGTTGCGTTCCACTCCGTTCTACTCGGGTTGATTCCATTCTATTCCATTCCATTCCATTCGATTCCATTCGATTCCATTCGATTCCACTCCATTCCATTCCATAGAATTCCATTCCATTCCATTCCATTCCATGGAATTCCATTCCATTCCATTCCATGGAATTCCATTCCATTCCTTTCCATTGAATTCCATTCCATTCCATTCCATTCCATTGAATTCCATTCCATTCCATTCCATTCCATTCCATTCCATTCCATTCCATTCCATTCCGTTCCATTCCATTCTACTGTTGTCCATTCCATTCCATTCCATTCCATTCCATTCCATTCCATTCCTTTCCATTCCATTGCATTCCATTGCATTCCATTCCATTCCATTCCATTCCATTCCATTCCATTCCATTCCATTCCACTCCACACCACTCCAGTCCACTCCATTCCACTCCACTCCACTCCGGTACATTCCATTCCATTCCATTCCATTCCATTCCATTCCATTCCGTGCTTCTCAGGTACATTCCGTTCCGTTCCATTCCATTCCATTCCATTCCGTTCCAGTGCACTCTACTCCACTCCACTCCACTCCACTCCGGTACATTCCATTCCATTCCATTCCATTCCATTCCATTCCATTCCATTTCCATTCCCATTCCATTTCCATTCCCGTTCCATTTCCATTCCCGTTTCTTTTCCATTCCCGTTCCATTTCCATTCCCGTTCCATTACCATTCCCGTTCCATTTCCATTCCCGATCCATTTCCATTCCCGTTCCTTTTCCATTCCCGTTCCATTTCCATTCCTGTTCCGTTACCATTCCCGTTCCATTTCCGTTCCCGTTCCGTTTCCGTTCCCGTTCCATTTCCATTCCCGTTTCAATTGCGTTCCCGTTCCATTTCCATTCCCGTTCCATTTCCATTCCCTTTCCATTTCCATTTCATTCCTTTCCGTTCTGCTCGGGTACATTCCATTCCATTCCATTGCATTCCATTCCGTTCTGCTGCTGTACATTTCATTCCATTCCATTCCGTTCCATTCCGTTCTACTCGGGTAGATTCCATTCCATTCCATTCCATTCCATTCCATTCTATTCCATTCCATTCCATTCCATTCTACTGGTGTCCATTCCATTCCATTCCATTCCATTCCATTCCATTCTATTGCATTCCATTCCATTCCATTCCATTCCATTCCGTTCCGTTCTACTCGGTTACATTCCATTCAATTCCATTCCATTCCGTTCTACTCGGGTAGATTCCATTCCATTCCATTCCATTCCTTTCCATTCCATTGCATTCCATTGCATTGCATTGCACTCAATTCCATTCCATTCCATTCCATTCCATTCCATTCCATTCCATTCCATTCCGTTCCGTTCAACCCGGTTACATTCCATTCAATTACATTCCATTCCGTTCTACTCGGTTACATTCCATTCCATTCCATTCCATTCCATTCCAATCCATTCCATTCCATTCCATTCCGTTCTACTCGGGTACATTGCATTCCATTCCATTCCATTCCATTCCATTCCATTCCATTCCATTCCATTCCATTCCATTCCATTCCATTCCATTCCATTCCGTTCTACTTTGGTACATTCCATTCCATTCCATTCCATTCCATTCCATTCCATTCCATTCCATTACATTCCATTCCATTCCATTCCATTCCGTTCTACTCGGGTTGATTCCATTCAATTCAATTCCATTCCATTCCATTCCATTCCATTCCATTCGATTCCATTCCATTCCATTCCATGGAATTCCATTCCATTCCATTCCATTCCATTGAATTCCATTCCATTCCATTCCATTCCATTCCATTCCATTCCATTCCATTCCATTCCATTCCATTGAATTCCATTCCATTCCATTCCATTCCATTCCATTCCATTCCATTCCATTCCATTCTACTGGTGTCCATTCCATTCCATTCCATTCCATTCCATTCCATTCCATTCCATTCCTTTCCATTCCATTGCATTCCATTGCATTCCGTTCCATTCCATTCCATTCCATTCCACTCCACTCCACTCCACTCCACTCCATTCCACTCCACTCCACTCCGGTACATTCCATTCCATTCCATTCCATTCCATTCCATTCCGTGCTTCTCAGGTACATTCCGTTCCGTTCCATTCCATTCCATTCCATTCCATTCCATTCCGTTCCAGTGCACTCTACTCCACTCCACTCCACTCCACTCCACTCCGGTACATTCCATTCCATTCCATTCCATTCCATTCCATTCCATTTCCATTCCCATTCCATTTCCATTCCCGTTCCATTTCCATTCCCGTTTCTTTTCCATTCCCGTTCCATTTCCATTCCAGTTCCATTACCATTCCCGTTCCATTTCCATTCCCGATCCATTTCCATTCCCGTTCCATTTCCATTCCCGTTCCATTTCCATTCCCGTTCCGTTACCATTCCCGTTCCATTTCCGTTCCCGTTCCGTTTCCGTTCCCGTTCCATTTCCGTTCTCGTTCCGTTTCCGTTCCCGTTCCATTTCCATTCCCGTTCCATTTCCGTTCCCGTTCCATTTCCATTCCCGTTCAATTTCCATTCCCTTTCCATTTCCATTTCATTCCATTCCGTTCTGCTCGGGTACATTCCATTCCATTCCATTGCATTCCATTCCGTTCTGCTCCTGTCCATTCCATTCCATTCCATTCCGTTCCATTCCGTTCTACTCGGGTAGATTCCATTCCATTCCATTCCATTCCATTCCATTCTACTGGTGTCCATTCCATTCCATTCCATTCCATTCCATTCCATTCCACTGAATTCCATTCCATTCCATTCCATTCCATTCCATTCCATTCCATTCCATTCCATTCCATTCCATTCGATTCCATTCGATTCCATTCCATTCCATTCCATTGAATTCCATTCCATTCCATTCCATTCCATTCCATTCCATTCCATTCCATTCCATTCCATTGAATTCCATTCCATTCCATTCCATTCCATTCCATTCCATTCCTTTCCATTGAATTCCATTCCATTCCACTCCATTCCATTCCATTGAATTCCATTCCATTCCATTCCATTCCATTGAATTCCATTCCATTCCATTCCATTCCATTCCATTCCATTGAATTCCTTTCCATTCCATTCCATTCCATTCCATTCCATTCCATTCCATTCCGTTCTACTCGGGTTGATTCCATTCTATTCCATTCCATTCCATTCGATTCCAATCGATTCCATTCGATTCCATTCGACTCCATTCGATTCCATTCCGTTCCATTCCATGGAATTCCATTCTATTCCATTCCATTGAATTCAATTCCATTCCATTGAATTCCATTCCATTCCATTCCATTCCATTGAATTCCTTTCCATTCCATTCCATTCCGTTCCTTTCCGTTCCATTCCGTTGCGTTCCGTTCCGTTCTACTCGGTTGATTCCATTCTATTCCATTCCATTCCATTCGATTCCATTCGATTCCATTCGATTCCATTCGATTCCATTCGATTCCATTCCATTGCATTCCATTGAATTCCATTCCATTCCATTCCATTGAATTCCATTCCATTCCATTCCATTCCATTGAATTCCATTGAATTCCATTCCATTGAATTCCATTCCATTCCATTCCATTCCATTCTATTGAATTCCATTCCATTCCATTCCATTCCATTCCATTCCATTGAATTCCATTGAATTCCATTCCATTGAATTCCATTCCATTCCATTCCATTCCATTCCATTCCATTCCATTCCATTACATAGAATTCCATTCCATTCCATTCCATTCCATTCCATTCCATTCCATTCCATTCCATTCCACTCCATTCCATTCCACTCCACTCCACTCCACTCCACTCCAGTCCACTCCACTCCACTCTTTTCCATTCCTTTCCATTCCATTGAATTCCATTGAATTCCATTGAATTCCATTCCATTCCATTCCTTTCCATTCCATTCCGTTCTACTCGGGTTGATTCCATTCTATTCCATTCCATTCCATTCGATTCCATTCGATTCCTTTCGATTCCATTCCATTCCATTCCATTCTATTGCATTGAATTCCATTCCATTCCATTCCATTCCTTTCCATTCCATTCCATTCCATTCCATTCCATTGAATTCCATTCCATTCCATTCCATTCCATTCCATTGAATTCCATTCCATTCCATTCCATTCCATTCCATTCCATTCCATTCCATTCCATTCCGTTCTACTCAGGTTGATTCCATTCTATTCCATTCCATCCCATTCCATTCCATTCCATTCCATTCCATTCCATTCGATTCCATTCCATTCCATTCCATAGAATTCCATTCCATTCCATTCCATTCCATGGAATTCCATTCCATTCCATTCCATTCCATTCCATTCCATTCCATTCCATTCCATTCCATTGAATTCCATTCCATTCCATTCCATTCCATTCCATTGAATTCCATTCCGTTCCATTCCATTCCATTGAATTCCATTCCATTCCATTCCATTCCATTCCATTCCATTCCATCCCATTCCATTCCATTCCATTCCATTCCATTCCATTCCATTCCATTCCATCCCATTCCATTCCATTCCATTCCATTCCGTTCTACTCGGGTTGATTCCATTCTATTCCATTCCATTCCATTCGATCCCATTTGATTCCATTCGATTCCATTCAATTCCATTCGATTCCATTCCATTCCACTCCATTCCATTCCATAGAATTCCATTCCATTCCATTCCATTCCATTCCATTCCATTCCATTCCATGGAATTCCATTCCATTCCATTCCATTCCATTCCATAGAATTCCATTCCATTCCATTCCATTCCACTGAATTCCGTTCCATTCCATTCCATTCCGTTCCGTTCCGTTCCGTTCCGTTCCGTTCTGTTGCGTTCCGTTCCGTTCCGTTGTGTTCCGTTCCGTTCTACTCGGGTTGATTCCATTCTATTCCATTCCATTCCAATCCATTCCATTCCATTCCATTGAATTCCATTCCATTCCATTCCATTCCATTCCATTCCATTCCATTCCATTCCATTGAATTCCATTCCATTCCATTCCATTCCATTCCATTCCATTGAATTCCATTCCATTCCATTCCATTCCATGGAATTCCGTTCCATTCCATTCCATTCCGTTCCGTTCCGTCCCGTTCCGTTCCGTTCCGTTCCGTTGCGTTCCGTTCCGTTCTACTCGGGTTGATTCCATTCTATTCCATTCCATTCCATTCGATTCCATTCGATTCCATTCGATTCCACTCCATTCCATTCCATAGAATTCCATTCCATTCCATTCCATTCCATTGAATTCCATTCCATTCCATTCCATTCCATTCCATTCCATTCCATTCCATTCCATTGAATTCCATTCCATTCCATTCCATTCCATTCCATTCCATTCCATTCCATTCTACTGGTGTCCATTCCATTCCATTCCATTCCATTCCATTCCATTCCATTCCATTCCATTCCTTTCCATTCCATTGCATTCCATTGCATTCCGTTCCATTCCATTCCATTCCATTCCACTCCACTCCACTCCACTCCACTCCATTCCACTCCACTCCACTCCGGTACATTCCATTCCATTCCATTCCATTCCATTCCATTCCGTGCTTCTCAGGTACATTCCGTTCCGTTCCATTCCATTCCATTCCATTCCATTCCATTCCGTTCCAGTGCACTCTACTCCACTCCACTCCACTCCACTCCACTCCGGTACATTCCATTCCATTCCATTCCATTCCATTCCATTCCATTTCCATTCCCATTCCATTTCCATTCCCGTTCCATTTCCATTCCCGTTTCTTTTCCATTCCCGTTCCATTTCCATTCCAGTTCCATTACCATTCCCGTTCCATTTCCATTCCCGATCCATTTCCATTCCCGTTCCATTTCCATTCCCGTTCCATTTCCATTCCCGTTCCGTTACCATTCCCGTTCCATTTCCGCTCCCGTTTCGTTTCCGTTCCCGTTCCATTTCCGTTCTCGTTCCGTTTCCGTTCCCGTTCCATTTCCATTCCCGTTCCATTTCCGTTCCCGTTCCATTTCCATTCCCGTTCAATTTCCATTCCCTTTCCATTTCCATTTCATTCCATTCCGTTCTGCTCGGGTACATTCCATTCCATTCCATTGCATTCCATTCCGTTCTGCTCCTGTCCATTCCATTCCATTCCATTCCGTTCCATTCCGTTCTACTCGGGTAGATTCCATTCCATTCCATTCCATTCCATTCCAATCTACTGGTGTCCATTCCATTCCATTCCATTCCATTCCATTCCATTCCACTGAATTCCATTCCATTCCATTCCATTCCATTCCATTCCATTCCATTCCATTCGATTCCATTCGATTCCATTCCATTCCATTCCATTGAATTCCATTCCATTCCATTCCATTCCATTCCATTCCATTCCATTCCATTCCATTCCATTGAATTCCATTCCATTCCATTCCATTCCATTCCATTCCATTCCATTCCTTTCCATTGAATTCCATTCCATTCCACTCCATTCCATTCCATGGAATTCCATTCCATTCCATTCCATTCCATTGAATTCCATTCCATTCCATTCCATTCCATTCCATTCCATTGAATTCCTTTCCATTCCATTCCATTCCATTCCATTCCATTCCATTCCATTCCGTTCTACTCGGGTTGATTCCATTCTATTCCATTCCATTCCATTCGATTCCAATCGATTCCATTCGATTCCATCCGACTCCATTCGATTCCATTCCGTTCCATTCCATGGAATTCCATTCTATTCCATTCCATTGAATTCAATTCCATTCCATTGAATTCCATTCCATTCCATTCCATTCCATTGAATTCCTTTCCATTCCATTCCATTCCGTTCCTTTCCGTTCCATTCCGTTGCGTTCCGTTCCGTTCTACTCGGTTGATTCCATTCTATTCCATTCCATTCCATTCGATTCCATTCGATTCCATTCGATTCCATTCGATTCCATTCGATTCCATTCCATTGCATTCCATTGAATTCCATTCCATTCCATTCCATTGAATTCCATTCCATTCCATTCCATTCCATTGAATTCCATGGAATTCCATTCCATTGAATTCCATTCCATTCCATTCCATTCCATTCTATTGAATTCCATTCCATTCCATTCCATTCCATTCCATTCCATTGAATTCCATGGAATTCCATTCCATTGAATTCCATTCCATTCCATTCCATTCCATTCCATTCCATTCCATAGAATTCCATTCCATTCCATTCCATTCCATTCCATTCCATTCCATTCCATTCCATTCCACTCCATTCCATTCCACTCCACTCCACTCCACTCCACTCCAGTCCACTCCACTCCACTCTTTTCCATTCCATTCCATTCCATTGAATTCCATTGAATTCCATTGAATTCCATTCCATTCCATTCCTTTCCATTCCATTCCGTTCTACTCGGGTTGATTCCATTCTATTCCATTCCATTCCATTCGATTCCATTCGATTCCTTTCGATTCCATTCCATTCCATTCCATTCTATTGCATTGAATTCCATTCCATTCCATTCCATTCCTTTCCATTCCATTCCATTCCATTCCATTCCATTGAATTCCATTCCATTCCATTCCATTCCATTCCATTGAATTCCATTCCATTCCATTCCATTCCATTCCATTCCATTCCATTCCATTCCATTCCATTCCGTTCTACTCAGGTTGATTCCATTCTATTCCATTCCATCCCATTCCATTCCATTCCATTCCATTCCATTCCATTCGATTCAATTCCATTCCATTCCATAGAATTCCATTCCATTCCATTCCATTCAATGGAATTCCATTCCATTCCATTCCATTCCATTCCATTCCATTCCATTCCATTGAATTCCATTCCATTCCATTCCATTCCATTCCATTGAATTCCATTCCGTTCCATTCCATTCCATTGAATTCCATTCCATTCCATTCCATTCCATTCCATTCCATTCCATCCCATTCCATTCCATTCCATTCCATTCCATTCCATTCCATTCCATTGAATTCCATTCCATTCCATTCCATTCCATTCCATTCCATTCCATTCCATTCATTGAATTCCATTCCATTCCATTCCATTCCATTCCATTGAATTCCATTCCATTCCATTCCATTCCATGCCATTGAATTCCATTCCATTCCATTCCATTCAATTGAATTCCGTTCCATTCCATTCCATTCCGTTCCGTTCCGTCCAGTTCCGTTCCGTTCCGTTCCGTTGCGTTCCGTTCCTCTCTACTCGGGTTGATTAAATTCTATTCCATTCCATTCTATTCGATTCCATTCGATTCCAATCGATTCCATTCGATTCCATTCGATTCCATTGAATTCCATTCCATTCCATTCCATTCCATTGAATTCCGTTGCATTATATTCCATTCCGTTCCGTTCCGTCCCGTTCCGTTCCGTTCCGTTCCGTTGCGTGCCGTTCCGTTCTACTCGGGTTGATTCCATTCCATTCCATTCCATTCCATTCCATTCCATTCCATTCCATTCCATTCCATTCCATTCCATTCCATTGAATTCCATTCCATTCCATTCCATTCCATTCCATTCCATTCCATTCCGTTCTACTCGGGTTGATTCCATTCTATGCCATTCCATTCCATTCGATCTCATTCGATTCCATTCGATTCCATTCGATTCCATTCCATTCCATTCCATTGAATTCCGTTCCATTCCATTCCATTCCATTCCATTGAATTCCATTCCATTCCTTTCCATAGAATTCCGTTCCATTCCATTCCATTCCATTCCATTCCATTCCATTCCATTCCATTCCATTCCATTGAATTCCATTCCATTCCATTCCATTCCTTTCCATTGAATTCCATTCTGTTCCATTCCATTCCTTTGAATTCCGTTCCATTCCATTCCATTCCAATCCTTTCCGTTCCGTTCCGTTCCGTTCCGTTCCGTTGCGTTCCGCTCCGTTCTACTCGGGTTGATTCCATTCTATTCCATTCCATTCCATTCGATCCCATTCGATTCCATTCGATTCCATTCGATTCCATTCGATTCCACTCCATTCCATTCCATAGAATTCCATTCCATTCCATTCCATTTGAATTCCATTCCATTCCATTCCATTCCATTCTATTCCATTCCATCCCATTCCATTCCATTCCATTCCATTCTACTCGGGTTGATTGCATTCTATTCCATTCCATTCCATTCGATTCCATTCGATTCCATTCGATTCCATTCGATTCCATTCGATTCCATTCCATTCCTTTCCATTCCATTCCATTCCATTGAATTCCATTCCATTCCATTCCATTCCATTCCATTGAATTCCATTCCATTCCATTCCATTCCATTCCATTCCATTCCATTCCATTCCATTCCATTCCGTTCTACTCAGGTTGATTCCATTCTATTCCATTCCATCCCATTCCATTCCATTCCATTCCATTCCATTCCATTCGATTCAATTCCATTCCATTCCATAGAATTCCATTCCATTCCATTCCATTCAATGGAATTCCATTCCATTCCATTCCATTCCATTCCATTCCATTCCATTCCATTGAATTCCATTCCATTCCATTCCATTCCATTCCATTGAATTCCATTCCGTTCCATTCCATTCCATTGAATTCCATTCCATTCCATTCCATTCCATTCCATTCCATTCCATCCCATTCCATTCCATTCCATTCCATTCCATTCCATTCCATTCCATTGAATTCCATTCCATTCCATTCCATTCCATTCCATTCCATTCCATTCCATTCATTGAATTCCATTCCATTCCATTCCATTCCATTCCATTGAATTCCATTCCATTCCATTCCATTCCATGCCATTGAATTCCATTCCATTCCATTCCATTCAATTGAATTCCGTTCCATTCCATTCCATTCCGTTCCGTTCCGTCCAGTTCCGTTCCGTTCCGTTCCGTTGCGTTCCGTTCCTCTCTACTCGGGTTGATTAAATTCTATTCCATTCCATTCTATTCGATTCCATTCGATTCCAATCGATTCCATTCGATTCCATTCGATTCCATTGAATTCCATTCCATTCCATTCCATTCCATTGAATTCCGTTGCATTATATTCCATTCCGTTCCGTTCCGTCCCGTTCCGTTCCGTTCCGTTCCGTTGCGTGCCGTTCCGTTCTACTCGGGTTGATTCCATTCCATTCCATTCCATTCCATTCCATTCCATTCCATTCCATTCCATTCCATTCCATTCCATTGAATTCCATTCCATTCCATTCCATTCCATTCCATTCCATTCCATTCCGTTCTACTCGGGTTGATTCCATTCTATGCCATTCCATTCCATTCGATCTCATTCGATTCCATTCGATTCCATTCGATTCCATTCCATTCCATTCCATTGAATTCCGTTCCATTCCATTCCATTCCATTCCATTGAATTCCATTCCATTCCTTTCCATAGAATTCCGTTCCATTCCATTCCATTCCATTCCATTCCATTCCATTCCATTCCATTCCATTCCATTGAATTCCATTCCATTCCATTCCATTCCTTTCCATTGAATTCCATTCTGTTCCATTCCATTCCTTTGAATTCCGTTCCATTCCATTCCATTCCAATCCTTTCCGTTCCGTTCCGTTCCGTTCCGTTCCGTTGCGTTCCGCTCCGTTCTACTCGGGTTGATTCCATTCTATTCCATTCCATTCCATTCGATCCCATTCGATTCCATTCGATTCCATTCGATTCCATTCGATTCCACTCCATTCCATTCCATAGAATTCCATTCCATTCCATTCCATTTGAATTCCATTCCATTCCATTCCATTCCATTCTATTCCATTCCATCCCATTCCATTCCATTCCATTCCATTCTACTCGGGTTGATTGCATTCTATTCCATTCCATTCCATTCGATTCCATTCGATTCCATTCGATTCCATTCGATTCCATTCGATTCCATTCCATTCCTTTCCATTCCATTCCATTCCATTCCATTCCATTGAATTCCATTCCATTCCATTCCATTCCATTCCATAGAATTCCATTCCATTCCATTCCATTCCATTCCATTCCATTCCATTCCATTCCATTCCATTGAATTCCATTCCATTCCATAGAATTCCATTCCATTCCATTCCATTCCATTGAATTCCGTTCCTTTCCATTCCATTCCATTCCGTTCCGTTCCGTTCCGTTCCGTTGCGTTCCGTTCCGTTCAACTAGGGTTGATTCCATTCTATTCAATTCCATTCCATTCCATTCTACACGGGTTGATCATTCCATTCCGTTCCGTTCCGTTCCGTTCCGTTCCGTACCGTTCTACTCGGGTTGATTCCATTCTATTCCATTCCATTCCATTCGATTCCATTCGACTCCATTCCATTCCATTCCATTCCATTCCATTCCATTCCATTCCATTGCATTCCATTCCGCTCCATTCCATTCCATTCCATTCCATTCCATTACATTCCATTCCGTTCCGTTCCGTTCCGTTCCGTTCCGTTGCGTTCCATTCCGTTCTACTCGGGTTGATTCCATTCTATTCCATTCCATTCCATTTGACTCCATTCGATTCCATTCCATTCCACTCCATTGAATTCCATTCCATTCCATTCCATTCCATTCCATTCCATTCCACTCCATTGAATTCCATTCCATTCCATTCCATTCCATTCCATTCCATTCCATTCCATTCCACTCCATTCCATTCCACTCCACTGCACTCCACTCCACTCCACTCCACTCCATTCCACTCCCTTCCATTCCATAAAATTGAATTCCATTCCATTCCATTCCATTCCATTCCATTCCATTCCATTCCACTCCATTCCATTCCACTCCACTCCACTCCACTCCACTCCACTCCATTCCATTCCCTTCCATTCCATTCAATTGAATTGCATTGAATTCCATTCCATTCCATTCCATAACATTTCATTCCATTCCATTCCATTCCATTCCATTCCATTCCATTCCATTCCATTCCATTCCATTCCGTTCTACTCGGGTTGATTCCATTCTATTCCATTCCATTCCATTCGATTCCATTCGATTCCATTCGATTCCATTCGATTCCATTCGTTTCCATTCCATTCCATTCCATTCTATTCCATTGAATTCCATTCCATTCCATTCCATTCCATTCCATTCCATTGCATTCCATTCCATTGAATTCCATTGAATTCCATTCCATTGAATTCCATTCCATTCCATTCCATTCCATTCCATTCCATTGAATTCCATTCCATTCCATTCCATTCCATTCCATTCCATTGAATTCCATTCCATTCCATTCCATTCCATGGAATTCCGTTCCATTCCATTCCATTCCGTTCCGTTCCGTCCCGTTCCGTTCCGTTCCGTTCCGTTGCGTTCCGTTCCGTTCTACTCGGGTTGATTCCATTCTATTCCATTCCATTCCATTCGATTCCATTCGATTCCATTCGATTCCACTCCATTCCATTCCATAGAATTCCATACCATTCCATTCCATTCCATTGAATTCCATTCCATTCCATTCCATTGAATTCCTTTCCATTCCATTCCATTCCATTGAATTCCATTCCATTCCATTCCATTCCATTCCATTCCATTCCATTCCATTCTACTGGTGTCCATTCCATTCCATTCCATTCCATTCCATTCCATTCCATTCCATTCCAATCCATTCCATTCCATTCCATAGAATTCCATTCCATTCCATTCCATTCCATTCCATTCCATTGAATTCCATTCCATTCCATTCCATAGAATTCCATTCCATTCCATTCCATTCCATTGAATTCCATTCCATTCCATTCCATTCCATTCCATTCCATTCCATTCCATTCCATTCTACTGGTGTCCATTCCATTCCATTCCATTCCATTCCATTCCATTCCATTCCATTCCTTTCCATTCCATTGCATTCCACTGCATTCCATTCCATTCCATTCCATTCCATTCCATTCCACTCCACTCCACTCCACTCCATTCCACTCCACTCCACTCCGGTACATTCCATTCCATTCCATTCCATTCCATTCCATTCCATTCCGTGCTTCTCAGGTACATTCCGTTCCGTTCCATTCCATTCCATTCCATTCCATTCCATTCCATTACGTTCCAGTGCACTCTACTCCACTCCACTCCACTCCACTCCACTCCGGTACATTCCATTCCATTCCATTCCATTCCATTCCATTCCATTTCCATTCCCATTCCATTTCCATTCCCGTTCCATTTCCATTCCCGTTTCTTTTCCATTCCCGTTCCATTTCCATTCCAGTTCCATTACCATTCCCGTTCCATTTCCATTCCCGATCCATTTCCATTCCCGTTCCATTTCCATTCCCGTTCCATTTCCATTCCCGTTCCGTTACCATTCCCGTTCCATTTCCGTTCCCGTTCCGTTTCCGTTCCCGTTCCATTTCCGTTCTCGTTCCGTTTCCGTTCCCGTTCCATTTCCATTCCCGTTCCATTTCCGTTCCCGTTCCATTTCCATTCCCGTTCCATTTCCATTCCCTTTCCATTTCCATTTCATTCCATTCCGTTCTGCTCGGGTACATTCCATTCCATTCCATTGCATTCCATTCCGTTCTGCTCCTGTCCATTCCATTCCATTCCATTCCGTTCCATTCCGTTCTACTCGGGTAGATTCCATTCCATTCCATTCCATTCCATTCCATTCCATTCCATTCCATTCCATTCTACTGGTGTCCATTCCATTCCATTCCATTCCATTCCATTCCATTCCATTCCATTCCATTGCATTCCATTCCATTCCATTCCATTCCGTTCCGTTCTACTCGATTACATTCCATTCAATTCCATTCCATTCCGTTCTACTCGGGTAGATTCCATTCCATTCCATTCCATTCCTTTCCATTCCATTGCATTCCATTGCATTGCATTGCACTCAATTCCATTCCATTCCATTCCATTCCATTCCATTCCATTCCATTCCATTCCGTTCCGTTCAACTCGGTTACATTCCATTCAATTACATTCCATTCCGTTCTACTCGGTTACATTCCATTCCATTCCATTCCATTCCATTCCAATCCATTCCATTCCATTCCATTCCGTTCTACTCGTGTACATTCCATTCCATTCCATTCCATTCCATTCCATTCCATTCCATTCCATTCCATTCCATTCCGTTCTACTTTGGTACATTCCATTCCATTCCATTCCATTCCATTCCATTCCATTCCATTCCATTCCGTTCTACTCAGGTTGATTCCATTCTATTCCATTCCATTCCATTTCATTCCATTCCATTCCATTCCATTCCATTCGATTCCATTCCATTCCATTCCATTGAATTCCATTCCATTCCATTCCATTCCATGGAATTCCATTCCATTCCATTCCATTCCATGGAATTCCATTCCATTCCATTCCATTCCATTCCATTCCATTCCATTCCATTGAATTCCATTCCGTTCCATTCCATTCCATTGAATTCCATTCCATTCCATTCCATTCCATTCCATTCCATGCCATTCCATTCCATAGAATTCCGTTCCATTCCATTCCATTCCATTCCATTCCATCCCATTCCATTCCATTCCATTCCGTTCTACTCGGGTTGATTCCATTCTATTCCATTCCATTCCATTCGATCCCATTTGATTCCATTCGATTCCATTCAATTCCATTCCATTCCATTCCATTCCATTCCATGGAATTCCATTCCATTCAATTCCATTCCATTCCATTCCATTCCATTCCATAGAATTCCATTCCATTCCATTCCATTCCATTGAATTCCGTTCCATTCCATTCCGTTCCGTTCCGTTCCGTTCCGTTCCGTTCCGTTGCGTTCCGTTCCGTTTCGTTGTGTTCCGTTCCGTTCTACTCGGGTTAATTCCATTCTATTCCATTCCATTCCAATCCATTCCATTCCATTCCATCGAATTCCATTCCATTCCATTCCATTCCATTCCATTCCATGGAATTCCGTTCCATTCCATTCCATTCCGTTCCGTTCCGTCCCGTTCCGTTCCGTTCCGTTCCGTTGCGTTCCGCTCCGTTCTACTCGGGTTGATTCCATTCTATTCCATTCCATTCCATTCGATTCCATTCAATTCCATTCGATTCCACTCCATTCCATTCCATAGAATTCCATTCCATTCCATTCCATTCCATTGAATTCCATTCCATTCCATTCCATTCCATTGAATTCCATTCCATTCCATTCCATTCCATTGAATTCCATTCCATTCCATTCCATTCCATTGAATTCCATTCCATTCCATTCCATTCCATTCCATTCTACTGTTGTCCATTCCATTCCATTCCATTCCATTCCATTCCATTAAATTCCATTCCATTCCTTTCCATTCCATTGCATTCCATTCCATTCCATTCCATTCCATTCCATTCCATTCCATTCCATTCCATTCCATTCCATTCCATTCCATTCCACTCCACACCACTCCAGTCCACTCCATTCCACTCCACTCCACTCCGGTACATTCCATTCCATTCCATTCCATTCCATTCCATTCCATTCCATTCCGTGCTTCTCAGGTACATTCCGTTCCGTTCCATTCCATTCCATTCCATTCCATTCCGTTCCAGTGCACTCTACTCCACTCCACTCCACTCCACTCCGGTACA
This sequence comes from Gorilla gorilla gorilla, assembly GCF_029281585.2. Classification (NCBI taxonomy): domain Eukaryota; kingdom Metazoa; phylum Chordata; class Mammalia; order Primates; family Hominidae; genus Gorilla; species Gorilla gorilla. The sequence continues at coordinate 52,533,946 of NC_073242.2, forward strand.
TTCCATTCCATTCCATTCCATTCCATTCCATTCCATTCCATTTCCATTCCCATTCCATTTCCATTCCCGTTCCATTTCCATTCCCGTTTCTTTTCCATTCCCGTTCCATTTCCATTCCCGTTCCATTACCATTCCCGTTCCATTTCCATTCCCGATCCATTTCCATTCCCGTTCCTTTTCCATTCCCGTTCCATTTCCATTCCTGTTCCGTTACCATTCCCGTTCCATTTCCGTTCCCGTTCCGTTTCCGTTCCCGTTCCATTTCCGTTCTCGTTCCGTTTCCGTTCCCGTTCCATTTCCATTCCCGTTTCAATTGCGTTCCCGTTCCATTTCCATTCCCGTTCCATTTCCATTCCCTTTCCATTTCCATTTCATTCCTTTCCGTTCTGCTCGGGTACATTCCATTCCATTCCATTGCATTCCATTCCGTTCTGCTCCTGTACATTCCATTCCATTCCATTCCGTTCCATTCCGTTCTACTCGGGTAGATTCCATTCCATTCCATTCCATTCCATTCCATTCCATTCCATTCCATTCCATTCCATTCCATTCTACTGGTGTCCATTCCATTCCATTCCATTCCATTCCATTCCATTCCATTCCATTCCATTGCATTCCATTCCATTCCATTCCATTCCATTCCGTTCCGTTCTACTCGGTTACATTCCATTCAATTCCATTCCATTCCGTTCTACTCGGGTAGATTCCATTCCATTCCATTCCATTCCTTTCCATTCCATTGCATTCCATTGCATTGCATTGCACTCAATTCCATTCCATTCCATTCCATTCCATTCCATTCCATTCCATTCCGTTCTGTTCAACCCGGTTACATTCCATTCAATTACATTCCATTCGGTTCTACTCGGTTACATTCCATTCCATTCCATTCCATTCCATTGAATTCCATTCCATTCCATTCCATTCCTTTCCATTGAATTCCATTCTGTTCCATTCCATTCCTTTGAATTCCGTTCCATTCCATTCCATTCCAATCCTTTCCGTTCCGTTCCGTTCCGTTCCGTTCCGTTGCGTTCCGCTCCGTTCTACTCGGGTTGATTCCATTCTATTCCATTCCATTCCATTCGATCCCATTCGATTCCATTCGATTCCATTCGATTCCATTCGATTCCACTCCATTCCATTCCATAGAATTCCATTCCATTCCATTCCATTTGAATTCCATTCCATTCCATTCCATTCCATTCTATTCCATTCCATCCCATTCCATTCCATTCCATTCCATTCTACTCGGGTTGATTGCATTCTATTCCATTCCATTCCATTCGATTCCATTCGATTCCATTCGATTCCATTCGATTCCATTCGATTCCATTCCATTCCTTTCCATTCCATTCCATTCCATTGAATTCCATTCCATTCCATTCCATTCCATTCCATTGAATTCCATTCCATTCCATTCCATTCCATTCCATTCCATTCCATTCCATTCCATTCCATTCCGTTCTACTCAGGTTGATTCCATTCTATTCCATTCCATCCCATTCCATTCCATTCCATTCCATTCCATTCCATTCGATTCAATTCCATTCCATTCCATAGAATTCCATTCCATTCCATTCCATTCAATGGAATTCCATTCCATTCCATTCCATTCCATTCCATTCCATTCCATTCCATTGAATTCCATTCCATTCCATTCCATTCCATTCCATTGAATTCCATTCCGTTCCATTCCATTCCATTGAATTCCATTCCATTCCATTCCATTCCATTCCATTCCATTCCATCCCATTCCATTCCATTCCATTCCATTCCATTCCATTCCATTCCATTGAATTCCATTCCATTCCATTCCATTCCATTCCATTCCATTCCATTCCATTCATTGAATTCCATTCCATTCCATTCCATTCCATTCCATTGAATTCCATTCCATTCCATTCCATTCCATGCCATTGAATTCCATTCCATTCCATTCCATTCAATTGAATTCCGTTCCATTCCATTCCATTCCGTTCCGTTCCGTCCAGTTCCGTTCCGTTCCGTTCCGTTGCGTTCCGTTCCTCTCTACTCGGGTTGATTAAATTCTATTCCATTCCATTCTATTCGATTCCATTCGATTCCAATCGATTCCATTCGATTCCATTCGATTCCATTGAATTCCATTCCATTCCATTCCATTCCATTGAATTCCGTTGCATTATATTCCATTCCGTTCCGTTCCGTCCCGTTCCGTTCCGTTCCGTTCCGTTGCGTGCCGTTCCGTTCTACTCGGGTTGATTCCATTCCATTCCATTCCATTCCATTCCATTCCATTCCATTCCATTCCATTCCATTCCATTCCATTGAATTCCATTCCATTCCATTCCATTCCATTCCATTCCATTCCATTCCGTTCTACTCGGGTTGATTCCATTCTATGCCATTCCATTCCATTCGATCTCATTCGATTCCATTCGATTCCATTCGATTCCATTCCATTCCATTCCATTGAATTCCGTTCCATTCCATTCCATTCCATTCCATTGAATTCCATTCCATTCCTTTCCATAGAATTCCGTTCCATTCCATTCCATTCCATTCCATTCCATTCCATTCCATTCCATTCCATTCCATTGAATTCCATTCCATTCCATTCCATTCCTTTCCATTGAATTCCATTCTGTTCCATTCCATTCCTTTGAATTCCGTTCCATTCCATTCCATTCCAATCCTTTCCGTTCCGTTCCGTTCCGTTCCGTTCCGTTGCGTTCCGCTCCGTTCTACTCGGGTTGATTCCATTCTATTCCATTCCATTCCATTCGATCCCATTCGATTCCATTCGATTCCATTCGATTCCATTCGATTCCACTCCATTCCATTCCATAGAATTCCATTCCATTCCATTCCATTTGAATGCCATTCCATTCCATTCCATTCCATTCTATTCCATTCCATCCCATTCCATTCCATTCCATTCCATTCTACTCGGGTTGATTGCATTCTATTCCATTCCATTCCATTCGATTCCATTCGATTCCATTCGATTCCATTCGATTCCATTCGATTCCATTCCATTCCTTTCCATTCCATTCCATTCCATTCCATTCCATTGAATTCCATTCCATTCCATTCCATTCCATTCCATAGAATTCCATTCCATTCCATTCCATTCCATTCCATTCCATTCCATTCCATTCCATTCCATTGAATTCCATTCCATTCCATAGAATTCCATTCCATTCCATTCCATTCCATTGAATTCCGTTCCTTTCCATTCCATTCCATTCCGTTCCGTTCCGTTCCGTTCCGTTGCGTTCCGTTCCGTTCAACTAGGGTTGATTCCATTCTATTCAATTCCATTCCATTCCATTCTACACGGGTTGATCATTCCATTCCGTTCCGTTCCGTTCCGTTCCGTTCCGTACCGTTCTACTCGGGTTGATTCCATTCTATTCCATTCCATTCCATTCGATTCCATTCGACTCCATTCCATTCCATTCCATTCCATTCCATTCCATTCCATTCCATTCCATTCCATTGCATTCCATTCCGCTCCATTCCATTCCATTCCATTCCATTCCATTACATTCCATTCCGTTCCGTTCCATTCCGTTCCGTTCCGTTGCGTTCCATTCCGTTCTACTCGGGTTGATTCCATTCTATTCCATTCCATTCCATTTGACTCCATTCGATTCCATTCCATTCCACTCCATTGAATTCCATTCCATTCCATTCCATTCCATTCCATTCCATTCCACTCCATTGAATTCCATTCCATTCCATTCCATTCCATTCCATTCCATTCCATTCCATTCCACTCCATTCCATTCCACTCCACTGCACTCCACTCCACTCCACTCCACTCCATTCCACTCCCTTCCATTCCATAAAATTGAATTCCATTCCATTCCATTCCATTCCATTCCATTCCATTCCATTCCACTCCATTCCATTCCACTCCACTCCACTCCACTCCACTCCACTCCATTCCATTCCCTTCCATTCCATTCAATTGAATTGCATTGAATTCCATTCCATTCCATTCCATAACATTTCATTCCATTCCATTCCATTCCATTCCATTCCATTACATTCCATTCCATTCCATTCCATTCCGTTCTACTCGGGTTGATTCCATTCTATTCCATTCCATTCCATTCGATTCCATTCGATTCCATTCGATTCCATTCGATTCCATTCGTTTCCATTCCATTCCATTCCATTCTATTCCATTGAATTCCATTCCATTCCATTCCATTCCATTCCATTCCATTGCATTCCATTCCATTGAATTCCATTGAATTCCATTCCATTGAATTCCATTCCATTCCATTCCATTCCATTCCATTCCATTGAATTCCATTCCATTCCATTCCATTCCATTCCATTCCATTGAATTCCATTCCATTCCATTCCATTCCATGGAATTCCGTTCCATTCCATTCCATTCCGTTCCGTTCCGTCCCGTTCCGTTCCGTTCCGTTCCGTTGCGTTCCGTTCCGTTCTACTCGGGTTGATTCCATTCTATTCCATTCCATTCCATTCGATTCCATTCGATTCCATTCGATTCCACTCCATTCCATTCCATAGAATTCCATACCATTCCATTCCATTCCATTGAATTCCATTCCATTCCATTCCATTGAATTCCTTTCCATTCCATTCCATTCCATTGAATTCCATTCCATTCCATTCCATTCCATTCCATTCCATTCCATTCCATTCTACTGGTGTCCATTCCATTCCATTCCATTCCATTCCATTCCATTCCATTCCATTCCAATCCATTCCATTCCATTCCATAGAATTCCATTCCATTCCATTCCATTCCATTCCATTCCATTGAATTCCATTCCATTCCATTCCATAGAATTCCATTCCATTCCATTCCATTCCATTGAATTCCATTCCATTCCATTCCATTCCATTCCATTCCATTCCATTCCATTCCATTCTACTGGTGTCCATTCCATTCCATTCCATTCCATTCCATTCCATTCCATTCCATTCCTTTCCATTCCATTGCATTCCACTGCATTCCATTCCATTCCATTCCATTCCATTCCATTCCACTCCACTCCACTCCACTCCATTCCACTCCACTCCACTCCGGTACATTCCATTCCATTCCATTCCATTCCATTCCATTCCATTCCGTGCTTCTCAGGTACATTCCGTTCCGTTCCATTCCATTCCATTCCATTCCATTCCATTCCATTCCGTTCCAGTGCACTCTACTCCACTCCACTCCACTCCACTCCACTCCGGTACATTCCATTCCATTCCATTCCATTCCATTCCATTCCATTTCCATTCCCATTCCATTTCCATTCCCGTTCCATTTCCATTCCCGTTTCTTTTCCATTCCCGTTCCATTTCCATTCCAGTTCCATTACCATTCCCGTTCCATTTCCATTCCCGATCCATTTCCATTCCCGTTCCATTTCCATTCCCGTTCCATTTCCATTCCCGTTCCGTTACCATTCCCGTTCCATTTCCGTTCCCGTTCCGTTTCCGTTCCCGTTCCATTTCCGTTCTCGTTCCGTTTCCGTTCCCGTTCCATTTCCATTCCCGTTCCATTTCCGTTCCCGTTCCATTTCCATTCCCGTTCCATTTCCATTCCCTTTCCATTTCCATTTCATTCCATTCCGTTCTGCTCGGGTACATTCCATTCCATTCCATTGCATTCCATTCCGTTCTGCTCCTGTCCATTCCATTCCATTCCATTCCGTTCCATTCCGTTCTACTCGGGTAGATTCCATTCCATTCCATTCCATTCCATTCCATTCCATTCCATTCCATTCCATTCTACTGGTGTCCATTCCATTCCATTCCATTCCATTCCATTCCATTCCATTCCATTGCATTCCATTCCATTCCATTCCATTCCGTTCCGTTCTACTCGATTACATTCCATTCAATTCCATTCCATTCCGTTCTACTCGGGTAGATTCCATTCCATTCCATTCCATTCCTTTCCATTCCATTGCATTCCATTGCATTGCATTGCACTCAATTCCATTCCATTCCATTCCATTCCATTCCATTCCATTCCATTCCATTCCGTTCCGTTCAACTCGGTTACATTCCATTCAATTACATTCCATTCCGTTCTACTCGGTTACATTCCATTCCATTCCATTCCATTCCATTCCAATCCATTCCATTCCATTCCATTCCGTTCTACTCGTGTACATTCCATTCCATTCCATTCCATTCCATTCCATTCCATTCCATTCCATTCCATTCCATTCCATTCCGTTCTACTTTGGTACATTCCATTCCATTCCATTCCATTCCATTCCATTCCATTCCATTCCATTCCGTTCTACTCAGGTTGATTCCATTCTATTCCATTCCATTCCATTTCATTCCATTCCATTCCATTCCATTCCATTCGATTCCATTCCATTCCATTCCATTGAATTCCATTCCATTCCATTCCATTCCATGGAATTCCATTCCATTCCATTCCATTCCATGGAATTCCATTCCATTCCATTCCATTCCATTCCATTCCATTCCATTCCATTGAATTCCATTCCGTTCCATTCCATTCCATTGAATTCCATTCCATTCCATTCCATTCCATTCCATTCCATGCCATTCCATTCCATAGAATTCCGTTCCATTCCATTCCATTCCATTCCATTCCATCCCATTCCATTCCATTCCATTCCGTTCTACTCGGGTTGATTCCATTCTATTCCATTCCATTCCATTCGATCCCATTTGATTCCTTTCGATTCCATTCAATTCCATTCCATTCCATTCCATTCCATTCCATGGAATTCCATTCCATTCCATTCCATTCCATTCCATTCCATAGAATTCCATTCCATTCCATTCCATTCCATTGAATTCCGTTCCATTCCATTCCGTTCCGTTCCGTTCCGTTCCGTTCCGTTCCGTTGCGTTCCGTTCCGTTTCGTTGTGTTCCGTTCCGTTCTACTCGGGTTAATTCCATTCTATTCCATTCCATTCCAATCCATTCCATTCCATTCCATCGAATTCCATTCCATTCCATTCCATTCCATTCCATTCCATGGAATTCCGTTCCATTCCATTCCATTCCGTTCCGTTCCGTCCCGTTCCGTTCCGTTCCGTTCCGTTGCGTTCCGCTCCGTTCTACTCGGGTTGATTCCATTCTATTCCATTCCATTCCATTCGATTCCATTCAATTCCATTCGATTCCACTCCATTCCATTCCATAGAATTCCATTCCATTCCATTCCATTCCATTGAATTCCATTCCATTCCATTCCATTCCATTGAATTCCATTCCATTCCATTCCATTCCATTGAATTCCATTCCATTCCATTCCATTCCATTGAATTCCATTCCATTCCATTCCATTCCATTCCATTCTACTGTTGTCCATTCCATTCCATTCCATTCCATTCCATTCCATTAAATTCCATTCCATTCCTTTCCATTCCATTGCATTCCATTCCATTCCATTCCATTCCATTCCATTCCATTCCATTCCATTCCATTCCATTCCATTCCATTCCATTCCACTCCACACCACTCCAGTCCACTCCATTCCACTCCACTCCACTCCGGTACATTCCATTCCATTCCATTCCATTCCATTCCATTCCATTCCATTCCGTGCTTCTCAGGTACATTCCGTTCCGTTCCATTCCATTCCATTCCATTCCATTCCGTTCCAGTGCACTCTACTCCACTCCACTCCACTCCACTCCGGTACATTCCATTCCATTCCATTCCATTCCATTCCATTCCATTCCATTTCCATTCCCATTCCATTTCCATTCCCGTTCCATTTCCATTCCCGTTTCTTTTCCATTCCCGTTCCATTTCCATTCCCGTTCCATTACCATTCCCGTTCCATTTCCATTCCCGATCCATTTCCATTCCCGTTCCTTTTCCATTCCCGTTCCATTTCCATTCCTGTTCCGTTACCATTCCCGTTCCATTTCCGTTCCCGTTCCGTTTCCGTTCCCGTTCCATTTCCGTTCTCGTTCCGTTTCCGTTCCCGTTCCATTTCCATTCCCGTTTCAATTGCGTTCCCGTTCCATTTCCATTCCCGTTCCATTTCCATTCCCTTTCCATTTCCATTTCATTCCTTTCCGTTCTGCTCGGGTACATTCCATTCCATTCCATTGCATTCCATTCCGTTCTGCTCCTGTACATTCCATTCCATTCCATTCCGTTCCATTCCGTTCTACTCGGGTAGATTCCATTCCATTCCATTCCATTCCATTCCATTCCATTCCATTCCATTCCATTCCATTCCATTCTACTGGTGTCCATTCCATTCCATTCCATTCCATTCCATTCCATTCCATTCCATTCCATTGCATTCCATTCCATTCCATTCCATTCCATTCCGTTCCGTTCTACTCGGTTACATTCCATTCAATTCCATTCCATTCCGTTCTACTCGGGTAGATTCCATTCCATTCCATTCCATTCCTTTCCATTCCATTGCATTCCATTGCATTGCATTGCACTCAATTCCATTCCATTCCATTCCATTCCATTCCATTCCATTCCATTCCGTTCTGTTCAACCCGGTTACATTCCATTCAATTACATTCCATTCGGTTCTACTCGGTTACATTCCATTCCATTCCATTCCATTCCATTCCAATCCATTCCATTCCATTCCATTCCGTTCTACTCGGGTACATTGCATTCCATTCCATTCCATTCCATTCCATTCCATTCCATTCCATTCCATTCCATTCCATTCCATTCCGTTCTACTTTGGTACATTCCATTCCATTCCATTCCATTCCATTCCATTACATTCCATTCCATTCCATTCCGTTCTACTCGGGTTGATTCCATTCTATTCCATTCCATTCCATTCCATTCCATTCCATTCCATTCGATTCCATTCCATTCCATTCCATGGAATTCCATTCCATTCCATTCCATTCCATTGAATTCCATTCCATTCCATTCCATTCCATTCCATTCCATTCCATTCCATTCCATTGAATTCCATTCCATTCCATTCCATTCCATTCCATTCCATTCCATTCCATTCTACTGGTGTCCATTCCATTCCATTCCATTCCATTCCATTCCATTCCATTCCTTTCCATTCCATTGCATTCCATTGCATTCCGTTCCATTCCATTCCATTCCATTCCACTCCACTCCACTCCACTCCACTCCATTCCACTCCACTCCACTCCGGTACATTCCATTCCATTCCATTCCATTCCATTCCATTCCGTGCTTCTCAGGTACATTCCGTTCCGTTCCATTCCATTCCATTCCATTCCATTCCATTCCGTTCCAGTGCACTCTACTCCACTCCACTCCACTCCACTCCACTCCGGTACATTCCATTCCATTCCATTCCATTCCATTCCATTCCATTTCCATTCCCATTCCATTTCCATTCCCGTTCCATTTCCATTCCCGTTTCTTTTCCATTCCCGTTCCATTTCCATTCCAGTTCCATTACCATTCCCGTTCCATTTCCATTCCCGATCCATTTCCATTCCCGTTCCATTTCCATTCCCGTTCCATTTCCATTCCCGTTCCGTTACCATTCCCGTTCCATTTCCGTTCCCGTTCCGTTTCCGTTCCCGTTCCATTTCGGTTCTCGTTCCGTTTCCGTTCCCGTTCCATTTCCATTCCCGTTCCATTTCCGTTCCCGTTCCATTTCCATTCCCGTTCCATTTCCATTCCCTTTCCATTTCCATTTCATTCCATTCCGTTCTGCTCGGGTACATTCCATTCCATTCCATTGCATTCCATTCCGTTCTGCTCCTGTCCATTCCATTCCATTCCATTCCGTTCCATTCCGTTCTACTCGGGTAGATTCCATTCCATTCCATTCCATTCCATTCCATCCCATTCCATTCTACTGGTGTCCATTCCATTCCATTCCATTCCATTCCATTCCATTCCATTCCATTCCATTGCATTCCATTCCATTCCATTCCATTCCGTTCCGTTCTACTCGATTACATTCCATTCAATTCCATTCCATTCCGTTCTACTCGGGTAGATTCCATTCCATTCCATTCCATTCCTTTCCATTCCATTGCATTCCATTGCATTGCATTGCACTCAATTCCATTCCATTCCATTCCATTCCATTCCATTCCATTCCATTCCATTCCGTTCCGTTCAACTCGGTTACATTCCATTCAATTACATTCCATTCCGTTCTACTCGGTTACATTCCATTCCATTCCATTCCGTTCCATTCCAATCCATTCCATTCCATTACATTCCGTTCTACTCGTGTACATTCCATTCCATTCCATTCCATTCCATTCCATTCCATTCCATTCCATTCCATTCCGTTCTACTTTGGTACATTCCATTCCATTCCATTCCATTCCATTCCATTCCATTCCATTCCATTCCATTCCATTCCATTCCGTTCTACTCAGGTTGATTCCATTCTATTCCATTCCATTCCATTTCATTCCATTCCATTCCATTCCATTCCAATCCATTCCATTCCATTGAATTCCATTCCATTCCATTCCATTCCATGGAATTCCATTCCATTCCATTCCATTCCATGGAATTCCATTCCATTCCATTCCATTCCATTCCATTCCATTCCATTCCATTGAATTCCATTCCGTTCCATTCCATTCCATTGAATTCCATTCCATTCCATTCCATTCCATTCCATTCCATTCCATTCCATTGAATTCCGTTCCATTCCATTCCATTCCATTCCATTCCATCCCATTCCATTCCATTCCATTTCATTCCGTTCTACTCGGGTTGATTCCATTCTATTCCATTCCATTCCATTCGATCCCATTTGATTCCATTCGATTCCATTCAATTCCATTCGATTCCATTCCATTCCACTCCATTCCATTCCATTGAATTCCATTCCATTCCATTCCATTCCATTCCATTCCATGGAATTCCATTCCATTCCATTCCATTCCATTCCATTCCATAGAATTCCATTCCATTCCATTCCATTCCATTGAATTCCGTTCCATTCCATTCCATTCCGTTCCGTTCCGTTCCGTTCCGTTCCGTTCCGTTGCGTTCCGTTCCGTTCCGTTGTGTTCCGTTCCGTTCTACTCGGGTTGATTCCATTCTATTCCATTCCATTCCAATCCATTCCATTCCATTCCATCGAATTCCATTCCATTCCATTCCATTCCATTCCATTGAATTCCATTCCATTCCATTCCATTCCATGGAATTCCGTTCCATTCCATTCCATTCCGTTCGGTTCCGTCCCGTTCCGTTCCGTTCCGTTCCGTTGCGTTCCGCTCCGTTCTACTCGGGTTGATTCCATTCTATTCCATTCCATTCCATTCGATTCCATTCGATTCCATTCGATTCCACTCCATTCCATTCCATAGAATTCCATTCCATTCCATTCCATTCCATGGAATTCCATTCCATTCCATTCCATGGAATTCCATTCCATTCCATTCCATTGAATTCCATTCCATTCCATTCCATTCCATTGAATTCCATTCCATTCCATTCCATTCCATTCCATTCCATTCCATTCCATTCCATTCCATTCCATTCCATTCCGTTCCATTCCATTCTACTGTTGTCCATTCCATTCCATTCCATTCCATTCCATTCCATTCCTTTCCATTCCATTGCATTCCATTGCATTCCATTCCATTCCATTCCATTCCATTCCATTCCACTCCACACCACTCCAGTCCACTCCATTCCACTCCACTCCACTCCGGTACATTCCATTCCATTCCATTCCATTCCATTCCATTCCATTCCATTCCGTGCTTCTCAGGTACATTCCGTTCCGTTCCATTCCATTCCATTCCATTCCGTTCCAGTGCACTCTACTCCACTCCACTCCACTCCACTCCGGTACATTCCATTCCATTCCATTCCATTCCATTCCATTCCATTTCCATTCCCATTCCATTTCCATTCCCGTTCCATTTCCATTCCCGTTTCTTTTCCATTCCCGTTCCATTTCCATTCCCGTTCCATTACCATTCCCGTTCCATTTCCATTCCCGATCCATTTCCATTCCCGTTCCTTTTCCATTCCCGTTCCATTTCCATTCCTGTTCCGTTACCATTCCCGTTCCATTTCCGTTCCCGTTCCGTTTCCGTTCCCGTTCCATTTCCGTTCTCGTTCCGTTTCCGTTCCCGTTCCATTTCCATTCCCGTTTCAATTGCGTTCCCGTTCCATTTCCATTCCCGTTCCATTTCCATTCCCTTTCCATTTCCATTTCATTCCTTTCCGTTCTGCTCGGGTACATTCCATTCCATTCCATTGCATTCCATTCCGTTCTGCTCCTGTACATTTCATTCCATTCCATTCCGTTCCATTCCGTTCTACTCGGGTAGATTCCATTCCATTCCATTCCATTCCATTCCATTCCATTCCATTCCATTCCATTCCATTCCATTCTACTGGTGTCCATTCCATTCCATTCCATTCCATTCCATTCCATTCCATTCCATTCTATTGCATTCCATTCCATTCCATTCCATTCCATTCCGTTCCGTTCTACTCGGTTACATTCCATTCAATTCCATTCCATTCCGTTCTACTCGGGTAGATTCCATTCCATTCCATTCCATTCCTTTCCATTCCATTGCATTCCATTGCATTGCATTGCACTCAATTCCATTCCATTCCATTCCATTCCATTCCATTCCATTCCATTCCATTCCGTTCCGTTCAACCCGGTTACATTCCATTCAATTACATTCCATTCCGTTCTACTCGGGTACATTGCATTCCATTCCATTCCATTCCATTCCATTCCATTCCATTCCATTCCATTCCATTCCATTCCATTCCATTCCGTTCTACTTTGGTACATTCCATTCCATTCCATTCCATTCCATTCCATTACATTCCATTCCATTCCATTCCGTTCTACTCGGGTTGATTCCATTCAATTCCATTCCATTCCATTCCATTCCATTCCATTCCATTCCATTCCATTCCATTCCATTGAATTCCATTCCATTCCATTCCATTCCATTCCATTCCATTCCATTCCATTCTACTGGTGTCCATTCCATTCCATTCCATTCCATTCCATTCCATTCCATTCCATTCCTTTCCATTCCATTGCATTCCATTGCATTCCGTTCCATTCCATTCCATTCCATTCCACTCCACTCCACTCCACTCCACTCCATTCCACTCCACTCCACTCCGGTACATTCCATTCCATTCCATTCCATTCCATTCCATTCCGTGCTTCTCAGGTACATTCCGTTCCGTTCCATTCCATTCCATTCCATTCCATTCCATTCCGTTCCAGTGCACTCTACTCCACTCCACTCCACTCCACTCCACTCCGGTACATTCCATTCCATTCCATTCCATTCCATTCCATTCCATTTCCATTCCCATTCCATTTCCATTCCCGTTCCATTTCCATTCCCGTTTCTTTTCCATTCCCGTTCCATTTCCATTCCAGTTCCATTACCATTCCCGTTCCATTTCCATTCCCGATCCATTTCCATTCCCGTTCCATTTCCATTCCCGTTCCATTTCCATTCCCGTTCCGTTACCATTCCCGTTCCATTTCCGTTCCCGTTCCGTTTCCGTTCCCGTTCCATTTCCGTTCTCGTTCCGTTTCCGTTCCCGTTCCATTTCCATTCCCGTTCCATTTCCGTTCCCGTTCCATTTCCATTCCCGTTCCATTTCCATTCCCTTTCCATTTCCATTTCATTCCATTCCGTTCTGCTCGGGTACATTCCATTCCATTCCATTGCATTCCATTCCGTTCTGCTCCTGTCCATTCCATTCCATTCCATTCCGTTCCATTCCGTTCTACTCGGGTAGATTCCATTCCATTCCATTCCATTCCATTCCATTCCATTCCATTCTACTGGTGTCCATTCCATTCCATTCCATTCCATTCCATTCCATTCCATTCCATTGCATTCCATTGCATTCCATTCCATTCCGTTCCGTTCTACTCGATTACATTCCATTCAATTCCATTCCATTCCGTTCTACTCGGGTAGATTCCATTCCATTCCATTCCATTCCTTTCCATTCCATTGCATTCCATTGCATTGCATTGCACTCAATTCCATTCCATTCCATTCCATTCCATTCCATTCCATTCCATTCCATTCCGTTCCGTTCAACTCGGTTACATTCCATTCAATTACATTCCATTCCGTTCTACTCGGTTACATTCCATTCCATTCCATTCCGTTCCATTCCAATCCATTCCATTCCATTACATTCCGTTCTACTCGTGTACATTCCATTCCATTCCATTCCATTCCATTCCATTCCATTCCATTCCATTCCATTCCGTTCTACTTTGGTACATTCCATTCCATTCCATTCCATTCCATTCCATTCCATTCCATTCCATTCCATTCCATTCCATTCCATTCCGTTCTACTCAGGTTGATTCCATTCTATTCCATTCCATTCCATTTCATTCCATTCCATTCCATTCCATTCCAATCCATTCCATTCCATTGAATTCCATTCCATTCCATTCCATTCCATGGAATTCCATTCCATTCCATTCCATTCCATGGAATTCCATTCCATTCCATTCCATTCCATTCGATTCCATTCCATTCCATTCCATTGAATTCCATTCCATTCCATTCCATTCCATGGAATTCCATTCCATTCCATTCCATTCCAAGGAATTCCATTCCATTCCATTCCATTCCATTCCATTCCATTCCATTCCATTGAATTCCATTCCGTTCCATTCCATTCCATTGAATTCCATTCCATTCCATTCCATTCCATTCCATTCCATTCCATTCCATTCCATTCCATTCCATTGAATTCCGTTCCATTCCATTCCATTCCATTCCATTCCATCCCATTCCATTCCATTCCATTCCATTCCGTTCTACTCGGGTTGATTCCATTCTATTCCATTCCATTCCATTCGATCCCATTTGATTCCATTCGATTCCATTCAATTCCATTCCATTCCATTCCATTCCATTCCATTCCATGGAATTCCATTCCATTCCATTCCATTCCATTCCATTCCATTCCATAGAATTCCATTCCATTCCATTCCATTCCATTGAATTTCGTTCCATTCCATTCCGTTCCGTTCCGTTCCGTTCCGTTCCGTTCCGTTGCGTTCCGTTCCGTTTCGTTGTGTTCCGTTCCGTTCTACTCGGGTTGATTCCATTCTATTCCATTCCATTCCAATCCATTCCATTCCATTCCATCGAATTCCATTCCATTCCATTCCATTCCATTCCATTCCATGGAATTCCGTTCCATTCCATTCCATTCCGTTCCGTTCCGTCCCGTTCCGTTCCGTTCCGTTCCGTTGCGTTCCGCTCCGTTCTACTCGGGTTGATTCCATTCTATTCCATTCCAATCCATTCGATTCCATTCGATTCCATTCGATTCCACTCCATTCCATTCCATAGAATTCCATTCCATTCCATTCCATTCCATTGAATTCCATTCCATTCCATTCCATTCCATTGAATTCCATTCCATTCCATTCCATTCCATTGAATTCCATTCCATTCCATTCCATTCCATTCCATTCCATTCTACTGTTGTCCATTCCATTCCATTCCATTCCATTCCATTCCATTCCATTCCATTCCATTCCTTTCCATTCCATTGCATTCCATTGCATTCCATTCCATTCCATTCCATTCCATTCCATTCCATTCCATTCCATTCCATTCCATTCCACTCCACACCACTCCAGTCCACTCCATTCCACTCCACTCCACTCCGGTACATTCCATTCCATTCCATTCCATTCCATTCCATTCCATTCCGTGCTTCTCAGGTACATTCCGTTCCGTTCCATTCCATTCCATTCCATTCCATTCCGTTCCAGTGCACTCTACTCCACTCCACTCCACTCCACTCCGGTACATTCCATTCCATTCCATTCCATTCCATTCCATTCCATTTCCATTCCCATTCCATTTCCATTCCCGTTCCATTTCCATTCCCGTTTCTTTTCCATTCCCGTTCCATTTCCATTCCCGTTCCATTACCATTCCCGTTCCATTTCCATTCCCGATCCATTTCCATTCCCGTTCCTTTTCCATTCCCGTTCCATTTCCATTCCTGTTCCGTTACCATTCCCGTTCCATTTCCGTTCCCGTTCCGTTTCCGTTCCCGTTCCATTTCCGTTCTCGTTCCGTTTCCGTTCCCGTTCCATTTCCATTCCCGTTTCAATTGCGTTCCCGTTCCATTTCCATTCCCGTTCCATTTCCATTCCCTTTCCATTTCCATTTCATTCCTTTCCGTTCTGCTCGGGTACATTCCATTCCATTCCATTGCATTCCATTCCGTTCTGCTCCTGTACATTTCATTCCATTCCATTCCGTTCCATTCCGTTCTACTCGGGTAGATTCCATTCCATTCCATTCCATTCCATTCCATTCCATTCCATTCCATTCCATTCCATTCCATTCTACTGGTGTCCATTCCATTCCATTCCATTCCATTCCATTCCATTCCATTCCATTCTATTGCATTCCATTCCATTCCATTCCATTCCATTCCGTTCCGTTCTACTCGGTTACATTCCATTCAATTCCATTCCATTCCGTTCTACTCGGGTAGATTCCATTCCATTCCATTCCATTCCTTTCCATTCCATTGCATTCCATTGCATTGCATTGCACTCAATTCCATTCCATTCCATTCCATTCCATTCCATTCCATTCCATTCCATTCCGTTCCGTTCAACCCGGTTACATTCCATTCAATTACATTCCATTCCGTTCTACTCGGGTACATTGCATTCCATTCCATTCCATTCCATTCCATTCCATTCCATTCCATTCCATTCCATTCCATTCCATTCCATTCCGTTCTACTTTGGTACATTCCATTCCATTCCATTCCATTCCATTCCATTACATTCCATTCCATTCCATTCCGTTCTACTCGGGTTGATTCCATTCAATTCCATTCCATTCCATTCCATTCCATTCCATTCCATTCCATTCCATTCCATTCCATTGAATTCCATTCCATTCCATTCCATTCCATTCCATTCCATTCCATTCCATTCTACTGGTGTCCATTCCATTCCATTCCATTCCATTCCATTCCATTCCATTCCATTCCTTTCCATTCCATTGCATTCCATTGCATTCCGTTCCATTCCATTCCATTCCATTCCACTCCACTCCACTCCACTCCACTCCATTCCACTCCACTCCACTCCGGTACATTCCATTCCATTCCATTCCATTCCATTCCATTCCGTGCTTCTCAGGTACATTCCGTTCCGTTCCATTCCATTCCATTCCATTCCATTCCATTCCGTTCCAGTGCACTCTACTCCACTCCACTCCACTCCACTCCACTCCGGTACATTCCATTCCATTCCATTCCATTCCATTCCATTCCATTTCCATTCCCATTCCATTTCCATTCCCGTTCCATTTCCATTCCCGTTTCTTTTCCATTCCCGTTCCATTTCCATTCCAGTTCCATTACCATTCCCGTTCCATTTCCATTCCCGATCCATTTCCATTCCCGTTCCATTTCCATTCCCGTTCCATTTCCATTCCCGTTCCGTTACCATTCCCGTTCCATTTCCGTTCCCGTTCCGTTTCCGTTCCCGTTCCATTTCCGTTCTCGTTCCGTTTCCGTTCCCGTTCCATTTCCATTCCCGTTCCATTTCCGTTCCCGTTCCATTTCCATTCCCGTTCCATTTCCATTCCCTTTCCATTTCCATTTCATTCCATTCCGTTCTGCTCGGGTACATTCCATTCCATTCCATTGCATTCCATTCCGTTCTGCTCCTGTCCATTCCATTCCATTCCATTCCGTTCCATTCCGTTCTACTCGGGTAGATTCCATTCCATTCCATTCCATTCCATTCCATTCCATTCCATTCTACTGGTGTCCATTCCATTCCATTCCATTCCATTCCATTCCATTCCATTCCATTGCATTCCATTGCATTCCATTCCATTCCGTTCCGTTCTACTCGATTACATTCCATTCAATTCCATTCCATTCCGTTCTACTCGGGTAGATTCCATTCCATTCCATTCCATTCCTTTCCATTCCATTGCATTCCATTGCATTGCATTGCACTCAATTCCATTCCATTCCATTCCATTCCATTCCATTCCATTCCATTCCATTCCGTTCCGTTCAACTCGGTTACATTCCATTCAATTACATTCCATTCCGTTCTACTCGGTTACATTCCATTCCATTCCATTCCGTTCCATTCCAATCCATTCCATTCCATTACATTCCGTTCTACTCGTGTACATTCCATTCCATTCCATTCCATTCCATTCCATTCCATTCCATTCCATTCCATTCCGTTCTACTTTGGTACATTCCATTCCATTCCATTCCATTCCATTCCATTCCATTCCATTCCATTCCATTCCATTCCATTCCATTCCGTTCTACTCAGGTTGATTCCATTCTATTCCATTCCATTCCATTTCATTCCATTCCATTCCATTCCATTCCAATCCATTCCATTCCATTGAATTCCATTCCATTCCATTCCATTCCATGGAATTCCATTCCATTCCATTCCATTCCATGGAATTCCATTCCATTCCATTCCATTCCATTCGATTCCATTCCATTCCATTCCATTGAATTCCATTCCATTCCATTCCATTCCATGGAATTCCATTCCATTCCATTCCATTCCAAGGAATTCCATTCCATTCCATTCCATTCCATTCCATTCCATTCCATTCCATTGAATTCCATTCCGTTCCATTCCATTCCATTGAATTCCATTCCATTCCATTCCATTCCATTCCATTCCATTCCATTCCATTCCATTCCATTCCATTGAATTCCGTTCCATTCCATTCCATTCCATTCCATTCCATCCCATTCCATTCCATTCCATTCCATTCCGTTCTACTCGGGTTGATTCCATTCTATTCCATTCCATTCCATTCGATCCCATTTGATTCCATTCGATTCCATTCAATTCCATTCCATTCCATTCCATTCCATTCCATTCCATGGAATTCCATTCCATTCCATTCCATTCCATTCCATTCCATTCCATAGAATTCCATTCCATTCCATTCCATTCCATTGAATTTCGTTCCATTCCATTCCGTTCCGTTCCGTTCCGTTCCGTTCCGTTCCGTTGCGTTCCGTTCCGTTTCGTTGTGTTCCGTTCCGTTCTACTCGGGTTGATTCCATTCTATTCCATTCCATTCCAATCCATTCCATTCCATTCCATCGAATTCCATTCCATTCCATTCCATTCCATTCCATTCCATGGAATTCCGTTCCATTCCATTCCATTCCGTTCCGTTCCGTCCCGTTCCGTTCCGTTCCGTTCCGTTGCGTTCCGCTCCGTTCTACTCGGGTTGATTCCATTCTATTCCATTCCAATCCATTCGATTCCATTCGATTCCATTCGATTCCACTCCATTCCATTCCATAGAATTCCATTCCATTCCATTCCATTCCATTGAATTCCATTCCATTCCATTCCATTCCATTGAATTCCATTCCATTCCATTCCATTCCATTGAATTCCATTCCATTCCATTCCATTCCATTCCATTCCATTCTACTGTTGTCCATTCCATTCCATTCCATTCCATTCCATTCCATTCCATTCCATTCCATTCCTTTCCATTCCATTGCATTCCATTGCATTCCATTCCATTCCATTCCATTCCATTCCATTCCATTCCATTCCATTCCATTCCATTCCACTCCACACCACTCCAGTCCACTCCATTCCACTCCACTCCACTCCGGTACATTCCATTCCATTCCATTCCATTCCATTCCATTCCATTCCGTGCTTCTCAGGTACATTCCGTTCCGTTCCATTCCATTCCATTCCATTCCATTCCGTTCCAGTGCACTCTACTCCACTCCACTCCACTCCACTCCGGTACATTCCATTCCATTCCATTCCATTCCATTCCATTCCATTTCCATTCCCATTCCATTTCCATTCCCGTTCCATTTCCATTCCCGTTTCTTTTCCATTCCCGTTCCATTTCCATTCCCGTTCCATTACCATTCCCGTTCCATTTCCATTCCCGATCCATTTCCATTCCCGTTCCTTTTCCATTCCCGTTCCATTTCCATTCCTGTTCCGTTACCATTCCCGTTCCATTTCCGTTCCCGTTCCGTTTCCGTTCCCGTTCCATTTCCGTTCTCGTTCCGTTTCCGTTCCCGTTCCATTTCCATTCCCGTTTCAATTGCGTTCCCGTTCCATTTCCATTCCCGTTCCATTTCCATTCCCTTTCCATTTCCATTTCATTCCTTTCCGTTCTGCTCGGGTACATTCCATTCCATTCCATTGCATTCCATTCCGTTCTGCTCCTGTACATTCCATTCCATTCCATTCCGTTCCATTCCGTTCTACTCGGGTAGATTCCATTCCATTCCATTCCATTCCATTCCATTCCATTCCATTCCATTCCATTCCATTCCATTCCATTCCATTCCATTCCATTCTACTGGTGTCCATTCCATTCCATTCCATTCCATTCCATTCCATTCCATTCCATTCCATTGCATTCCATTCCATTCCATTCCATTCCATTCCGTTCCGTTCTACTCGGTTACATTCCATTCAATTCCATTCCATTCCGTTCTACTCGGGTAGATTCCATTCCATTCCATTCCATTCCTTTCCATTCCATTGCATTCCATTGCATTGCATTGCACTCAATTCCATTCCATTCCATTCCATTCCATTCCATTCCATTCCATTCCATTCCGTTCCGTTCAACCCGGTTACATTCCATTCAATTACATTCCATTCCGTTCTACTCGGTTACATTCCATTCCATTCCATTCCATTCCATTCCAATCCATTCCATTCCATTCCATTCCGTTCTACTCGGGTACATTGCATTCCATTCCATTCCATTCCATTCCATTCCATTCCATTCCGTTCTACTTTGGTACATTCCATTCCATTCCATTCCATTCCATTCCATTACATTCCATTCCATTCCATTCCGTTCTACTCGGGTTGATTCCATTCTATTCCATTCCATTCCATTCCATTCCATTCCATTCCATTCCATTCCATTCCATTCCATGGAATTCCATTCCATTCCATTCCATTCCATTCCATTCCATTCCATGGAATTCCATTCCATTCCATTCCATTCCATTGAATTCCATTCCATTCCATTCCATTCCATTCCATTCCATTCCATTCCATTCCATTCCATTCTATTGGTGTCCATTCCATTCCATTCTATTCCATTCCATTCCATTCCATTCCTTTCCATTCCATTGCATTCCATTGCATTCCGTTCCATTCCATTCCATTCCATTCCACTCCACTCCACTCCACTCCACTCCATTCCACTCCACTCCACTCCGGTACATTCCATTCCATTCCATTCCATTCCATTCCATTCCGTGCTTCTCAGGTACATTCCGTTCCGTTCCATTCCATTCCATTCCATTCCATTCCATTCCGTTCCAGTGCACTCTACTCCACTCCACTCCACTCCACTCCACTCCGGTACATTCCATTCCATTCCATTCCATTCCATTCCATTCCATTTCCATTCCCATTCCATTTCCATTCCCGTTCCATTTCCATTCCCGTTTCTTTTCCATTCCCGTTCCATTTCCATTCCAGTTCCATTACCATTCCCGTTCCATTTCCATTCCCGATCCATTTCCATTCCCGTTCCATTTCCATTCCCGTTCCATTTCCATTCCCGTTCCGTTACCATTCCCGTTCCATTTCCGTTCCCGTTCCGTTTCCGTTCCCGTTCCATTTCCGTTCTCGTTCCGTTTCCGTTCCCGTTCCATTTCCATTCCCGTTCCATTTCCGTTCCCGTTCCATTTCCATTCCCGTTCCATTTCCATTCCCTTTCCATTTCCATTTCATTCCATTCCGTTCTGCTCGGGTACATTCCATTCCATTCCATTGCATTCCATTCCGTTCTGCTCCTGTCCATTCCATTCCATTCCATTCCGTTCCATTCCGTTCTACTCGGGTAGATTCCATTCCATTCCATTCCATTCCATTCCATTCCATTCCATTCTACTGGTGTCCATTCCATTCCATTCCATTCCATTCCATTCCATTCCATTGCATTCCATTCCATTCCATACCATTCCGTTCCGTTCTACTCGATTACATTCCATTCAATTCCATTCCATTCCGTTCTACTCGGGTAGATTCCATTCCATTCCATTCCATTCCTTTCCATTCCATTGCATTCCATTGCATTGCATTGCACTCAATTCCATTCCATTCCATTCCATTCCATTCCATTCCATTCCATTCCGTTCCGTTCAACTCGGTTACATTCCATTCAATTACATTCCATTCCGTTCTACTCGGTTACATTCCATTCCATTCCATTCCATTCCATTCCAATCCATTCCATTCCATTACATTCCGTTCTACTCGTGTACATTCCATTCCATTCCATTCCATTCCATTCCATTCCATTCCATTCCATTCCATTCCATTCCATTCCGTTCTACTTTGGTACATTCCATTCCATTCCATTCCATTCCATTCCATTCCATTCCATTCCATTCCATTCCATTCCATTCCGTTCTACTCAGGTTGATTCCATTCTATTCCATTCCATTCCATTTCGTTCCATTCCATTCCATTCCATTCCATTCCATTCCATTCCAATCCATTCCATTCCATGGAATTCCATTCCATTCCATTCCATTCCATGGAATTCCATTCCATTCCATTCCATTCCATGGAATTCCATTCCATTCCATTCCATTCCATTCCATTCCATTCCATTCCATTCCATTGAATTCCATTCCGTTCCATTCCATTCCATTGAATTCCATTCCATTCCATTCCATTCCATTCCATTCCATTCCATTCCATTGAATTCCGTTCCATTCCATTCCATTCCATTCCATTCCATCCCATTCCATTCCATTCCATTTCATTCCGTTCTACTCGGGTTGATTCCATTCTATTCCATTCCATTCCATTCGATCCCATTTGATTCCATTCGATTCCATTCAATTCCATTCGATTCCATTCCATTCCACTCCATTCCATTCCATTGAATTCCATTCCATTCCATTCCATTCCATTCCATTCCATTCCATGGAATTCCATTCCATTCCATTCCATTCCATTCCATAGAATTCCATTCCATTCCATTCCATTCCATTGAATTCCGTTCCATTCCATTCCATTCCGTTCCGTTCCGTTCCGTTCCGTTCCGTTCCGTTGCGTTCCGTTCAGTTCCGTTGTGTTCCGTTCCGTTCTACTCGGGTTGATTCCATTCTATTCCATTCCATTCCAATCCATTCCATTCCATTCCATCGAATTCCATTCCATTCCATTCCATTCCATTCCATTGAATTCCATTCCATTCCATTCCATTCCATGGAATTCCGTTCCATTCCATTCCATTCCGTTCGGTTCCGTCCCGTTCCGTTCCGTTCCGTTCCGTTGCGTTCCGCTCCGTTCTACTCGGGTTGATTCCATTCTATTCCATTCCATTCCATTCGATTCCATTCGATTCCATTCGATTCCACTCCATTCCATTCCATAGAATTCCATTCCATTCCATTCCATTCCATGGAATTCCATTCCATTCCATTCCATGGAATTCCATTCCATTCCATTCCATGGAATTCCATTCCATTCCATTCCATTGAATTCCATTCCATTCCATTCCATTCCATTGAATTCCATTCCATTCCATTCCATTCCATTCCATTCCATTCCATTCCATTCCATTCCATTCCATTCCGTTCCATTCCATTCTACTGTTGTCCATTCCATTCCATTCCATTCCATTCCATTCCATTCCATTCCATTCCATTCCATTCCTTTCCATTCCATTGCATTCCATTGCATTCCATTCCATTCCATTCCATTCCATTCCATTCCATTCCATTCCATTCCATTCCATTCCACTCCACACCACTCCAGTCCACTCCATTCCACTCCACTCCACTCCGGTACATTCCATTCCATTCCATTCCATTCCATTCCATTCCATTCCATTCCGTGCTTCTCAGGTACATTCCATTCCGTTCCATTCCATTCCATTCCATTCCGTTCCAGTGCACTCTACTCCACTCCACTCCACTCCACTCCGGTACATTCCATTCCATTCCATTCCATTCCATTCCATTCCATTTCCATTCCCATTCCATTTCCATTCCCGTTCCATTTCCATTCCCGTTTCTTTTCCATTCCCGTTCCATTTCCATTCCCGTTCCATTACCATTCCCGTTCCATTTCCATTCCCGATCCATTTCCATTCCCGTTCCTTTTCCATTCCCGTTCCATTTCCATTCCTGTTCCGTTACCATTCCCGTTCCATTTCCGTTCCCGTTCCGTTTCCGTTCCCGTTCCATTTCCGTTCTCGTTCCGTTTCCGTTCCCGTTCCATTTCCATTCCCGTTTCAATTGCGTTCCCGTTCCATTTCCATTCCCGTTCCATTTCCATTCCCTTTCCACTTCCATTTCATTCCTTTCCGTTCTGCTCGGGTACATTCCATTCCATTCCATTGCATTCCATTCCGTTCTGCTCCTGTACATTTCATTCCATTCCATTCCGTTCCATTCCGTTCTACTCGGGTAGATTCCGTTCCATTCCATTCCATTCCATTCCATTCCATTCCATTCCATTCCATTCCATTCCATTCTACTGGTGTCCATTCCATTCCATTCCATTCCATTCCATTCCATTCCATTCCATTCCATTCTATTGCATTCCATTCCATTCCATTCCATTCCATTCCGTTCCGTTCTACTCGGTTACATTCCATTCAATTCCATTCCATTCCGTTCTACTCGGGTAGATTCCATTCCATTCCATTCCATTCCTTTCCATTCCATTGCATTCCATTGCATTGCATTGCACTCAATTCCATTCCATTCCATTCCATTCCATTCCATTCCATTCCATTCCATTCCATTCCATTCCGTTCCGTTCAACCCGGTTACATTCCATTCAATTACATTCCAATCCGTTCTACTCGGTTACATTCCATTCCATTCCATTCCATTCCATTCCAATCCATTCCATTCCATTCCATTCCGTTCTACTCGGGTACATTGCATTCCATTCCATTCCATTCCATTCCATTCCATTCCATTCCATTCCATTCCATTCCATTCCATTCCGTTCTACTCGGGTTGATTCCATTCTATTCCATTCCATTCCATTCCATTCCATTCCATTCCATTCGATTCCATTCCATTCCATTCCATGGAATTCCATTCCATTCCATTCCATTCCATTGAATTCCATTCCATTCCATTCCATTCCATTCCATTCCATTCCATTCCATTGAATTCCATTCCATTCCATTCCATTCCATTCCATTCCATTCCATTCCATTCTACTGGTGTCCATTCCATTCCATTCCATTCCATTCCATTCCATTCCATTCCATTCCATTCCTTTCCATTCCATTGCATTCCATTGCATTCCGTTCCATTCCATTCCATTCCATTCCACTCCACTCCACTCCACTCCACTCCATTCCACTCCACTCCACTCCGGTACATTCCATTCCATTCCATTCCATTCCATTCCGTGCTTCTCAGGTACATTCCGTTCCGTTCCATTCCATTCCATTCCATTCCATTCCATTCCGTTCCAGTGCACTCTACTCCACTCCACTCCACTCCACTCCACTCCGGTACATTCCATTCCATTCCATTCCATTCCATTCCATTTCCATTCCCATTCCATTTCCATTCCCGTTCCATTTCCATTCCCGTTTCTTTTCCATTCCCGTTCCATTTCCATTCCAGTTCCATTACCATTCCCGTTCCATTTCCATTCCCGATCCATTTCCATTCCCGTTCCATTTCCATTCCCGTTCCATTTCCATTCCCGTTCCGTTACCATTCCCGTTCCATTTCCGTTCCCGTTCCGTTTCCGTTCCCGTTCCATTTCCGTTCTCGTTCCGTTTCCGTTCCCTTTCCATTTCCATTCCCGTTCCATTTCCGTTCCCGTTCCATTTCCATTCCCGTTCCATTTCCATTCCCTTTCCATTTCCATTTCATTCCATTCCGTTCTGCTCGGGTACATTCCATTCCATTCCATTGCATTCCATTCCGTTCTGCTCCTGTCCATTCCATTCCATTCCATTCCGTTCCATTCCGTTCTACTCGGGTAGATTCCATTCCATTCCATTCCATTCCATTCCATTCCATTCCATTCCATTCTACTGGTGTCCATTCCATTCCATTCCATTCCATTCCATTCCATTCCATTCCATTCCATTCCATTCCATTGCATTCCATTCCATTCCATTCCATTCCGTTCCGTTCTACTCGATTACATTCCATTCAATTCCATTCCATTCCGTTCTACTCGGGTAGATTCCATTCCATTCCATTCCATTCCTTTCCATTCCATTGCATTCCATTGCATTGCATTGCACTCAATTCCATTCCATTCCATTCCATTCCATTCCATTCCATTCCATTCCATTCCGTTCCGTTCAACTCGGTTACATTCCATTCAATTACATTCCATTCCGTTCTACTCGGTTACATTCCATTCCATTCCATTCCATTCCATTCCAATCCATTCCATTCCATTACATTCCGTTCTACTCGTGTACATTCCATTCCATTCCATTCCATTCCATTCCATTCCATTCCATTCCATTCCATTCCATTCCATTCCGTTCTACTTTGGTACATTCCATTCCATTCCATTCCATTCCATTCCATTCCATTCCATTCCATTCCATTCCATTCCATTCCGTTCTACTCAGGTTGATTCCATTCTATTCCATTCCATTCCATTTCATTCCATTCCATTCCATTCCATTCCATTCCATTCCAATCCATTCCATTCCATTGAATTCCATTCCATTCCATTCCATTCCATGGAATTCCATTCCATTCCATTCCATTCCATGGAATTCCATTCCATTCCATTCCATTCCATGGAATTCCATTCCATTCCATTCCATTCCATGGAATTCCATTCCATTCCATTCCATTCCATTCCATTCCATTCCATTCCATTCCATTCCATTGAATTCCATTCCGTTCCATTCCATTCCATTGAATTCCATTCCATTCCATTCCATTCCATTCCATTTCATTCCGTTCTACTCGGGTTGATTCCATTCTATTCCATTCCATTCCATTCGATCCCATTTGATTCCATTCGATTCCATTCAATTCCATTCGATTCCATTCCATTCCACTCCATTCCATTCCATTGAATTCCATTCCATTCCATTCCATTCCATTCCATTCCATGGAATTCCATTCCATTCCATTCCATTCCATTCCATTCCATAGAATTCCATTCCATTCCATTCCATTCCATTCCATTCCATTGAATTCCGTTCCATTCCATTCCATTCCGTTCCGTTCCGTTCCGTTCCGTTCCGTTCCGTTGCGTTCCGTTCCGTTCCGTTGTGTTCCGTTCCGTTCTACTCGGGTTGATTCCATTCTATTCCATTCCATTCCAATCCATTCCATTCCATTCCATCGAATTCCATTCCATTCCATTCCATTCCATTCCATTGAATTCCATTCCATTCCATTCCATTCCATGGAATTCCGTTCCATTCCATTCCATTCCGTTCGGTTCCGTCCCGTTCCGTTCCGTTCCGTTCCGTTGCGTTCCGCTCCGTTCTACTCGGGTTGATTCCATTCTATTCCATTCCATTCCATTCGATTCCATTCGATTCCATTCGATTCCACTCCATTCCATTCCATAGAATTCCATTCCATTCCATTCCATTCCATGGAATTCCATTCCATTCCATTCCATGGAATTCCATTCCATTCCATTCCATGGAATTCCATTCCATTCCATTCCATGGAATTCCATTCCATTCCATTCCATGGAATTCCATTCCATTCCATTCCATTCCTTTCCATTCCATTGCATTCCATTGCATTCCATTCCATTCCATTCCATTCCATTCCATTCCATTCCATTCCATTCCATTCCACTCCACACCACTCCAGTCCACTCCATTCCACTCCACTCCACTCCGGTACATTCCATTCCATTCCATTCCATTCCATTCCATTCCATTCCGTGCTTCTCAGGTACATTCCGTTCCGTTCCATTCCATTCCATTCCATTCCGTTCCAGTGCACTCTACTCCACTCCACTCCACTCCACTCCGGTACATTCCATTCCATTCCATTCCATTCCATTCCATTCCATTTCCATTCCCATTCCATTTCCATTCCCGTTCCATTTCCATTCCCGTTTCTTTTCCATTCCCGTTCCATTTCCATTCCCGTTCCATTACCATTCCCGTTCCATTTCCATTCCCGATCCATTTCCATTCCCGTTCCTTTTCCATTCCCGTTCCATTTCCATTCCTGTTCCGTTACCATTCCCGTTCCATTTCCGTTCCCGTTCCGTTTCCGTTCCCGTTCCATTTCCGTTCTCGTTCCGTTTCCGTTCCCGTTCCATTTCCATTCCCGTTTCAATTGCGTTCCCGTTCCATTTCCATTCCCGTTCCATTTCCATTCCCTTTCCATTTCCATTTCATTCCTTTCCGTTCTGCTCGGGTACATTCCATTCCATTCCATTGCATTCCATTCCGTTCTGCTCCTGTACATTTCATTCCATTCCATTCCGTTCCATTCCGTTCTACTCGGGTAGATTCCATTCCATTCCATTCCATTCCATTCCATTCCATTCCATTCCATTCCATTCCATTCCATTCCATTCCATTCTACTGGTGTCCATTCCATTCCATTCCATTCCATTCCATTCCATTCCATTCCATTCCATTCCATTCTATTGCATTCCATTCCATTCCATTCCATTCCATTCCGTTCCGTTCTACTCGGTTACATTCCATTCAATTCCATTCCATTCCGTTCTACTCGGGTAGATTCCATTCCATTCCATTCCATTCCTTTCCATTCCATTGCATTCCATTGCATTGCATTGCACTCAATTCCATTCCATTCCATTCCATTCCATTCCATTCCATTCCATTCCATTCCGTTCCGTTCAACTCGGTTACATTCCATTCAATTACATTCCATTCCGTTCTACTCGGTTACATTCCATTCCATTCCATTCCATTCCATTCCAATCCATTCCATTCCATTACATTCCGTTCTACTCGTGTACATTCCATTCCATTCCATTCCATTCCATTCCAATCCATTCCATTCCATTGAATTCCATTCCATTCCATTCCATTCCATGGAATTCCATTCCATTCCATTCCATTCCATGGAATTCCATTCCATTCCATTCCATTCCATGGAATTCCATTCCATTCCATTCCATTCCATGGAATTCCATTCCATTCCATTCCATTCCATGGAATTCCATTCCATTCCATTCCATTCCATTCCATTCCATTCCATTCCATTCCATTGAATTCCATTCCGTTCCATTCCATTCCATTGAATTCCATTCCATTCCATTCCATTCCATTCCATTTCATTCCGTTCTACTCGGGTTGATTCCATTCTATTCCATTCCATTCCATTCGATCCCATTTGATTCCATTCGATTCCATTCAATTCCATTCGATTCCATTCCATTCCACTCCATTCCATTCCATTGAATTCCATTCCATTCCATTCCATTCCATTCCATTCCATGGAATTCCACTCCATTCCATTCCATTCCATTCCATTCCATAGAATTCCATTCCATTCCATTCCATTCCATTCCATTCCATTGAATTCCGTTCCATTCCATTCCATTCCGTTCCGTTCCGTTCCGTTCCGTTCCGTTCCGTTGCGTTCCGTTCCGTTCCGTTGTGTTCCGTTCCGTTCTACTCGGGTTGATTCCATTCTATTCCATTCCATTCCAATCCATTCCATTCCATTCCATCGAATTCCATTCCATTCCATTCCATTCCATTCCATTGAATTCCATTCCATTCCATTCCATTCCATGGAATTCCGTTCCATTCCATTCCATTCCGTTCGGTTCCGTCCCGTTCCGTTCCGTTCCGTTCCGTTGCGTTCCGCTCCGTTCTACTCGGGTTGATTCCATTCTATTCCATTCCATTCCATTCGATTCCATTCGATTCCATTCGATTCCACTCCATTCCATTCCATAGAATTCCATTCCATTCCATTCCATTCCATGGAATTCCATTCCATTCCATTCCATGGAATTCCATTCCATTCCATTCCATGGAATTCCATTCCATTCCATTCCATGGAATTCCATTCCATTCCATTCCATTCCATTCCATTCCATTCCATTCCATTCCATTCCATTCCATTCCATTCCTTTCCATTCCATTGCATTCCATTGCATTCCATTCCATTCCATTCCATTCCATTCCATTCCATTCCATTCCATTCCATTCCACTCCACACCACTCCAGTCCACTCCATTCCACTCCACTCCACTCCGGTACATTCCATTCCATTCCATTCCATTCCATTCCATTCCATTCCGTGCTTCTCAGGTACATTCCGTTCCGTTCCATTCCATTCCATTCCATTCCGTTCCAGTGCACTCTACTCCACTCCACTCCACTCCACTCCGGTACATTCCATTCCATTCCATTCCATTCCATTCCATTCCATTTCCATTCCCATTCCATTTCCATTCCCGTTCCATTTCCATTCCCGTTTCTTTTCCATTCCCGTTCCATTTCCATTCCCGTTCCATTACCATTCCCGTTCCATTTCCATTCCCGATCCATTTCCATTCCCGTTCCTTTTCCATTCCCGTTCCATTTCCATTCCTGTTCCGTTACCATTCCCGTTCCATTTCCGTTCCCGTTCCGTTTCCGTTCCCGTTCCATTTCCGTTCTCGTTCCGTTTCCGTTCCCGTTCCATTTCCATTCCCGTTTCAATTGCGTTCCCGTTCCATTTCCATTCCCGTTCCATTTCCATTCCCTTTCCATTTCCATTTCATTCCTTTCCGTTCTGCTCGGGTACATTCCATTCCATTCCATTGCATTCCATTCCGTTCTGCTCCTGTACATTTCATTCCATTCCATTCCGTTCCATTCCGTTCTACTCGGGTAGATTCCATTCCATTCCATTCCATTCCATTCCATTCCATTCCATTCCATTCCATTCCATTCCATTCCATTCCATTCTACTGGTGTCCATTCCATTCCATTCCATTCCATTCCATTCCATTCCATTCCATTCCATTCCATTCTATTGCATTCCATTCCATTCCATTCCATTCCATTCCGTTCCGTTCTACTCGGTTACATTCCATTCAATTCCATTCCATTCCGTTCTACTCGGGTAGATTCCATTCCATTCCATTCCATTCCTTTCCATTCCATTGCATTCCATTGCATTGCATTGCACTCAATTCCATTCCATTCCATTCCATTCCATTCCATTCCATTCCATTCCATTCCGTTCCGTTCAACTCGGTTACATTCCATTCAATTACATTCCATTCCGTTCTACTCGGTTACATTCCATTCCATTCCATTCCATTCCATTCCAATCCATTCCATTCCATTACATTCCGTTCTACTCGTGTACATTCCATTCCATTCCATTCCATTCCATTCCATTCCATTCCATTCCATTCCATTCCATTCCGTTCTACTTTGGTACATTCCATTCCATTCCATTCCATTCCATTCCATTCCATTCCATTCCATTCCATTCCATTCCGTTCTACTCAGGTTGATTCCATTCTATTCCATTCCATTCCATTTCATTCCATTCCATTCCATTCCATTCCATTCCATTCCAATCCATTCCATTCCATTGAATTCCATTCCATTCCATTCCATTCCATGGAATTCCATTCCATTCCATTCCATTCCATTCCATTCCATTCCATTCCATTCCGTTCTACTTTGGTACATTCCATTCCATTCCATTCCATTCCATTCCATTCCATTCCATTCCATTCCATTCCGTTCTACACGGGTTGATTCCATTCTATTCCATTCCATTCCATTCCATTCCATTCCATTCCATTCGATTCCATTCCATTCCATTCCATGGAATTCCATTCCATTCCATTCCATTCCATTGAATTCCATTCCATTCCATTCCATTCCATTCCATTCTATTCCATTCCATTCCATTCCATTCCATTGAATTCCATTCCATTCCGTTGAATTCCATTCCATTCCATTCCATTCCATTGAATTCCGTTCCATTCCATTCCATTCCATTCCATTCCATTCCATAGAATTCCATTCCATTCTATTCCATAGAATTCCGTTCCGTTCCATTCCATTCCATTCCATTCCATTCCATTCCATTCCATTCCATTCCATTCCATTGAATTCCATTCCATTCCATTCCATTCCATTCCATTGAATTCCATTCTGTTCCATTCCATTCCTTTGAATTCCGTTCCATTCCATTCCATTCCATTCCTTTCCGTTCCGTTCCGTTACGTTCCGTTCCGTTGCGTTCAGCTCCGTTCTACTCGGGTTGATTCCATTCTATTCCATTCCATTCCATTCGATCCCATTCGATTCCATTCGATTCCATTCGATTCCATTCGATTCCACTCCATTCCATTCCATTCCATTCCATTCCATTCCATTCCATTCCATTCCATTCTACTCGGGTTTGCATTCTATTCCATTCGATTCCATTCGAATCCATTCGATTCCATTCGATTCCATTCCATTCCATTCCATTCCATTCCATTCCATTCCATTCCATTCCATTCCATTGAATTCCATTCCATTCCATTCCATTCCATTCCATTCCATTGAATTCCATTCCATTCCATTCCATTCCATTCCAATCCATTCCATTCCATTCCATTGAATTCCATTCCATTCCATTCCATTCCATTCCATTCCATTGAATTCCATTCCATTCCATTCCATAGAATTCCATTCCATTCCATTCCATTCCATTGAATTCCATTCCATTCCATTCCATTCCATTCCATTCCATTCCATTCCATTCCATTCTACAGGTGTCCATTCCATTCCATTCCATTCCATTCCATTCCATTCCATTCCATTCCACTCCACACCACTCCAGTCCACTCTATTCCACTCCACTCCACTCCGGTACATTCCATTCCATTCCATTCCATTCCATTCCATTCCATTCCATTCCGTGCTTCTCAGGTACATTCCGTTCCGTTCCATTCCATTCCATTCCATTCCATTCCGTTCCAGTGCACTCTACTCCACTCCACTCCACTCCACTCCGGTACATTCCATTCCATTCCATTCCATTCCATTCCATTCCATTTCCATTCCCATTCCATTTCCATTCCCGTTCCATTTCCATTCCCGTTTCTTTTCCATTCCCGTTCCATTTCCATTCCCGTTCCATTACCATTCCCGTTCCATTTCCATTCCCGATCCATTTCCATTCCCGTTCCTTTTCCATTCCCGTTCCATTTCCATTCCTGTTCCGTTACCATTCCCGTTCCATTTCCGTTCCCGTTCCGTTTCCGTTCCCGTTCCATTTCCGTTCTCGTTCCGTTTCCGTTCCCGTTCCATTTCCATTCCCGTTTCAATTGCGTTCCCGTTCCATTTCCATTCCCGTTCCATTTCCATTCCCTTTCCATTTCCATTTCATTCCTTTCCGTTCTGCTCGGGTACATTCCATTCCATTCCATTGCATTCCATTCCGTTCTGCTCCTGTACATTCCATTCCATTCCATTCCGTTCCATTCCGTTCAACTCGGGTAGATTCCATTCCATTCCATTCCATTCCATTCCATTCCATTCCATTCCATTCCATTCCATTCCATTCTACTGGTGTCCATTCCATTCCATTCCATTCCATTCCATTCCATTCCATTCCATTCCATTGCATTCCATTCCATTCCATTCCATTCCATTCCGTTCCGTTCTACTCGGTTACATTCCATTCAATTCCATTCCATTCCGTTCTACTCGGGTAGATTCCATTCCATTCCATTCCATTCCTTTCCATTCCATTGCATTCCATTGCATTGCATTGCACTCAATTCCATTCCATTCCATTCCATTCCATTCCATTCCATTCCATTCCATTCCATTCCATTCCATTCCGTTCCGTTCAACCCGGTTACATTCCATTCAATTACATTCCATTCCGTTCTACTCGGTTACATTCCATTCCATTCCATTCCATTCCATTCCAATCCATTCCATTTCATTCCATTCCGTTCTACTCGGGTACATTGCATTCCATTCCATTCCATTCCATTCCATTCCATTCCATTCCATTCCATTCCATTCCATTCCATTCCGTTCTACTTTGGTACATTCCATTCCATTCCATTCCATTCCATTCCATTCCATTACATTCCATTCCATTCCATTCCGTTCTACTCGGGTTGATTCCATTCTATTCCATTCCATTCCATTCCATTCCATTCCATTCCATTCGATTCCATTCCATTCCATTCCATGGAATTCCATTCCATTCCATTCCATTCCATGGAATTCCATTCCATTCCATTCCATTCCATTCCATTCCATTCCATTCCATTCCATTGAATTCCATTCCATTCCGTTGAATTCCATTCCATTCCATTCCATTCCATTGAATTCCGTTCCATTCCATTCCATTCCATTCCATTCCATTCCATAGAATTCCATTCCATTCTATTCCATAGAATTCCGTTCCGTTCCATTCCATTCCATTCCATTCCATTCCATTCCATTCCATTCCATTGAATTCCATTCCATTCCATTCCATTCCATTCCATTGAATTCCATTCTGTTCCATTCCATTCCTTTGAATTCCGTTCCATTCCATTCCATTCCATTCCTTTCCGTTCCGTTCCGTTCCGTTCCGTTCCGTTGCGTTCCGCTCCGTTCTACTCGGGTTGATTCCATTCTATTCCATTCCATTCCATTCGATCCCATTCGATTCCATTCGATTCCATTCGATTCCATTCGATTCCACTCCATTCCATTCCATAGAATTCCATTCCATTCCATTCCATTTGAATTCCATTCCATTCCATTCCATTCCATTCCATTCCATTCCATTCTACTCGGGTTTGCATTCTATTCCATTCGATTCCATTCGATTCCATTCGATTCCATTCGATTCCATTCGATTCCATTCCATTCCATTCCATTCCATTCCATTCCATTCCATGGAATTCCATTCCATTCCATTCCATTCCATGGAATTCCATTCCATTCCATTCCATTCCATTCCATTCCATTGAATTCCATTCCATTCCATTCCATTCCATTCCAATCCATTCCATTCCATTCCATTCCATTCCATTGAATTCCGTTCCTTTCCATTCCATTCCATTCCGTTACGTTCCGTTCCGTTCCGTTCCGTTGCGTTCCATTCCGTTCCGTTGCGTTCCGTTCCGTTCTACTCGGGTTGATTCCATTCTATTCCATTCCATTCCATTCCATTCCATTCCATTCCATTCCATTGAATTCCGTTCCATTCCATTCCATTCCCTTCCGTTCCGTCCCGTTCCGTTCCGTTCCGTTCCGTTGCGTGCCGTTCCGTTCTACTGAGGTTGATTCCATTCTATTCCATTCCATTCCATTCGATTCCATTCGATTCCAATCGATTCCATTCGATTGCATTCGATTCCATTCGTTGCCATTCCATTCCATTCCATTCCATTCCATTGAATTCCATTCCATTCCATTCCATTCCATTCCAATCCATTCCATTCCATTCCATTGAATTCCATTCCGTTCCATTCCATTCCATTCCATTCCATTGAATTCCATTCCATTCCATTCCATTCCTTTCCATTCCTTTGAATTCCATTCCATTCCATTCCATTCCATTCCATTGAATTCCATTCCATTCCATTCCATTGAATTCCATTCCATTCCATTCCATAGAATTCCGTTCAATTCCATTCCATTCCATTCCATTCCATTCCATTCCATTCCATTCCATTCCATAGAATTCCATTCCATTCCATTCCATTCCATTCCATTCCATTGAATTCCATTCCATTCCATTCCATTCCATTCCATTCCATTCCATTGAATTCCATTCCATTCCATAGAATTCCATTCCATTCCATTCCATTCCATTGAATTCCGTTCCTTTCCATTCCATTCCATTCCGTTCCTTTCCGTTCCGTTCCGTTCCGTTCCGTTGCGTTCCGTTCCGTTCCGTTGCGTTCCGTTCCGTTCTACTCGGGTTGATTCCATTCTATTCCATTCCATTCCATTCCATTCCATTCCATTCCATTCCATTCCATTCCATTCCATTCCATTCCATTCCATTGAATTCCGTTCCATTCCATTCCATTCCCTTCCGTTCCGTCCCGTTCCGTTCCGTTCCGTTCCGTTGCGTGCCGTTCCGTTCTACTCAGGTTGATTCCATTCTATTCCATTCCATTCCATTCGATTCCATTCAATTCCAATCGATTCCATTCGATTGCATTCGATTCCATTCGTTGCCATTCCATTCCATTCCATTGAATTCCATTCCGTTCCATTCCATTCCATTCCATTCCATTGAATTCCATTCCATTCCATTCCATTCCTTTCCATTCCATTGAATTCCATTCCATTCCATTCCATTCCATTCCATTCCATTCCATCGAATTCCGTTCCATTCCATTCCATTCCATTCCATTCCATTCCATTCCATTCCATAGAATTCCATTCCATTCCGTTCCATTCCATTCCATTCCATAGAATTCCATTCCATTCCATTCCATTCCATTCCATAGAATTCCATTCCATTCCATTCCATTCCATTCCATTTCATTGATTTCCATTCCATTCCATTCCATTCCATTCCATTCCATTCCATAGAATTCCATTCCATTCCATTCCATTCCATTGAATTCCGTTCCATTCCATTCCATTCCGTTCCGTTCCATTCCGTTCCGTTCCGTTGCGTTCCATTCCGTTCCGTTGTGTTCCGTTCCGTTCTACTCGGGTTGATTCCATTCTATTCCATTCCATTCCAATCCATTCCATTCCATTCCATTGAATTCCATTCCATTCCATTCCATTCCATTCCATTCCATTCCATTCCATTCCATGGAATTCCATTCCATTCCATTCCATGGAATTCCGTTCCATTCCATTCCATTCCGTTCCTTTCCATCCCGTTCCGTTCCGTTCCGTTCCGTTGCGTTCCGTTCCGTTCTACTCGGGTTGATTCCATTCTATTCCATTCGATTCCATTCGATTCCATTCGATTCCATTCGATTCCACTCCATTCCATTCCATAGAATTCCATTCCATTCCATTCCATTCCATTGAATTCCATTCCATTCCATTCCATAGAATTCCATTCCATTCCATTCCATTCCATTGAATTCCATTCCATTCCATTCCATTCCATTCCATTCCATTCCATTCCATTCCATTCTACTGGTGTCCATTCCATTCCATTCCATTCCATTCCATTCCATTCCATTCCTTTCCATTCCATTGCATTCCATTGCATTCCATTCCATTCCATTCCATTCCATTCCACTCCACT
Organism: Gorilla gorilla gorilla; assembly: GCF_029281585.2. NCBI lineage: Eukaryota > Metazoa > Chordata > Mammalia > Primates > Hominidae > Gorilla > Gorilla gorilla. Next base: position 52,571,117 of record NC_073242.2, read on the forward strand.
CCACTCCACTCCACTCCATTCCACTCCACTCCACTCCGGTACATTCCATTCCATTCCATTCCATTCCATTCCATTCCATTCCATTCCATTCCGTGCTTCTCGGGTACATTCCGTTCCGTTCCATTCCATTCCATTCCATTCCATTCCGTTCCAGTGCACTCTACTCCACTCCACTCCACTCAACTCCACTCCGGTACATTCCATTCCATTCCATTCCATTCCATTCCATTCCATTTCCATTCCCATTCCTTTTCCATTCCCGTTCCATTTCCATTCCCGTTTCTTTTCCATTCCCGTTCCATTTCCATTCCAGTTCCATTACCATTCCCGTTCCATTTCCATTCCCGATCCATTTCCATTCCCGTTCCTTTTCCATTCCCGTTCCATTTCCATTCCCGTTCCGTTACCATTCCCGTTCCATTTCCGTTCCCGTTCCGTTTCCGTTCCCACTCCATTTCCGTTCTCGTTCCGTTTCCGTTCCCGTTCCATTTCCATTCCCGTTCCATTTCCGTTCCCGTTCCATTTCCATTCCCGTTCCATTTCCGTTCCCGTTCCATTTCCATTCCCGTTCTATTTCCATTCCCTTTCCATTTCCATTTCATTCCATTCCGTTCTGCTCCGGTACATTCCATTCCATTCCATTGCATTCCATTCCGTTCTGCTCCTGTCCATTCCATTCCATTCCATTCCATTCCAGTCCATTCCATTCTACTGGTGTCCATTCCATTCCATTCCATTCCATTCCATTCCATTCCATTCCATTCCATTGCATTCCATTCCATTCCATTCCATTCCATTCCGTTCCGTTCTACTCGGTTACATTCCATTCAGTTCCATTCCATTCCGTTCTACTCGGGTAGATTCCATTCCATTCCATTCCATTCCATTCCTTTCCATTCCATTGCATTCCATTGCATTGCATTGCACTCAATTCCATTCCATTCCATTCCATTCCATTCCATTCCATTCCGTTCCGTTCAACTCGGTTACATTCCATTCAATTACATTCCATTCCGTTCTACTCGGTTCCATTCCATTCCATTCCATTCCATTCCATTCCAATCCATTCCATTCCATTTAATTCCGTTCTACTCGGGTACATTCCATTCCATTCCATTCCATTCCATTCCATTCCATTCCATTCCATTCCGTTCTACTTTGGTACATTCCATTCCATTCCATTCCATTCCATTCCATTACATTCCATTCCATTCCATTCCGTTCTACTCGGGTTGATTCCATTCTATTCCATTCCATTCCATTCCATTCCATTCCATTCCATTCCAATCGATTCCATTCCATTCCATTCCATGGAATTCCATTCCATTCCATTCCATTCCATGGAATTCCATTCCATTCCATTCCATTCCATTCCATTCCATTCCATTCCATTGAATTCCATTCCATTCCATTCCATTCCATTCCAATCCATTCCATTCCATTCCATTGAATTCCATTCCGTTCCATTCCATTCCATTCCATTCCATTGAATTCCATTCCATTCCATTCCATTCCTTTCCATTCCTTTGAATTCCATTCCATTCCATTCCATTCCATTCCATTGAATTCCATTCCATTCCATTCCATTGAATTCCATTCCATTCCATTCCATAGAATTCCGTTCAATTCCATTCCATTCCATTCCATTCCATTCCATTCCATTCCATTCCATTCCATAGAATTCCATTCCATTCCATTCCATTCCATTCCATTCCATTGAATTCCATTCCATTCCATTCCATTCCATTCCATTCCATTCCATTGAATTCCATTCCATTCCATAGAATTCCATTCCATTCCATTCCATTCCATTGAATTCCGTTCCTTTCCATTCCATTCCATTCCGTTCCTTTCCGTTCCGTTCCGTTCCGTTCCGTTGCGTTCCGTTCCGTTCCGTTGCGTTCCGTTCCGTTCTACTCGGGTTGATTCCATTCTATTCCATTCCATTCCATTCCATTCCATTCCATTCCATTCCATTCCATTCCATTCCATTCCATTCCATTCCATTGAATTCCGTTCCATTCCATTCCATTCCCTTCCGTTCCGTCCCGTTCCGTTCCGTTCCGTTCCGTTGCGTGCCGTTCCGTTCTACTCAGGTTGATTCCATTCTATTCCATTCCATTCCATTCGATTCCATTCAATTCCAATCGATTCCATTCGATTGCATTCGATTCCATTCGTTGCCATTCCATTCCATTCCATTGAATTCCATTCCGTTCCATTCCATTCCATTCCATTCCATTGAATTCCATTCCATTCCATTCCATTCCTTTCCATTCCATTGAATTCCATTCCATTCCATTCCATTCCATTCCATTCCATTCCATCGAATTCCGTTCCATTCCATTCCATTCCATTCCATTCCATTCCATTCCATTCCATAGAATTCCATTCCATTCCGTTCCATTCCATTCCATTCCATAGAATTCCATTCCATTCCATTCCATTCCATTCCATAGAATTCCATTCCATTCCATTCCATTCCATTCCATTTCATTGATTTCCATTCCATTCCATTCCATTCCATTCCATTCCATTCCATAGAATTCCATTCCATTCCATTCCATTCCATTGAATTCCGTTCCATTCCATTCCATTCCGTTCCGTTCCATTCCGTTCCGTTCCGTTGCGTTCCATTCCGTTCCGTTGTGTTCCGTTCCGTTCTACTCGGGTTGATTCCATTCTATTCCATTCCATTCCAATCCATTCCATTCCATTCCATTGAATTCCATTCCATTCCATTCCATTCCATTCCATTCCATTCCATTCCATTCCATGGAATTCCATTCCATTCCATTCCATGGAATTCCGTTCCATTCCATTCCATTCCGTTCCTTTCCATCCCGTTCCGTTCCGTTCCGTTCCGTTGCGTTCCGTTCCGTTCTACTCGGGTTGATTCCATTCTATTCCATTCGATTCCATTCGATTCCATTCGATTCCATTCGATTCCACTCCATTCCATTCCATAGAATTCCATTCCATTCCATTCCATTCCATTGAATTCCATTCCATTCCATTCCATAGAATTCCATTCCATTCCATTCCATTCCATTGAATTCCATTCCATTCCATTCCATTCCATTCCATTCCATTCCATTCCATTCCATTCTACTGGTGTCCATTCCATTCCATTCCATTCCATTCCATTCCATTCCATTCCTTTCCATTCCATTGCATTCCATTGCATTCCATTCCATTCCATTCCATTCCATTCCACTCCACTCCACTCCACTCCACTCCATTCCACTCCACTCCACTCCGGTACATTCCATTCCATTCCATTCCATTCCATTCCATTCCATTCCATTCCATTCCGTGCTTCTCGGGTACATTCCGTTCCGTTCCATTCCATTCCATTCCATTCCATTCCGTTCCAGTGCACTCTACTCCACTCCACTCCACTCAACTCCACTCCGGTACATTCCATTCCATTCCATTCCATTCCATTCCATTCCATTTCCATTCCCATTCCTTTTCCATTCCCGTTCCATTTCCATTCCCGTTTCTTTTCCATTCCCGTTCCATTTCCATTCCAGTTCCATTACCATTCCCGTTCCATTTCCATTCCCGATCCATTTCCATTCCCGTTCCTTTTCCATTCCCGTTCCATTTCCATTCCCGTTCCGTTACCATTCCCGTTCCATTTCCGTTCCCGTTCCGTTTCCGTTCCCACTCCATTTCCGTTCTCGTTCCGTTTCCGTTCCCGTTCCATTTCCATTCCCGTTCCATTTCCGTTCCCGTTCCATTTCCATTCCCGTTCCATTTCCGTTCCCGTTCCATTTCCATTCCCGTTCTATTTCCATTCCCTTTCCATTTCCATTTCATTCCATTCCGTTCTGCTCCGGTACATTCCATTCCATTCCATTGCATTCCATTCCGTTCTGCTCCTGTCCATTCCATTCCATTCCATTCCATTCCAGTCCATTCCATTCTACTGGTGTCCATTCCATTCCATTCCATTCCATTCCATTCCATTCCATTCCATTCCATTGCATTCCATTCCATTCCATTCCATTCCATTCCGTTCCGTTCTACTCGGTTACATTCCATTCAGTTCCATTCCATTCCGTTCTACTCGGGTAGATTCCATTCCATTCCATTCCATTCCATTCCTTTCCATTCCATTGCATTCCATTGCATTGCATTGCACTCAATTCCATTCCATTCCATTCCATTCCATTCCATTCCATTCCGTTCCGTTCAACTCGGTTACATTCCATTCAATTACATTCCATTCCGTTCTACTCGGTTCCATTCCATTCCATTCCATTCCATTCCATTCCAATCCATTCCATTCCATTTAATTCCGTTCTACTCGGGTACATTCCATTCCATTCCATTCCATTCCATTCCATTCCATTCCATTCCATTCCGTTCTACTTTGGTACATTCCATTCCATTCCATTCCATTCCATTCCATTACATTCCATTCCATTCCATTCCGTTCTACTCGGGTTGATTCCATTCTATTCCATTCCATTCCATTCCATTCCATTCCATTCCATTCCAATCGATTCCATTCCATTCCATTCCATGGAATTCCATTCCATTCCATTCCATTCCATGGAATTCCATTCCATTCCATTCCATTCCATTCCATTCCATTCCATTGAATTCCATTCCATTCCATTCCATTCCATTCCATTGAATTCCATTCCGTTCCATTCCAATCCATTGAATTCCATTCCATTCCATTCCATTCCATTCCATTCCATTCCATTCCATTCCATTCCATTCCATTGAATTCCATTCCATTCCATTCCATTCCATTCCATTCCATTCCATTCCATTCCATTCCATTCCGTTCTACTCGGGTTGATTCCATTCTATTCCATTCCATTCCATTCGATCCCATTTGATTCCATTCGATTCCATTCAATTCCATTCGATTCCATTCCATTCCACTCCATTCCATTCCATTGAATTCCATTCCATTCCATTCCATTCCATTCCATTCCATTCCATTCCATTCCATTCCATTCCATTGAATTCCATTCCATTCCATTCCATTCCATTCCATTGAATTCCATTCCATTCCATTCCATTCAATTGAATTCCGTTCCATTCCATTCCATTCCGTTCCGTTCCGTCCCGTTCCGTTCCGTTCCGTTCCGTTGCGTTCCGTTCCTCTCTACTCGGGTTGATTAAATTCTATTCCATTCCATTCTATTCGATTCCATTCGATTCCAATCGATTCCATTCGATTCCATTCGATTCCATTGAATTCCATTCCATTCCATTCCATTCCATTGAATTCCGTTGCATTATATTCCATTCCGTTCCGTTCCGTCCCGTTCCGTTCCGTTCCGTTCCGTTGCGTGCCGTTCCGTTCTACTCGGGTTGATTCCATTCCATTCCATTCCATTCCATTCCATTCCATTCCATTCCATTCCATTGAATTCCATTCCATTCCATTCCATTCCATTCCATTCCATTCCATTCCGTTCTACTCGGGTTGATTCCATTCTATGCCATTCCATTCCATTCGATCTCATTCGATTCCATTCGATTCCATTCGATTCCACTCCATTCCATTCCATTGAATTCCATTCCATTCCATTCCATTCCATTGCATTCCTTTGAATTCCATTCCATTCCATTCCATTCCATTCCATTCCATTCCATCCCATTCCATTCCATTCCATTCCATTCCATTCCATTCCATTGAATTCCATTCCATTCCATTCCATTCCATTCCATTCCATTCCATTCCATTGAATTCCGTTCCATTCCATTCCATTCCATTCCATTGAATTCCATTCCATTCCTTTCCATAGAATTCCGTTCCATTCCATTCCATTCCATTCCATTCCATTCCATTCCATTGAATTCCATTCCATTCCATTCCATTCCTTTCCATTGAATTCCATTCTGTTCCATTCCATTCCTTTGAATTCCGTTCCATTCCATTCCATTCCAATCCTTTCCGTTCCGTTCCGTTCCGTTCCGTTCCGTTGCGTTCCGCTCCGTTCTACTCGGGTTGATTCCATTCTATTCCATTCCATTCCATTCGATCCCATTCGATTCCATTCGATTCCATTCGATTCCATTCGATTCCACTCCATTCCATTCCATAGAATTCCATTCCATTCCATTCCATTTGAATTCCATTCCATTCCATTCCATTCCATTCTATAACATTCCATCCCATTCCATTCCATTCCATTCCATTCTACTCGGGTTGATTGCATTCTATTCCATTCCATTCCATTCGATTCCATTCGATTCCATTCGATTCCATTCGATTCCATTCGATTCCATTCCATTCCATTCCATTCCATTCCATTCCATTCCATTCCATTGAATTCCATTCCATTCCATTCCATTCCATTCCATGGAATTCCATTCCATTCCATTCCATTCCATTCCATTCCATTCCATTCCATTCCATTCCATTCCATTCCATTCCATTCCATTGAATTCCATTCCATTCCATAGAATTCCATTCCATTCCATTCCATTCCATTGAATTCCGTTCCTTTCCATTCCATTCCATTCCGTTCCGTTCCGTTCCGTTCCGTTGCGTTCCGTTCCGTTCAACTAGGGTTGATTCCATTCTATTCAATTCCATTCCATTCCATTCTACACGGGTTGATCATTCCATTCCGTTCCGTTCCGTTCCGTTCCGTACCGTTCTACTCGGGTTGATTCCATTCTATTCCATTCCATTCCATTCGATTCCATTCGACTCCATTCCATTCCATTCCATTCCATTCCATTCCATTCCATTCCATTCCATTGCATTCCATTCCGCTCCATTCCATTCCATTCCATTCCATTCCATTACATTCCATTCCGTTCCGTTCCGTTCCGTTCCGTTCCGTTGCGTTCCATTCCGTTCTACTCGGGTTGATTCCATTCTATTCCATTCCATTCCATTTGACTCCATTCGATTCCATTCCATTCCATTGCATTGAATTCCATTCCATTCCATTCCATTCCATTCCATTCCATTCCACTCCATTGAATTCCATTCCATTCCATTCCATTCCATTCCATTCCATTCCATTCCACTCCATTCCATTCCACTCCACTGCACTCCACTCCACTCCACTCCACTCCATTCCACTCCCTTCCATTCCATAAAATTGAATTCCATTCCATTCCATTCCATTCCATTCCATTCCATTCCATTCCATTCCACTCCATTCCACTCCACTCCACTCCACTCCACTCCACTCCACTCCATTCCATTCCCTTCCATTCCATTCAATTGAATTGCATTGAATTCCATTCCATTCCATTCCATAACATTTCATTCCATTCCATTCCATTCCATTCCATTCCATTCCATTCCATTCCATTCCATTCCGTTCTACTCGGGTTGATTCCATTCTATTCCATTCCATTCCATTCGATTCCATTCGATTCCATTCCATTCCATTCGATTCCATTCGTTTCCATTCCATTCCATTCCATTCCATTCCATTGAATTCCATTCCATTCCATTCCATTCCATTCCATTCCATTGCATTCCATTCCATTGAATTCCATTGAATTCCATTCCATTGAATTCCATTCCATTCCATTCCATTCCATTCCATTCCATTGAATTCCATTCCATTCCATTCCATTCCATTCCATTCCATTGAATTCCATTCCATTCCATTCCATTCCATGGAATTCCGTTCCATTCCATTCCATTCCGTTCCGTTCCGTCCCGTTCCGTTCCGTTCCGTTCCGTTGCGTTCCGTTCCGTTCTACTCGGGTTGATTCCATTCTATTCCATTCCATTCCATTCGATTCCATTCGATTCCATTCGATTCCACTCCATTCCATTCCATAGAATTCCATACCATTCCATTCCATTCCATTGAATTCCATTCCATTCCATTCCATTGAATTCCTTTCCATTCCATTCCATTCCATTGAATTCCATTCCATTCCATTCCATTCCATTCCATTCCATTCCATTCCATTCTACTGGTGTCCATTCCATTCCATTCCATTCCATTCCATTCCATTCCATTCCATTCCAATCCATTCCATTCCATTCCATAGAATTCCATTCCATTCCATTCCATTCCATTCCATTCCATTGAATTCCATTCCATTCCATTCCATAGAATTCCATTCCATTCCATTCCATTCCATTGAATTCCATTCCATTCCATTCCATTCCATTCCATTCCATTCCATTCCATTCCATTCCATTCTACTGGTGTCCATTCCATTCCATTCCATTCCATTCCATTCCATTCCATTCCATTCCTTTCCATTCCATTGCATTCCACTGCATTCCATTCCATTCCATTCCATTCCATTCCACTCCACTCCACTCCACTCCACTCCATTCCACTCCACTCCACTCCGGTACATTCCATTCCATTCCATTCCATTCCATTCCATTCCATTCCGTGCTTCTCAGGTACATTCCGTTCCGTTCCATTCCATTCCATTCCATTCCATTCCATTCCATTCCGTTCCAGTGCACTCTACTCCACTCCACTCCACTCCACTCCACTCCGGTACATTCCATTCCATTCCATTCCATTCCATTCCATTCCATTCCATTTCCATTCCCATTCCATTTCCATTCCCGTTCCATTTCCATTCCCGTTTCTTTTCCATTCCCGTTCCATTTCCATTCCAGTTCCATTACCATTCCCGTTCCATTTCCATTCCCGATCCATTTCCATTCCCGTTCCATTTCCATTCCCGTTCCATTTCCATTCTCGTTCCGTTACCATTCCCGTTCCATTTCCGTTCCCGTTCCGTTTCCGTTCCCGTTCCATTTCCGTTCTCGTTCCGTTTCCGTTCCCGTTCCATTTCCATTCCCGTTCCATTTCCGTTCCCGTACCATTTCCATTCCCGTTCCATTTCCATTCCCTTTCCATTTCCATTTCATTCCATTCCGTTCTGCTCGGGTACATTCCATTCCATTCCATTGCATTCCATTCCGTTCTGCTCCTGTCCATTCCATTCCATTCCATTCCGTTCCATTCCGTTCTACTCGGGTAGATTCCATTCCATTCCATTCCATTCCATTCCATTCCATTCCATTCCATTCTACTGGTGTCCATTCCATTCCATTCCATTCCATTCCATTCCATTCCATTCCATTGCATTCCATTCCATTCCATTCCATTCCGTTCCGTTCTACTCGATTACATTCCATTCAATTCCATTCCATTCCGTTCTACTCGGGTAGATTCCATTCCATTCCATTCCATTCCTTTCCATTCCATTGCATTCCATTGCATTGCATTGCACTCAATTCCATTCCATTCCATTCCATTCCATTCCGTTCCATTCCATTCCGTTCCGTTCAACTCGGTTACATTCCATTCAATTACATTCCATTCCGTTCTACTCGGTTACATTCCATTCCATTCCATTCCATTCCATTCCAATCCATTCCATTCCATTCCATTCCGTTCTACTCGTGTACATTCCATTCCATTCCATTCCATTCCATTCCATTCCATTCCATTCCATTCCATTCCATTCCATTCCGTTCTACTTTGGTACATTCCATTCCATTCCATTCCATTCCATTCCATTCCATTCCATTCCATTCCATTCCATTCCATTCCATTCCGTTCTACTCAGGTTGATTCCATTCTATTCCATTCCATTCCATTTCATTCCATTCCATTCCATTCCATTCCATTCGATTCCATTCCATTCCATTCCATTGAATTCCATTCCATTCCATTCCATTCCATGGAATTCCATTCCATTCCATTCCATTCCATTCCATTCCATTCCATTCCATTCCATTCCATTGAATTCCATTCCGTTCCATTCCATTCCATTGAATTCCATTCCATTCCATTCCATTCCATTCCATTCCATTCCATTCCATTCCATTGAATTCCGTTCCATTCCATTCCATTCCATTCCATTCCATCCCATTCCATTCCATTCCATTCCATTCCGTTCTACTCGGGTTGATTCCATTCTATTCCATTCCATTCCATTCGATCCCATTTGATTCCATTCGATTCCATTCAATTCCATTCCATTCCATTCCATTCCATTCCATTCCATGGAATTCCATTCCATTCCATTCCATTCCATTCCATTCCATTCCATTCCATAGAATTCCATTCCATTCCATTCCATTCCATTGAATTCCGTTCCATTCCATTCCGTTCCGTTCCGTTCCGTTCCGTTCCGTTCCGTTGCGTTCCGTTCCGTTTCGTTGTGTTCCGTTCCGTTCTACTCGGGTTAATTCCATTCTATTCCATTCCATTCCAATCCATTCCATTCCATTCCATCGAATTCCATTCCATTCCATTCCATTCCATTCCATTCCATGGAATTCCGTTCCATTCCATTCCATTCCGTTCCGTTCCGTCCCGTTCCGTTCCGTTCCGTTCCGTTGCGTTCCGCTCCGTTCTACTCGGGTTGATTCCATTCTATTCCATTCCATTCCATTCGATTCCATTCAATTCCATTCGATTCCACTCCATTCCATTCCATAGAATTCCATTCCATTCCATTCCATTCCATTGAATTCCATTCCATTCCATTCCATTCCATTGAATTCCATTCCATTCCATTCCATTCCATTGAATTCCATTCCATTCCATTCCATTCCATTGAATTCCATTCCATTCCATTCCATTCCATTCCATTCTACTGTTGTCCATTCCATTCCATTCCATTCCATTCCATTCCATTCCATTCCATTCCATTCCATTCCTTTCCATTCCATTGCATTCCATTGCATTCCATTCCATTCCATTCCATTCCATTCCATTCCATTCCATTCCATTCCATTCCATTCCACTCCACACCACTCCAGTCCACTCCATTCCACTCCACTCCACTCCGGTACATTCCATTCCATTCCATTCCATTCCATTCCATTCCATTCCGTGCTTCTCAGGTACATTCCATTCCGTTCCATTCCATTCCATTCCATTCCATTCCGTTCCAGTGCACTCTACTCCACTCCACTCCACTCCACTCCGGTACATTCCATTCCATTCCATTCCATTCCATTCCATTCCATTTCCATTCCCATTCCATTTCCATTCCCGTTCCATTTCCATTCCCGTTTCTTTTCCATTCCCGTTCCATTTCCGTTCCCGTTCCGTTTCCGTTCCCGTTCCATTTCCGTTCTCGTTCCGTTTCCGTTCCCGTTCCATTTCCATTCCCGTTTCAATTGCGTTCCCGTTCCATTTCCATTCCCGTTCCATTTCCATTCCCTTTCCATTTCCATTTCATTCCTTTCCGTTCTGCTCGGGTACATTCCATTCCATTCCATTGCATTCCATTCCGTTCTGCTCCTGTACATTCCATTCCATTCCATTCCGTTCCATTCCGTTCTACTCGGGTAGATTCCATTCCATTCCATTCCATTCCATTCCATTCCATTCCATTCCATTCCATTCCATTCCATTCTACTGGTGTCCATTCCATTCCATTCCATTCCATTCCATTCCATTCCATTCCATTCCATTGCATTCCATTCCATTCCATTCCATTCCATTCCGTTCCGTTCTACTCGGTTACATTCCATTCAATTCCATTCCATTCCGTTCTACTCGGGTAGATTCCATTCCATTCCATTCCATTCCTTTCCATTCCATTGCATTCCATTGCATTGCATTGCACTCAATTCCATTCCATTCCATTCCATACCATTCCATTCCATTCCATTCCATTCCGTTCTGTTCAACCCGGTTACATTCCATTCAATTACATTCCATTCGGTTCTACTCGGTTACATTCCATTCCATTCCATTCCATTCCATTCCAATCCATTCCATTCCATTCCATTCCGTTCTACTCGGGTACATTGCATTCCATTCCATTCCATTCCATTCCATTCCATTCCATTCCATTCCATTCCATTCCATTCCGTTCTACTTTGGTACATTCCATTCCATTCCATTCCATTCCATTCCATTCCATTCCATTCCATTCCATTCCGTTCTACTCGGGTTGATTCCATTCTATTCCATTCCATTCCATTCCATTCCATTCCATTCCATTCGATTCCATTCCATTCCATTCCATGGAATTCCATTCCATTCCATTCCATTCCATTGAATTCCATTCCATTCCATTCCATTCCATTCCATTCCATTCCATTCCATTGAATTCCATTCCATTCCATTCCATTCCATTCCATTCCATTCCATTCCATTCCATTCTACTGGTGTCCATTCCATTCCATTCCATTCCATTCCATTCCATTCCATTCCTTTCCATTCCATTGCATTCCATTGCATTCCGTTCCATTCCATTCCATTCCATTCCACTCCACTCCACTCCACTCCACTCCATTCCACTCCACTCCACTCCGGTACATTCCATTCCATTCCATTCCATTCCATTCCATTCCGTGCTTCTCAGGTACATTCCGTTCCGTTCCATTCCATTCCATTCCATTCCATTCCATTCCGTTCCAGTGCACTCTACTCCACTCCACTCCACTCCACTCCACTCCGGTACATTCCATTCCATTCCATTCCATTCCATTCCATTCCATTTCCATTCCCATTCCATTTCCATTCCCGTTCCATTTCCATTCCCGATCCATTTCCATTCCCGTTCCATTTCCATTCCCGTTCCATTTCCATTCCCGTTCCGTTACCATTCCCGTTCCATTTCCGTTCCCGTTCCGTTTCCGTTCCCGTTCCATTTCCGTTCTCGTTCCGTTTCCGTTCCCGATCCATTTCCATTCCCGTTCCATTTCCGTTCCCGTTCCATTTCCATTCCCGTTCCATTTCCATTCCCTTTCCATTTCCATTTCATTCCATTCCGTTCTGCTCGGGTACATTCCATTCCATTCCATTGCATTCCATTCCGTTCTGCTCCTGTCCATTCCATTCCATTCCATTCCGTTCCATTCCGTTCTACTCGGGTAGATTCCATTCCATTCCATTCCATTCCATTCCATTCCATTCCATTCTACTGGTGTCCATTCCATTCCATTCCATTCCATTCCATTCCATTCCATTCCATTGCATTCCATTCCATTCCATTCCATTCCGTTCCGTTCTACTCGATTACATTCCATTCAATTCCATTCCATTCCGTTCTACTCGGGTAGATTCCATTCCATTCCATTCCATTCCTTTCCATTCCATTGCATTCCATTGCATTGCATTGCACTCAATTCCATTCCATTCCATTCCATTCCATTCCATTCCATTCCATTCCATTCCATTCCGTTCCGTTCAACTCGGTTACATTCCATTCAATTACATTCCATTCCGTTCTACTCGGTTACATTCCATTCCATTCCATTCCGTTCCATTCCAATCCATTCCATTCCATTACATTCCGTTCTACTCGTGTACATTCCATTCCATTCCATTCCATTCCATTCCATTCCATTCCATTCCGTTCTACTTTGGTACATTCCATTCCATTCCATTCCATTCCATTCCATTCCATTCCATTCCATTCCATTCCATTCCATTCCATTCCATTCCGTTCTACTCAGGTTGATTCCATTCTATTCCATTCCATTCCATTTCATTCCATTCCATTCCATTCCATTCCAATCCATTCCATTCCATTGAATTCCATTCCATTCCATTCCATTCCATGGAATTCCATTCCATTCCATTCCATGGAATTCCATTCCATTCCATTCCATTCCATGGAATTCCATTCCATTCCATTCCATTCCATTCCATTCCATTCCACTCCACACCACTCCAGTCCACTCCATTCCACTCCACTCCACTCCGGTACATTCCATTCCATTCCATTCCATTCCATTCCATTCCATTCCGTGCTTCTCAGGTACATTCCGTTCCGTTCCATTCCATTCCATTCCATTCCATTCCATTCCGTTCCAGTGCACTCTACTCCACTCCACTCCACTCCACTCCGGTACATTCCATTCCATTCCATTCCATTCCATTCCATTTCCATTCCCATTCCATTTCCATTCCCGTTCCATTTCCATTCCCGTTTCTTTTCCATTCCCGTTCCATTTCCATTCCCGTTCCATTACCATTCCCGTTCCATTTCCATTCCCGATCCATTTCCATTCCCGTTCCTTTTCCATTCCCGTTCCATTTCCATTCCTGTTCCGTTACCATTCCCGTTCCATTTCCGTTCCCGTTCCGTTTCCGTTCCCGTTCCATTTCCGTTCTCGTTCCGTTTCCGTTCCCGTTCCATTTCCATTCCCGTTTCAATTGCGTTCCCGTTCCATTTCCATTCCCGTTCCATTTCCATTCCCTTTCCATTTCCATTTCATTCCTTTCCGTTCTGCTCGGGTACATTCCATTCCATTCCATTGCATTCCATTCCGTTCTGCTCCTGTACATTCCATTCCATTCCATTCCGTTCCATTCCGTTCTACTCGGGTAGATTCCATTCCATTCCATTCCATTCCATTCCATTCCATTCCATTCCATTCCATTCCATTCTACTGGTGTCCATTCCATTCCATTCCATTCCATTCCATTCCATTCCATTCCATTCCATTGCATTCCATTCCATTCCATTCCATTCCATTCCGTTCCGTTCTACTCGGTTACATTCCATTCAATTCCATTCCATTCCGTTCTACTCGGGTAGATTCCATTCCATTCCATTCCATTCCTTTCCATTCCATTGCATTCCATTGCATTGCATTGCACTCAATTCCATTCCATTCCATTCCATACCATTCCATTCCATTCCATTCCATTCCGTTCTGTTCAACCCGGTTACATTCCATTCAATTACATTCCATTCGGTTCTACTCGGTTACATTCCATTCCATTCCATTCCATTCCATTCCAATCCATTCCATTCCATTCCATTCCGTTCTACTCGGGTACATTGCATTCCATTCCATTCCATTCCATTCCATTCCATTCCATTCCATTCCATTCCATTCCGTTCTACTTTGGTACATTCCATTCCATTCCATTCCATTCCATTCCATTACATTCCATTCCATTCCATTCCGTTCTACTCGGGTTGATTCCATTCTATTCCATTCCATTCCATTCCATTCCATTCCATTCGATTCCATTCCATTCCATTCCATGGAATTCCATTCCATTCCATTCCATTCCATTGAATTCCATTCCATTCCATTCCATTCCATTCCATTCCATTCCATTCCATTGAATTCCATTCCATTCCATTCCATTCCATTCCATTCCATTCCATTCCATTCTACTGGTGTCCATTCCATTCCATTCCATTCCATTCCATTCCATTCCATTCCTTTCCATTCCATTGCATTCCATTGCATTCCGTTCCATTCCATTCCATTCCATTCCACTCCACTCCACTCCACTCCACTCCATTCCACTACACTCCACTCCGGTACATTCCATTCCATTCCATTCCATTCCATTCCATTCCGTGCTTCTCAGGTACATTCCGTTCCGTTCCATTCCATTCCATTCCATTCCATTCCATTCCGTTCCAGTGCACTCTACTCCACTCCACTCCACTCCACTCCACTCCGGTACATTCCATTCCATTCCATTCCATTCCATTCCATTCCATTTCCATTCCCATTCCATTTCCATTCCCGTTCCATTTCCATTCCCGTTTCTTTTCCATTCCCGTTCCATTTCCATTCCAGTTCCATTACCATTCCCGTTCCATTTCCATTCCCGATCCATTTCCATTCCCGTTCCATTTCCATTCCCGTTCCATTTCCATTCCCGTTCCGTTACCATTCCCGTTCCATTTCCGTTCCCGTTCCGTTTCCGTTCCCGTTCCATTTCCGTTCTCGTTCCGTTTCCGTTCCCGTTCCATTTCCATTCCCGTTCCATTTCCGTTCCCGTTCCATTTCCATTCCCGTTCCATTTCCATTCCCTTTCCATTTCCATTTCATTCCATTCCGTTCTGCTCGGGTACATTCCATTCCATTCCATTGCATTCCATTCCGTTCTGCTCCTGTCCATTCCATTCCATTCCATTCCGTTCCATTCCGTTCTACTCGGGTAGATTCCATTCCATTCCATTCCATTCCATTCCATTCCATTCCATTCTACTGGTGTCCATTCCATTCCATTCCATTCCATTCCATTCCATTCCATTCCATTCCATTGCATTCCATTCCATTCCATTCCATTCCGTTCCGTTCTACTCGATTACATTCCATTCCATTCCATTCCATTCCGTTCTACTCGGGTAGATTCCATTCCATTCCATTCCATTCCTTTCCATTCCATTACATTCCATTGCATTGCATTGCACTCAATTCCATTCCATTCCATTCCATTCCATTCCATTCCATTCCATTCCATTCCGTTCCGTTCAACTCGGTTACATTCCATTCAATTACATTCCATTCCGTTCTACTCGGTTACATTCCATTCCATTCCATTCCATTCCATTCCAATCCATTCCATTCCATTCCGTTCTACTCGTATACATTCCATTCCATTCCATTCCATTCCATTCCATTCCATTCCATTCCATTCCATTCCGTTCTACTTTAGTACATTCCATTCCATTCCATTCCATTCCATTCCATTCCATTCCATGGAATTCCATTCCATTCCATTCCATTCCATTCCATTCCATGGAATTCCATTCCATTCCATTCCATTCCATTCCATTCCATTCCATAGAATTCCATTCCATTCCATTCCATTCCATTGAATTCCGTTCCATTCCATTCCATTCCGTTCCGTTCCGTTCCGTTCCGTTCCGTTCCGTTGCGTTCCGTTCCGTTCCGTTGTGTTCCGTTCCGTTCTACTCGGGTTGATTCCATTCTATTCCATTCCATTCCAATCCATTCCATTCCATTCCATCGAATTCCATTCCATTCCATTCCATTCCATTCCATTCCATGGAATTCGGTTCCATTCCATTCCATTCCGTTCCGTTCCTTCCCGTTCCTTTCCGTTCCGTTCCGTTGCGTTCCGCTCCGTTCTACTCGGGTTGATTCCATTCTATTCCATTCCATTCCATTCGATTCCATTCGATTCCATTCGATTCCACTCCATTCCATTCCATAGAATTCCATTCCATTCCATTCCATTCCATTGAATTCCATTCCATTCCATTCCATTCCATTGAATTCCATTCCATTCCATTCCATTCCATTGAATTCCATTCCATTCCATTCCATTCCATTCCATTCCATTCCATTCCATTCCATTCCATTCCATTCTACTGTTGTCCATTCCATTCCATTCCATTCCATTCCATTCCATTCCATTCCATTCCTTTCCATTCCATTGCATTCCATTGCATTCCATTCCATTCCATTCCATTCCATTCCATTCCATTCCATTCCATTCCATTCCATTCCATTCCACTCCACACCACTCCAGTCCACTCCATTCCACTCCACTCCACTCCGGTACATTCCATTCCATTCCATTCCATTCCATTCCATTCCATTCCGTGCTTCTCAGGTACATTCCGTTCCGTTCCATTCCATTCCATTCCATTCCATTCCGTTCCAGTGCACTCTACTCCACTCCACTCCACTCCACTCCGGTACATTCCATTCCATTCCATTCCATTCCATTCCATTCCATTTCCATTCCCATTCCATTTCCATTCCCGTTCCATTTCCATTCCCGTTTCTTTTCCATTCCCGTTCCATTTCCATTCCCGTTCCATTACCATTCCCGTTCCATTTCCATTCCCGATCCATTTCCATTCCCGTTCCTTTTCCATTCCCGTTCCATTTCCATTCCTGTTCCGTTACCATTCCCGTTCCATTTCCGTTCCCGTTCCGTTTCCGTTCCCGTTCCATTTCCGTTCTCGTTCCGTTTCCGTTCCCGTTGCATTTCCATTCCCGTTTCAATTGCGTTCCCGTTCCATTTCCATTCCCGTTCCATTTCCATTCCCTTTCCATTTCCATTTCATTCCTTTCCGTTCTGCTCGGGTACATTCCATTCCATTCCATTGCATTCCATTCCGTTCTGCTCCTGTACATTCCATTCCATTCCATTCCATTCCATTCCGTTCTACTCGGGTAGATTCCATTCCATTCCATTCCATTCCATTCCATTCCATTCCATTCCATTCTACTGGTGTCCATTCCATTCCATTCCATTCCATTCCATTCCATTCCATTCCATTCCATTCCATTGCATTCCATTCCATTCCATTCCATTCCATTCCGTTCCGTTCTACTCGGTTACATTCCATTCAATTCCATTCCATTCCGTTCTACTCGGGTAGATTCCATTCCATTCCATTCCATTCCTTTCCATTCCATTGCATTCCATTGCATTGCATTGCACTCAATTCCATTCCATTCCATTCCATTCCATTCCATTCCATTCCATTCCATTCCGTTCCGTTCAACCCGGTTACATTCCATTCAATTACATTCCATTCCGTTCTACTCGGTTACATTCCATTCCATTCCATTCCATTCCATTCCAATCCATTCCATTCCATTCCATTCCGTTCTACTCGGGTACATTGCATTCCATTCCATTCCATTCCATTCCATTCCATTCCATTCCATTCCATTCCGTTCTACTTTGGTACATTCCATTCCATTCCATTCCATTCCATTCCATGACATTCCATTCCATTCCATTCCGTTCTACTCGGGTTGATTCCATTCTATTCCATTCCATTCCATTCCATTCCATTCCATTCCATTCCATTCCATTCCATTCCATTCCGTTCTACTCGGGTTGATTCCATTCTATTCCATTCCATTCCATTCCATTCCATTCCATTCCATTCGATTCCATTCCATTCCATTCCATGGAATTCCATTCCATTCCATTCCATTCCATTGAATTCCATTCCATTCCATTCCATTCCATTCCATTCCATTCCATTCCATTCCATTGAATTCCATTCCATTCCATTCCATTCCATTCCATTCCATTCCATTCCATTCCATTCTACTGGTGTCCATTCCATTCCATTCCATTCCATTCCATTCCATTCCATTCCTTTCCATTCCATTGCATTCCATTGCATTCCGTTCCATTCCATTCCATTCCATTCCACTCCACTCCACTCCACTCCACTCCATTCCACTCCACTCCACTCCGGTACATTCCATTCCATTCCATTCCATTCCATTCCATTCCGTGCTTCGCAGGTACATTCCGTTCCGTTCCATTCCATTCCATTCCATTCCGTTCCAGTGCACTCTACTCCACTCCACTCCACTCCACTCCACTCCGGTACATTCCATTCCATTCCATTCCATTCCATTCCATTCCATTTCCATTCCCATTCCATTTCCATTCCCGTTCCATTTCCATTCCCGTTTCTTTTCCATTCCCGTTCCATTTCCATTCCAGTTCCATTACCATTCCCGTTCCATTTCCATTCCCGATCCATTTCCATTCCCGTTCCATTTCCATTCCCGTTCCATTTCCATTCCCGTTCCGTTACCATTCCCGTTCCATTTCCGTTCCCGTTCCGTTTCCGTTCCCGTTCCATTTCCTTTCTCGTTCCGTTTCCTTTCCCGTTCCATTTCCATTCCCGTTCCATTTCCGTTCCCGTTCCATTTCCATTCCCGTTCCATTTCCATTCCCTTTCCATTTCCATTTCATTCCATTCCGTTCTGCTCGGGTACATTCCATTCCATTCCATTGCATTCCATTCCGTTCTGCTCCTGTCCATTCCATTCCATTCCATTCCGTTCCATTCCGTTCTACTCGGGTAGATTCCATTCCATTCCATTCCATTCCATTCCATTCCATTCTACTGGTGTCCATTCCATTCCATTCCATTCCATTCCATTCCATTCCATTGCATTCCATTCCATTCCATTCCATTCCGTTCCGTTCTACTCGATTACATTCCATTCAATTCCATTCCATTCCGTTCTACTCGGGTAGATTCCATTCCATTCCATTCCATTCCTTTCCATTCCATTGCATTCCATTGCATTGCATTGCACTCAATTCCATTCCATTCCATTCCATTCCATTCCATTCCATTCCATTCCGTTCCGTTCAACTCGGTTACATTCCATTCAATTACATTCCATTCCGTTCTACTCGGTTACATTCCATTCCATTCCATTCCATTCCATTCCAATCCATTCCATTCCATTACATTCCGTTCTACTCGTGTACATTCCATTCCATTCCATTCCATTCCATTCCATTCCATTCCATTCCATTCCATTCCATTCCATTCCATTCCGTTCTACTCAGGTTGATTCCATTCTATTCCATTCCATTCCATTTCATTCCATTCCATTCCATTCCATTCCATTCCATTCCATTCCAATCCATTCCATTCCATTGAATTCCATTCCATTCCATTCCATTCCATGGAATTCCATTCCATTCCATTCCATTCCATGGAATTCCATTCCATTCCATTCCATTCCATGGAATTCCATTCCATTCCATTCCATTCCATTCCGTTCCTTTCAACTCGGTTACATTCCATTCAATTACATTCCATTCCGTTCTACTCGGTTACATTCCATTCCATTCCATTCCATTCCATTCCATTCCAATCCATTCCATTCCATTACATTCCGTTCTACTCGTGTACATTCCATTCCATTCCATTCCATTCCATTCCATTCCATTCCATTCCATTCCATTCCGTTCTACTTTGGTACATTCCATTCCATTCCATTCCATTCCATTCCATTCCATTCCATTCCATTCCATTCCATTCCGTTCTACTCAGGTTGATTCCATTGAATTCCATTCCATTCCATTCCATTCCATTCCATTCCATTCCATTCCATTGAATTCCGTTCCATTAGATTCCATTCCATTCCATTCCATCCCATTCCATTCCATTCCATTTCATTCCGTTCTACTCGGGTTGATTCCATTCTATTCCATTCCATTCCATTCGATCCCATTTGATTCCATTCGATTCCATTCAATTCCATTCGATTCCATTCCATTCCACTCCATTCCATTCCATTGAATTCCATTCCATTCCATTCCATTCCATTCCATGGAATTCCGTGCTTCTCAGGTACATTCCGTTCCGTTCCATTCCATTCCATTCCATTCCATTCCGTTCCAGTGCACTCTACTCCACTCCACTCCACTCCACTCCGGTACATTCCATTCCATTCCATTCCATTCCATTCCATTCCATTTCCATTCCCATTCCATTTCCATTCCCGTTCCATTTCCATTCCCGTTTCTTTTCCATTCCCGTTCCATTTCCATTCCCGTTCCATTACCATTCCCGTTCCATTTCCATTCCCGATCCATTTCCATTCCCGTTCCTTTTCCATTCCCGTTCCATTTCCATTCCTGTTCCGTTACCATTCCCGTTCCATTTCCGTTCCCGTTCCGTTTCCGTTCCCGTTCCATTTCCGTTCTCGTTCCGTTTCCGTTCCCGTTCCATTTCCATTCCCGTTTCAATTGCGTTCCCGTTCCATTTCCATTCCCGTTCCATTTCCATTCCCTTTCCATTTCCATTTCATTCCTTTCCGTTCTGCTCGGGTACATTCCATTCCATTCCATTGCATTCCATTCCGTTCTGCTCCTGTACATTCCATTCCATTCCATTCCGTTCCATTCCGTTCTACTCGGGTAGATTCCATTCCATTCCATTCCATTCCATTCCATTCCATTCCATTCCATTCCATTCCATTCTACTGGTGTCCATTCCATTCCATTCCATTCCATTCCATTCCATTCCATTCCATTCCATTCCATTGCATTCCATTCCATTCCATTCCATTCCATTCCGTTCCGTTCTACTCGGTTACATTCCATTCAATTCCATTCCATTCCGTTCTACCCGGGTAGATTCCATTCCATTCCATTCCATTCCTTTCCATTCCATTGCATTCCATTGCATTGCATTGCACTCAATTCCATTCCATTCCATTCCATTCCATTCCATTCCATTCCATTCCGTTCCGTTCAACCCGGTTACATTCCATTCAATTACATTCCATTCCGTTCTACTCGGTTACATTCCATTCCATTCCATTCCATTCCATTCCAATCCATTCCATTCCATTCCATTCCGTTCTACTCGGGTACATTGCATTCCATTCCATTCCATTCCATTCCATTCCATTCCATTCCATTCCATTCCATTCCATTCCATTCCATTCCATTCCGTTCTACTTTGGTACATTCCATTCCATTCCATTCCATTCCATTCCATTACATTCCATTCCATTCCATTCCGTTCTACTCGGGTTGATTCCATTCTATTCCATTCCATTCCATTCCATTCCATTCCATTCCATTCCATTCCATTCCATTCCATTCCGTTCTACTCGGGTTGATTCCATTCTATTCCATTCCATTCCATTCCATTCCATTCCATTCCATTCGATTCCATTCCATTCCGTTCCATGGAATTCCATTCCATTCCATTCCATTCCATTGAATTCCATTCCATTCCATTCCATTCCATTCCATTCCATTCCATTCCATTGAATTCCATTCCATTCCATTCCATTCCATTCCATTCCATTCCATTCCATTCCATTCTACTGGTGTCCATTCCGTTCCATTCCATTCCATTCCATTCCATTCCATTCCATTCCTTTCCATTCCATTGCATTCCATTGCATTCCGTTCCATTCCATTCCATTCCATTCCACTCCACTCCACTCCACTCCACTCCATTCCACTCCACTCCACTCCGGTACATTCCATTCCATTCCATTCCATTCCATTCCATTCCATTCCGTGCTTCGCAGGTACATTCCGTTCCGTTCCATTCCATTCCATTCCATTCCATTCCATTCCGTTCCAGTGCACTCTACTCCACTCCACTCCACTCCACTCCACTCCGGTACATTCCATTCCATTCCATTCCATTCCATTCCATTCCATTCCATTCCATTTCCATTCCCATTCCATTTCCATTCCCGTTCCATTTCCATTCCCGTTTCTTTTCCATTCCCGTTCCATTTCCATTCCAGTTCCATTACCATTCCCGTTCCATTTCCATTCCCGATCCATTTCCATTCCCGTTCCATTTCCATTCCCGTTCCATTTCCATTCCCGTTCCGTTACCATTCCCGTTCCATTTCCGTTCCCGTTCCGTTTCCGTTCCCGTTCCATTTCCTTTCTCGTTCCTTTTCCGTTCCCGTTCCATTTCCATTCCCGTTCCATTTCCGTTCCCGTTCCATTTCCATTCCCGTTCCATTTCCATTCCCTTTCCATTTCCATTTCATTCCATTCCGTTCTGCTCGGGTACATTCCATTCCATTCCATTGCATTCCATTCCGTTCTGCTCCTGTCCATTCCATTCCATTCCATTCCGTTCCATTCCGTTCTACTCGGGTAGATTCCATTCCATTCCATTCCATTCCATTCCATTCCATTCCATTCTACTGGTGTCCATTCCATTCCATTCCATTCCATTCCATTCCATTGCATTCCATTCCATTCCATTCCATTCCGTTCCGTTCTACTCGATTACATTCCATTCAATTCCATTCCATTCCGTTCTACTCGGGTAGATTCCATTCCATTCCATTCCATTCCTTTCCATTCCATTGCATTCCATTGCATTGCATTGCACTCAATTCCATTCCATTCCATTCCATTCCATTCCATTCCATTCCATTCCATTCCATTCCATTCCATTCCGTTCCGTTCAACTCGGTTACATTCCATTCAATTACATTCCATTCCGTTCTACTCGGTTACATTCCATTCCATTCCATTCCATTCCATTCCAATCCATTCCATTCCATTACATTCCGTTCTACTCGTGTACTTTCCATTCCATTCCATTCCATTCCATTCCATTCCATTCCATTCCATTCCATTCCATTCCATTCCATTCCATTCCGTTCTACTTTGGTACATTCCATTCCATTCCATTCCATTCCATTCCATTCCATTCCATTCCATTCCATTCCATTCCGTTCTACTCAGGTTGATTCCATTCTATTCCATTCCATTCCATTTCATTCCATTCCATTCCATTCCATTCCATTCCATTCCATTCCATTCCATTCCAATCCATTCCATTCCATTGAATTCCATTCCATTCCATTCCATTCCATGGAATTCCATTCCATTCCATTCCATTCCATGGAATTCCATTCCATTCCATTCCATTCCATTCCGTTCCTTTCAACTCGGTTACATTCCATTCAATTACATTCCATTCCGTTCTACTCGGTTACATTCCATTCCATTCCATTCCATTCCATTCCATTCCAATCCATTCCATTCCATTACATTCCGTTCTACTCGTGTACATTCCATTCCATTCCATTCCATTCCATTCCATTCCATTCCATTCCATTCCATTCCATTCCATTCCGTTCTACTTTGGTACATTCCATTCCATTCCATTCCATTCCATTCCATTCCATTCCATTCCATTCCATTCCATTCCATTCCGTTCTACTCAGGTTGATTCCATTGAATTCCATTCCATTCCATTCCATTCCATTCCATTCCATTCCTTTCCATTGAATTCCGTTCCATTAGATTCCATTCCATTCCATTCCATCCCATTCCTTTCCATTCCATTTCATTCCGTTCTACTCGGGTTGATTCCATTCTATTCCATTCCATTCCATTCGATCCCATTTGATTCCATTCGATTCCATTCAATTCCATTCGATTCCATTCCATTCCACTCCATTCCATTCCATTGAATTCCATTCCATTCCATTCCATTCCATGGAATTCCATTCCATTCCATTCCATTCCATTGAATTCCATTCCATTCCATTCCATTCCATTGAATTCCATTCCATTCCATTCCATTCCATTCCATTCCATTCCATTCCATTCCGTTCCATTCCATTCTACTGTTGTCCATTCCATTCCATTCCATTCCATTCCATTCCATTCCATTCCATTCCTTTCCATTCCATTGCATTCCATTGCATTCCATTCCATTCCATTCCATTCCATTCCATTCCATTCCATTCCATTCCATTCCACTCCACACCACTCCAGTCCACTCCATTCCACTCCACTCCACTCCGGTACATTCCATTCCATTCCATTCCATTCCATTCCATTCCATTCCATTCCGTGCTTCTCAGGTACATTCCATTCCGTTCCATTCCATTCCATTCCATTCCATTCCGTTCCAGTGCACTCTACTCCACTCCACTCCACTCCACTCCGGTACATTCCATTCCATTCCATTCCATTCCATTCCATTCCATTTCCATTCCCATTCCATTTCCATTCCCGTTCCATTTCCATTCCCGTTTCTTTTCCATTCCCGTTCCATTTCCATTCCCGTTCCATTACCATTCCCGTTCCATTTCCATTCCCGATCCATTTCCATTCCCGTTCCTTTTCCATTCCCGTTCCATTTCCATTCCTGTTCCGTTACCATTCCCGTTCCATTTCCGTTCCCGTTCCGTTTCCGTTCCCGTTCCATTTCCGTTCTCGTTCCGTTTCCGTTCCCGTTCCATTTCCATTCCCGTTTCAATTGCGTTCCCGTTCCATTTCCATTCCCGTTCCATTTCCATTCCCTTTCCATTTCCATTTCATTCTTTTCCGTTCTGCTCGGGTACATTCCATTCCATTCCATTGCATTCCATTCCGTTCTACTCCTGTCCATTCCATTCCATTCCATTCCGTTCCATTCCGTTCAACTCGGGTAGATTCCATTCCATTCCATTCCATTCCATTCCATTCCATTCCATTCCATTCCATTCCATTCTACTGGTGTCCATTCCATTCCATTCCATTCCATTCCATTCCATTCCATTCCATTCCATTCCATTCCATTCCACTCCACACCACTCCAGTACACTCCATTCCACTCCACTCCACTCCGGTACATTCCATTCCATTCCATTCCATTCCATTCCATTCCATTCTATTCCATTCCATTCCGTGCTTCTCAGGTACATTCCGTTCCGTTCCATTCCATTCCATTCCATTCCATTCCGTTCCAGTGCACTCTACTCCACTCCACTCCACTCCACTCCGGTACATTCCATTCCATTCCATTCCATTCCATTCCATTCCATTTCCATTCCCATTCCATTTCCATTCCCGTTCCATTTCCATTCCCGTTTCTTTTCCATTCCCGTTCCATTTCCATTCCCGTTCCATTACCATTCCCGTTCCATTTCCATTCCCGATCCATTTCCATTCCCGTTCCTTTTCCATTCCCGTTCCATTTCCATTCCTGTTCCGTTACCATTCCCGTTCCATTTCCGTTCCCGTTCCGTTTCCGTTCCCGTTCCATTTCCGTTCTCGTTCCGTTTCCGTTCCCGTTCCATTTCCATTCCCGTTTCAATTGCGTTCCCGTTCCATTTCCATTCCCGTTCCATTTCCATTCCCTTTCCATTTCCATTTCATTCCTTTCCGTTCTGCTCGGGTACATTCCATTCCATTCCATTGCATTCCATTCCGTTCTGCTCCTGTACATTCCATTCCATTCCATTCCGTTCCATTCCGTTCAACTCGGGTAGATTCCATTCCATTCCATTCCATTCCATTCCATTCCATTCCATTCCATTCCATTCTACTGGTGTCCATTCCATTCCATTCCATTCCATTCCATTCCATTCCATTGCATTCCATTCCATTCCATTCCATTCCATTCCGTTCCGTTCTACTCGGTTACATTCCATTCAATTCCATTCCATTCCGTTCTACTCGGGTAGATTCCATTCCATTCCATTCCATTCCTTTCCATTCCATTGCATTCCATTGCATTGCATTGCACTCAATTCCATTCCATTCCATTCCATTCCATTCCATTCCATTCCATTCCATTCCGTTCCGTTCAACCCGGTTACATTCCATTCAATTACATTCCATTCCGTTCTACTCGGTTACATTCCATTCCATTCCATTCCATTCCATTCCAATCCATTCCATTTCATTCCATTCCGTTCTACTCGGGTACATTGCATTCCATTCCATTCCATTCCATTCCATTCCATTCCATTCCATTCCATTCCATTCCGTTCTACTTTGGTACATTCCATTCCATTCCATTCCATTCCATTCCATTACATTACATTCCATTCCATTCCATTCCGTTCTACTCGGGTTGATTCCATTCTATTCCATTCCATTCCATTCCATTCCATTTCTTTCCATTCGATTCCATTCCATTCCATTCCATGGAATTCCATTCCATTCCATTCCATTCCATTGAATTCCATTCCATTCCATTCCATTCCATTCCATTCCATTCCATTCCATTCCATTCCATTCCATTCCATTCCATTGAATTCCATTCCATTCCGTTGAATTCCATTCCATTCCATTCCATTCCATTGAATTCCGTTCCATTCCATTCCATTCCATTCCATTCCATTCCATAGAATTCCATTCCATTCTATTCCATAGAATTCCGTTCCGTTCCATTCCATTCCATTCCATTCCATTCCATTCCATTCCATTCCATTCCATTCCATTGAATTCCATTCCATTCCATTCCATTCCATTCCATTGAATTCCATTCTGTTCCATTCCATTCCTTTGAATTCCGTTCCATTCCATTCCATTCCATTCCTTTCCGTTCCGTTCCGTTCCGTTCCGTTCCGTTGTGTTCCGCTCCGTTCTACTCGGGTTGATTCCATTCTATTCCATTCCATTCCATTCGATCCCATTCGATTCCATTCGATTCCATTCGATTCCACTCCATTCCATTCCATAGAATTCCATTCCGTTCCATTCCATTTGAATTCCATTCCATTCCATTCCATTCCATTCTATTCCATTCCATTCCATTCCATTCCATTCCATTCCATTCCATTCTACTCGGGTTTGCATTCTATTCCATTCGATTCCATTCGATTCCATTCGATTCCATTCGATTCCATTCGATTCCATTCCATTCCATTCCATTCCATTCCATTCCATTCCATTCCATTCCATGGAATTCCATTCCATTCCATTCCATTCCATTCCATTCCATTGAATTCCATTCCATTCCATTCCATTCCATTCCAATCCATTCCATTCCATTCCATTCCATTCCATTGAATTCCATTCCGCTCCATTCCATTCCATTCCATTCCATTGAATTCCATTCCATTCCATTCCATTCCTTTCCATTCCTTTGAATTCCATTCCATTCCATTCCATTCCATTCCATTCCATTCCATTGAATTCCATTCCATTCCATTCCATTCCATTCCATTGAATTCCATTCCATTCCATTCCATAGAATTCCGTTCAATTCCATTCCATTCCATTCCATTCCATTCCATTCCATTCCATAGAATTCCATTCCATTCCATTCCATTCCATTCCATTCCATTGAATTCCATTCCATTCCATTCCATTCCATTCCATTCCATTCCATTGAATTCCATTCCATTCCATAGAATTCCATTCCATTCCATTCCATTCCATTGAATTCCGTTCCTTTCCATTCCATTCCATTCCGTTCCTTTCCGTTCCGTTCCGTTCCGTTCCGTTGCGTTCCGTTCCGTTCCGTTGCGTTCCGTTCCGTTCTACTCGGGTTGATTCCATTCTATTCCATTCCATTCCATTCCATTCCATTCCATTCCATTCCATTCCATTCCATTCCATTGAATTCCGTTCCATTCCATTCCATTCCCTTCCGTTCCGTCCCGTTCCGTTCCATTCCGTTCCGTTGCGTGCCGTTCCGTTCTACTCAGGTTGATTCCATTCTATTCCATTCCATTCCATTCGATTCCATTCGATTCCAATCGATTCCATTCGATTGCATTCGATTCCATTCGTTGCCATTCCATTCCATTCCATTGAATTCCATTCCGTTCCATTCCATTCCATTCCATTCCATTGAATTCCATTCCATTCCATTCCATTCCTTTCCATTCCATTGAATTCCATTCCATTCCATTCCATTCCATTCCATTCCATCGAATTCCGTTCCATTCCATTCCATTCCATTCCATTCCATTCCATTCCATAGAATTCCATTCCATTCCGTTCCATTCCTTTCCATTCCATAGAATTCCATTCCATTCCATTCCATTCCATTCCATTTCATTGATTTCCATTCCATTCCATTCCATTCCATTCCATTCCATTCCATTCCATTCCATAGAATTCCATTCCATTCCATTCCATTCCATTGAATTCCGTTCCATTCCATTCCATTCCGTTCCGTTCCATTCCGTTCCGTTCCGTTGCGTTCCGTTCCGTTCCGTTGTGTTCCGTTCCGTTCTACTCGGGTTGATTCCATTCTATTCCATTCCATTCCAATCCATTCCATTCCATTCCATTGAATTCCATTCCATTCCATTCCATTCCATTCCATTCCATTCCATTCCATGGAATTCCACTCCATTCCATTCCATGGAATTCCGTTCCATTCCATTCCATTCCGTTCCTTTCCATCCCGTTCCGTTCCGTTCCGTTCCGTTGCGTTCCGTTCCGTTCTACTCGGGTTGATTCCATTCTATTCCGTTCCATTCCATTCGATTCCATTCGATTCCATTCGATTCCACTCCATTCCATTCCATAGAATTCCATTCCATTCCATTCCATTCCATTGAATTCCATTCCATTCCATTCCATAGAATTCCATTCCATTCCATTCCATTCCATTGAATTCCATTCCATTCCATTCCATTCCATTCCATTCCATTCCATTCCATTCCATTCTAATGGTGTCCATTCCATTCCATTCCATTCCATTCCATTCCATTCCATTCCATTCCTTTCCATTCCATTGCATTCCATTGCATTCCATTCCATTCCATTCCATTCCATTCCATTCCACTCCACTCCACTCCACTCCACTCCATTCCACTCCACTCCACTCCGGTACATTCCATTCCATTCCATTCCATTCCATTCCATTCCATTCCATTCCGTGCTTCTCGGGTACATTCCGTTCCGTTCCATTCCATTCCATTCCATTCCATTCCGTTCCAGTGCACTCTACTCCACTCCACTCCACTCCACTCCACTCCGGTACATTCCATTCCATTCCATTCCATTCCATTCCATTCCATTTCCATTCCCATTCCATTTCCATTCCCGTTCCATTTCCATTCCCGTTTCTTTTCCATTCCCGTTCCATTTCCATTCCAGTTCCATTACCATTCCCGTTCCATTTCCATTCCCGATCCATTTCCATTCCCGTTCCTTTTCCATTCCCGTTCCATTTCCATTCCCGTTCCGTTACCATTCCCGTTCCATTTCCGTTCCCGTTCCGTTTCCGTTCCCGTTCCATTTCCGTTCTCGTTCCGTTTCCGTTCCCGTTCCATTTCCATTCCCGTTCCATTTCCGTTCCCGTTCCATTTCCGTTCCCGTTCCATTTCCATTCCCTTTCCATTTCCATTTCATTCCATTCCGTTCTGCTCCGGTACATTCCATTCCATTCCATTGCATTCCATTCCGTTCTGCTCCTGTCCATTCCATTCCATTCCATTCCGTTCCATTCCGTTCTGCTCGGGTAGATTCCATTCCATTCCATTCCATTCCATTCCATTCCATTCCATTCCATTCCATTCTACTGGTGTCCATTCCATTCCATTCCATTCCATTCCATTCCATTCCATTCCATTCCATTCCATTCCATTGCATTCCATTCCATTCCATTCCATTCCATTCCGTTCCGTTCTACTCGGTTACATTCCATTCAATTCCATTCCATTCCGTTCTACTCGGGTAGATTCCATTCCATTCCATTCCATTCCATTCCTTTCCATTCCATTGCATTCCATTGCATTGCATTGCACTCAATTCCATTCCATTCCATTCCATTCCATTCCATTCCATTCCATTCCATTCCGTTCCGTTCAACTCGGTTACATTCCATTCAATTACATTCCATTCCGTTCTACTCGGTTACATTCCATTCCATTCCATTCCATTCCATTCCAATCCATTCCATTCCATTAAATTCCGTTCTACTCGGGTACATTCCATTCCATTCCATTCCATTCCATTCCATTCCATTCCATTCCATTCCATTCCGTTCTACTTTGGTACATTCCATTCCATTCCATTCCATTCCATTCCATTCCATTCCATTCCATTACATTCCATTCCATTCCATTCCGTTCTACTCGGGTTGATTCCATTCTATTCCATTCCATTCCATTCCATTCCATTCCATTCCATTCCATTCCATTCCAATCGATTCCATTCCATTCCATTCCATGGAATTCCATTCCATTCCATTCCATTCCATGGAATTCCATTCCATTCCATTCCATTCCATTCCATTCCATTCCATTCCATTGAATTCCATTCCATTCCATTCCATTCCATTCCATTGAATTCCATTCCGTTCCATTCCATTCCATTGAATTCCATTCCATTCCATTCCATTCCATTCCATTCCATTCCATTCCATTCCATTCCATTGAATTCCATTCCATTCCATTCCATTCCATTCCATCCCATTCCATTCCATTCCATTCCATTCCGTTCTACTCGGGTTGATTCCATTCTATTCCATTCCATTCCATTCGATCCCATTTGATTCCATTCGATTCCATTCAATTCCATTCGATTCCATTCCATTCCACTCCATTCCATTCCATTGAATTCCATTCCATTCCATTCCATTCCATTCCATTCCATTCCATTCCATTCATTGAATTCCATTCCATTCCATTCCATTCCATTCCATTGAATTCCATTCCATTCCATTCCATTCAATTGAATTCCGTTCCATTCCATTCCATTCCGTTCCGTTCCGTCCCGTTCCGTTCCGTTCCGTTCCGTTGCGTTCCGTTCCTTTCTACTCGGGTTGATTAAATTCTATTCCATTCCATTCTATTCGATTCCATTCGATTCCAATCGATTCCATTCGATTCCATTCGATTCCATTGAATTCCATTCCATTCCATTCCATTCCATTGAATTCCGTTGCATTATATTCCATTCCGTTCCGTTCCGTTGCGTGCCGTTCCGTTCTACTCGGGTTGATTCCATTCCATTCCATTCCATTCCATTCCATTCCATTCCATTCCATTCCATTCCATTGAATTCCATTCCATTCCATTCCATTCCATTCCATTCCATTCCATTCCGTTCTACTCGGGTTGATTCCATTCTATGCCATTCCATTCCATTCGATCTCATTCGATTCCATTCGATTCCATTCGATTCCACTCCATTCCATTCCATTGAATTCCATTCCATTCCATTCCATTCCATTCCATTCCATTCCTTTGAATTCCATTCCATTCCATTCCATTCCATTCCATTCCATCCCATTCCATTCCATTCCATTCCATTCCATTCCATTCCATTGAATTCCATTCCATTCCATTCCATTCCATTGAATTCCGTTCCATTCCATTCCATTCCATTCCATTGAATTCCATTCCATTCCTTTCCATAGAATTCCGTTCCATTCCATTCCATTCCATTCCATTCCATTCCATTCCATTCCATTCCATTCCATTGAATTCCATTCCATTCCATTCCATTCCTTTCCATTGAATTCCATTCTGTTCCATTCCATTCCTTTGAATTCCGTTCCATTCCATTCCATTCCAATCCTTTCCGTTCCGTTCCGTTCCGTTCCGTTCCGTTGCGTTCCGCTCCGTTCTACTCGGGTTGATTCCATTCTATTCCATTCCATTCCATTCGATCCCATTCGATTCCATTCGATTCCATTCGATTCCATTCGATTCCACTCCATTCCATTCCATAGAATTCCATTCCATTCCATTCCATTTGAATTCCATTCCATTCCATTCCATTCCATTCTATTCCATTCCATTCCATTCCATTCCATTCCATTCCATTCCATTCCATTCTACTCGGGTTTGCATTCTATTCCATTCGATTCCATTCGATTCCATTCGATTCCATTCGATTCCATTCCATTCCATTCCATTCCATTCCATTCCATTCCATTGAATTCC
Organism: Gorilla gorilla gorilla; assembly: GCF_029281585.2. Taxonomy (NCBI): domain Eukaryota; kingdom Metazoa; phylum Chordata; class Mammalia; order Primates; family Hominidae; genus Gorilla; species Gorilla gorilla. Next base: position 52,603,710 of record NC_073242.2, read on the forward strand.
GTTCCATTCCATTCCATTCCATTCCATTCCATCCCATTCCATTCCATTCCATTTCATTCCGTTCTACTCGGGTTGATTCCATTCTATTCCATTCCATTCCATTCTATCCCATTTGATTCCATTCGATTCCATTCAATTCCATTCGATTCCATTCCATTCCACTCCATTCCATTCCATTGAATTCCATTCCATTCCATTCCATTCCATTCCATGGAATTCCATTCCATTCCATTCCATTCCATTCCATTCCATAGAATTCCATTCCATTCCATTCCATTCCATTGAATTCCGTTCCATTCCATTCCATTCCGTTCCGTTCCGTTCCGTTCCGTTCCGTTCCGTTGCGTTCCGTTCCGTTCCGTTGTGTTCCGTTCCGTTCTACTCGGGTTGATTCCATTCTATTCCATTCCATTCCAATCCATTCCATTCCATTCCATCGAATTCCATTCCATTCCATTCCATTCCATTCCACTCCATTCCATTCCATTGAATTCCATTCCATTCCATTCCATTCCATGGAATTCCGTTCCATTCCATTCCATTCCGTTCCGTTCCGTCCCGTTCCGTTCCGTTCCGTTCCGTTGCGTTCCGCTCCGTTCTACTCGGGTTGATTCCATTCTATTCCATTCCATTCCATTCGATTCCATTCGATTCCATTCGATTCCACTCCATTCCATTCCATAGAATTCCATTCCATTCCATTCCATTCCATGGAATTCCATTCCATTCCATTCCATGGAATTCCATTCCATTCCATTCCATTCCATTGAATTCCATTCCATTCCATTCCATTCCATTGAATTCCATTCCATTCCATTCCATTCCATTCCATTCCATTCCATTCCATTCCATTCCGTTCCATTCCATTCTACTGTTGTCCATTCCATTCCATTCCATTCCATTCCATTCCATTCCATTCCATTCCTTTCCATTCTATTGCATTCCATTGCATTCCATTCCATTCCATTCCATTCCATTCCATTCCATTCCATTCCACTCCACACCACTCCAGTCCACTCCATTCCACTCCACTCCATTCCGGTACATTCCATTCCATTCCATTCCATTCCATTCCATTCCATTCCGTGCTTCTCAGGTACATTCCGTTCCGTTCCATTCCATTCCATTCCATTCCATTCCGTTCCAGTGCACTCTACTCCACTCCACTCCACTCCACTCCGGTACATTCCATTCCATTCCATTCCATTCCATTCCATTCCATTTCCATTCCCATTCCATTTCCATTCCCGTTCCATTTCCATTCCCGTTTCTTTTCCATTCCCGTTCCATTTCCATTCCCGTTCCATTACCATTCCCGTTCCATTTCCATTCCCGATCCATTTCCATTCCCGTTCCTTTTCCATTCCCGTTCCATTTCCATTCCTGTTCCGTTACCATTCCCGTTCCATTTCCGTTCCCGTTCCGTTTCCGTTCCCGTTCCATTTCCGTTCTCGTTCCGTTTCCGTTCCCGTTCCATTTCCATTCCCGTTTCAATTGCGTTCCCGTTCCATTTCCATTCCCGTTCCATTTCCATTCCCTTTCCATTTCCATTTCATTCCTTTCCGTTCTGCTCGGGTACATTCCATTCCATTCCATTCCATTCCATTCCATTCCATCCCATTCCATTCCATTCCATTCCATTCCGTTCTACTCGGGTTGATTCCATTCTATTCCATTCCATTCCATTCTATCCCATTTGATTCCATTCGATTCCATTCAATTCCATTCGATTCCATTCCATTCCACTCCATTCCATTCCATTGAATTCCATTCCATTCCATTCCATTCCATTCCATGGAATTCCATTCCATTCCATTCCATTCCATTCCATTCCATAGAATTCCATTCCATTCCATTCCATTCCATTGAATTCCGTTCCATTCCATTCCATTCCGTTCCGTTCCGTTCCGTTCCGTTCCGTTCCGTTGCGTTCCGTTCCGTTCCGTTGTGTTCCGTTCCGTTCTACTCGGGTTGATTCCATTCTATTCCATTCCATTCCAATCCATTCCATTCCATTCCATCGAATTCCATTCCATTCCATTCCATTCCATTCCACTCCATTCCATTCCATTGAATTCCATTCCATTCCATTCCATTCCATGGAATTCCGTTCCATTCCATTCCATTCCGTTCCGTTCCGTCCCGTTCCGTTCCGTTCCGTTCCGTTGCGTTCCGCTCCGTTCTACTCGGGTTGATTCCATTCTATTCCATTCCATTCCATTCGATTCCATTCGATTCCATTCGATTCCACTCCATTCCATTCCATAGAATTCCATTCCATTCCATTCCATTCCATGGAATTCCATTCCATTCCATTCCATGGAATTCCATTCCATTCCATTCCATTCCATTGAATTCCATTCCATTCCATTCCATTCCATTGAATTCCATTCCATTCCATTCCATTCCATTCCATTCCATTCCATTCCATTCCATTCCGTTCCATTCCATTCTACTGTTGTCCATTCCATTCCATTCCATTCCATTCCATTCCATTCCATTCCATTCCTTTCCATTCTATTGCATTCCATTGCATTCCATTCCATTCCATTCCATTCCATTCCATTCCATTCCATTCCACTCCACACCACTCCAGTCCACTCCATTCCACTCCACTCCATTCCGGTACATTCCATTCCATTCCATTCCATTCCATTCCATTCCATTCCGTGCTTCTCAGGTACATTCCGTTCCGTTCCATTCCATTCCATTCCATTCCATTCCGTTCCAGTGCACTCTACTCCACTCCACTCCACTCCACTCCGGTACATTCCATTCCATTCCATTCCATTCCATTCCATTCCATTTCCATTCCCATTCCATTTCCATTCCCGTTCCATTTCCATTCCCGTTTCTTTTCCATTCCCGTTCCATTTCCATTCCCGTTCCATTACCATTCCCGTTCCATTTCCATTCCCGATCCATTTCCATTCCCGTTCCTTTTCCATTCCCGTTCCATTTCCATTCCTGTTCCGTTACCATTCCCGTTCCATTTCCGTTCCCGTTCCGTTTCCGTTCCCGTTCCATTTCCGTTCTCGTTCCGTTTCCGTTCCCGTTCCATTTCCATTCCCGTTTCAATTGCGTTCCCGTTCCATTTCCATTCCCGTTCCATTTCCATTCCCTTTCCATTTCCATTTCATTCCTTTCCGTTCTGCTCGGGTACATTCCATTCCATTCCATTGCATTCCATTCCGTTCTGCTCCTGTACATTTCATTCCATTCCATTCCGTTCCATTCCGTTCTACTCGGGTAGATTCCATTCCATTCCATTCCATTCCATTCCATTCCATTCCATTCCATTCCATTCCATTCCATTCTACTGGTGTCCATTCCATTCCATTCCATTCCATTCTATTGCATTCCATTCCATTCCATTCCATTCCATTCCGTTCCGTTCTACTCGGTTACATTCCATTCAATTCCATTCCATTCCGTTCTACTCGGGTAGATTCCATTCCATTCCATTCCATTCCTTTCCATTCCATTGCATTCCATTGCATTGCATTGCACTCAATTCCATTCCATTCCATTCCATTCCATTCCATTCCATTCCGTTCCGTTCAACCCGGTTACATTCCATTCAATTACATTCCATTCCGTTCTACTCGGTTACATTCCATTCCATTCCATTCCATTCCATTCCAATCCATTCCATTCCATTCCATTCCGTTCTACTCGGGTACATTGCATTCCATTCCATTCCATTCCATTCCATTCCATTCCATTCCATTCCATTCCATTCCGTTCTACTTTGGTACATTCCATTCCATTCCATTCCATTACATTACATTACATTCCATTCCATTCCATTCCGTTCTACTCGGGTTGATTCCATTCTATTCCATTCCATTCCATTGAATTCCGTTCCATTCCATTCGATTCCATTCCATTCCATTCCATTCCATTCCATTCCATTCCATTCCATTCCATTCCATTGAATTCCATTCCATTCCATTCCATTCCATTCCATTCCATTCCATTCCATTCCATTCTACTGGTGTCCATTCCATTCCATTCCATTCCATTCCATTCCATTCCATTCCTTTCCATTCCATTGCATTCCATTGCATTCCGTTCCATTCCATTCCATTCCATTCCACTCCACTCCACTCCACTCCACTCCATTCCACTCCACTCCACTCCGGTACATTCCATTCCATTCCATTCCATTCCATTCCATTCCGTGCTTCTCAGGTACATTCCGTTCCGTTCCATTCCATTCCATTCCATTCCATTCCATTCCGTTCCAGTGCACTCTACTCCACTCCACTCCACTCCACTCCACTCCGGTACATTCCATTCCATTCCATTCCATTCCATTCCATTCCATTTCCATTCCCATTCCATTTCCATTCCCGTTCCATTTCCATTCCCGTTTCTTTTCCATTCCCGTTCCATTTCCATTCCAGTTCCATTACCATTCCCGTTCCATTTCCATTCCCGATCCATTTCCATTCCCGTTCCATTTCCATTCCCGTTCCATTTCCATTCCCGTTCCGTTACCATTCCCGTTCCATTTCCGTTCCCGTTCCGTTTCCGTTCCCGTTCCATTTCCGTTCTCGTTCCGTTTCCGTTCCCGTTCCATTTCCATTCCCGTTCCATTTCCGTTCCCGTTCCATTTCCATTCCCGTTCCATTTCCATTCCCTTTCCATTTCCATTTCATTCCATTCCGTTCTGCTCGGGTACATTCCATTCCATTCCATTGCATTCCATTCCGTTCTGCTCCTGTCCATTCCATTCCATTCCATTCCGTTCCATTCCGTTCTACTCGGGTAGATTCCATTCCATTCCATTCCATTCCATTCCATTCCATTCCATTCCATTCTACTGGTGTCCATTCCATTCCATTCCATTCCATTCCATTGCATTCCATTCCATTCCATTCCATTCCGTTCCGTTCTACTCGATTACATTCCATTCAATTCCATTCCATTCCGTTCTACTCGGGTAGATTCCATTCCATTCCATTCCATTCCTTTCCATTCCATTGCATTCCATTGCATTGCATTGCACTCAATTCCATTCCATTCCATTCCATTCCATTCCATTCCATTCCATTCCATTCCGTTCCGTTCAACTCGGTTACATTCCATTCAATTACATTCCATTCCGTTCTACTCGGTTACATTCCATTCCATTCCATTCCATTCCATTCCAATCCATTCCATTCCATTACATTCCGTTCTACTCGTGTACATTCCATTCCATTCCATTCCATTCCATTCCATTCCATTCCATTCCATTCCATTCCATTCCATTCCGTTCTACTTTGGTACATTCCATTCCATTCCATTCCATTCCATTCCATTCCATTCCATTCCATTCCGTTCTACTCAGGTTGATTCCATTCTATTCCATTCCATTCCATTTCATTCCATTCCATTCCATTCCATTCCATTCCATTCCAATCCATTCCATTCCATTGAATTCCATTCCATTCCATTCCATTCCATGGAATTCCATTCCATTCCATTCCATTCCATTGAATTCCATTCCGTTCCATTCCATTCCATTGAATTCCATTCCATTCCATTCCATTCCATTCCATTCCATTCCATTCCATTGAATTCCGTTCCATTCCATTCCATTCCATTCCATTCCATCCCATTCCATTCCATTCCATTTCATTCCGTTCTACTCGGGTTGATTCCATTCTATTCCATTCCATTCCATTCGATCCCATTTGATTCCATTCGATTCCATTCAATTCCATTCGATTCCATTCCATTCCACTCCATTCCATTCCATTGAATTCCATTCCATTCCATTCCATTCCATTCCATGGAATTCCATTCCATTCCATTCCATTCCATGGAATTCCATTCCATTCCATTCCATTCCATGGAATTCCATTCCATTCCATTCCATTCCATTCCATTCCATAGAATTCCATTCCATTCCATTCCATTCCATTGAATTCCGTTCCATTCCATTCCATTTCGTTCCGTTCCGTTCCGTTCCGTTCCGTTCCGTTGCGTTCCGTTCCGTTCCGTTGTGTTCCGTTCCGTTCTACTCGGGTTGATTCCATTCTATTCCATTCCATTCCAATCCATTCCATTCCATTCCATCGAATTCCATTCCATTCCATTCCATTCCATTCCATTCCATTCCATTCCATTGAATTCCATTCCATTCCATTCCATTCCATGGAATTCCGTTCCATTCCATTCCATTCCATTCCATTTCCATTCCCATTCCATTTCCATTCCCGTTCCATTTCCATTCCCGTTTCTTTTCCATTCCCGTTCCATTAACATTCCAGTTCCATTACCATTCCCGTTCCATTTCCATTCCCGATCCATTTCCATTCCCGTTCCATTTCCATTCCCGTTCCATTTCCATTCCCGTTCCGTTACCATTCCCGTTCCATTTCCGTTCCCGTTCCGTTTCCGTTCCCGTTCCATTTCCGTTCTCGTTCCGTTTCCGTTCCCGTTCCATTTCCATTCCCGTTCCATTTCCGTTCCCGTTCCATTTCCATTCCCGTTCCATTTCCATTCCCTTTCCATTTCCATTTCATTCCATTCCGTTCTGCTCGGGTACATTCCATTCCATTCCATTGCATTCCATTCCGTTCTGCTCCTGTCCATTCCATTCCATTCCATTCCGTTCCATTCCGTTCTACTCGGGTAGATTCCATTCCATTCCATTCCATTCCATTCCATTCCATTCCATTCTACTGGTGTCCATTCCATTCCATTCCATTCCATTCCATTCCATTCCATTGCATTCCATTCCATTCCATTCCATTCCGTTCCGTTCTACTCGATTACATTCCATTCAATTCCATTCCATTCCGTTCTACTCGGGTAGATTCCATTCCATTCCATTCCATTCCTTTCCATTCCATTGCATTCCATTGCATTGCATTGCACTCAATTCCATTCCATTCCATTCCATTCCATTCCATTCCATTCCATTCCGTTCCGTTCAACTCGGTTACATTCCATTCAATTACATTCCATTCCGTTCTACTCGGTTACATTCCATTCCATTCCATTCCATTCCATTCCATTCCAATCCATTCCATTCCATTACATTCCGTTCTACTCGTGTACATTCCATTCCATTCCATTCCACTCCATTCCATTCCATTCCATTCCATTCCATTCCGTTCTACTTTGGTAGATTCCATTCCATTCCATTCCATTCCATTCCATTCCATTCCATTCCATTCCATTCCGTTCTACTCAGGTTGATTCCATTCTATTCCATTCCATTCCATTTCATTCCATTCCATTCCATTCCATTCCATTCCAATCCATTCCATTCCATTGAATTCCATTCCATTCCATTCCATTCCATGGAATTCCATTCCATTCCATTCCATTCCATGGAATTCCATTCCATTCCATTCCATGGAATTCCATTCCATTCCATTCCATGGAATTCCATTCCATTCCATTCCATTCCATGGAATTCCATTCCATTCCATTCCATTCCATGGATTTCCATTCCATTCCATTCCATGGAATTCCATTCCATTCCATTCCATTCCATTGAATTCCATTCCGTTCCATTCCATTCCATTGAATTCCATTCCATTCCATTCCATTCCATTCCATTCCATTCCATTCCATTGAATTCCGTTCCATTCCATTCCATTCCATTCCATTCCATCCCATTCCATTCCATTCCATTTCATTCCGTTCTACTCGGGTTGATTCCATTCTATTCCATTCCATTCCATTCGATCCCATTTGATTCCATTCGATTCCATTCAATTCCATTCGATTCCATTCCATTCCACTCCATTCCATTCCATTGAATTCCATTCCATTCCATTCCATTCCATTCCATTCCATTCCATTCCATTCCATAGAATTCCATTCCATTCCATTCCATTCCATTGAATTCCGTTCCATTCCATTCCATTCCGTTCCGTTCCGTTCCGTTCCGTTCCGTTGCGTTCCGTTCCGTTCCGTTGTGTTCCGTTCCGTTCTACTCGGGTTGATTCCATTCTATTCCATTCCATTCCAATCCATTCCATTCCATTCCATCGAATTCCATTCCATTCCATTCCATTCCATTCCATTCCATTCCATTCCATTGAATTCCATTCCATTCCATTCCATTCCATGGAATTCCGTTCCATTCCATTCCATTCCGTTCCGTTCCTTCCCGTTCCGTTCCGTTCCGTTCCGTTGCGTTCCGCTCCGTTCTACTCGGGTTGATTCCATTCTATTCCATTCCATTCCATTCGATTCCATTCGATTCCATTCGATTCCACTCCATTCCATTCCATAGAATTCCACTCCATTCCATTCCATTCCATGGAATTCCATTCCATTCCATTCCATTCCATTGAATTCCATTCCATTCCATTCCATTCCATTGAATTCCATTCCATTCCATTCCATTCCATTCCATTCCATTCCATTCCATTCCATTCCATTCCATTCCGTTCCATTCCATTCTACTGTTGTCCATTCCATTCCATTCCATTCCATTCCATTCCATTCCATTCCATTCCATTCCTTTCCATTCCATTGCATTCCATTGCATTCCATTCCATTCCATTCCATTCCATTCCATTCCATTCCATTCCATTCCACTCCACACCACTCCAGTCCACTCCATTCCACTCCACTCCATTCCGGTACATTCCATTCCATTCCATTCCATTCCATTCCATTACGTGCTTCTCAGGTACATTCCGTTCCGTTCCATTCCATTCCATTCCATTCCATTCCGTTCCAGTGCACTCTACTCCACTCCACTCCACTCCACTCCGGTACATTCCATTCCATTCCATTCCATTCCATTCCATTCCATTCCATTTCCATTCCCATTCCATTTCCATTCCCGTTCCATTTCCATTCCCGTTTCTTTTCCATTCCCGTTCCATTTCCATTCCCGTTCCATTACCATTCCCGTTCCATTTCCATTCCCGATCCATTTCCATTCCCGTTCCTTTTCCATTCCCGTTCCATTTCCATTCCTGTTCCGTTACCATTCCCGTTCCATTTCCATTCCCGTTCCGTTTCCGTTCCCGTTCCATTTCCGTTCTCGTTCCGTTTCCGTTCCCGTTCCATTTCCATTCCCGTTTCAATTGCGTTCCCGTTCCATTTCCATTCCCGTTCCATTTCCATTCCCTTTCCATTTCCATTTCATTCCTTTCCGTTCTGCTCGGGTACATTCCATTCCATTCCATTGCATTCCATTCCGTTCTGCTCCTGTCCATTCCATTCCATTCCATTCCGTTCCATTCCGTTCTACTCGGGTAGATTCCATTCCATTCCATTCCATTCCATTCCATTCCATTCCATTCCATTCCATTCCATTCCATTCTACTGGTGTCCATTCCATTCCATTCCCTTCCATTCCATTCCATTCCATTGCATTCCATTCCATTCCATTCCATTCCATTCCGTTCCGTTCTACTCGGTTACATTCCATTCAATTCCATTCCATTCCGTTCTACTCGGGTAGATTCCATTCCATTCCATTCCATTCCTTTCCATTCCATTGCATTCCATTGCATTGCATTGCACTCAATTCCATTCCATTCCATTCCATTCCATTCCATTCCATTCCATTCCATTCCGTTCCGTTCAACTCGGTTACATTCCATTCAATTACATTCCATTCCGTTCTACTCGGTTACATTCCATTCCATTCCATTCCAATCCATTCCATTCCATTACATTCCGTTCTACTCGTGTACATTCCATTCCATTCCATTCCATTCCATTCCATTCCATTCCATTCCATTCCATTCCATTCCATTCCATTCCATTCCGTTCTACTTTGGTACATTCCATTCCATTCCATTCCATTCCATTACATTACATTCCATTCCATTCCATTCCGTCCTACTCGGGTTGATTCCATTCTATTCCATTCCATTCCATTCCATTCCATTCCATTCCATTCGATTCCATTCCATTCCATTCCATGGAATTCCATTCCATTCCATTCCATTCCATTGAATTCCATTCCATTCCATTCCATTCCATTCCATTCCATTCCATTCCATTCCATTCCATTCCATTCCGTTGAATTCCATTCCATTCCGTTGAATTCCATTCCATTCCATTCCATTCCATTGAATTCCGTTACATTCCATTCCATTCCATTCCATTCCATAGAATTCCATTCCATTCTATTCCATAGAATTCCGTTCCGTTCCATTCCATTCCATTCCATTCCATTCCATTCCATTCCATTGAATTCCATTCCATTCCATTCCATTCCATTCCATTGAATTCCATTCTGTTCCATTCCATTCCTTTGAATTCCGTTCCATTCCATTCCATTCCATTCCTTTCCGTTCCGCTCCATTCCGTTCCGTTCCGTTGCGTTCCGCTCCGTTCTACTCGGGTTGATTCCATTCTATTCCATTCCATTCCATTCGATCCCATTCGATTCCATTCGATTCCATTCGATTCCATTCGATTCCACTCCATTCCATTCCATAGAATTCCATTCCATTCCATTCCATTTGAATTCCATTCCATTCCATTCCATTCCATTCTATTCCATTCCATTCCATTCCATTCCATTCCATTCCATTCCATTCCATTCTACTCGGGTTTGCATTCTATTCCATTCGATTCCATTCGATTCCATTCGATTCCATTCGATTCCATTCCATTCCATTCCATTCCATTCCATTCCATTCCATTGAATTCCGTTCCATTCCATTCCATTCCATTCCATTCCATCCCATTCCATTCCATTCCATTTCATTCCGTTCTACTCGGGTTGATTCCATTCTATTCCATTCCATTCCATTCTATCCCATTTGATTCCATTCGATTCCATTCAATTCCATTCGATTCCATTCCATTCCACTCCATTCCATTCCATTGAATTCCATTCCATTCCATTCCATTCCATTCCATGGAATTCCATTCCATTCCATTCCATTCCATTCCATTCCATAGAATTCCATTCCATTCCATTCCATTCCATTGAATTCCGTTCCATTCCATTCCATTCCGTTCCGTTCCGTTCCGTTCCGTTCCGTTCCGTTGCGTTCCGTTCCGTTCCGTTGTGTTCCGTTCCGTTCTACTCGGGTTGATTCCATTCTATTCCATTCCATTCCAATCCATTCCATTCCATTCCATCGAATTCCATTCCATTCCATTCCATTCCATTCCACTCCATTCCATTCCATTGAATTCCATTCCATTCCATTCCATTCCATGGAATTCCGTTCCATTCCATTCCATTCCGTTCCGTTCCGTCCCGTTCCGTTCCGTTCCGTTCCGTTGCGTTCCGCTCCGTTCTACTCGGGTTGATTCCATTCTATTCCATTCCATTCCATTCGATTCCATTCGATTCCATTCGATTCCACTCCATTCCATTCCATAGAATTCCATTCCATTCCATTCCATTCCATGGAATTCCATTCCATTCCATTCCATTCCATTGAATTCCATTCCATTCCATTCCATTCCATTGAATTCCATTCCATTCCATTCCATTCCATTCCATTCCATTCCATTCCATTCCATTCCATTCCGTTCCATTCCATTCTACTGTTGTCCATTCCATTCCATTCCATTCCATTCCATTCCATTCCATTCCATTCCATTCCTTTCCATTCTATTGCATTCCATTGCATTCCATTCCATTCCATTCCATTCCATTCCATTCCATTCCATTCCACTCCACACCACTCCAGTCCACTCCATTCCACTCCACTCCATTCCGGTACATTCCATTCCATTCCATTCCATTCCATTCCATTCCATTCCGTGCTTCTCAGGTACATTCCGTTCCGTTCCATTCCATTCCATTCCATTCCATTCCATTCCATTCCATTCCATTCCATTCCATTCCACTCCACACCACTCCAGTCCACTCCATTCCACTCCACTCCACTCCGGTACATTCCATTCCATTCCATTCCATTCCATTCCATTCCATTCCATTCCGTGCATCTCAGGTACATTCCGTTCCGTTCCATTCCATTCCATTCCATTCCGTTCCAGTGCACTCTACTCCACTCCACTCCACTCCACTCCGGTACATTCCATTCCATTCCATTCCATTCCATTCCATTCCATTTCCATTCCCATTCCATTTCCATTCCCGTTCCATTTCCATTCCCGTTTCTTTTCCATTCCCGTTCCATTTCCATTCCCGTTCCATTACCATTCCCGTTCCATTTCCATTCCCGATCCATTTCCATTCCCGTTCCTTTTCCATTCCCGTTCCATTTCCATTCCTGTTCCGTTACCATTCCCGTTCCATTTCCGTTCCCGTTCCGTTTCCGTTCCCGTTCCATTTCCGTTCTCGTTCCGTTTCCGTTCCCGTTCCATTTCCATTCCCGTTTCAATTGCGTTCCCGTTCCATTTCCATTCCCGTTCCATTTCCATTCCCTTTCCATTTCCATTTCATTCCTTTCCGTTCTGCTCGGGTACATTCCATTCCATTCCATTGCATTCCATTCCGTTCTGCTCCTGTACATTTCATTCCATTCCATTCCGTTCCATTCCGTTCTACTCGGGTAGATTCCATTCCATTCCATTCCATTCCATTCCATTCCATTCCATTCCATTCCATTCCATTCCATTCCATTCTACTGGTGTCCATTCCATTCCATTCCATTCCATTCTATTGCATTCCATTCCATTCCATTCCATTCCATTCCGTTCCGTTCTACTCGGTTACATTCCATTCAATTCCATTCCATTCCGTTCTACTCGGGTAGATTCCATTCCATTCCATTCCATTCCTTTCCATTCCATTGCATTCCATTGCATTGCATTGCACTCAATTCCATTCCATTCCATTCCATTCCATTCCATTCCATTCCGTTCCGTTCAACCCGGTTACATTCCATTCAATTACATTCCATTCCGTTCTACTCGGTTACATTCCATTCCATTCCATTCCATTCCATTCCAATCCATTCCATTCCATTCCATTCCGTTCTACTCGGGTACATTGCATTCCATTCCATTCCATTCCATTCCATTCCATTCCATTCCATTCCATTCCATTCCGTTCTACTTTGGTACATTCCATTCCATTCCATTCCATTACATTACATTACATTCCATTCCATTCCATTCCGTTCTACTCGGGTTGATTCCATTCTATTCCATTCCATTCCATTGAATTCCGTTCTATTCCATTCGATTCCATTCCATTCCATTCCATTCCATTCCATTCCATTCCATTCCATTCCATTCCATTCCATTGAATTCCATTCCATTCCATTCCATTCCATTCCATTCCATTCCATTCCATTCCATTCTACTGGTGTCCATTCCATTCCATTCCATTCCATTCCATTCCATTCCATTCCATTCCATTCCTTTCCATTCCATTGCATTCCATTGCATTCCGTTCCATTCCATTCCATTCCATTCCACTCCACTCCACTCCACTCCACTCCATTCCACTCCACTCCACTCCGGTACATTCCATTCCATTCCATTCCATTCCATTCCATTCCGTGCTTCTCAGGTACATTCCGTTCCGTTCCATTCCATTCCATTCCATTCCATTCCATTCCGTTCCAGTGCACTCTACTCCACTCCACTCCACTCCACTCCACTCCGGTACATTCCATTCCATTCCATTCCATTCCATTCCATTCCATTTCCATTCCCATTCCATTTCCATTCCCGTTCCATTTCCATTCCCGTTTCTTTTCCATTCCCGTTCCATTTCCATTCCAGTTCCATTACCATTCCCGTTCCATTTCCATTCCCGATCCATTTCCATTCCCGTTCCATTTCCATTCCCGTTCCATTTCCATTCCCGTTCCGTTACCATTCCCGTTCCATTTCCGTTCCCGTTCCGTTTCCGTTCCCGTTCCATTTCCGTTCTCGTTCCGTTTCCGTTCCCGTTCCATTTCCATTCCCGTTCCATTTCCGTTCCCGTTCCATTTCCATTCCCGTTCCATTTCCATTCCCTTTCCATTTCCATTTCATTCCATTCCGTTCTGCTCGGGTACATTCCATTCCATTCCATTGCATTCCATTCCGTTCTGCTCCTGTCCATTCCATTCCATTCCATTCCGTTCCATTCCGTTCTACTCGGGTAGATTCCATTCCATTCCATTCCATTCCATTCCATTCCATTCCATTCTACTGGTGTCCATTCCATTCCATTCCATTCCATTCCATTGCATTCCATTCCATTCCATTCCATTCCGTTCCGTTCTACTCGATTACATTCCATTCAATTCCATTCCATTCCGTTCTACTCGGGTAGATTCCATTCCATTCCATTCCATTCCTTTCCATTCCATTGCATTCCATTGCATTGCATTGCACTCAATTCCATTCCATTCCATTCCATTCCATTCCATTCCATTCCATTCCATTCCGTTCCGTTCAACTCGGTTACATTCCATTCAATTACATTCCATTCCGTTCTACTCGGTTACATTCCATTCCATTCCATTCCATTCCATTCCAATCCATTCCATTCCATTACATTCCGTTCTACTCGTGTACATTCCATTCCATTCCATTCCATTCCATTCCATTCCATTCCATTCCATTCCATTCCATTCCATTCCATTCCATTCCGTTCTACTTTGGTACATTCCATTCCATTCCATTCCATTCCATTCCATTCCTTTCCATTCCATTCCGTTCTACTCAGGTTGATTCCATTCTATTCCATTCCATTCCATTTCATTCCATTCCATTCCATTCCATTCCATTCCATTCCAATCCATTCCATTCCATTGAATTCCATTCCATTCCATTCCATTCCATGGAATTCCATTCCATTCCATTCCATTCCATTGAATTCCATTCCGTTCCATTCCATTCCATTGAATTCCATTCCATTCCATTCCATTCCATTCCATTCCATTCCATTCCATTGAATTCCGTTCCATTCCATTCCATTCCATTCCATTCCATCCCATTCCATTCCATTCCATTTCATTCCGTTCTACTCGGGTTGATTCCATTCTATTCCATTCCATTCCATTCGATCCCATTTGATTCCATTCGATTCCATTCAATTCCATTCGATTCCATTCCATTCCACTCCATTCCATTCCATTGAATTCCATTCCATTCCATTCCATTCCATTCCATGGAACTCCATTCCATTCCATTCCATTCCATTCCATTCCATAGAATTCCATTCCATTCCATTCCATTCCATTGAATTCCGTTCCATTCCATTCCATTTCGTTCCGTTCCGTTCCGTTCCGTTCCGTTCCGTTGCGTTCCGTTCCGTTCCGTTGTGTTCCGTTCCGTTCTACTCGGGTTGATTCCATTCTATTCCATTCCATTCCAATCCATTCCATTCCATTCCATCGAATTCCATTCCATTCCATTCCATTCCATTCCATTCCATTCCATTGAATTCCATTCCATTCCATTCCATTCCATGGAATTCCGTTCCATTCCATTCCATTCCATTCCATTCCATTCCAATCCACTCCATTCCATTGAATTCCATTCCATTCCATTCCATTCCATTCCATTCCATTCCATTCCATTCCATTCCATTCCATTCCATTCCATTCCGTTCCATTCCATTCTACTGTTGTCCATTCCATTCCATTCCATTCCATTCCATTCCATTCCATTCCATTCCATTCCATTCCATTCCATTCCTTTCCATTCCATTGCATTCCATTGCATTCCATTCCATTCCATTCCATTCCATTCCATTCCATTCCATTCCACTCCACACCACTCCAGTCCACTCCATTCCACTCCACTCCATTCCGGTACATTCCATTCCATTCCATTCCATTCCATTCCATTCCATTCCGTGCTTCTCAGGTACATTCCGTTCCGTTCCATTCCATTCCATTCCATTCCATTCCGTTCCAGTGCACTCTACTCCACTCCACTCCACTCCACTCCGGTACATTCCATTCCATTCCATTCCATTCCATTCCATTCCATTCCATTTCCATTCCCATTCCATTTCCATTCCCGTTCCATTTCCATTCCCGTTTCTTTTCCATTCCCGTTCCATTTCCATTCCCGTTCCATTACCATTCCCGTTCCATTTCCATTCCCGATCCATTTCCATTCCCGTTCCTTTTCCATTCCCGTTCCATTTCCATTCCTGTTCCGTTACCATTCCCGTTCCATTTCCGTTCCCGTTCCGTTTCCGTTCCCGTTCCATTTCCGTTCTCGTTCCGTTTCCGTTCCCGTTCCATTTCCATTCCCGTTTCAATTGCGTTCCCGTTCCATTTCCATTCCCGTTCCATTTCCATTCCCTTTCCATTTCCATTTCATTCCTTTCCGTTCTGCTCGGGTACATTCCATTCCATTCCATTGCATTCCATTCCGTTCTGCTCCTGTACATTCCATTCCATTCCATTCCGTTCCATTCCGTTCTACTCGGGTAGATTCCATTCCATTCCATTCCATTCCATTCCATTCCATTCCATTCCATTCCATTCCATTCTACTGGTGTCCATTCCATTCCATTCCATTCCATTCCATTCCATTCCATTGCATTCCATTCCATTCCATTCCATTCCATTCCGTTCCGTTCTACTCGGTTACATTCCATTCAATTCCATTCCATTCCGTTCTACTCGGGTAGATTCCATTCCATTCCATTCCATTCCTTTCCATTCCATTGCATTGCATTGCACTCAATTCCATTCCATTCCATTCCATTCCATTCCATTCCATTCCATTCCATTCCATTCCATTCCATTCCGTTCCGTTCAACCCGGTTACATTCCATTCAATTACATTCCATTCCGTTCTACTCGGTTACATTCCATTCCATTCCATTCCATTCCATTCCAATCCATTCCATTCCATTCCATTCCGTTCTACTCGGGTACATTGCATTCCATTCCATTCCATTCCATTCCATTCCATTCCATTCCATTCCATTCCATTCCATTCCATTCCATTCCGTTCTACTTTGGTACATTCCATTCCATTCCATTCCATTCCATTCCATTACATTCCATTCCATTCCATTCCGTTCTACTCGGGTTGATTCCATTCTATTCCATTCCATTCCATTCCATTCCATTCCATTCCATTCCATTCGATTCCATTCCATTCCATTCCGTGGAATTCCATTCCATTCCATTCCATTCCATTGAATTCCATTCCATTCCATTCCATTCCATTCCATTCCATTCCATTCCATTGAATTCCATTCCATTCCATTCCATTCCATTCCATTCCATTCCATTCCATTCCATTCCATTCTAATGGTGTCCATTCCATTCCATTCCATTCCATTCCATTCCATTCCATTCCATTCCTTTCCATTCCATTGCATTCCATTGCATTCCGTTCCATTCCATTCCATTCCATTCCACTCCACTCCACTCCACTCCACTCCATTCCACTACACTCCACTCCGGTACATTCCATTCCATTCCATTCCATTCCATTCCATTCCGTGCTTCTCAGGTACATTCCGTTCCGTTCCATTCCATTCCATTCCATTCCATTCCATTCCGTTCCAGTGCACTCTACTCCACTCCACTCCACTCCACTCCACTCCGGTACATTCCATTCCATTCCATTCCATTCCATTCCATTCCATTTCCATTCCCATTCCATTTCCATTCCCGTTCCATTTCCATTCCCGTTTCTTTTCCATTCCCGTTCCATTTCCATTCCAGTTCCATTACCATTCCCGTTCCATTTCCATTCCCGATCCATTTCCATTCCCGTTCCATTTCCATTCCCGTTCCATTTCCATTCCCGTTCCGTTACCATTCCCGTTCCATTTCCGTTCCCGTTCCGTTTCCGTTCCCGTTCCATTTCCGTTCTCGTTCCGTTTCCGTTCCCGTTCCATTTCCATTCCCGTTCCATTTCCGTTCCCGTTCCATTTCCATTCCCGTTCCATTTCCATTCCCTTTCCATTTCCATTTCATTCCATTCCGTTCTGCTCGGGTACATTCCATTCCATTCCATTGCATTCCATTCCGTTCTGCTCCTGTCCATTCCATTCCATTCCATTCCGTTCCATTCCGTTCTACTCGGGTAGATTCCATTCCATTCCATTCCATTCCATTCCATTCCATTCCATTCTACTGGCGTCCATTCCATTCCATTCCATTCCATTCCATTGCATTCCATTCCATTCCATTCCATTCCGTTCCGTTCTACTCGATTAAATTCCATTCAATTCCATTCCATTCCGTTCTACTCGGGTAGATTCCATTCCATTCCATTCCATTCCTTTCCATTCCATTGCATTCCATTGCATTGCATTGCACTCAATTCCATTCCATTCCATTCCATTCCATTCCATTCCATTCCATTCCATTCCGTTCCGTTCAACTCGGTTACATTCCATTCAATTACATTCCATTCCGTTCTACTCGGTTACATTCCATTCCATTCCATTCCATTCCATTCCAATCCATTCCATTCCATTACATTCCGTTCTACTCGTGTACATTCCATTCCATTCCATTCCATTCCATTCCATTCCATTCCATTCCATTCCATTCCATTCCATTCCGTTCTACTTTGGTACATTCCATTCCATTCCATTCCATTCCATTCCATTCCATTCCATTCCATTCCATTCCATTCCGTTCTACTCAGGTTGATTCCATTCTATTCCATTCCATTCCATTCCATTCCATTCCATTCCATTCCATTCCAATCCATTCCATTCCATTGAATTCCATTCCATTCCATTCCATGGAATTCCATTCCATTCCATTCCATTCCATGGAATTCCATTCCATTCCATTCCATTCCATGGAATTCCATTCCATTCCATTCCATGGAATTCCATTCCATTCCATTCCATGGAATTCCATTCCATTCCATTCCATGGAATTCCATTCCATTCCATTCCATTCCATTCCATTCCATGGAATTCCATTCCATTCCATTCCATGGAATTCCATTCCATTCCATTCCATGGAATTCCATTCCATTCCATTCCATTCCATTCCATGGAATTCCATTCCATTCCATTCCATTCCATTGAATTCCATTCCGTTCCATTCCATTCCATTGAATTCCATTCCATTCCATTCCATTCCATTCCATTCCATTCCATTCCATTCCATTGAATTCCGTTCCATTCCATTCCATTCCATTCCATTCCATCCCATTCCATTCCATTCCATTTCATTCCGTTCTACTCGGGTTGATTCCATTCTATTCCATTCCATTCCATTCGATCCCATTTGATTCCATTCGATTCCATTCAATTCCATTCGATTCCATTCCATTCCACTCCATTCCATTCCATTGAATTCCATTCCATTCCATTCCATTCCATTCCATGGAATTCCATTCCATTCCATTCCATTCCATTCCATTCCATAGAATTCCATTCCATTCCATTCCATTCCATTGAATTCCGTTCCATTCCATTCCATTCCGTTCCGTTCCGTTCCGTTCCGTTCCGTTGCGTTCCGTTCCGTTCCGTTGTGTTCCGTTCCGTTCTACTCGGGTTGATTCCATTCTATTCCATTCCATTCCAATCCATTCCATTCCATTCCATCGAATTCCATTCCATTCCATTCCATTCCATTCCATTCCATTCCATTCCATTGAATTCCATTCCATTCCATTCCATTCCATGGAATTCCGTTCCATTCCATTCCATTCCGTTCCGTTCCGTCCCGTTCCGTTCCGTTCCGTTCCGTTGCGTTCCGCTCCGTTCTACTCGGGTTGATTCCATTCTATTCCATTCCATTCCATTCGATTCCATTCGATTCCATTCGATTCCACTCCATTCCATTCCATAGAATTCCATTCCATTCCATTCCATTCCATGGAATTCCATTCCATTCCATTCCATTCCATTGAATTCCATTTCATTCCATTCCATTCCATTGAATTCCATTCCATTCCATTCCATAACATTCCATTCCATTCCATTCCATTCCATTCCATTCCGTTCCATTCCATTCTACTGTTGTCCATTCCATTCCATTCCATTCCATTCCATTCCATTCCATTCCATTCCATTCCATTCCTTTCCATTCCATTGCATTCCATTGCATTCCATTCCATTCCATTCCATTCCTTTCCATTCCATTCCATTCCATTCCATTCCATTCCATTCCATTGAATTCCATTCCATTCCGTTGAATTCCATTCCATTCCATTCCATTCCATTGAATTCCGTTCCATTCCATTCCATTCCATTCCATTCCATTCCATAGAATTCCATTCCATTCTATTCCATAGAATTCCGTTCCGTTCCATTCCATTCCATTCCATTCCATTCCATTCCATTCCATTCCATTGAATTCCATTCCATTCCATTCCATTCCATTCCATTGAATTCCATTCCATTGAATTCCATTCCATTCCATTCCATTCCATTCCTTTCCATTCCATTCCATTCCATTCTACTGGTGTCCATTCCATTCCATTCCATTCCATTCCATTCCATTCCATTCCATTCCTTTCCATTCCATTGCATTCCATTGCATTCCGTTCCATTCCATTCCATTCCATTCCTTTCCGTTCCGCTCCGTTCCGTTCCGTTCCGTTGCGTTCCGCTCCGTTCTACTCGGGTTGATTCCATTCTATTCCATTCCATTCCATTCGATCCCATTCGATTCCATTCGATTCCATTCGATTCCATTCGATTCCACTCCATTCCATTCCATAGAATTCCATTCCATTCCATTCCATTTGAATTCCATTCCATTCCATTCCATTCCATTCTATTCCATTCCATTCCATTCCATTCCATTCCATTCCATTCCATTCCATTCCATTCCATTCTACTCGGGTTTGCATTCTATTCCATTCGATTCCATTCGATTCCATTCGATTCCATTCCATTCCATTCCATTCCATTCCATTCCATTCCATTCCATTCCATTGAATTCCATTCCATTCCATTCCATTCCATTCCGTTGAATTCCATTCCATTCCATTCCATTCCATTCCAATCCATTCCATTCCATTCCATAGAATTCCATTCCATTCCATTCCATTCCATTCCATTCCATTGAATTCCATTCCATTCCATTCCATAGAATTCCATTCCATTCCATTCCATTCCATTGAATTCCATTCCATTCCATTCCATTCCATTCCATTCCATTCCATTCCATTCTACTGGTGTCCATTCCATTCCATTCCATTCCATTCCATTCCATTCCATTCCTTTCCATTCCATTGCATTCCACTGCATTCCATTCCATTCCATTCCATTCCATTCCACTCCACTCCACTCCACTCCACTCCATTCCACTCCACTCCACTCCGGTACATTCCATTCCATTCCATTCCATTCCATTCCATTCCGTGCTTCTCAGGTACATTCCGTTCCGTTCCATTCCATTCCATTCCATTCCATTCCATTCCGTTCCAGTGCACTCTACTCCACTCCACTCCACTCCACTCCACTCCGGTACATTCCATTCCATTCCATTCCATTCCATTCCATTCCATTTCCATTCCCGTTCCATTTCCATTCCCGTTCCATTTCCATTCCCGTTCCGTTACCATTCCCGTTCCATTTCCGTTCCCGTTCCGTTTCCGTTCCCGTTCCATTTCCGTTCTCGTTCCGTTTCCGTTCCCGTTCCATTTCCATTCCCGTTCCATTTCCGTTCCCGTTCCATTTCCATTCCCGTTCCATTTCCATTCCCTTTCCATTTCCATTTCATTCCATTCCGTTCTGCTCGGGTACATTCCATTCCATTCCATTGCATTCCATTCCGTTCTGCTCCTGTCCATTCCATTCCATTCCATTCCGTTCCATTCCGTTCTACTCGGGTAGATTCCATTCCATTCCATTCCATTCCATTCCATTCCATTCCATTCCATTCCATTCCATTCCATTCCATTCTACTGGTGTCCATTCCATTCCATTCCATTCCATTCCATTCCATTCCATTCCATTCCATTCCATTCCATTACATTCCATTCCATTCCGTTCCGTTCCGTTCTACTCGGTTACATTCCATTCAATTCCATTCCATTCCGTTCTACTCGGGTAGATTCCATTCCATTCCATTCCATTCCTTTCCATTCCATTGCATTCCATTGCATTGCATTGCACTCAATTCCATTCCATTCCATTCCATTCCATTCCATTCCATTCCATTCCATTCCGTTCCGTTCAACCCGGTTACATTCCATTCAATTACATTCCATTCCGTTCTACTCGGTTACATTCCATTCCATTCCATTCCATTCCATTCCAATCCATTCCATTCCATTCCATTCCGTTCTACTCGGGTACATTGCATTCCATTCCATTCCATTCCATTCCATTCCATTCCATTCCATTCCATTCCATTCCGTTCTACTTTGGTACATTCCATTCCATTCCATTCCATTCCATTCCATTCCATTCCATTCCATTCCATTCCATTCCATTCCATTCCATTCCATTGAATTCCATTCCATTCCATTCCATTCCATTCCATTCCATTCCATTCCATTCTACTGGTGTCCATTCCATTCCATTCCATTCCTTTCCATTCCATTCCATTCCTTTCCATTCCATTGCATTCCATTGCATTCCGTTCCATTCCATTCCATTCCATTCCACTCCACTCCACTCCACTCCACTCCATTCCACTCCACTCCACTCCGGTACATTCCATTCCATTCCATTCCATTCCATTCCATTCCGTGCTTCTCAGGTACATTCCGTTCCGTTCCATTCCATTCCATTCCATTCCATTCCATTCCGTTCCAGTGCACTCTACTCCACTCCACTCCACTCCACTCCACTCCGGTACATTCCATTCCATTCCATTCCGTTCCATTCCATTCCATTGAATTCCATTCCATTCCATTCCATTCCATTCCATTCCATTGAATTCCGTTCCATTCCATTCCATTCCATTCCATTCCATCCCATTCCATTCCATTCCATTTCATTCCGTTCTACTCGGGTTGATTCCATTCTATTCCATTCCATTCCATTCGATCCCATTTGATTCCATTCGATTCCATTCAATTCCATTTGATTCCATTCCATTCCACTCCTTTCCATTCCATTGAATTCCATTCCATTCCATTCCATAGAATTCCATTCCATTCCATTCCATTCCATTGAATTCCGTTCCATTCCATTCCATTCCGTTCCGTTCCATTCCGTTCCGTTCCGTTCCGTTGCGTTCCGTTCCGTTCCGTTGTGTTCCGTTCCGTTCTACTCGGGTTGATTCCATTCTATTCCATTCCATTCCAATCCATTCCATTCCATTCCATCGAATTCCATTCCATTCCATTCCATTCCATTCCATTGAATTCCATTCCATTCCATTCCATTCCATGGAATTCCGTTCCATTCCATTCCATTCCGTTCGGTTCCGTCCCGTTCCGTTCCGTTCCGTTCCGTTGCGTTCCGCTCCGTTCTACTCGGGTTGATTCCATTCTATTCCATTCCATTCCATTCGATTCCATTCGATTCCATTCGATTCCACTCCATTCCATTCCATAGAAATCCATTCCATTCCATTCCATTCCATGGAATTCCATTCCATTCCATTCCATGGAATTCCATTCCATTCCATTCCATGGAATTCCATTCCATGGAATTCCATTCCATTCCATTCCATGGAATTCCATTCCATTCCATTCCATTGAATTCCATTCCATTCCATTCCATTCCATTCCATTCCATTCCATTCCATTCCATTCCATTCCGTTCCATTCCATTCTACTGTTGTCCATTCCATTCCATTCCATTCCATTCCATTCCATTCCATTCCATTCCTTTCCATTCCATTGCATTCCATTGCATTCCATTCCATTCCATTCCATTCCATTCCATTCCATTCCATTCCATTCCACTCCACACCACTCCAGTCCACTCCATTCCACTCCACTCCACTCCGGTACATTCCATTCCATTCCATTCCATTCCATTCCATTCCATTCCGTGCTTCTCAGGTACATTCCGTTCCGTTCCATTCCATTCCATTCCACTCCGTTCCAGTGCACTCTACTCCACTCCACTCCACTCCACTCCGGTACATTCCATTCCATTCCATTCCATTCCATTCCATTCCATTTCCATTCCCATTCCATTTCCATTCCCGTTCCATTTCCATTCCCGTTTCTTTTCCATTCCCGTTCCATTTCCATTCCCGTTCCATTACCATTCCCGTTCCATTTCCATTCCCGATCCATTTCCATTCCCGTTCCTTTTCCATTCCCGTTCCATTTCCATTCCTGTTCCGTTACCATTCCCGTTCCATTTCCGTCCCCGTTCCATTTCCGTTCCCGTTCCATTTCCGTTCTCGTTCCGTTTCCATTCCCGTTCCATTTCCATTCCCGTTTCAATTGCGTTCCCGTTCCATTTCCATTCCCGTTCCATTTCCATTCCCTTTCCATTTCCATTTCATTCCTTTCCGTTCTGCTCGGGTACATTCCATTCCATTCCATTGCATTCCATTCCGTTCTGCTCCTGTACATTTCATTCCATTCCATTCCGTTCCATTCCGTTCTACTCGGGTAGATTCCATTCCATTCCATTCCATTCCATTCCATTCCATTCCATTCCATTCCATTCCATTCCATTCCATTCTACTGGTGTCCATTCCATTCCATTCCATTCCATTCTATTGCATTCCATTCCATTCCATTCCATTCCATTCCGTTCCGTTCTACTCGGTTACATTCCATTCAATTCCATTCCATTCCGTTCTACTCGGGTAGATTCCATTCCATTCCATTCCATTCCTTTCCATTCCATTGCATTCCATTGCATTGCATTGCACTCAATTCCATTCCATTCCATTCCATTCCATTCCATTCCATTCCATTCCATTCCATTCCGTTCCGTTCAACCCGGTTACATTCCATTCAATTACATTCCATTCTGTTCTACTCGGTTACATTCCATTCCATTCCATTCCATTCCATTCCAATCCATTCCATTCCATTCCATTCCGTTCTACTCGGGTACATTGCATTCCATTCCATTCCATTCCATTCCATTCCATTCCATTCCATTCCATTCCATTCCATTCCATTCCGTTCTACTTTGGTACATTCCATTCCATTCCATTCCATTCCATTCCATTACATTCCATTCCATTCCATTCCGTTCTACTCGGGTTGATTCCATTCTATTCCATTCCATTCCATTCCATTCCATTCCATTCCATTCGATTCCATTCCATTCCATTCCATGGAATTCCATTCCATTCCATTCCATTCCATTGAATTCCATTCCATTCCATTCCATTCCATTCCATTCCATTCCATTCCATTCCATTGAATTCCATTACATTCCATTCCATTCCATTCCATTCCATTCCATTCCATTCTACTGGTGTCCATTCCATTCCATTCCATTCCATTCCATTCCATTCCATTCCATTCCTTTCCATTCCATTGCATTCCATTGCATTCCGTTCCATTCCATTCCATTCCATTCCACTCCACTCCACTCCACTCCACTCCATTCCACTCCACTCCACTCCGGTACATTCCATTCCATTCCATTCCATTCCATTCCATTCCGTGCTTCTCAGGTACATTCCGTTCCGTTCCATTCCATTCCATTCCATTCCATTCCATTCCGTTCCAGTGCACTCTACTCCACTCCACTCCACTCCACTCCGGTACATTCCATTCCATTCCATTCCATTCCATTCCATTCCATTTCCATTCCCATTCCATTTCCATTCCCGTTCCATTTCCATTCCCGTTTCTTTTCCATTCCCGTTCCATTTCCATTCCAGTTCCATTACCATTCCCGTTCCATTTCCATTCCCGATCCATTTCCATTCCCGTTCCATTTCCATTCCCGTTCCATTTCCATTCCCGTTCCGTTACCTTTCCCGTTCCATTTCCGTTCCCGTTCCGTTTCCGTTCCCGTTCCATTTCCGTTCTCGTTCCGTTTCCGTTCCCGTTCCATTTCCATTCCCGTTCCATTTCCGTTCCCGTTCCATTTCCATTCCCGTTCCATTTCCATTCCCTTTCCATTTCCATTTCATTCCATTCCGTTCTGCTCGGGTACATTCCATTCCATTCCATTGCATTCCATTCCGTTCTGCTCCTGTCCATTCCATTCCATTCCATTCCGTTCCATTCCGTTCTACTCGGGTAGATTCCATTCCATTCCATTCCATTCCATTCCATTCCATTCCATTCCATTCTACTGGTGTCCATTCCATTCCATTCCATTCCATTCCATTCCATTCCATTCCATTGCATTCCATTCCATTCCATTCCATTCCGTTCCGTTCTACTCGATTACATTCCATTCAATTCCATTCCATTCCGTTCTACTCGGGTAGATTCCATTCCATTCCATTCCATTCCTTTCCATTCCATTGCATTCCATTGCATTGCATTGCACTCAATTCCATTCCATTCCATTCCATTCCATTCCATTCCATTCCATTCCGTTCCGTTCAACTCGGTTACATTCCATTCAATTACATTCCATTCCGTTCTACTCGGTTACATTCCATTCCATTCCATTCCATTCCATTCCAATCCATTCCATTCCATTACATTCCGTTCTACTCGTGTACATTCCATTCCATTCCATTCCATTCCATTCCATTCCATTCCATTCCATTCCATTCCATTCCATTCCATTCCGTTCTACTTTGGTACATTCCATTCCATTCCATTCCATTCCATTCCATTCCATTCCATTCCATTCCATTCCATTCCATTCCATTCCGTTCTACTCAGGTTGATTCCATTCTATTCCATTCCATTCCATTTCATTCCATTCCATTCCATTCCATTCCATTCCATTCCAATCCATTCCATTCCATTGAATTCCATTCCATTCCATTCCATTCCATGGAATTCCATTCCATTCCATTCCATTCCATTGAATTCCATTCCGTTCCATTCCATTCCATTGAATTCCATTCCATTCCATTCCATTCCATTCCATTCCATTTCATTCCGTTCTACTCGGGTTGATTCCATTCTATTCCATTCCATTCCATTCGATCCCATTTGATTCCATTCGATTCCATTCAATTCCATTCGATTCCATTCCATTCCACTCCATTCCATTCCATTGAATTCCATTCCATTCCATTCCATTCCATTCCATTCCATGGAATTCCATTCCATTCCATTCCATTCCATTCCATTCCATAGAATTCCATTCCATTCCATTCCATTCCATTGAATTCCGTTCCATTCCATTCCATTCCGTTCCGTTCCGTTCCGTTCCGTTCCGTTCCGTTGCGTTCCGTTCCGTTCCGTTGTGTTCCGTTCCGTTCTACTCGGGTTGATTCCATTCTATTCCATTCCATTCCAATCCATTCCATTCCATTCCATCGAATTCCATTCCATTCCATTCCATTCCATTCCATTGAATTCCATTCCATTCCATTCCATTCCATGGAATTCCGTTCCATTCCATTCCATTCCGTTCGGTTCCGTCCCGTTCCGTTCCGTTCCGTTCCGTTGCGTTCCGCTCCGTTCTACTCGGGTTGATTCCATTCTATTCCATTCCATTCCATTCCATTCCATTCGATTCCATTCGATTCCACTCCATTCCATTCCATAGAATTCCATTCCATTCCATTCCATTCCATGGAATTCCATTCCATTCCATTCCATGGAATTCCATTCCATTCCATTCCATTGAATTCCATTCCATTCCATTCCATTCCATTGAATTCCATTCCATTCCATTCCATTCCATTCCATTCCATTCCATTCCATTCCATTCCATTCCATTCCATTCCATTCCATTCCTTTCCATTCCATTGCATTCCATTGCATTCCATTCCATTCCATTCCATTCCATTCCATTCCATTCCATTCCATTCCATTCCACTCCACACCACTCCAGTCCACTCCATTCCACTCCACTCCACTCCGGTACATTCCATTCCATTCCATTCCATTCCATTCCATTCCATTCCGTGCTTCTCAGGTACATTCCGTTCCGTTCCATTCCATTCCATTCCATTCCGTTCCAGTGCACTCTATTCCACTCCACTCCACTCCACTCCGGTACATTCCATTCCATTCCATTCCATTCCATTCCATTCCATTTCTATTCCCATTCCATTTCCATTCCCGTTCCATTTCCATTCCCGTTTCTTTTCCATTCCCGTTCCATTTCCATTCCCGTTCCATTACCATTCCCGTTCCATTTCCATTCCCGATCCATTTCCATTCCCGTTCCATTTCCATTCCCTTTCCATTTCCATTTCATTCCTTTCCGTTCTGCTCGGGTACATTCCATTCCATTCCATTGCATTCCATTCCGTTCTGCTCCTGTACATTCCATTCCATTCCATTCCGTTCCATTCCGTTCTACTCGGGTAGATTCCATTCCATTCCATTCCATTCCATTCCATTCCATTCCATTCCATTCCATTCCATTCTACTGGTGTCCATTCCATTCCATTCCATTCCATTCCATTCCATTCCATTCCATTGCATTCCATTCCATTCCATTCCATTCCATTCCGTTCCGTTCTACTCGGTTACATTCCATTCAATTCCATTCCATTCCGTTCTACTCGGGTAGATTCCATTCCATTCCATTCCATTCCTTTCCATTCCATTGCATTCCATTGCATTGCATTGCACTCAATTCCATTCCATTCCATTCCATTCCATTCCATTCCATTCCATTCCATTCCATTCCATTACATTCCGTTCCGTTCAACCCGGTTACATTACATTCAATTACATTCCATTCCGTTCTACTCGGTTACATTCCATTCCATTCCATTCCATTCCATTCCAATCCATTCCATTCCATTCCATTCCGTTCTACTCGGGTACATTGCATTCCATTCCATTCCATTCCATTCCATTCCATTCCATTCCATTCCATTCCATTCCATTCCGTTCTACTTTGGTACATTCCATTCCATTCCATTCCATTCCATTCCATTCCATTCCATTCCATTCCATTCCGTTCTACTCGGGTTGATTCCATTCTATTCCATTCCATTCCATTCCATTCCATTCCATTCCATTCGATTCCATTCCATTCCATTCCATGGAATTCCATTCCATTCCATTCCATTCCATTGAATTCCATTCCATTCCATTCCATTCCATTCCATTCCATTCCATTCCATTCCATTCCATTCCATTCCATTCCATTCTACTGGTGTCCATTCCATTCCATTCCATTCCATTCCATTCCATTCCATTCCTTTCCATTCCATTGCATTCCATTGCATTCCGTTCCATTCCATTCCATTCCATTCCACTCCACTCCACTCCACTCCACTCCATTCCACTCCACTCCACTCCGGTACATTCCATTCCATTCCATTCCATTCCATTCCATTCCGTGCTTCTCAGGTACATTCCGTTCCGTTCCATTCCATTCCATTCCATTCCATTCCATTCCGTTCCAGTGCACTCTACTCCACTCCACTCCACTCCACTCCACTCCGGTACATTCCATTCCATTCCATTCCATTCCATTCCATTTCCATTCCCATTCCATTTCCATTCCCGATCCATTTCCATTCCCGTTCCATTTCCATTCCCGTTCCATTTCCATTCCCGTTCCGTTACCATTCCCGTTCCATTTCCGTTCCCGTTCCGTTTCCGTTCCCGTTCCATTTCCGTTCTCGTTCCGTTTCCGTTCCCGTTCCATTTCCATTCCCGTTCCATTTCCATTCCCGTTCCATTTCCATTCCCGTTCCATTTCCATTCCCTTTCCATTTCCATTTCATTCCATTCCGTTCTGCTCGGGTACATTCCATTCCATTCCATTGCATTCCATTCCGTTCTGCTCCTGTCCATTCCATTCCATTCCATTCCGTTCCATTCCGTTCTACTCGGGTAGATTCCATTCCATTCCATTCCATTCCATTCCATTCCATTCCATTCCATTCCATTCTACTGGTGTCCATTCCATTCCATTCCATTCCATTCCATTCCATTCCATTCCATTCCATTCCATTGCATTCCATTCCATTCCATTCCATTCCGTTCCGTTCTACTCGATTACATTCCATTCAATTCCATTCCATTCCGTTCTACTCGGGTAGATTCCATTCCATTCCATTCCATTCCTTTCCATTCCATTGCATTCCATTGCATTGCATTGCACTCAATTCCATTCCATTCCATTCCATTCCATTCCATTCCATTCCATTCCGTTCCGTTCAACTCGGTTACATTCCATTCAATTACATTCCATTCCGTTCTACTCGGTTACATTCCATTCCATTCCATTCCATTCCATTCCAATCCATTCCATTCCATTACATTCCGTTCTACTCGCGTACATTCCATTCCATTCCATTCCATTCCATTCCATTCCATTCCATTCCATTCCATTCCATTCCGTTCTAATTTGGTACATTCCATTCCATTCCATTCCATTCCATTCCATTCCATTCCATTCCATTCCATTCCATTCCATTCCGTTCTACTCAGGTTGATTCCATTCTATTCCTTTCCATTCCATTTCATTCCATTCCATTCCATTCCATTCCATTCCATTCCAATCCATTCCATTCCATTGAATTCCATTCTATTCCATTCCATTCCATTTCATTCCATTCCATTCCATTCCATTCCATTCCATTCCATTCCATTCCATTCCATTCCATTCCATTCCATTCCGTTCTACTCAGGTTGATTCCATTGAATTCCATTCCATTCCATTCCATTCCATTCCATTCCATTCCATTCCATTCCATTGAATTCCGTTCCATTAGATTCCATTCCATTCCATTCCATTCCATTCCATTCCATTCCATGGAATTCCATTCCATTCCATTCCATTCCATTCCATTCCATAGAATTCCATTCCATTCCATTGAATTCCGTTCCATTCCATTCCATTCCGTTCCGTTCCGTTCCGTTCCGTTCCGTTCCGTTGCGTTCCGTTCCGTTCCGTTGTGTTCCGTTCCGTTCTACTCGGGTTGATTCCATTCTATTCCATTCCATTCCAATCCATTGCATTCCATTCCATCGAATTCCATTCCATTCCATTCCATTCCATTCCATTCCATTCCATTCCATTCCGTTCTACTTTGGTACATTCCATTCCATTGCATTCCATTGCATTCCATTCCATTCCATTCCATTCCATTCCGTTCTACTCGGGTTGATTCCATTCTATTCCATTCCATTCCATTCCATTCCATTCCATTCCATTCGATTCCATTCCATTCCATTCCATTCGATTCCATTCCATTCCATTCCATGGAATTCCATTCCATTCCATTCCATTCCATTGAATTCTATTCCATTCCATTCCATTCCATTCCATTCCATTCCATTCCATTCCATTCCATTCTACTGGTGTCCATTCCATTCCATTCCATTCCATTCCATTCCATTCCATTCCATTCCATTCCATTGCATTCCATTGCATTCCGTTCCATTCCATTCCATTCCATTCCACTCCACTCCACTCCACTCCACTCCATTCCACTCCACTCCACTCCGGTACATTCCATTCCATTCCATTCCATTCCATTCCATTCCGTGCTTCTCAGGTACATTCCGTTCCGTTCCATTCCATTCCATTCCATTCCATTCCATTCCGTTCCAGTGCACTCTACTCCACTCCACTCCACTCCACTCCACTCCGGTACATTCCATTCCATTCCATTCCATTCCATTCCATTCCATTTCCATTCCCATTCCATTTCCATTCCCGTTCCATTTCCATTCCCGTTTCTTTTCCATTCCCGTTCCATTTCCATTCCAGTTCCATTACCATTCCCGTTCCATTTCCATTCCCGATCCATTTCCATTCCCGTTCCATTTCCATTCCCGTTCCATTTCCATTCCCGTTCCGTTACCATTCCCGTTCCATTTCCGTTCCCGTTCCGTTTCCGTTCCCGTTCCATTTCCGTTCTCGTTCCGTTTCCGTTCCCGTTCCATTTCCATTCCCGTTCCATTTCCGTTCCCGTTCCATTTCCATTCCCGTTCCATTTCCATTCCCTTTCCATTTCCATTTCATTCCATTCCGTTCTGCTCGGGTACATTCCATTCCATTCCATTGCATTCCATTCCGTTCTGCTCCTGTCCATTCCATTCCATTCCATTCCGTTCCATTCCGTTCTACTCGGGTAGATTCCATTCCATTCCATTCCATTCCATTCCATTCCATTCCATTCTACTGGTGTCCATTCCATTCCATTCCATTCCATTCCATTCCATTCCATTCCATTGCATTCCATTCCATTCCATTCCATTCCGTTCCGTTCTACTCGATTACATTCCATTCAATTCCATTCCATTCCGTTCTACTCGGGTAGATTCCATTCCATTACATTCCATTCCTTTCCATTCCATTGCATTCCATTGCATTGCATTGCACTCAATTCCATTCCATTCCATTCCATTCCATTCCATTCCATTCCATTCCATTCCGTTCCGTTCAACTCGGTTACATTCCATTCAATTACATTCCATTCCGTTCTACTCGGTTACATTCCATTCCATTCCATTCCATTCCATTCCAATCCATTCCATTCCATTACATTCCGTTCTACTCGTGTACATTCCATTCCATTCCATTCCATTCCATTCCATTCCATTCCATTCCATTCCATTCCATTCCGTTCTACTTTGGTACATTCCATTCCATTCCATTCCATTCCATTCCATTCCATTCCATTCCATTCCATTCCATTCCATTCCATTCCGTTCTACTCAGGTTGATTCCATTCTATTCCATTCCATTCCATTTCATTCCATTCCATTCCATTCCATTCCATTCCATTCCAATCCATTCCATTCCATTGAATTCCATTCCATTCCATTCCATTCCATGGAATTCCATTCCATTCCATTCCATTCCATGGAATTCCATTCCATTCCATTCCATTCCATGGAATTCCATTCCATTCCATTCCATTCCATTCCATTCCATTCCATTCCATTGAATTCCATTCCGTTCCATTCCATTCCATTGAATTCCATTCCATTCCATTCCATTCCATTCCATTCCGTTCCATTCCATTGAATTCCGTTCCATTCCATTCCATTCCATTCCATTCCATCCCATTCCATTCCATTCCATTTCATTCCGTTCTACTCGGGTTGATTCCATTCTATTCCATTCCATTCCATTCGATCCCATTTGATTCCATTTGATTCCATTCAATTCCATTCGATTCCATTCCATTCCACTCCATTCCATTCCATTGAATTCCATTCCATTCCATTCCATTCCATTCCATTCCATTCCATGGAATTCCATTCCATTCCATTCCATTCCATTCCATTCCATAGAATTCCATTCCATTCCATTCCATTCCATTGAATTCCGTTCCATTCCATTCCATTCCGTTCCGTTCCGTTCCGTTCCGTTCCGTTCCGTTGCGTTCCGTTCCGTTCCGTTGTGTTCCGTTCCGTTCTACTCGGGTTGATTCCATTCTATTCCATTCCATTCCAATCCATTCCATTCCATTCCATCGAATTCCATTCCATTCCATTCCATTCCATTCCATTGAATTCCATTCCATTCCATTCCATTCCATGGAATTCCGTTCCATTCCATTCCATTCCGTTCGGTTCCGTCCCGTTCCGTTCCGTTCCGTTCCGTTGCGTTCCACTCCGTTCTACTCGGGTTGATTCCATTCTATTCCATTCCATTCCATTCGATTCCATTCGATTCCATTCGATTACACTCCATTCCATTCCATAGAATTCCATTCCATTCCATTCCATTCCATGGAATTCCATTCAATTCCATTCCATGGAATTCCATTCCATTCCTTTCCATTGAATTCCATTCCATTCCATTCCATTCCATTGAATTCCATTCCATTCCATTCCATTCCATTCCATTCCATTCCATTCCATTCCGTTCCATTCCATTCTACTGTTGTCCATTCCATTCCATTCCATTCCATTCCATTCCATTCCATTCCATTCCATTCCATTCCACTCCACACCACTCCAGTCCACTCCATTCCACTCCACTCCACTCCGGTACATTCCATTCCATTCCATTCCATTCCATTCCATTCCATTCCGTGCTTCTCAGGTACATTCCGTTCCGTTCCATTCCATTCCATTCCATTCCGTTCCAGTGCACTCTACTCCACTCCACTCCACTCCACTCCGGTACATTCCATTCCATTCCATTCCATTCCATTCCATTCCATTTCCATTCCCATTCCATTTCCATTCCCGTTCCATTTCCATTCCCGTTTCTTTTCCATTCCCGTTCCATTTCCATTCCCGTTCCATTACCATTCCCGTTCCATTTCCATTCCCGATCCATTTCCATTCCCGTTCCTTTTCCATTCCCGTTCCATTTCCATTCCTGTTCCGTTACCATTCCCGTTCCATTTCCGTTCCCGTTCCGTTTCCGTTCCCGTACCATTTCCGTTCTCGTTCCGTTTCCGTTCCCGTTCCATTTCCATTCCCGTTTCAATTGCGTTCCCGTTCCATTTCCATTCCCGTTCCATTTCCATTCCCTTTCCATTTCCATTTCATTCCTTTCCGTTCTGCTCGGGTACATTCCATTCCATTCCATTGCATTCCATTCCGTTCTGCTGCTGTACATTTCATTCCATTCCATTCCGTTCCATTCCGTTCTACTCGGGTAGATTCCATTCCATTCCATTCCATTCCATTCCATTCTATTCCATTCCATTCCATTCCATTCTACTGGTGTCCATTCCATTCCATTCCATTCCATTCCATTCCATTCTGTTGCATTCCATTCCATTCCATTCCATTCCATTCCGTTCCGTTCTACTCGGTTACATTCCATTCAATTCCATTCCATTCCGTTCTACTCGGGTAGATTCCATTCCATTCCATTCCATTCCTTTCCATTCCATTGCATTCCATTGCATTGCATTGCACTCAATTCCATTCCATTCCATTCCATTCCATTCCATTCCATTCCATTCCATTCCGTTCCGTTCAACCCGGTTACATTCCATTCAATTACATTCCATTCCGTTCTACTCGGTTACATTCCATTCCATTCCATTCCATTCCATTCCAATCCATTCCATTCCATTCCATTCCGTTCTACTCGGGTACATTGCATTCCATTCCATTCCATTCCATTCCATTCCATTCCATTCCATTCCATTCCATTCCATTCCATTCCATTCCATTCCGTTCTACTTTGGTACATTCCATTCCATTCCATTCCATTCCATTCCATTCCATTCCATTACATTACATTCCATTCCATTCCATTCCGTTCTACTCGGGTTGATTCCATTCAATTCAATTCCATTCCATTCCATTCCATTCCATTCCATTCGATTCCATTCCATTCCATTCCATGGAATTCCATTCCATTCCATTCCATTCCATTGAATTCCATTCCATTCCATTCCATTCCATTCCATTCCATTCCATTCCATTCCATTCCATTCCATTGAATTCCATTCCATTCCATTCCATTCCATTCCATTCCATTCCATTCCATTCCATTCTACTGGTGTCCATTCCATTCCATTCCATTCCATTCCATTCCATTCCATTCCATTCCTTTCCATTCCATTGCATTCCATTGCATTCCGTTCCATTCCATTCCATTCCATTCCACTCCACTCCACTCCACTCCACTCCATTCCACTCCACTCCACTCCGGTACATTCCATTCCATTCCATTCCATTCCATTCCATTCCGTGCTTCTCAGGTACATTCCGTTCCGTTCCATTCCATTCCATTCCATTCCATTCCATTCCGTTCCAGTGCACTCTACTCCACTCCACTCCACTCCACTCCACTCCGGTACATTCCATTCCATTCCATTCCATTCCATTCCATTCCATTTCCATTCCCATTCCATTTCCATTCCCGTTCCATTTCCATTCCCGTTTCTTTTCCATTCCCGTTCCATTTCCATTC
Source organism: Gorilla gorilla gorilla (assembly GCF_029281585.2). Taxonomy (NCBI): domain Eukaryota; kingdom Metazoa; phylum Chordata; class Mammalia; order Primates; family Hominidae; genus Gorilla; species Gorilla gorilla. The sequence continues at coordinate 52,639,339 of NC_073242.2, forward strand.
CAGTTCCATTACCATTCCCGTTCCATTTCCATTCCCGATCCATTTCCATTCCCGTTCCATTTCCATTCCCGTTCCATTTCCATTCCCGTTCCGTTACCATTCCCGTTCCATTTCCGTTCCCGTTCCGTTTCCGTTCCCGTTCCATTTCCGTTCTCGTTCCGTTTCCGTTCCCGTTCCATTTCCATTCCCGTTCCATTTCCGTTCCCGTTCCATTTCCATTCCCGTTCAATTTCCATTCCCTTTCCATTTCCATTTCATTCCATTCCGTTCTGCTCGGGTACATTCCATTCCATTCCATTGCATTCCATTCCGTTCTGCTCCTGTCCATTCCATTCCATTCCATTCCGTTCCATTCCGTTCTACTCGGGTAGATTCCATTCCATTCCATTCCATTCCATTCCATTCTACTGGTGTCCATTCCATTCCATTCCATTCCATTCCATTCCATTCCACTGAATTCCATTCCATTCCATTCCATTCCATTCCATTCCATTCCATTCCATTCCATTCCATTCCATTCCATTCCATTCCATTCCATTCGATTCCATTCGATTCCATTCCATTCCATTCCATTGAATTCCATTCCATTCCATTCCATTCCATTCCATTCCATTCCATTCCATTCCATTCCATTGAATTCCATTCCATTCCATTCCATTCCATTCCATTCCATTCCATTCCATTCCTTTCCATTGAATTCCATTCCATTCCACTCCATTCCATTCCATTGAATTCCATTCCATTCCATTCCATTCCATTGAATTCCATTCCATTCCATTCCATTCCATTCCATTCCATTGAATTCCTTTCCATTCCATTCCATTCCATTCCATTCCATTCCATTCCATTCCGTTCTACTCGGGTTGATTCCATTCTATTCCATTCCATTCCATTCGATTCCAATCGATTCCATTCGATTCCATTCGACTCCATTCGATTCCATTCCGTTCCATTCCATGGAATTCCATTCTATTCCATTCCATTGAATTCAATTCCATTCCATTGAATTCCATTCCATTCCATTCCATTCCATTGAATTCCTTTCCATTCCATTCCATTCCGTTCCTTTCCGTTCCATTCCGTTGCGTTCCGTTCCGTTCTACTCGGTTGATTCCATTCTATTCCATTCCATTCCATTCGATTCCATTCGATTCCATTCGATTCCATTCGATTCCATTCGATTCCATTCCATTGCATTCCATTGAATTCCATTCCATTCCATTCCATTGAATTCCATTCCATTCCATTCCATTCCATTGAATTCCATTGAATTCCATTCCATTGAATTCCATTCCATTCCATTCCATTCCATTCTATTGAATTCCATTCCATTCCATTCCATTCCATTCCATTCCATTGAATTCCATTGAATTCCATTCCATAGAATTCCATTCCATTCCATTCCATTCCATTCCATTCCATTACATAGAATTCCATTCCATTCCATTCCATTCCATTCCATTCCATTCCATTCCATTCCATTCCACTCCATTCCATTCCACTCCACTCCACTCCACTCCACTCCAGTCCACTCCACTCCACTCTTTTCCATTCCTTTCCATTCCATTGAATTCCATTGAATTCCATTGAATTCCATTCCATTCCATTCCTTTCCATTCCATTCCGTTCTACTCGGGTTGATTCCATTCTATTCCATTCCATTCCATTCGATTCCATTCGATTCCTTTCGATTCCATTCCATTCCATTCCATTCTATTGAATTGAATTCCATTCCATTCCATTCCATTCCTTTCCATTCCATTCCATTCCATTCCATTCCATTGAATTCCATTCCATTCCATTCCATTCCATTCCATTGAATTCCATTCCATTCCATTCCATTCCATTCCATTCCATTACATTCCATTCCATTCCATTCCGTTCTACTCGGGTTGATTCCATTCTATTCCATTCCATTCCATTCCATTCCATTCCATTCCATTCCATTCCATTCCAATCGATTCCATTCCATTCCATTCCATTCGATTCCATTCCATTCCATTCCATTCCATTCCATTCCATTCCATTCCATTCCATTGAATTCCGTTCCATTCCATTCCATTCCCTTCCGTTCCGTCCCGTTCCGTTCCGTTCCGTTCCGTTGCGTGCCGTTCCGTTCTACTGAGGTTGATTCCATTCTATTCCATTCCATTCCATTCGATTCCATTCGATTCCAATCGATTCCATTCGATTGCATTCGATTCCATTCGTTGCCATTCCATTCCATTCCATTCCATTCCATTGAATTCCATTCCATTCCATTCCATTCCATTCCAATCCATTCCATTCCATTCCATTCCATTCCATTGAATTCCATTCCGTTCCATTCCATTCCATTCCATTCCATTGAATTCCATTCCATTCCATTCCATTCCTTTCCGTTCCTTTGAATTCCATTCCATTCCATTCCATTCCATTCCATTGAATTCCATTCCATTCCATTCCATTGAATTCCATTCCATTCCATTCCATAGAATTCCGTTCAATTCCATTCCATTCCATTCCATTCCATTCCATTCCATTCCATTCCATTCCATAGAATTCCATTCCATTCCATTCCATTCCATTCCATTCCATTGAATTCCATTCCATTCCATTCCATTCCATTCCATTCCATTCCATTGAATTCCATTCCATTCCATAGAATTCCATTCCATTCCATTCCATTCCATTGAATTCCGTTCCTTTCCATTCCATTCCATTCCGTTCCTTTCCGTTCCGTTCCGTTCCGTTCCGTTGCGTTCCGTTCCGTTCCGTTGCGTTCCGTTCCGTTCTACTCGGGTTGATTCCATTCTATTCCATTCCATTCCATTCCATTCCATTCCATTCCATTCCATTCCATTCCATTCCATTCCATTGAATTCCGTTCCATTCCATTCCATTCCCTTCCGTTCCGTCCCGTTCCGTTCCGTTCCGTTCCGTTGCGTGCCGTTCCGTTCTACTCAGGTTGATTCCATTCTATTCCATTCCATTCCATTCGATTCCATTCAATTCCAATCGATTCCATTCGATTGCATTCGATTCCATTCGTTGCCATTCCATTCCATTCCATTGAATTCCATTCCGTTCCATTCCATTCCATTCCATTCCATTGAATTCCATTCCATTCCATTCCATTCCTTTCCATTCCATTGAATTCCATTCCATTCCATTCCATTCCATTCCATTCCATTCCATCGAATTCCGTTCCATTCCATTCCATTCCATTCCATTCCATTCCATTCCATAGAATTCCATTCCATTCCGTTCCATTCCATTCCATTCCATAGAATTCCATTCCATTCCATTCCATTCCATTCCATTTCATTGATTTCCATTCCATTCCATTCCATTCCATTCCATTCCATTCCATAGAATTCCATTCCATTCCATTCCATTCCATTGAATTCCGTTCCATTCCATTCCATTCCGTTCCGTTCCATTCCGTTCCGTTCCGTTGCGTTCCGTTCCGTTCCGTTGTGTTCCGTTCCGTTCTACTCGGGTTGATTCCATTCTATTCCATTCCATTCCAATCCATTCCATTCCATTCCATTGAATTCCATTCCATTCCATTCCATTCCATTCCATTCCATTCCATTCCATGGAATTCCATTCCATTCCATTCCATGGAATTCCGTTCCATTCCATTCCATTCCGTTACTTTCCATCCCGTTCCGTTCCGTTCCGTTCCGTTGCGTTCCGTTCCGTTCTACTCGGGTTGATTCCATTCTATTCCATTCGATTCCATTCGATTCCATTCGATTCCATTCGATTCCACTCCATTCCATTCCATAGAATTCCATTCCATTCCATTCCATTCCATTGAATTCCATTCCATTCCATTCCATAGAATTCCATTCCATTCCATTCCATTCCATTGAATTCCATTCCATTCCATTCCATTCCATTCCATTCCATTCCATTCCATTCCATTCTACTGGTGTCCATTCCATTCCATTCCATTCCATTCCATTCCATTCCATTCCTTTCCATTCCATTGCATTCCATTGCATTCCATTCCATTCCATTCCATTCCATTCCACTCCACTCCACTCCACTCCACTCCATTCCACTCCACTCCACTCCGGTACATTCCATTCCATTCCATTCCATTCCATTCCATTCCATTCCATTCCATTCCGTGCTTCTCGGGTACATTCCGTTCCGTTCCATTCCATTCCATTCCATTCCATTCCGTTCCAGTGCACTCTACTCCACTCCACTCCACTCAACTCCACTCCGGTACATTCCATTCCATTCCATTCCATTCCATTCCATTCCATTTCCATTCCCATTCCTTTTCCATTCCCGTTCCATTTCCATTCCCGTTTCTTTTCCATTCCCGTTCCATTTCCATTCCAGTTCCATTACCATTCCCGTTCCATTTCCATTCCCGATCCATTTCCATTCCCGTTCCTTTTCCATTCCCGTTCCATTTCCATTCCCGTTCCGTTACCATTCCCGTTCCATTTCCGTTCCCGTTCCGTTTCCGTTCCCACTCCATTTCCGTTCTCGTTCCGTTTCCGTTCCCGTTCCATTTCCATTCCCGTTCCATTTCCGTTCCCGTTCCATTTCCATTCCCGTTCCATTTCCGTTCCCGTTCCATTTCCATTCCCGTTCTATTTCCATTCCCTTTCCATTTCCATTTCATTCCATTCCGTTCTGCTCCGGTACATTCCATTCCATTCCATTGCATTCCATTCCGTTCTGCTCCTGTCCATTCCATTCCATTCCATTCCATTCCAGTCCATTCCATTCTACTGGTGTCCATTCCATTCCATTCCATTCCATTCCATTCCATTCCATTCCATTCCATTCCATTGCATTCCATTCCATTCCATTCCATTCCATTCCGTTCCGTTCTACTCGGTTACATTCCATTCAGTTCCATTCCATTCCGTTCTACTCGGGTAGATTCCATTCCATTCCATTCCATTCCATTCCTTTCCATTCCATTGCATTCCATTGCATTGCATTGCACTCAATTCCATTCCATTCCATTCCATTCCATTCCATTCCATTCCGTTCCGTTCAACTCGGTTACATTCCATTCAATTACATTCCATTCCGTTCTACTCGGTTACATTCCATTCCATTCCATTCCATTCCATTCCAATCCATTCCATTCCATTAAATTCCGTTCTACTCGGGTACATTCCATTCCATTCCATTCCATTCCATTCCATTCCATTCCATTCCATTCCGTTCTACTTTGGTACATTCCATTCCATTCCATTCCATTCCATTCCATTCCATTACATTCCATTCCATTCCATTCCGTTCTACTCGGGTTGATTCCATTCTATTCCATTCCATTCCATTCCATTCCATTCCATTCCATTCCAATCGATTCCATTCCATTCCATTCCATGGAATTCCATTCCATTCCATTCCATTCCATGGAATTCCATTCCATTCCATTCCATTCCATTCCATTCCATTCCATTCCATTCCATTCCATTCCATTGAATTCCATTCCATTCCATTCCATTCCATTCCATTGAATTCCATTCCGTTCCATTCCAATCCATTGAATTCCATTCCATTCCATTCCATTCCATTCCATTCCATTCCATTCCATTCCATTCCATTCCATTGAATTCCATTCCATTCCATTCCATTCCATTCCATTCCATTCCATTCCATTCCATTCCATTCCGTTCTACTCGGGTTGATTCCATTCTATTCCATTCCATTCCATTCGATCCCATTTGATTCCATTCGATTCCATTCAATTCCATTCGATTCCATTCCATTCCACTCCATTCCATTCCATTGAATTCCATTCCATTCCATTCCATTCCATTCCATTCCATTCCATTCCATTCCATTCCATTCCATTCCATTGAATTCCATTCCATTCCATTCCATTCCATTCCATTGAATTCCATTCCATTCCATTCCATTCAATTGAATTCCGTTCCATTCCATTCCATTCCGTTCCGTTCCGTCCCGTTCCGTTCCGTTCCGTTCCGTTGCGTTCCGTTCCTCTCTACTCGGGTTGATTAAATTCTATTCCATTCCATTCTATTCGATTCCATTCGATTCCAATCGATTCCATTCGATTCCATTGAATTCCATTCCATTCCATTCCATTCCATTGAATTCCGTTGCATTATATTCCATTCCGTTCCGTTCCGTCCCGTTCCGTTCCGTTCCGTTCCGTTGCGTGCCGTTCCGTTCTACTCGGGTTGATTCCATTCCATTCCATTCCATTCCATTCCATTCCATTCCATTCCATTCCATTGAATTCCATTCCATTCCATTCCATTCCATTCCATTCCATTCCATTCCGTTCTACTCGGGTTGATTCCATTCTATGCCATTCCATTCCATTCGATCTCATTCGATTCCATTCGATTCCATTCGATTCCACTCCATTCCATTCCATTGAATTCCATTCCATTCCATTCCATTCCATTGCATTCCTTTGAATTCCATTCCATTCCATTCCATTCCATTCCATTCCATCCCATTCCATTCCATTCCATCCCATTCCATTCCATTCCATTCCATTCCATTCCATTCCATTGAATTCCATTCCATTCCATTGAATTCCATTCCATTCCATTCCATTCCATTGAATTCCGTTCCATTCCATTCCATTCCATTCCATTGAATTCCATTCCATTCCTTTCCATAGAATTCCGTTCCATTCCATTCCATTCCATTCCATTCCATTCCATTGAATTCCATTCCATTCCATTCCATTCCTTTCCATTGAATTCCATTCTGTTCCATTCCATTCCTTTGAATTCCGTTCCATTCCATTCCATTCCAATCCTTTCCGTTCCGTTCCGTTCCGTTCCGTTCCGTTGCGTTCCGCTCCGTTCTACTCGGGTTGATTCCATTCTATTCCATTCCATTCCATTCGATCCCATTCGATTCCATTCGATTCCATTCGATTCCATTCGATTCCACTCCATTCCATTCCATAGAATTCCATTCCATTCCATTCCATTTGAATTCCATTCCATTCCATTCCATTCCATTCTATTCCATTCCATCCCATTCCATTCCATTCCATTCCATTCTACTCGGGTTGATTGCATTCTATTCCATTCCATTCCATTCGATTCCATTCGATTCCATTCGATTCCATTCGATTCCATTCGATTCCATTCCATTCCATTCCATTCCATTCCATTCCATTCCATTCCATTGAATTCCATTCCATTCCATTCCATTCCATTCCATGGAATTCCATTCCATTCCATTCCATTCCATTCCATTCCATTCCATTCCATTCCATTCCATTCCATTCCATTGAATTCCATTCCATTCCATAGAATTCCATTCCATTCCATTCCATTCCATTGAATTCCGTTCCTTTCCATTCCATTCCATTCCGTTCCGTTCTGTTCCGTTCCGTTGCGTTCCGTTCCGTTCAACTAGGGTTGATTCCATTCTATTCAATTCCATTCCATTCCATTCTACACGGGTTGATCATTCCATTCCGTTCCGTTCCGTTCCGTTCCGTACCGTTCTACTCGGGTTGATTCCATTCTATTCCATTCCATTCCATTCGATTCCATTCGACTCCATTCCATTCCATTCCATTCCATTCCATTCCATTCCATTCCATTGCATTCCATTCCGCTCCATTCCATTCCATTCCATTCCATTCCATTACATTCCATTCCGTTCCGTTCCGTTCCGTTCCGTTCCGTTGCGTTCCATTCCGTTCTACTCGGGTTGATTCCATTCTATTCCATTCCATTCCATTTGACTCCATTCGATTCCATTCCATTCCATTGCATTGAATTCCATTCCATTCCATTCCATTCCATTCCATTCCATTCCACTCCATTGAATTCCATTCCATTCCATTCCATTCCATTCCATTCCATTCCATTCCACTCCATTCCATTCCACTCCACTGCACTCCACTCCACTCCACTCCACTCCATTCCACTCCCTTCCATTCCATAAAATTGAATTCCATTCCATTCCATTCCATTCCATTCCATTCCATTCCATTCCATTCCACTCCATTCCACTCCACTCCACTCCACTCCACTCCACTCCACTCCATTCCATTCCCTTCCATTCCATTCAATTGAATTGCATTGAATTCCATTCCATTCCATTCCATAACATTTCATTCCATTCCATTCCATTCCATTCCATTCCATTCCATTCCATTCCATTCCATTCCGTTCTACTCGGGTTGATTCCATTCTATTCCATTCCATTCCATTCGATTCCATTCGATTCCATTCCATTCCATTCGATTCCATTCGTTTCCATTCCATTCCATTCCATTCTATTCCATTGAATTCCATTCCATTCCATTCCATTCCATTCCATTCCATTGCATTCCATTCCATTGAATTCCATTGAATTCCATTCCATTGAATTCCATTCCATTCCATTCCATTCCATTCCATTCCATTGAATTCCATTCCATTCCATTCCATTCCATTCCATTCCATTGAATTCCATTCCATTCCATTCCATTCCATGGAATTCCGTTCCATTCCATTCCATTCCGTTCCGTTCCGTCCCGTTCCGTTCCGTTCCGTTCCGTTGCGTTCCGTTCCGTTCTACTCGGGTTGATTCCATTCTATTCCATTCCATTCCATTCGATTCCATTCGATTCCATTCGATTCCACTCCATTCCATTCCATAGAATTCCATACCATTCCATTCCATTCCATTGAATTCCATTCCATTCCATTCCATTGAATTCCTTTCCATTCCATTCCATTCCATTGAATTCCATTCCATTCCATTCCATTCCATTCCATTCCATTCCATTCCATTCTACTGGTGTCCATTCCATTCCATTCCATTCCATTCCATTCCATTCCATTCCAATCCATTCCATTCCATTCCATAGAATTCCATTCCATTCCATTCCATTCCATTCCATTCCATTGAATTCCATTCCATTCCATTCCATAGAATTCCATTCCATTCCATTCCATTCCATTGAATTCCATTCCATTCCATTCCATTCCATTCCATTCCATTCCATTCCATTCCATTCTACTGGTGTCCAATCCATTCCATTCCATTCCATTCCATTCCATTCCATTCCATTCCTTTCCATTCCATTGCATTCCACTGCATTCCATTCCATTCCATTCCATTCCATTCCACTCCACTCCACTCCACTCCACTCCATTCCACTCCACTCCACTCCGGTACATTCCATTCCATTCCATTCCATTCCATTCCATTCCATTCCGTGCTTCTCAGGTACATTCCGTTCCGTTCCATTCCATTCCATTCCATTCCATTCCATTCCATTCCGTTCCAGTGCACTCTACTCCACTCCACTCCACTCCACTCCACTCCGGTACATTCCATTCCATTCCATTCCATTCCATTCCATTCCATTTCCATTCCCATTCCATTTCCATTCCCGTTCCATTTCCATTCCCGTTTCTTTTCCATTCCCGTTCCATTTCCATTCCAGTTCCATTACCATTCCCGTTCCATTTCCATTCCCGATCCATTTCCATTCCCGTTCCATTTCCATTCCCGTTCCATTTCCATTCTCGTTCCGTTACCATTCCCGTTCCATTTCCGTTCCCGTTCCGTTTCCGTTCCCGTTCCATTTCCGTTCTCGTTCCGTTTCCGTTCCCGTTCCATTTCCATTCCCGTTCCATTTCCGTTCCCGTACCATTTCCATTCCCGTTCCATTTCCATTCCCTTTCCATTTCCATTTCATTCCATTCCGTTCTGCTCGGGTACATTCCATTCCATTCCATTGCATTCCATTCCGTTCTGCTCCTGTCCATTCCATTCCATTCCATTCCGTTCCATTCCGTTCTACTCGGGTAGATTCCATTCCATTCCATTCCATTCCATTCCATTCCATTCCATTCCATTCTACTGGTGTCCATTCCATTCCATTCCATTCCATTCCATTCCATTCCATTCCATTGCATTCCATTCCATTCCATTCCATTCCGTTCCGTTCTACTCGATTACATTCCATTCAATTCCATTCCATTCCGTTCTACTCGGGTAGATTCCATTCCATTCCATTCCATTCCTTTCCATTCCATTGCATTCCATTGCATTGCATTGCACTCAATTCCATTCCATTCCATTCCATTCCATTCCATTCCATTCCATTCCGTTCCGTTCAACTCGGTTACATTCCATTCAATTACATTCCATTCCGTTCTACTCGGTTACATTCCATTCCATTCCATTCCATTCCATTCCAATCCATTCCATTCCATTCCATTCCGTTCTACTCGTGTACATTCCATTCCATTCCATTCCATTCCATTCCATTCCATTCCATTCCATTCCATTCCATTCCGTTCTACTTTGGTACATTCCATTCCATTCCATTCCATTCCATTCCATTCCATTCCATTCCATTCCATTCCATTCCGTTCTACTCAGGTTGATTCCATTCTATTCCATTCCATTCCATTTCATTCCATTCCATTCCATTCCATTCCATTCGATTCCATTCCATTCCATTCCATTGAATTCCATTCCATTCCATTCCATTCCATGGAATTCCATTCCATTCCATTCCATTCCATGGAATTCCATTCCATTCCATTCCATTCCATTCCATTCCATTCCATTCCATTCCATTCCATTGAATTCCATTCCGTTCCATTCCATTCCATGGAATTCCATTCCATTCCATTCCATTCCATTCCATTCCATTCCATTCCATTCCATTGAATTCCGTTCCATTCCATTCCATTCCATTCCATTCCATCCCATTCCATTCCATTCCATTCCATTCCGTTCTACTCGGGTTGATTCCATTCTATTCCATTCCATTCCATTCGATCCCATTTGATTCCATTCGATTCCATTCAATTCCATTCCATTCCATTCCATTCCATTCCATTCCATGGAATTCCATTCCATTCCATTCCATTCCATTCCATTCCATTCCATTCCATAGAATTCCATTCCATTCCATTCCATTCCATTGAATTCCGTTCCATTCCATTCCGTTCCGTTCCGTTCCGTTCCGTTCCGTTCCGTTGCGTTCCGTTCCGTTTCGTTGTGTTCCGTTCCGTTCTACTCGGGTTAATTCCATTCTATTCCATTCCATTCCAATCCATTCCATTCCATTCCATCGAATTCCATTCCATTCCATTCCATTCCATTCCATTCCATGGAATTCCGTTCCATTCCATTCCATTCCGTTCCGTTCCGTCCCGTTCCGTTCCGTTCCGTTCCGTTGCGTTCCGCTCCGTTCTACTCGGGTTGATTCCATTCTATTCCATTCCATTCCATTCGATTCCATTCAATTCCATTCGATTCCACTCCATTCCATTCCATAGAATTCCATTCCATTCCATTCCATTCCATTGAATTCCATTCCATTCCATTCCATTCCATTGAATTCCATTCCATTCCATTCCATTCCATTGAATTCCATTCCATTCCATTCCATTCCATTCCATTCCATTCCATTCCATAGAATTCTATTCCATTCCATTCCATTCCATTGAATTCCGTTCCATTCCATTCCATTCCGTTCCGTTCCGTTCCGTTCCGTTCCGTTCCGTTGCGTTCCGTTCCGTTCCGTTGTGTTCCGTTCCGTTCTACTCGGGTTGATTCCATTCTATTCCATTCCATTCCAATCCATTCCATTCCATTCCATCGAATTCCATTCCATTCCATTCCATTCCATTCCACTCCATTCCATTCCATTGAATTCCATTCCATTCCATTCCATTCCATGGAATTCCGTTCCATTCCATTCCATTCCGTTCCGTTCCGTCCCGTTCCGTTCCGTTCCGTTCCGTTGCGTTCCGCTCCGTTCTACTCGGGTTGATTCCATTCTATTCCATTCCATTCCATTCGATTCCATTCGATTCCATTCGATTCCACTCCATTCCATTCCATAGAATTCCATTCCATTCCATTCCATTCCATGGAATTCCATTCCATTCCATTCCATTCCATTGAATTCCATTCCATTCCATTCCATTCCATTGAATTCCATTCCATTCCATTCCATTCCATTCCATTCCATTCCATTCCATTCCATTCCATTCCGTTCCATTCCATTCTACTGTTGTCCATTCCATTCCATTCCATTCCATTCCATTCCATTCCATTCCATTCCATTCCATTCCTTTCCATTCTATTGCATTCCATTGCATTCCATTCCATTCCATTCCATTCCATTCCATTCCATTCCATTCCACTCCACACCACTCCAGTCCACTCCATTCCACTCCACTCCATTCCGGTACATTCCATTCCATTCCATTCCATTCCATTCCATTCCATTCCGTGCTTCTCAGGTACATTCCGTTCCGTTCCATTCCATTCCATTCCATTCCATTCCATTCCATTCCATTCCATTCCATTCCACTCCACACCACTCCAGTCCACTCCATTCCACTCCACTCCACTCCGGTACATTCCATTCCATTCCATTCCATTCCATTCCATTCCATTCCATTCCGTGCATCTCAGGTACATTCCGTTCCGTTCCATTCCATTCCATTCCATTCCGTTCCAGTGCACTCTACTCCACTCCACTCCACTCCACTCCGGTACATTCCATTCCATTCCATTCCATTCCATTCCATTCCATTTCCATTCCCATTCCATTTCCATTCCCGTTCCATTTCCATTCCCGTTTCTTTTCCATTCCCGTTCCATTTCCATTCCCGTTCCATTACCATTCCCGTTCCATTTCCATTCCCGATCCATTTCCATTCCCGTTCCTTTTCCATTCCCGTTCCATTTCCATTCCTGTTCCGTTACCATTCCCGTTCCATTTCCGTTCCCGTTCCGTTTCCGTTCCCGTTCCATTTCCGTTCTCGTTCCGTTTCCGTTCCCGTTCCATTTCCATTCCCGTTTCAATTGCGTTCCCGTTCCATTTCCATTCCCGTTCCATTTCCATTCCCTTTCCATTTCCATTTCATTCCTTTCCGTTCTGCTCGGGTACATTCCATTCCATTCCATTGCATTCCATTCCGTTCTGCTCCTGTACATTTCATTCCATTCCATTCCGTTCCATTCCGTTCTACTCGGGTAGATTCCATTCCATTCCATTCCATTCCATTCCATTCCATTCCATTCCATTCCATTCCATTCCATTCCATTCTACTGGTGTCCATTCCATTCCATTCCATTCCATTCTATTGCATTCCATTCCATTCCATTCCATTCCATTCCGTTCCGTTCTACTCGGTTACATTCCATTCAATTCCATTCCATTCCGTTCTACTCGGGTAGATTCCATTCCATTCCATTCCATTCCTTTCCATTCCATTGCATTCCATTGCATTGCATTGCACTCAATTCCATTCCATTCCATTCCATTCCATTCCATTCCATTCCGTTCCGTTCAACCCGGTTACATTCCATTCAATTACATTCCATTCCGTTCTACTCGGTTACATTCCATTCCATTCCATTCCATTCCATTCCAATCCATTCCATTCCATTCCATTCCGTTCTACTCGGGTACATTGCATTCCATTCCATTCCATTCCATTCCATTCCATTCCATTCCATTCCATTCCATTCCGTTCTACTTTGGTACATTCCATTCCATTCCATTCCATTCCATTACATTACATTCCATTCCATTCCATTCCGTTCTACTCGGGTTGCTTCCATTCTATTCCATTCCATTCCATTGAATTCCGTTCCATTCCATTCGATTCCATTCCATTCCATTCCATTCCATTCCATTCCATTCCATTCCATTCCATTCCATTGAATTCCATTCCATTCCATTCCATTCCATTCCATTCCATTCCATTCCATTCTACTGGTGTCCATTCCATTCCATTCCATTCCATTCCATTCCATTCCATTCCATTCCATTCCATTCCTTTCCATTCCATTGCATTCCATTGCATTCCGTTCCATTCCATTCCATTCCATTCCACTCCACTCCACTCCACTCCACTCCATTCCACTCCACTCCACTCCGGTACATTCCATTCCATTCCATTCCATTCCATTCCATTCCGTGCTTCTCAGGTACATTCCGTTCCGTTCCATTCCATTCCATTCCATTCCATTCCATTCCGTTCCAGTGCACTCTACTCCACTCCACTCCACTCCACTCCACTCCGGTACATTCCATTCCATTCCATTCCATTCCATTCCATTCCATTTCCATTCCCATTCCATTTCCATTCCCGTTCCATTTCCATTCCCGTTTCTTTTCCATTCCCGTTCCATTTCCATTCCAGTTCCATTACCATTCCCGTTCCATTTCCATTCCCGATCCATTTCCATTCCCGTTCCATTTCCATTCCCGTTCCATTTCCATTCCCGTTCCGTTACCATTCCCGTTCCATTTCCGTTCCCGTTCCGTTTCCTTTCCCGTTCCATTTCCGTTCTCGTTCCGTTTCCGTTCCCGTTCCATTTCCATTCCCGTTCCATTTCCGTTCCCGTTCCATTTCCATTCCCGTTCCATTTCCATTCCCTTTCCATTTCCATTTCATTCCATTCCGTTCTGCTCGGGTACATTCCATTCCATTCCATTGCATTCCATTCCGTTCTGCTCCTGTCCATTCCATTCCATTCCATTCCGTTCCATTCCGTTCTACTCGGGTAGATTCCATTCCATTCCATTCCATTCCATTCCATTCCATTCCATTCTACTGGTGTCCATTCCATTCCATTCCATTCCATTCCATTGCATTCCATTCCATTCCATTCCATTCCGTTCCGTTCTACTCGATTACATTCCATTCAATTCCATTCCATTCCGTTCTACTCGGGTAGATTCCATTCCATTCCATTCCATTCCTTTCCATTCCATTGCATTCCATTGCATTGCATTGCACTCAATTCCATTCCATTCCATTCCATTCCATTCCATTCCATTCCATTCCATTCCGTTCCGTTCAACTCGGTTACATTCCATTCAATTACATTCCATTCCGTTCTACTCGGTTACATTCCATTCCATTCCATTCCATTCCATTCCAATCCATTCCATTCCATTACATTCCGTTCTACTCGTGTACATTCCATTCCATTCCATTCCATTCCATTCCATTCCATTCCATTCCATTCCATTCCATTCCATTCCATTCCGTTCTACTTTGGTACATTCCATTCCATTCCATTCCATTCCATTCCATTCCATTCCATTCCATTCCGTTCTACTCAGGTTGATTCCATTCTATTCCATTCCATTCCATTTCATTCCATTCCATTCCATTCCATTCCATTCCATTCCAATCCATTCCATTCCATTGAATTCCATTCCATTCCATTCCATTCCATGGAATTCCATTCCATTCCATTCCATTCCATTGAATTCCATTCCGTTCCATTCCATTCCATTGAATTCCATTCCATTCCATTCCATTCCATTCCATTCCATTCCATTCCATTGTATTCCGTTCCATTCCATTCCATTCCATTCCATTCCATCCCATTCCATTCCATTCCATTTCATTCCGTTCTACTCGGGTTGATTCCATTCTATTCCATTCCATTCCATTCGATCCCATTTGATTCCATTCGATTCCATTCAATTCCATTCGATTCCATTCCATTCCACTCCATTCCATTCCATTGAATTCCATTCCATTCCATTCCATTCCATTCCATGGAACTCCATTCCATTCCATTCCATTCCATTCCATTCCATAGAATTCCATTCCATTCCATTCCATTCCATTGAATTCCGTTCCATTCCATTCCATTTCGTTCCGTTCCGTTCCGTTCCGTTCCGTTCCGTTGCGTTCCGTTCCGTTCCGTTGTGTTCCGTTCCGTTCTACTCGGGTTGATTCCATTCTATTCCATTCCATTCCAATCCATTCCATTCCATTCCATCGAATTCCATTCCATTCCATTCCATTCCATTCCATTCCATTCCATTGAATTCCATTCCATTCCATTCCATTCCATGGAATTCCGTTCCATTCCATTCCATTCCGTTCCGTTCCGTCCCGTTCCGTTCCGTTCCGTTCCGTTGCGTTCCGCTCCGTTCTACTCGGGTTGATTCCATTCTATTCCATTCCATTCCATTCGATTCCATTCGATTCCATTCGATTCCACTCCATTCCATTCCATAGAATTCCATTCCATTCCATTCCATTCCATGGAATTCCATTCCATTCCATTCCATTGCATTGAATTCCATTCCATTCCATTCCATTCCATTGAATTCCATTCCATTCCATTCCATTCCATTCCATTCCATTCCATTCCATTCCATTCCATTCCATTCCGTTCCATTCCATTCTACTGTTGTCCATTCCATTCCATTCCATTCCATTCCATTCCATTCCATTCCATTCCATTCCATTCCATTCCTTTCCATTCCATTGCATTCCATTGCATTCCTTTCCATTCCATTCCATTCCATTCCATTCCATTCCATTCCACTCCACACCACTCCAGTCCACTCCATTCCACTCCACTCCATTCCGGTACATTCCATTCCATTCCATTCCATTCCATTCCATTCCATTCCGTGCTTCTCAGGTACATTCCGTTCCGTTCCATTCCATTCCATTCCATTCCATTCCGTTCCAGTGCACTCTACTCCACTCCACTCCACTCCACTCCGGTACATTCCATTCCATTCCATTCCATTCCATTCCATTCCATTCCATTTCCATTCCCATTCCATTTCCATTCCCGTTCCATTTCCATTCCCGTTTCTTTTCCATTCCCGTTCCATTTCCATTCCCGTTCCATTACCATTCCCGTTCCATTTCCATTCCCGATCCATTTCCATTCCCGTTCCTTTTCCATTCCCGTTCCATTTCCATTCCTGTTCCGTTACCATTCCCGTTCCATTTCCGTTCCCGTTCCGTTTCCGTTCCCGTTCCATTTCCGTTCTCGTTCCGTTTCCGTTCCCGTTCCATTTCCATTCCCGTTTCAATTGCGTTCCCGTTCCATTTCCATTCCCGTTCCATTTCCATTCCCTTTCCATTTCCATTTCATTCCTTTCCGTTCTGCTCGGGTACATTCCATTCCATTCCATTGCATTCCATTCCGTTCTGCTCCTGTACATTCCATTCCATTCCATTCCGTTCCATTCCGTTCTACTCGGGTAGATTCCATTCCATTCCATTCCATTCCATTCCATTCCATTCCATTCCATTCCATTCCATTCTACTGGTGTCCATTCCATTCCATTCCATTCCATTCCATTCCATTCCATTGCATTCCATTCCATTCCATTCCATTCCATTCCGTTCCGTTCTACTCGGTTACATTCCATTCAATTCCATTCCATTCCGTTCTACTCGGGTAGATTCCATTCCATTCCATTCCATTCCTTTCCATTCCATTGCATTGCATTGCACTCAATTCCATTCCATTCCATTCCATTCCATTCCATTCCATTCCATTCCATTCCATTCCGTTCCGTTCAACCCGGTTACATTCCATTCAATTACATTCCATTCCGTTCTACTCGGTTACATTCCATTCCATTCCATTCCATTCCATTCCAATCCATTCCATTCCATTCCATTCCGTTCTACTCGGGTACATTGCATTCCATTCCATTCCATTCCATTCCATTCCATTCCATTCCATTCCATTCCATTCCATTCCATTCCATTCCGTTCTACTTTGGTACATTCCATTCCATTCCATTCCATTCCATTCCATTACATTCCATTCCATTCCATTCCGTTCTACTCGGGTTGATTCCATTCTATTCCATTCCATTCCATTCCATTCCATTCCATTCCATTCCATTCGATTCCATTCCATTCCATTCCGTGGAATTCCATTCCATTCCATTCCATTCCATTGAATTCCATTCCATTCCATTCCATTCCATTCCATTCCATTCCATTCCATTGAATTCCATTCCATTCCATTCCATTCCATTCCATTCCATTCCATTCCATTCCATTGCATTCTAATGGTGTCCATTCCATTCCATTCCATTCCATTCCATTCCATTCCATTCCATTCCTTTCCATTCCATTGCATTCCATTGCATTCCGTTCCATTCCATTCCATTCCATTCCACTCCACTCCACTCCACTCCACTCCATTCCACTACACTCCACTCCGGTACATTCCATTCCATTCCATTCCATTCCATTCCATTCCGTGCTTCTCAGGTACATTCCGTTCCGTTCCATTCCATTCCATTCCATTCCATTCCATTCCGTTCCAGTGCACTCTACTCCACTCCACTCCACTCCACTCCACTCCGGTACATTCCATTCCATTCCATTCCATTCCATTCCATTCCATTTCCATTCCCATTCCATTTCCATTCCCGTTCCATTTCCATTCCCGTTTCTTTTCCATTCCCGTTCCATTTCCATTCCAGTTCCATTACCATTCCCGTTCCATTTCCATTCCCGATCCATTTCCATTCCCGTTCCATTTCCATTCCCGTTCCATTTCCATTCCCGTTCCGTTACCATTCCCGTTCCATTTCCGTTCCCGTTCCGTTTCCGTTCCCGTTCCATTTCCGTTCTCGTTCCGTTTCCGTTCCCGTTCCATTTCCATTCCCGTTCCATTTCCGTTCCCGTTCCATTTCCATTCCCGTTCCATTTCCATTCCCTTTCCATTTCCATTTCATTCCATTCCGTTCTGCTCGGGTACATTCCATTCCATTCCATTGCATTCCATTCCGTTCTGCTCCTGTCCATTCCATTCCATTCCATTCCGTTCCATTCCGTTCTACTCGGGTAGATTCCATTCCATTCCATTCCATTCCATTCCATTCCATTCCATTCTACTGGCGTCCATTCCATTCCATTCCATTCCATTCCATTGCATTCCATTCCATTCCATTCCATTCCGTTCCGTTCTACTCGATTAAATTCCATTCAATTCCATTCCATTCCGTTCTACTCGGGTAGATTCCATTCCATTCCATTCCATTCCTTTCCATTCCATTGCATTCCATTGCATTGCATTGCACTCAATTCCATTCCATTCCATTCCATTCCATTCCATTCCATTCCATTCCATTCCGTTCCGTTCAACTCGGTTACATTCCATTCAATTACATTCCATTCCGTTCTACTCGGTTACATTCCATTCCATTCCATTCCATTCCATTCCAATCCATTCCATTCCATTACATTCCGTTCTACTCGTGTACATTCCATTCCATTCCATTCCATTCCATTCCATTCCATTCCATTCCATTCCATTCCATTCCATTCCGTTCTACTTTGGTACATTCCATTCCATTCCATTCCATTCCATTCCATTCCATTCCATTCCATTCCATTCCATTCCGTTCTACTCAGGTTGATTCCATTCTATTCCATTCCATTCCATTCCATTCCATTCCATTCCATTCCATTCCAATCCATTCCATTCCATTGAATTCCATTCCATTCCATTCCATGGAATTCCATTCCATTCCATTCCATTCCATGGAATTCCATTCCATTCCATTCCATTCCATGGAATTCCATTCCATTCCATTCCATTCCATGGAATTCCATTCCATTCCATTCCATGGAATTCCATTCCATTCCATTCCATGGAATTCCATTCCATTCCATTCCATTCCATTCCATTCCATTCCATTCCATGGAATTCCATTCCATGGAATTCCATTCCATTCCATTCCATGGAATTCCATTCCATTCCATTCCATGGAATTCCATTCCATTCCATTCCATTCCATTCCATGGAATTCCATTCCATTCCATTCCATTCCATTGAATTCCATTCCGTTCCATTCCATTCCATTGAATTCCATTCCATTCCATTCCATTCCATTCCATTCCATTCCATTCCATTGAATTCCGTTCCATTCCATTCCATTCCATTCCATTCCATCCCATTCCATTCCATTCCATTTCATTCCGTTCTACTCGGGTTGATTCCATTCTATTCCATTCCATTCCATTCGATCCCATTTGATTCCATTCGATTCCATTCAATTCCATTCGATTCCATTCCATTCCACTCCATTCCATTCCATTGAATTCCATTCCATTCCATTCCATTCCATTCCATGGAATTCCATTCCATTCCATTCCATTCCATTCCATTCCATAGAATTCCATTCCATTCCATTCCATTCCATTGAATTCCGTTCCATTCCATTCCATTCCGTTCCGTTCCGTTCCGTTCCGTTCCGTTGCGTTCCGTTCCGTTCCGTTGTGTTCCGTTCCGTTCTACTCGGGTTGATTCCATTCTATTCCATTCCATTCCAATCCATTCCATTCCATTCCATCGAATTCCATTCCATTCCATTCCATTCCATTCCATTCCATTCCATTCCATTGAATTCCATTCCATTCCATTCCATTCCATGGAATTCCGTTCCATTCCATTCCATTCCGTTCCGTTCCGTCCCGTTCCGTTCCGTTCCGTTCCATTGCGTTCCGCTCCGTTCTACTCGGGTTGATTCCATTCTATTCCATTCCATTCCATTCGATTCCATTCGATTCCATTCGATTCCACTCCATTCCATTCCATAGAATTCCATTCCATTCCATTCCATTCCATGGAATTCCATTCCATTCCATTCCATTCCATTGAATTCCATTCCATTCCATTCCATTCCATTGAATTCCATTCCATTCCATTCCATAACATTCCATTCCATTCCATTCCATTCCATTCCATTCCGTTCCATTCCATTCTACTGTTGTCCATTCCATTCCATTCCATTCCATTCCATTCCATTCCATTCCATTCCATTCCATTCCTTTCCATTCCATTGCATTCCATTGCATTCCATTCCATTCCATTCCATTCCTTTCCATTCCATTCCATTCCATTCCATTCCATTCCATTCCATTGAATTCCATTCCATTCCGTTGAATTCCATTCCATTCCATTCCATTCCATTGAATTCCGTTCCATTCCATTCCATTCCATTCCATTCCATTCCATAGAATTCCATTCCATTCTATTCCATAGAATTCCGTTCCGTTCCATTCCATTCCATTCCATTCCATTCCATTCCATTCCATTCCATTGAATTCCATTCCATTCCATTCCATTCCATTCCATTGAATTCCATTCCATTGAATTCCATTCCATTCCATTCCATTCCATTCCATTCCATTCCATTCCATTCTACTGGTGTCCATTCCATTCCATTCCATTCCATTCCATTCCATTCCATTCCATTCCTTTCCATTCCATTGCATTCCATTGCATTCCGTTCCATTCCATTCCATTCCATTCCTTTCCGTTCCGCTCCGTTCCGTTCCGTTCCGTTGCGTTCCGCTCCGTTCTACTCGGGTTGATTCCATTCTATTCCATTCCATTCCATTCGATCCCATTCGATTCCATTCGATTCCATTCGATTCCATTCGATTCCACTCCATTCCATTCCATAGAATTCCATTCCATTCCATTCCATTTGAATTCCATTCCATTCCATTCCATTCCATTCTATTCCATTCCATTCCATTCCATTCCATTCCATTCCATTCCATTCCATTCCATTCTACTCGGGTTTGCATTCTATTCCATTCGATTCCATTCGATTCCATTCGATTCCATTCCATTCCATTCCATTCCATTCCATTCCATTCCATTCCATTCCATTCCATTGAATTCCATTCCATTCCATTCCATTCCATTCCGTTGAATTCCATTCCATTCCATTCCATTCCATTCCAATCCATTCCATTCCATTCCATAGAATTCCATTCCATTCCATTCCATTCCATTCCATTCCATTGAATTCCATTCCATTCCATTCCATAGAATTCCATTCCATTCCATTCCATTCCATTGAATTCCATTCCATTCCATTCCATTCCATTCCATTCCATTCCATTCCATTCTACTGGTGTCCATTCCATTCCATTCCATTCCATTCCATTCCATTCCATTCCATTCCATTCCTTTCCATTCCATTGCATTCCACTGCATTCCATTCCATTCCATTCCATTCCATTCCATTCCACTCCACTCCACTCCACTCCACTCCATTCCACTCCACTCCACTCCGGTACATTCCATTCCATTCCATTCCATTCCATTCCATTCCGTGCTTCTCAGGTACATTCCGTTCCGTTCCATTCCATTCCATTCCATTCCATTCCATTCCGTTCCAGTGCACTCTACTCCACTCCACTCCACTCCACTCCACTCCGGTACATTCCATTCCATTCCATTCCATTCCATTCCATTCCATTTCCATTCCCGTTCCATTTCCATTCCCGTTCCATTTCCATTCCCGTTCCGTTACCATTCCCGTTCCATTTCCGTTCCCGTTCCGTTTCCGTTCCCGTTCCATTTCCGTTCTCGTTCCGTTTCCGTTCCCGTTCCATTTCCATTCCCGTTCCATTTCCGTTCCCGTTCCATTTCCATTCCCGTTCCATTTCCATTCCCTTTCCATTTCCATTTCATTCCATTCCGTTCTGCTCGGGTACATTCCATTCCATTCCATTGCATTCCATTCCGTTCTGCTCCTGTCCATTCCATTCCATTCCATTCCGTTCCATTCCGTTCTACTCGGGTAGATTCCATTCCATTCCATTCCATTCCATTCCATTCCATTCCATTCCATTCCATTCCATTCCATTCCATTCTACTGGTGTCCATTCCATTCCATTCCATTCCATTCCATTCCATTCCATTCCATTCCATTACATTCCATTCCATTCCGTTCCGTTCCGTTCTACTCGGTTACATTCCATTCAATTCCATTCCATTCCGTTCTACTCGGGTAGATTCCATTCCATTCCATTCCATTCCTTTCCATTCCATTGCATTCGATTGCATTGCATTGCACTCAATTCCATTCCATTCCATTCCATTCCATTCCATTCCATTCCATTCCATTCCGTTCCGTTCAACCCGGTTACATTCCATTCAATTACATTCCATTCCGTTCTACTCGGTTACATTCCATTCCATTCCATTCCATTCCATTCCAATCCATTCCATTCCATTCCATTCCGTTCTACTCGGGTACATTGCATTCCATTCCATTCCATTCCATTCCATTCCATTCCATTCCATTCCATTCCATTCCATTCCGTTCTACTTTGGTACATTCCATTCCATTCCATTCCATTCCATTCCATTCCATTCCATTCCATTCCATTCCATTCCATTGAATTCCATTCCATTCCATTCCATTCCATTCCATTCCATTCCATTCCATTCTACTGGTGTCCATTCCATTCCATTCCATTCCTTTCCATTCCATTCCATTCCTTTCCATTCCATTGCATTCCATTGCATTCCGTTCCATTCCATTCCATTCCATTCCACTCCACTCCACTCCACTCCACTCCATTCCACTCCACTCCACTCCGGTACATTCCATTCCATTCCATTCCATTCCATTCCATTCCGTGCTTCTCAGGTACATTCCGTTCCGTTCCATTCCATTCCATTCCATTCCATTCCATTCCGTTCCAGTGCACTCTACTCCACTCCACTCCACTCCACTCCACTCCGGTACATTCCATTCCATTCCATTCCGTTCCATTCCATTCCATTGAATTCCATTCCATTCCATTCCATTCCATTCCATTCCATTGAATTCCGTTCCATTCCATTCCATTCCATTCCATTCCATCCCATTCCATTCCATTCCATTTCATTCCGTTCTACTCGGGTTGATTCCATTCTATTCCATTCCATTCCATTCGATCCCATTTGATTCCATTCGATTCCATTCAATTCCATTTGATTCCATTCCATTCCACTCCTTTCCATTCCATTGAATTCCATTCCATTCCATTCCATAGAATTCCATTCCATTCCATTCCATTCCATTGAATTCCGTTCCATTCCATTCCATTCCGTTCCGTTCCATTCCGTTCCGTTCCGTTCCGTTGCGTTCCGTTCCGTTCCGTTGTGTTCCGTTCCGTTCTACTCGGGTTGATTCCATTCTATTCCATTCCATTCCAATCCATTCCATTCCATTCCATCGAATTCCATTCCATTCCATTCCATTCCATTCCATTGAATTCCATTCCATTCCATTCCATTCCATGGAATTCCGTTCCATTCCATTCCATTCCGTTCGGTTCCGTCCCGTTCCGTTCCGTTCCGTTCCGTTGCGTTCCGCTCCGTTCTACTCGGGTTGATTCCATTCTATTCCATTCCATTCCATTCGATTCCATTCGATTCCATTCGATTCCACTCCATTCCATTCCATAGAAATCCATTCCATTCCATTCCATTCCATGGAATTCCATTCCATTCCATTCCATGGAATTCCATTCCATGGAATTCCATTCCATTCCATTCCATGGAATTCCATTCCATTCCATTCCATTGAATTCCATTCCATTCCATTCCATTCCATTCCATTCCATTCCATTCCATTCCGTTCCATTCCATTCTACTGTTGTCCATTCCATTCCATTCCATTCCATTCCATTCCATTCCATTCCATTCCTTTCCATTCCATTGCATTCCATTGCATTCCATTCCATTCCATTCCATTCCATTCCATTCCATTCCATTCCATTCCATTCCATTCCACTCCACACCACTCCAGTCCACTCCATTCCACTCCACTCCACTCCGGTACATTCCATTCCATTCCATTCCATTCCATTCCATTCCATTCCGTGCTTCTCAGGTACATTCCGTTCCGTTCCATTCCATTCCATTCCACTCCGTTCCAGTGCACTCTACTCCACTCCACTCCACTCCACTCCGGTACATTCCATTCCATTCCATTCCATTCCATTCCATTCCATTTCCATTCCCATTCCATTTCCATTCCCGTTCCATTTCCATTCCCGTTTCTTTTCCATTCCCGTTCCATTTCCATTCCCGTTCCATTACCATTCCCGTTCCATTTCCATTCCCGATCCATTTCCATTCCCGTTCCTTTTCCATTCCCGTTCCATTTCCATTCCTGTTCCGTTACCATTCCCGTTCCATTTCCGTCCCCGTTCCATTTCCGTTCCCGTTCCATTTCCGTTCTCGTTCCGTTTCCATTCCCGTTCCATTTCCATTCCCGTTTCAATTGCGTTCCCGTTCCATTTCCATTCCCGTTCCATTTCCATTCCCTTTCCATTTCCATTTCATTCCTTTCCGTTCTGCTCGGGTACATTCCATTCCATTCCATTGCATTCCATTCCGTTCTGCTCCTGTACATTTCATTCCATTCCATTCCGTTCCATTCCGTTCTACTCGGGTAGATTCCATTCCATTCCATTCCATTCCATTCCATTCCATTCCATTCCATTCCATTCCATTCCATTCCATTCTACTGGTGTCCATTCCATTCCATTCCATTCCATTCTATTGCATTCCATTCCATTCCATTCCATTCCATTCCGTTCCGTTCTACTCGGTTACATTCCATTCAATTCCATTCCATTCCGTTCTACTCGGGTAGATTCCATTCCATTCCATTCCATTCCTTTCCATTCCATTGCATTCCATTGCATTGCATTGCACTCAATTCCATTCCATTCCATTCCATTCCATTCCATTCCATTCCATTCCATTCCGTTCCGTTCAACCCGGTTACATTCCATTCAATTACATTCCATTCTGTTCTACTCGGTTACATTCCATTCCATTCCATTCCATTCCATTCCAATCCATTCCATTCCATTCCATTCCGTTCTACTCGGGTACATTGCATTCCATTCCATTCCATTCCATTCCATTCCATTCCATTCCATTCCATTCCATTCCATTCCATTCCGTTCTACTTTGGTACATTCCATTCCATTCCATTCCATTCCATTCCATTACATTCCATTCCATTCCATTCCGTTCTACTCGGGTTGATTCCATTCTATTCCATTCCATTCCATTCCATTCCATTCCATTCCATTCGATTCCATTCCATTCCATTCCATGGAATTCCATTCCATTCCATTCCATTCCATTGAATTCCATTCCATTCCATTCCATTCCATTCCATTCCATTCCATTCCATTCCATTGAATTCCATTACATTCCATTCCATTCCATTCCATTCCATTCCATTCCATTCTACTGGTGTCCATTCCATTCCATTCCATTCCATTCCATTCCATTCCATTCCATTCCATTCCTTTCCATTCCATTGCATTCCATTGCATTCCGTTCCATTCCATTCCATTCCATTCCACTCCACTCCACTCCACTCCACTCCATTCCACTCCACTCCACTCCGGTACATTCCATTCCATTCCATTCCATTCCATTCCATTCCGTGCTTCTCAGGTACATTCCGTTCCGTTCCATTCCATTCCATTCCATTCCATTCCATTCCGTTCCAGTGCACTCTACTCCACTCCACTCCACTCCACTCCGGTACATTCCATTCCATTCCATTCCATTCCATTCCATTCCATTCCATTTCCATTCCCATTCCATTTCCATTCCCGTTCCATTTCCATTCCCGTTTCTTTTCCATTCCCGTTCCATTTCCATTCCAGTTCCATTACCATTCCCGTTCCATTTCCATTCCCGATCCATTTCCATTCCCGTTCCATTTCCATTCCCGTTCCATTTCCATTCCCGTTCCGTTACCATTCCCGTTCCATTTCCGTTCCCGTTCCGTTTCCGTTCCCGTTCCATTTCCGTTCTCGTTCCGTTTCCGTTCCCGTTCCATTTCCATTCCCGTTCCATTTCCGTTCCCGTTCCATTTCCATTCCCGTTCCATTTCCATTCCCTTTCCATTTCCATTTCATTCCATTCCGTTCTGCTCGGGTACATTCCATTCCATTCCATTGCATTCCATTCCGTTCTGCTCCTGTCCATTCCATTCCATTCCATTCCGTTCCATTCCGTTCTACTCGGGTAGATTCCATTCCATTCCATTCCATTCCATTCCATTCCATTCCATTCCATTCTACTGGTGTCCATTCCATTCCATTCCATTCCATTCCATTCCATTCCATTCCATTGCATTCCATTCCATTCCATTCCATTCCGTTCCGTTCTACTCGATTACATTCCATTCAATTCCATTCCATTCCGTTCTACTCGGGTAGATTCCATTCCATTCCATTCCATTCCTTTCCATTCCATTGCATTCCATTGCATTGCATTGCACTCAATTCCATTCCATTCCATTCCATTCCATTCCATTCCATTCCATTCCGTTCCGTTCAACTCGGTTACATTCCATTCAATTACATTCCATTCCGTTCTACTCGGTTACATTCCATTCCATTCCATTCCATTCCATTCCAATCCATTCCATTCCATTACATTCCGTTCTACTCGTGTACATTCCATTCCATTCCATTCCATTCCATTCCATTCCATTCCATTCCATTCCATTCCATTCCATTCCATTCCGTTCTACTTTGGTACATTCCATTCCATTCCATTCCATTCCATTCCATTCCATTCCATTCCATTCCATTCCGTTCTACTCAGGTTGATTCCATTCTATTCCATTCCATTCCATTTCATTCCATTCCATTCCATTCCATTCCATTCCATTCCAATCCATTCCATTCCATTGAATTCCATTCCATTCCATTCCATTCCATGGAATTCCATTCCATTCCATTCCATTCCATTGAATTCCATTCCGTTCCATTCCATTCCATTGAATTCCATTCCATTCCATTCCATTCCATTCCATTCCATTTCATTCCGTTCTACTCGGGTTGATTCCATTCTATTCCATTCCATTCCATTCGATCCCATTTGATTCCATTCGATTCCATTCAATTCCATTCGATTCCATTCCATTCCACTCCATTCCATTCCATTGAATTCCATTCCATTCCATTCCATTCCATTCCATTCCATGGAATTCCATTCCATTCCATTCCATTCCATTCCATTCCATAGAATTCCATTCCATTCCATTCCATTCCATTGAATTCCGTTCCATTCCATTCCATTCCGTTCCGTTCCGTTCCGTTCCGTTCCATTCCGTTGCGTTCCGTTCCGTTCCGTTGTGTTCCGTTCCGTTCTACTCGGGTTGATTCCATTCTATTCCATTCCATTCCAATCCATTCCATTCCATTCCATCGAATTCCATTCCATTCCATTCCATTCCATTCCATTGAATTCCATTCCATTCCATTCCATTCCATGGAATTCCGTTCCATTCCATTCCATTCCGTTCGGTTCCGTCCCGTTCCGTTCCGTTCCGTTCCGTTGCGTTCCGCTCTGTTCTACTCGGGTTGATTCCATTCTATTCCATTCCATTCCATTCCATTCCATTCGATTCCATTCGATTCCACTCCATTCCATTCCATAGAATTCCATTCCATTCCATTCCATTCCATGGAATTCCATTCCATTCCATTCCATGGAATTCCATTCCATTCCATTCCATTGAATTCCATTCCATTCCATTCCATTCCATTGAATTCCATTCCATTCCATTCCATTCCATTCCATTCCATTCCATTCCATTCCATTCCGTTCCATTCCATTCTACTGTTGTCCATTCCATTCCATTCCATTCCATTCCATTCCATTCCATTCCATTCCATTCCTTTCCATTCCATTGCATTCCATTGCATTCCATTCCATTCCATTCCATTCCATTCCATTCCATTCCATTCCATTCCACTCCACACCACTCCAGTCCACTCCATTCCACTCCACTCCACTCCGGTACATTCCATTCCATTCCATTCCATTCCATTCCATTCCATTCCGTGCTTCTCAGGTACATTCCGTTCCGTTCCATTCCATTCCATTCCATTCCGTTCCAGTGCACTCTATTCCACTCCACTCCACTCCACTCCGGTACATTCCATTCCATTCCATTCCATTCCATTCCATTCCATTTCTATTCCCATTCCATTTCCATTCCCGTTCCATTTCCATTCCCGTTTCTTTTCCATTCCCGTTCCATTTCCATTCCCGTTCCATTACCATTCCCGTTCCATTTCCATTCCCGATCCATTTCCATTCCCGTTCTTTTTCCATTCCCGTTCCATTTCCATTCCTGTTCCGTTACCATTCCCGTTCCATTTCCGTTCCCGTTCCGTTTCCGTTCCCGTTCCATTTCCGTTCTCGTTCCGTTTCCGTTCCCGTTCCATTTCCATTCCCGTTTCAATTGCGTTCCCGTTCCATTTCCATTCCCGTTCCATTTCCATTCCCTTTCCATTTCCATTTCATTCCTTTCCGTTCTGCTCGGGTACATTCCATTCGATTCCATTGCATTCCATTCCGTTCTGCTCCTGTACATTCCATTCCATTCCATTCCGTTCCATTCCGTTCTACTCGGGTAGATTCCATTCCATTCCATTCCATTCCATTCCATTCCATTCCATTCCATTCCATTCCATTCTACTGGTGTCCATTCCATTCCATTCCATTCCATTCCATTCCATTCCATTCCATTGCATTCCATTCCATTCCATTCCATTCCATTCCGTTCCGTTCTACTCGGTTACATTCCATTCAATTCCATTCCATTCCGTTCTACTCGGGTAGATTCCATTCCATTCCATTCCATTCCTTTCCATTCCATTGCATTCCATTGCATTGCATTGCACTCAATTCCATTCCATTCCATTCCATTCCATTCCATTCCATTCCATTCCATTCCATTCCATTACATTCCGTTCCGTTCAACCCGGTTACATTACATTCAATTACATTCCATTCCGTTCTACTCGGTTACATTCCATTCCATTCCATTCCATTCCATTCCAATCCATTCCATTCCATTCCATTCCGTTCTACTCGGGTACATTGCATTCCATTCCATTCCATTCCATTCCATTCCATTCCATTCCATTCCATTCCATTCCATTCCGTTCTACTTTGGTACATTCCATTCCATTCCATTCCATTCCATTCCATTCCATTCCATTCCATTCCGTTCTACTCGGGTTGATTCCATTCTATTCCATTCCATTCCATTCCATTCCATTCCATTCCATTCGATTCCATTCCATTCCATTCCATGGAATTCCATTCCATTCCATTCCATTCCATTGAATTCCATTCCATTCCATTCCATTCCATTCCATTCCATTCCATTCCATTCCATTCCATTCCATTCCATTCCATTCTACTGGTGTCCATTCCATTCCATTCCATTCCATTCCATTCCATTCCTTTCCATTCCATTGCATTCCATTGCATTCCGTTCCATTCCATTCCATTCCATTCCACTCCACTCCACTCCACTCCACTCCATTCCACTCCACTCCACTCCGGTACATTCCATTCCATTCCATTCCATTCCATTCCATTCCGTGCTTCTCAGGTACATTCCGTTCCGTTCCATTCCATTCCATTCCATTCCATTCCATTCCGTTCCAGTGCACTCTACTCCACTCCACTCCACTCCACTCCACTCCGGTACATTCCATTCCATTCCATTCCATTCCATTCCATTTCCATTCCCATTCCATTTCCATTCCCGATCCATTTCCATTCCCGTTCCATTTCCATTCCCGTTCCATTTCCATTCCCGTTCCGTTACCATTCCCGTTCCATTTCCGTTCCCGTTCCGTTTCCGTTCCCGTTCCATTTCCGTTCTCGTTCCGTTTCCGTTCCCGTTCCATTTCCATTCCCGTTCCATTTCCATTCCCGTTCCATTTCCATTCCCGTTCCATTTCCATTCCCTTTCCATTTCCATTTCATTCCATTCCGTTCTGCTCGGGTACATTCCATTCCATTCCATTGCATTCCATTCCGTTCTGCTCCTGTCCATTCCATTCCATTCCATTCCGTTCCATTCCGTTCTACTCGGGTAGATTCCATTCCATTCCATTCCATTCCATTCCATTCCATTCCATTCCATTCCATTCTACTGGTGTCCATTCCATTCCATTCCATTCCATTCCATTCCATTCCATTCCATTCCATTCCATTGCATTCCATTCCATTCCATTCCATTCCGTTCCGTTCTACTCGATTACATTCCATTCAATTCCATTCCATTCCGTTCTACTCGGGTAGATTCCATTCCATTCCATTCCATTCCTTTCCATTCCATTGCATTCCATTGCATTGCATTGCACTCAATTCCATTCCATTCCATTCCATTCCATTCCATTCCATTCCATTCCGTTCCGTTCAACTCGGTTACATTCCATTCAATTACATTCCATTCCGTTCTACTCGGTTACATTCCATTCCATTCCATTCCATTCCATTCCAATCCATTCCATTCCATTACATTCCGTTCTACTCGCGTACATTCCATTCCATTCCATTCCATTCCATTCCATTCCATTCCATTCCATTCCATTCCATTCCGTTCTAATTTGGTACATTCCATTCCATTCCATTCCATTCCATTCCATTCCATTCCATTCCATTCCATTCCATTCCATTCCGTTCTACTCAGGTTGATTCCATTCTATTCCTTTCCATTCCATTTCATTCCATTCCATTCCATTCCATTCCATTCCATTCCAATCCATTCCATTCCATTGAATTCCATTCTATTCCATTCCATTCCATTTCATTCCATTCCATTCCATTCCATTCCATTCCATTCCATTCCATTCCATTCCATTCCATTCCATTCCGTTCTACTCAGGTTGATTCCATTGAATTCCATTCCATTCCATTCCATTCCATTCCATTCCATTCCATTCCATTCCATTGAATTCCGTTCCATTAGATTCCATTCCATTCCATTCCATTCCATTCCATTCCATTCCATGGAATTCCATTCCATTCCATTCCATTCCATTCCATTCCATAGAATTCCATTCCATTCCATTCCATTCCATTGAATTCCGTTCCATTCCATTCCATTCCGTTCCGTTCCGTTCCGTTCCGTTCCGTTGCGTTCCGTTCCGTTCCGTTGTGTTCCGTTCCGTTCTACTCGGGTTGATTCCATTCTATTCCATTCCATTCCAATCCATTGCATTCCATTCCATCGAATTCCATTCCATTCCATTCCATTCCATTCCATTCCATTCCATTCCATTCCGTTCTACTTTGGTACATTCCATTCCATTGCATTCCATTGCATTCCATTCCATTCCATTCCATTCCATTCCGTTCTACTCGGGTTGATTCCATTCTATTCCATTCCATTCCATTCCATTCCATTCCATGGAATTCCATTCCATTCCATTCCATTCCATGGAATTCCATTCCATTCCATTCCATTCCATTGAATTCTATTCCATTCCATTCCATTCCATTCCATTCCATTCCATTCCATTCCATTCCATTCTACTGGTGTCCATTCCATTCCATTCCATTCCATTCCATTCCATTCCATTCCTTTCCATTCCATTGCATTCCATTGCATTCCGTTCCATTCCATTCCATTCCATTCCACTCCACTCCACTCCACTCCACTCCATTCCACTCCACTCCACTCCGGTACATTCCATTCCATTCCATTCCATTCCATTCCATTCCGTGCTTCTCAGGTACATTCCGTTCCGTTCCATTCCATTCCATTCCATTCCATTCCATTCCGTTCCAGTGCACTCTACTCCACTCCACTCCACTCCACTCCACTCCGGTACATTCCATTCCATTCCATTCCATTCCATTCCATTCCATTTCCATTCCCATTCCATTTCCATTCCCGTTCCATTTCCATTCCCGTTTCTTTTCCATTCCCGTTCCATTTCCATTCCAGTTCCATTACCATTCCCGTTCCATTTCCATTCCCGATCCATTTCCATTCCCGTTCCATTTCCATTCCCGTTCCATTTCCATTCCCGTTCCGTTACCATTCCCGTTCCATTTCCGTTCCCGTTCCGTTTCCGTTCCCGTTCCATTTCCGTTCTCGTTCCGTTTCCGTTCCCGTTCCATTTCCATTCCCGTTCCATTTCCGTTCCCGTTCCATTTCCATTCCCGTTCCATTTCCATTCCCTTTCCATTTCCATTTCATTCCATTCCGTTCTGCTCGGGTACATTCCATTCCATTCCATTGCATTCCATTCCGTTCTGCTCCTGTCCATTCCATTCCATTCCATTCCGTTCCATTCCGTTCTACTCGGGTAGATTCCATTCCATTCCATTCCATTCCATTCCATTCCATTCCATTCTACTGGTGTCCATTCCATTCCATTCCATTCCATTCCATTCCATTCCATTCCATTGCATTCCATTCCATTCCATTCCATTCCGTTCCGTTCTACTCGATTACATTCCATTCAATTCCATTCCATTCCGTTCTACTCGGGTAGATTCCATTCCATTACATTCCATTCCTTTCCATTCCATTGCATTCCATTGCATTGCATTGCACTCAATTCCATTCCATTCCATTCCATTCCATTCCATTCCATTCCATTCCATTCCGTTCCGTTCAACTCGGTTACATTCCATTCAATTACATTCCATTCCGTTCTACTCGGTTACATTCCATTCCATTCCATTCCATTCCATTCCAATCCATTCCATTCCATTACATTCCGTTCTACTCGTGTACATTCCATTCCATTCCATTCCATTCCATTCCATTCCATTCCATTCCATTCCATTCCATTCCATTCCGTTCTACTTTGGTACATTCCATTCCATTCCATTCCATTCCATTCCATTCCATTCCATTCCATTCCATTCCATTCCATTCCGTTCTACTCAGGTTGATTCCATTCTATTCCATTCCATTCCATTTCATTCCATTCCATTCCATTCCATTCCATTCCATTCCAATCCATTCCATTCCATTGAATTCCATTCCATTCCATTCCATTCCATGGAATTCCATTCCATTCCATTCCATTCCATGGAATTCCATTCCATTCCATTCCATTCCATGGAATTCCATTCCATTCCATTCCATTCCATTCCATTCCATTCCATTCCATTCCATTGAATTCCATTCCGTTCCATTCCATTCCATTGAATTCCATTCCATTCCATTCCATTCCATTCCATTCCGTTCCATTCCATTGAATTCCGTTCCATTCCATTCCATTCCATTCCATTCCATCCCATTCCATTCCATTCCATTTCATTCCGTTCTACTCGGGTTGATTCCATTCTATTCCATTCCATTCCATTCGATCCCATTTGATTCCATTTGATTCCATTCAATTCCATTCGATTCCATTCCATTCCACTCCATTCCATTCCATTGAATTCCATTCCATTCCATTCCATTCCATTCCATTCCATTCCATGGAATTCCATTCCATTCCATTCCATTCCATTCCATTCCATAGAATTCCATTCCATTCCATTCCATTCCATTGAATTCCGTTCCATTCCATTCCATTCCGTTCCGTTCCGTTCCGTTCCGTTCCGTTCCGTTGCGTTCCGTTCCGTTCCGTTGTGTTCCGTTCCGTTCTACTCGGGTTGATTCCATTCTATTCCATTCCATTCCAATCCATTCCATTCCATTCCATCGAATTCCATTCCATTCCATTCCATTCCATTCCATTGAATTCCATTCCATTCCATTCCATTCCATGGAATTCCGTTCCATTCCATTCCATTCCGTTCGGTTCCGTCCCGTTCCGTTCCGTTCCGTTCCGTTGCGTTCCACTCCGTTCTACTCGGGTTGATTCCATTCTATTCCATTCCATTCCATTCGATTCCATTCGATTCCATTCGATTCCACTCCATTCCATTCCATAGAATTCCATTCCATTCCATTCCATTCCATGGAATTCCATTCAATTCCATTCCATGGAATTCCATTCCATTCCTTTCCATTGAATTCCATTCCATTCCATTCCATTCCATTGAATTCCATTCCATTCCATTCCATTCCATTCCATTCCATTCCATTCCATTCCATTCCGTTCCATTCCATTCTACTGTTGTCCATTCCATTCCATTCCATTCCATTCCATTCCATTCCATTCCTTTCCATTCCATTGCATTCCATTGCATTCCATTCCATTCCATTCCATTCCATTCCATTCCATTCCATTCCATTCCATTCCACTCCACACCACTCCAGTCCACTCCATTCCACTCCACTCCACTCCGGTACATTCCATTCCATTCCATTCCATTCCATTCCATTCCATTCCGTGCTTCTCAGGTACATTCCGTTCCGTTCCATTCCATTCCATTCCATTCCGTTCCAGTGCACTCTACTCCACTCCACTCCACTCCACTCCGGTACATTCCATTCCATTCCATTCCATTCCATTCCATTCCATTTCCATTCCCATTCCATTTCCATTCCCGTTCCATTTCCATTCCCGTTTCTTTTCCATTCCCGTTCCATTTCCATTCCCGTTCCATTACCATTCCCGTTCCATTTCCATTCCCGATCCATTTCCATTCCCGTTCCTTTTCCATTCCCGTTCCATTTCCATTCCTGTTCCGTTACCATTCCCGTTCCATTTCCGTTCCCGTTCCGTTTCCGTTCCCGTACCATTTCCGTTCTCGTTCCGTTTCCGTTCCCGTTCCATTTCCATTCCCGTTTCAATTGCGTTCCCGTTCCATTTCCATTCCCGTTCCATTTCCATTCCCTTTCCATTTCCATTTCATTCCTTTCCGTTCTGCTCGGGTACATTCCATTCCATTCCATTGCATTCCATTCCGTTCTGCTGCTGTACATTTCATTCCATTCCATTCCGTTCCATTCCGTTCTACTCGGGTAGATTCCATTCCATTCCATTCCATTCCATTCCATTCTATTCCATTCCATTCCATTCCATTCTACTGGTGTCCATTCCATTCCATTCCATTCCATTCCATTCCATTCTATTGCATTCCATTCCATTCCATTCCATTCCATTCCGTTCCGTTCTACTCGGTTACATTCCATTCAATTCCATTCCATTCCGTTCTACTCGGGTAGATTCCATTCCATTCCATTCCATTCCTTTCCATTCCATTGCATTCCATTGCATTGCATTGCACTCAATTCCATTCCATTCCATTCCATTCCATTCCATTCCATTCCATTCCATTCCGTTCCGTTCAACCCGGTTACATTCCATTCAATTACATTCCATTCCGTTCTACTCGGTTACATTCCATTCCATTCCATTCCATTCCATTCCAATCCATTCCATTCCATTCCATTCCGTTCTACTCGGGTACATTGCATTCCATTCCATTCCATTCCATTCCATTCCATTCCATTCCATTCCATTCCATTCCATTCCATTCCATTCCATTCCGTTCTACTTTGGTACATTCCATTCCATTCCATTCCATTCCATTCCATTCCATTCCATTACATTACATTCCATTCCATTCCATTCCGTTCTACTCGGGTTGATTCCATTCAATTCAATTCCATTCCATTCCATTCCATTCCATTCCATTCGATTCCATTCCATTCCATTCCATGGAATTCCATTCCATTCCATTCCATTCCATTGAATTCCATTCCATTCCATTCCATTCCATTCCATTCCATTCCATTCCATTCCATTCCATTCCATTGAATTCCATTCCATTCCATTCCATTCCATTCCATTCCATTCCATTCCATTCCATTCTACTGGTGTCCATTCCATTCCATTCCATTCCATTCCATTCCATTCCATTCCATTCCTTTCCATTCCATTGCATTCCATTGCATTCCGTTCCATTCCATTCCATTCCATTCCACTCCACTCCACTCCACTCCACTCCATTCCACTCCACTCCACTCCGGTACATTCCATTCCATTCCATTCCATTCCATTCCATTCCGTGCTTCTCAGGTACATTCCGTTCCGTTCCATTCCATTCCATTCCATTCCATTCCATTCCGTTCCAGTGCACTCTACTCCACTCCACTCCACTCCACTCCACTCCGGTACATTCCATTCCATTCCATTCCATTCCATTCCATTCCATTCCATTTCCATTCCCATTCCATTTCCATTCCCGTTCCATTTCCATTCCCGTTTCTTTTCCATTCCCGTTCCATTTCCATTCCAGTTCCATTACCATTCCCGTTCCATTTCCATTCCCGATCCATTTCCATTCCCGTTCCATTTCCATTCCCGTTCCATTTCCATTCCCGTTCCGTTACCATTCCCGTTCCATTTCCGTTCCCGTTCCGTTTCCGTTCCCGTTCCATTTCCGTTCTCGTTCCGTTTCCGTTCCCGTTCCATTTCCATTCCCGTTCCATTTCCGTTCCCGTTCCATTTCCATTCCCGTTCAATTTCCATTCCCTTTCCATTTCCATTTCATTCCATTCCGTTCTGCTCGGGTACATTCCATTCCATTCCATTGCATTCCATTCCGTTCTGCTCCTGTCCATTCCATTCCATTCCATTCCGTTCCATTCCGTTCTACTCGGGTAGATTCCATTCCATTCCATTCCATTCCATTCCATTCTACTGGTGTCCATTCCATTCCATTCCATTCCATTCCATTCCATTCCACTGAATTCCATTCCATTCCATTCCATTCCATTCCATTCCATTCCATTCCATTCCATTCCATTCCATTCGATTCCATTCGATTCCATTCCATTCCATTCCATTGAATTCCATTCCATTCCATTCCATTCCATTCCATTCCATTCCATTCCATTCCATTCCATTGAATTCCATTCCATTCCATTCCATTCCATTCCATTCCATTCCATTCCATTCCTTTCCATTGAATTCCATTCCATTCCACTCCATTCCATTCCATTGAATTCCATTCCATTCCATTCCATTCCATTGAATTCCATTCCATTCCATTCCATTCCATTCCATTCCATTGAATTCCTTTCCATTCCATTCCATTCCATTCCATTCCATTCCATTCCATTCCGTTCTACTCGGGTTGATTCCATTCTATTCCATTCCATTCCATTCGATTCCAATCGATTCCATTCGATTCCATTCGACTCCATTCGATTCCATTCCGTTCCATTCCATGGAATTCCATTCTATTCCATTCCATTGAATTCAATTCCATTCCATTTAATTCCATTCCATTCCATTCCATTCCATTGAATTCCTTTCCATTCCATTCCATTCCGTTCCTTTCCGTTCCATTCCGTTGCGTTCCGTTCCGTTCTACTCGGTTGATTCCATTCTATTCCATTCCATTCCATTCGATTCCATTCGATTCCATTCGATTCCATTCGATTCCATTCGATTCCATTCCATTGCATTCCATTGAATTCCATTCCATTCCATTCCATTGAATTCCATTCCATTCCATTCCATTCCATTGAATTCCATTGAATTCCATTCCATTGAATTCCATTCCATTCCATTCCATTCCATTCTATTGAATTCCATTCCATTCCATTCCATTCCATTCCATTCCATTGAATTCCATTGAATTCCATTCCATTGAATTCCATTCCATTCCATTCCATTCCATTCCATTCCATTACATAGAATTCCATTCCATTCCATTCCATTCCATTCCATTCCATTCCATTCCATTCCATTCCACTCCATTCCATTCCACTCCACTCCACTCCACTCCACTCCAGTCCACTCCACTCCACTCTTTTCCATTCCTTTCCATTCCATTGAATTCCATTGAATTCCATTGAATTCCATTCCATTCCATTCCTTTCCATTCCATTCCGTTCTACTCGGGTTGATTCCATTCTATTCCATTCCATTCCATTCGATTCCATTCGATTCCTTTCGATTCCATTCCATTCCATTCCATTCTATTGCATTGAATTCCATTCCATTCCATTCCATTCCTTTCCATTCCATTCCATTCCATTCCATTCCATTGAATTCCATTCCATTCCATTCCATTCCATTCCATTGAATTCCATTCCATTCCATTCCATTCCATTCCATTCCATTACATTCCATTCCATTCCATTCCGTTCTACTCGGGTTGATTCCATTCTATTCCATTCCATTCCATTCCATTCCATTCCATTCCATTCCATTCCATTCCAATCGATTCCATTCCATTCCATTCCATTCGATTCCATTCCATTCCATTCCATTCCATTCCATTCCATTCCATTGAATTCCGTTCCATTCCATTCCATTCCCTTCCGTTCCGTCCCGTTCCGTTCCGTTCCGTTCCGTTGCGTGCCGTTCCGTTCTACTGAGGTTGATTCCATTCTATTCCATTCCATTCCATTCGATTCCATTCGATTCCAATCGATTCCATTCGATTGCATTCGATTCCATTCGTTGCCATTCCATTCCATTCCATTCCATTCCATTGAATTCCATTCCATTCCATTCCATTCCATTCCAATCCATTCCATTCCATTCCATTCCATTCCATTGAATTCCATTCCGTTCCATTCCATTCCATTCCATTCCATTGAATTCCATTCCATTCCATTCCATTCCTTTCCGTTCCTTTGAATTCCATTCCATTCCATTCCATTCCATTCCATTGAATTCCATTCCATTCCATTCCATTGAATTCCATTCCATTCCATTCCATAGAATTCCGTTCAATTCCATTCCATTCCATTCCATTCCATTCCATTCCATTCCATTCCATTCCATAGAATTCCATTCCATTCCATTCCATTCCATTCCATTCCATTGAATTCCATTCCATTCCATTCCATTCCATTCCATTCCATTCCATTGAATTCCATTCCATTCCATAGAATTCCATTCCATTCCATTCCATTCCATTGAATTCCGTTCCTTTCCATTCCATTCCATTCCGTTCCTTTCCGTTCCGTTCCGTTCCGTTCCGTTGCGTTCCGTTCCGTTCCGTTGCGTTCCGTTCCGTTCTACTCGGGTTGATTCCATTCTATTCCATTCCATTCCATTCCATTCCATTCCATTCCATTCCATTCCATTCCATTCCATTCCATTCCATTGAATTCCGTTCCATTCCATTCCATTCCCTTCCGTTCCGTCCCGTTCCGTTCCGTTCCGTTCCGTTGCGTGCCGTTCCGTTCTACTCAGGTTGATTCCATTCTATTCCATTCCATTCCATTCGATTCCATTCAATTCCAATCGATTCCATTCGATTGCATTCGATTCCATTCGTTGCCATTCCATTCCATTCCATTGAATTCCATTCCGTTCCATTCCATTCCATTCCATTCCATTGAATTCCATTCCATTCCATTCCATTCCTTTCCATTCCATTGAATTCCATTCCATTCCATTCCATTCCATTCCATTCCATTCCATCGAATTCCGTTCCATTCCATTCCATTCCATTCCATTCCATTCCATTCCATAGAATTCCATTCCATTCCGTTCCATTCCATTCCATTCCATAGAATTCCATTCCATTCCATTCCATTCCATTCCATTTCATTGATTTCCATTCCATTCCATTCCATTCCATTCCATTCCATAGAATTCCATTCCATTCCATTCCATTCCATTGAATTCCGTTCCATTCCATTCCATTCCGTTCCGTTCCATTCCGTTCTGTTCCGTTGCGTTCCGTTCCGTTCCGTTGTGTTCCGTTCCGTTCTACTCGGGTTGATTCCATTCTATTCCATTCCATTCCAATCCATTCCATTCCATTCCATTGAATTCCATTCCATTCCATTCCATTCCATTCCATTCCATTCCATTCCATGGAATTCCATTCCATTCCATTCCATGGAATTCCGTTCCATTCCATTCCATTCCGTTCCTTTCCATCCCGTTCCGTTCCGTTCCGTTCCGTTGCGTTCCGTTCCGTTCTACTCGGGTTGATTCCATTCTATTCCATTCGATTCCATTCGATTCCATTCGATTCCATTCGATTCCACTCCATTCCATTCCATAGAATTCCATTCCATTCCATTCCATTCCATTGAATTCCATTCCATTCCATTCCATAGAATTCCATTCCATTCCATTCCATTCCATTGAATTCCATTCCATTCCATTCCATTCCATTCCATTCCATTCCATTCCATTCCATTCTACTGGTGTCCATTCCATTCCATTCCATTCCATTCCATTCCATTCCATTCCATTCCTTTCCATTCCATTGCATTCCATTGCATTCCATTCCATTCCATTCCATTCCATTCCACTCCACTCCACTCCACTCCACTCCATTCCACTCCACTCCACTCCGGTACATTCCATTCCATTCCATTCCATTCCATTCCATTCCATTCCATTCCATTCCGTGCTTCTCGGGTACATTCCGTTCCGTTCCATTCCATTCCATTCCATTCCATTCCGTTCCAGTGCACTCTACTCCACTCCACTCCACTCAACTCCACTCCGGTACATTCCATTCCATTCCATTCCATTCCATTCCATTCCATTTCCATTCCCATTCCTTTTCCATTCCCGTTCCATTTCCATTCCCGTTTCTTTTCCATTCCCGTTCCATTTCCATTCCAGTTCCATTACCATTCCCGTTCCATTTCCATTCCCGATCCATTTCCATTCCCGTTCCTTTTCCATTCCCGTTCCATTTCCATTCCCGTTCCGTTACCATTCCCGTTCCATTTCCGTTCCCGTTCCGTTTCCGTTCCCACTCCATTTCCGTTCTCGTTCCGTTTCCGTTCCCGTTCCATTTCCATTCCCGTTCCATTTCCGTTCCCGTTCCATTTCCATTCCCGTTCCATTTCCGTTCCCGTTCCATTTCCATTCCCGTTCTATTTCCATTCCCTTTCCATTTCCATTTCATTCCATTCCATTCTGCTCCGGTACATTCCATTCCATTCCATTGCATTCCATTCCGTTCTGCTCCTGTCCATTCCATTCCATTCCATTCCATTCCAGTCCATTCCATTCTACTGGTGTCCATTCCATTCCATTCCATTCCATTCCATTCCATTCCATTCCATTCCATTCCATTCCATTGCATTCCATTCCATTCCATTCCATTCCATTCCGTTCCGTTCTACTCGGTTACATTCCATTCAGTTCCATTCCATTCCGTTCTACTCGGGTAGATTCCATTCCATTCCATTCCATTCCATTCCTTTCCTTTCCATTGCATTCCATTGCATTGCATTGCACTCAATTCCATTCCATTCCATTCCATTCCATTCCATTCCATTCCGTTCCGTTCAACTCGGTTACATTCCATTCAATTACATTCCATTCCGTTCTACTCGGTTACATTCCATTCCATTCCATTCCATTCCATTCCAATCCATTCCATTCCATTAAATTCCGTTCTACTCGGGTACATTCCATTCCATTCCATTCCATTCCATTCCATTCCATTCCATTCCATTCCGTTCTACTTTGGTACATTCCATTCCATTCCATTCCATTCCATTCCATTCCATTACATTCCATTCCATTCCATTCCGTTCTACTCGGGTTGATTCCATTCTATTCCATTCCATTCCATTCCATTCCATTCCATTCCATTCCAATCGATTCCATTCCATTCCATTCCATGGAATTCCATTCCATTCCATTCCATTCCATGGAATTCCATTCCATTCCATTCCATTCCATTCCATTCCATTCCATTCCATTCCATTCCATTCCATTCCATTGAATTCCATTCCATTCCATTCCATTCCATTCCATTGAATTCCATTCCGTTCAATTCCAATCCATTGAATTCCATTCCATTCCATTCCATTCCATTCCATTCCATTCCATTCCATTCCATTCCATTCCATTGAATTCCATTCCATTCCATTCCATTCCATTCCATTCCATTCCATTCCATTCCGTTCTACTCGGGTTGATTCCATTCTATTCCATTCCATTCCATTCGATCCCATTTGATTCCATTCGATTCCATTCAATTCCATTCGATTCCATTCCATTCCACTCCATTCCATTCCATTCAATTCCATTCCATTCC
The DNA here is from genome assembly GCF_029281585.2 of Gorilla gorilla gorilla. Lineage (NCBI taxonomy): Eukaryota > Metazoa > Chordata > Mammalia > Primates > Hominidae > Gorilla > Gorilla gorilla. Next base: position 52,681,624 of record NC_073242.2, read on the forward strand.
ATTCCATTCCATTCCATTCCATTCCATTCCATTCCATTCCATTCCATTGAATTCCATTCCATTCCATTCCATTCCATTCCATTGAATTCCATTCCATTCCATTCCATTCAATTGAATTCCGTTCCATTCCATTCCATTCCGTTCCGTTCCGTCCCGTTCCGTTCCGTTCCGTTCCGTTGCGTTCCGTTCCTCTCTACTCGGGTTGATTAAATTCTATTCCATTCCATTCTATTCGATTCCATTCGATTCCAATCGATTCCATTCGATTCCATTCGATTCCATTGAATTCCATTCCATTCCATTCCATTCCATTGAATTCCGTTGCATTATATTCCATTCCGTTCCGTTCGGTCCCGTTCCGTTCCGTTCCGTTCCGTTGCGTGCCGTTCCGTTCTACTCGGGTTGATTCCATTCCATTCCATTCCATTCCATTCCATTCCATTCCATTCCATTCCATTGAATTCCATTCCATTCCATTCCATTCCATTCCATTCCATTCCATTCCGTTCTACTCGGGTTGATTCCATTCTATGCCATTCCATTCCATTCGATCTCATTCGATTCCATTCGATTCCATTCGATTCCACTCCATTCCATTCCATTGAATTCCATTCCATTCCATTCCATTCCATTGCATTCCTTTGAATTCCATTCCATTCCATTCCATTCCATTCCATTCCATCCCATTCCATTCCATTCCATTCCATTCCATTCCATTCCATTGAATTCCATTCCATTCCATTGAATTCCATTCCATTCCATTCCATTCCATTGAATTCCGTTCCATTCCATTCCATTCCATTCCATTGAATTCCATTCCATTCCTTTCCATAGAATTCCGTTCCATTCCATTCCATTCCATTCCATTCCATTCCATTGAATTCCATTCCATTCCATTCCATTCCTTTCCATTGAATTCCATTCTGTTCCATTCCATTCCTTTGAATTCCGTTCCATTCCATTCCATTCCAATCCTTTCCGTTCCGTTCCGTTCCGTTCCGTTCCGTTGCGTTCCGCTCCGTTCTACTCGGGTTGATTCCATTCTATTCCATTCCATTCCATTCGATCCCATTCGATTCCATTCGATTCCATTCGATTCCATTCGATTCCACTCCATTCCATTCCATAGAATTCCATTCCATTCCATTCCATTTGAATTCCATTCCATTCCATTCCATTCCATTCTATTCCATTCCATCCCATTCCATTCCATTCCATTCCATTCTACTCGGGTTGATTGCATTCTATTCCATTCCATTCCATTCGATTCCATTCGATTCCATTCGATTCCATTCGATTCCATTCGATTCCATTCCATTCCATTCCATTCCATTCCATTCCATTCCATTCCATTGAATTCCATTCCATTCCATTCCATTCCATTCCATGGAATTCCATTCCATTCCATTCCATTCCATTCCATTCCATTCCATTCCATTCCATTCCATTCCATTCCATTGAATTCCATTCCATTCCATAGAATTCCATTCCATTCCATTCCATTCCATTGAATTCCGTTCCTTTCCATTCCATTCCATTCCGTTCCGTTCTGTTCCGTTCCGTTGCGTTCCGTTCCGTTCAACTAGGGTTGATTCCATTCTATTCAATTCCATTCCATTCCATTCTACACGGGTTGATCATTCCATTCCGTTCCGTTCCGTTCCGTTCCGTACCGTTCTACTCGGGTTGATTCCATTCTATTCCATTCCATTCCATTCGATTCCATTCGACTCCATTCCATTCCATTCCATTCCATTCCATTCCATTCCATTCCATTGCATTCCATTCCGCTCCATTCCATTCCATTCCATTCCATTCCATTACATTCCATTCCGTTCCGTTCCGTTCCGTTCCGTTCCGTTCCGTTGCGTTCCATTCCGTTCTACTCGGGTTGATTCCATTCTATTCCATTCCATTCCATTTGACTCCATTCGATTCCATTCCATTCCATTGCATTGAATTCCATTCCATTCCATTCCATTCCATTCCATTCCATTCCACTCCATTGAATTCCATTCCATTCCATTCCATTCCATTCCATTCCATTCCATTCCACTCCATTCCATTCCACTCCACTGCACTCCACTCCACTCCACTCCACTCCATTCCACTCCCTTCCATTCCATAAAATTGAATTCCATTCCATTCCATTCCATTCCATTCCATTCCATTCCATTCCATTCCATTCCACTCCATTCCACTCCACTCCACTCCACTCCACTCCACTCCACTCCATTCCATTCCCTTCCATTCCATTCAATTGAATTGCATTGAATTCCATTCCATTCCATTCCATAACATTTCATTCCATTCCATTCCATTCCATTCCATTCCATTCCATTCCATTCCATTCCATTCCGTTCTACTCGGGTTGATTCCATTCTATTCCATTCCATTCCATTCGATTCCATTCGATTCCATTCCATTCCATTCGATTCCATTCGTTTCCATTCCATTCCATTCCATTCTATTCCATTGAATTCCATTCCATTCCATTCCATTCCATTCCATTCCATTGCATTCCATTCCATTGAATTCCATTGAATTCCATTCCATTGAATTCCATTCCATTCCATTCCATTCCATTCCATTCCATTGAATTCCATTCCATTCCATTCCATTCCATTCCATTCCATTGAATTCCATTCCATTCCATTCCATTCCATGGAATTCCGTTCCATTCCATTCCATTCCGTTCCGTTCCGTCCCGTTCCGTTCCGTTCCGTTCCGTTGCGTTCCGTTCCGTTCTACTCGGGTTGATTCCATTCTATTCCATTCCATTCCATTCGATTCCATTCGATTCCATTCGATTCCACTCCATTCCATTCCATAGAATTCCATACCATTCCATTCCATTCCATTGAATTCCATTCCATTCCATTCCATTGAATTCCTTTCCATTCCATTCCATTCCATTGAATTCCATTCCATTCCATTCCATTCCATTCCATTCCATTCCATTCCATTCTACTGGTGTCCATTCCATTCCATTCCATTCCATTCCATTCCATTCCATTCCATTCCAATCCATTCCATTCCATTCCATAGAATTCCATTCCATTCCATTCCATTCCATTCCATTCCATTGAATTCCATTCCATTCCATTCCATAGAATTCCATTCCATTCCATTCCATTCCATTGAATTCCATTCCATTCCATTCCATTCCATTCCATTCCATTCCATTCCATTCCATTCCATTCTACTGGTGTCCAATCCATTCCATTCCATTCCATTCCATTCCATTCCATTCCATTCCTTTCCATTCCATTGCATTCCACTGCATTCCATTCCATTCCATTCCATTCCATTCCACTCCACTCCACTCCACTCCACTCCATTCCACTCCACTCCACTCCGGTACATTCCATTCCATTCCATTCCATTCCATTCCATTCCATTCCGTGCTTCTCAGGTACATTCCGTTCCGTTCCATTCCATTCCATTCCATTCCATTCCATTCCATTCCGTTCCAGTGCACTCTACTCCACTCCACTCCACTCCACTCCACTCCGGTACATTCCATTCCATTCCATTCCATTCCATTCCATTCCATTTCCATTCCCATTCCATTTCCATTCCCGTTCCATTTCCATTCCCGTTTCTTTTCCATTCCCGTTCCATTTCCATTCCAGTTCCATTACCATTCCCGTTCCATTTCCATTCCCGATCCATTTCCATTCCCGTTCCATTTCCATTCCCGTTCCATTTCCATTCTCGTTCCGTTACCATTCCCGTTCCATTTCCGTTCCCGTTCCGTTTCCGTTCCCGTTCCATTTCCGTTCTCGTTCCGTTTCCGTTCCCGTTCCATTTCCATTCCCGTTCCATTTCCGTTCCCGTACCATTTCCATTCCCGTTCCATTTCCATTCCCTTTCCATTTCCATTTCATTCCATTCCGTTCTGCTCGGGTACATTCCATTCCATTCCATTGCATTCCATTCCGTTCTGCTCCTGTCCATTCCATTCCATTCCATTCCGTTCCATTCCGTTCTACTCGGGTAGATTCCATTCCATTCCATTCCATTCCATTCCATTCCATTCCATTCCATTCTACTGGTGTCCATTCCATTCCATTCCATTCCATTCCATTCCATTCCATTCCATTGCATTCCATTCCATTCCATTCCATTCCGTTCCGTTCTACTCGATTACATTCCATTCAATTCCATTCCATTCCGTTCTACTCGGGTAGATTCCATTCCATTCCATTCCATTCCTTTCCATTCCATTGCATTCCATTGCATTGCATTGCACTCAATTCCATTCCATTCCATTCCATTCCATTCCATTCCATTCCATTCCGTTCCGTTCAACTCGGTTACATTCCATTCAATTACATTCCATTCCGTTCTACTCGGTTACATTCCATTCCATTCCATTCCATTCCATTCCAATCCATTCCATTCCATTCCATTCCGTTCTACTCGTGTACATTCCATTCCATTCCATTCCATTCCATTCCATTCCATTCCATTCCATTCCATTCCGTTCTACTTTGGTACATTCCATTCCATTCCATTCCATTCCATTCCATTCCATTCCATTCCATTCCATTCCATTCCGTTCTACTCAGGTTGATTCCATTCTATTCCATTCCATTCCATTTCATTCCATTCCATTCCATTCCATTCCATTCGATTCCATTCCATTCCATTCCATGGAATTCCATTCCATTCCATTCCATTCCATGGAATTCCATTCCATTCCATTCCATTCCATGGAATTCCATTCCATTCCATTCCATTCCATTCCATTCCATTCCATTCCATTCCATTGAATTCCATTCCGTTCCATTCCATTCCATTGAATTCCATTCCATTCCATTCCATTCCATTCCATTCCATTCCATTCCATTCCATTGAATTCCGTTCCATTCCATTCCATTCCATTCCATTCCATCCCATTCCATTCCATTCCATTCCATTCCGTTCTACTCGGGTTGATTCCATTCTATTCCATTCCATTCCATTCGATCCCATTTGATTCCATTCGATTCCATTCAATTCCATTCCATTCCATTCCATTCCATTCCATTCCATGGAATTCCATTCCATTCCATTCCATTCCATTCCATTCCATTCCATTCCATAGAATTCCATTCCATTCCATTCCATTCCATTGAATTCCGTTCCATTCCATTCCGTTCCGTTCCGTTCCGTTCCGTTCCGTTCCGTTGCGTTCCGTTCCGTTTCGTTGTGTTCCGTTCCGTTCTACTCGGGTTAATTCCATTCTATTCCATTCCATTCCAATCCATTCCATTCCATTCCATCGAATTCCATTCCATTCCATTCCATTCCATTCCATTCCATGGAATTCCGTTCCATTCCATTCCATTCCGTTCCGTTCCGTCCCGTTCCGTTCCGTTCCGTTCCGTTGCGTTCCGCTCCGTTCTACTCGGGTTGATTCCATTCTATTCCATTCCATTCCATTCGATTCCATTCAATTCCATTCGATTCCACTCCATTCCATTCCATAGAATTCCATTCCATTCCATTCCATTCCATTGAATTCCATTCCATTCCATTCCATTCCATTGAATTCCATTCCATTCCATTCCATTCCATTGAATTCCATTCCATTCCATTCCATTCCATTCCATTCCATTCCATTCCATTCCATTCTACTGTTGTCCATTCCATTCCATTCCATTCCATTCCATTCCATTCCATTCCATTCCATTCCATTCCTTTCCATTCCATTGCATTCCATTGCATTCCATTCCATTCCATTCCATTCCATTCCATTCCATTCCATTCCATTCCATTCCACTCCACACCACTCCAGTCCACTCCATTCCACTCCACTCCACTCCGGTACATTCCATTCCATTCCATTCCATTCCATTCCATTCCATTCCATTCCGTGCTTCTCAGGTACATTCCGTTCCGTTCCATTCCATTCCATTCCATTCCATTCCGTTCCAGTGCACTCTACTCCACTCCACTCCACTCCACTCCGGTACATTCCATTCCATTCCATTCCATTCCATTCCATTCCATTTCCATTCCCATTCCATTTCCATTCCCGTTCCATTTCCATTCCCGTTTCTTTTCCATTCCCGTTCCATTTCCGTTCCCGTTCCGTTTCCGTTCCCGTTCCATTTCCGTTCTCGTTCCGTTTCCGTTCCCGTTCCATTTCCATTCCCGTTTCAATTGCGTTCCCGTTCCATTTCCATTCCCGTTCCATTTCCATTCCCTTTCCATTTCCATTTCATTCCTTTCCGTTCTGCTCGGGTACATTCCATTCCATTCCATTGCATTCCATTCCGTTCTGCTCCTGTACATTCCATTCCATTCCATTCCGTTCCATTCCGTTCTACTCGGGTAGATTCCATTCCATTCCATTCCATTCCATTCCATTCCATTCCATTCCATTCCATTCCATTCCATTCTACTGGTGTCCATTCCATTCCATTCCATTCCATTCCATTCCATTCCATTCCATTCCATTGCATTCCATTCCATTCCATTCCATTCCATTCCGTTCCGTTCTACTCGGTTACATTCCATTCAATTCCATTCCATTCCGTTCTACTCGGGTAGATTCCATTCCATTCCATTCCATTCCTTTCCATTCCATTGCATTCCATTGCATTGCATTGCACTCAATTCCATTCCATTCCATTCCATACCATTCCATTCCATTCCATTCCATTCCGTTCTGTTCAACCCGGTTACATTCCATTCAATTACATTCCATTCGGTTCTACTCGGTTACATTCCATTCCATTCCATTCCATTCCATTCCAATCCATTCCATTCCATTCCATTCCGTTCTACTCGGGTACATTGCATTCCATTCCATTCCATTCCATTCCATTCCATTCCATTCCATTCCATTCCGTTCTACTTTGGTACATTCCATTCCATTCCATTCCATTCCATTCCATTACATTCCATTCCATTCCATTCCGTTCTACTCGGGTTGATTCCATTCTATTCCATTCCATTCCATTCCATTCCATTCCATTCCATTCCATTCCATTCCATTCCATGGAATTCCATTCCATTCCATTCCATTCCATGGAATTCCATTCCATTCCATTCCATTCCATGGAATTCCATTCCATTCCATTCCATTCCATTCCATTCCATTCCATTCCATTCCATTGAATTCCATTCCATTCCATTCCATTCCATTCCATTCCATTCCATTCCATTCCATTCTACTGGTGTCCATTCCATTCCATTCCATTCCATTCCATTCCATTCCATTCCTTTCCATTCCATTGCATTCCATTGCATTCCGTTCCATTCCATTCCATTCCATTCCACTCCACTCCACTCCACTCCACTCCATTCCACTCCACTCCACTCCGGTACATTCCATTCCATTCCATTCCATTCCATTCCATTCCGTGCTTCTCAGGTACATTCCGTTCCGTTCCATTCCATTCCATTCCATTCCATTCCATTCCGTTCCAGTGCACTCTACTCCACTCCACTCCACTCCACTCCACTCCGGTACATTCCATTCCATTCCATTCCATTCCATTCCATTCCATTCCATTTCCATTCCCATTCCATTTCCATTCCCGTTCCATTTCCATTCCCGTTTCTTTTCCATTCCCGTTCCATTTCCATTCCAGTTCCATTACCATTCCCGTTCCATTTCCATTCCCGATCCATTTCCATTCCCGTTCCATTTCCATTCCCGTTCCATTTCCATTCCCGTTCCGTTACCATTCCCGTTCCATTTCCGTTCCCGTTCCGTTTCCGTTCCCGTTCCATTTCCGTTCTCGTTCCGTTTCCGTTCCCGTTCCATTTCCATTCCCGTTCCATTTCCGTTCCCGTTCCATTTCCATTCCCGTTCCATTTCCATTCCCTTTCCATTTCCATTTCATTCCATTCCGTTCTGCTCGGGTACATTCCATTCCATTCCATTGCATTCCATTCCGTTCTGCTCCTGTCCATTCCATTCCATTCCATTCCGTTCCATTCCGTTCTACTCGGGTAGATTCCATTCCATTCCATTCCATTCCATTCCATTCCATTCCATTCCATTCTACTGGTGTCCATTCCATTCCATTCCATTCCATTCCATTCCATTCCATTCCATTCCATTGCATTCCATTCCATTCCATTCCATTCCGTTCCGTTCTACTCGATTACATTCCATTCAATTCCATTCCATTCCGTTCTACTCGGGTAGATTCCATTCCATTCCATTCCATTCCTTTCCATTCCATTGCATTCCATTGCATTGCATTGCACTCAATTCCATTCCATTCCATTCCATTCCATTCCATTCCATTCCATTCCGTTCCGTTCAACTCGGTTACATTCCATTCAATTACATTCCATTCCGTTCTACTCGGTTACATTCCATTCCATTCCATTCCGTTCCATTCCAATCCATTCCATTCCATTACATTCCGTTCTACTCGTGTACATTCCATTCCATTCCATTCCATTCCATTCCATTCCATTCCATTCCATTCCATTCCATTCCGTTCTACTTTGGTACATTCCATTCCATTCCATTCCATTCCATTCCATTCCATTCCATTCCATTCCATTCCATTCCATTCCATTCCATTCCGTTCTACTCAGGTTGATTCCATTCTATTCCATTCCATTCCATTTCATTCCATTCCATTCCATTCCATTCCAATCCATTCCATTCCATTGAATTCCATTCCATTCCATTCCATTCCATGGAATTCCATTCCATTCCATTCCATTCCATGGAATTCCATTCCATTCCATTCCATTCCATTCCATTCCATTCCACTCCACACCACTCCAGTCCACTCCATTCCACTCCACTCCACTCCGGTACATTCCATTCCATTCCATTCCATTCCATTCCATTCCATTCCGTGCTTCTCAGGTACATTCCGTTCCGTTCCATTCCATTCCATTCCATTCCATTCCGTTCCAGTGCACTCTACTCCACTCCACTCCACTCCACTCCGGTACATTCCATTCCATTCCATTCCATTCCATTCCATTCCATTTCCATTCCCATTCCATTTCCATTCCCGTTCCATTTCCATTCCCGTTTCTTTTCCATTCCCGTTCCATTTCCATTCCCGTTCCATTACCATTCCCGTTCCATTTCCATTCCCGATCCATTTCCATTCCCGTTCCTTTTCCATTCCCGTTCCATTTCCATTCCTGTTCCGTTACCATTCCCGTTCCATTTCCGTTCCCGTTCCGTTTCCGTTCCCGTTCCATTTCCGTTCTCGTTCCGTTTCCGTTCCCGTTCCATTTCCATTCCCGTTTCAATTGCGTTCCCGTTCCATTTCCATTCCCGTTCCATTTCCATTCCCTTTCCATTTCCATTTCATTCCTTTCCGTTCTGCTCGGGTACATTCCATTCCACTCCATTGCATTCCATTCCGTTCTGCTCCTGTACATTCCATTCCATTCCATTCCGTTCCATTCCGTTCTACTCGGGTAGATTCCATTCCATTCCATTCCATTCCATTCCATTCCATTCCATTCCATTCCATTCCATTCTACTGGTGTCCATTCCATTCCATTCCATTCCATTCCATTCCAATCCATTCCATTCCATTCCATTCCATTCCATTCCATTCCATTCCATTGCATTCCATTCCATTCCATTCCATTCCATTCCGTTCCGTTCTACTCGGTTACATTCCATTCAATTCCATTCCATTCCGTTCTACTCGGGTAGATTCCATTCCATTCCATTCCATTCCTTTCCATTCCATTGCATTCCATTGCATTGCATTGCACTCAATTCCATTCCATTCCATTCCATACCATTCCATTCCATTCCATTCCATTCCGTTCTGTTCAACCCGGTTACATTCCATTCAATTACATTCCATTCGGTTCTACTCGGTTACATTCCATTCCATTCCATTCCATTCCATTCCAATCCATTCCATTCCATTCCATTCCGTTCTACTCGGGTACATTGCATTCCATTCCATTCCATTCCATTCCATTCCATTCCATTCCATTCCATTCCATTCCGTTCTACTTTGGTACATTCCATTCCATTCCATTCCATTCCATTCCATTACATTCCATTCCATTCCATTCCGTTCTACTCGGGTTGATTCCATTCTATTCCATTCCATTCCATTTCATTCCATTCCATTCCATTCCATTCCATTCGATTCCATTCCATTCCATTCCATTGAATTCCATTCCATTCCATTCCATTCCATGGAATTCCATTCCATTCCATTCCATTCCATGGAATTCCATTCCATTCCATTCCATTCCATTCCATTCCATTCCATTCCATTGAATTCCATTCCGTTCCATTCCATTCCATTGAATTCCATTCCATTCCATTCCATTCCATTCCATTCCATGCCATTCCATTCCATAGAATTCCGTTCCATTCCATTCCATTCCATTCCATTCCATCCCATTCCATTCCATTCCATTCCGTTCTACTCGGGTTGATTCCATTCTATTCCATTCCATTCCATTCGATCCCATTTGATTCCATTCGATTCCATTCAATTCCATTCCATTCCATTCCATTCCATTCCATGGAATTCCATTCCATTCCATTCCATTCCATTCCATTCCATTCCATTCCATAGAATTCCATTCCATTCCATTCCATTCCATTGAATTCCGTTCCATTCCATTCCGTTCCGTTCCGTTCCGTTCCGTTCCGTTCCGTTGCGTTCCGTTCCGTTTCGTTGTGTTCCGTTCCGTTCTACTCGGGTTAATTCCATTCTATTCCATTCCATTCCAATCCATTCCATTCCATTCCATCGAATTCCATTCCATTCCATTCCATTCCATTCCATTCCATGGAATTCCGTTCCATTCCATTCCATTCCGTTCCGTTCCGTCCCGTTCCGTTCCGTTCCGTTCCGTTGCGTTCCGCTCCGTTCTACTCGGGTTGATTCCATTCTATTCCATTCCATTCCATTCGATTCCATTCAATTCCATTCGATTCCACTCCATTCCATTCCATAGAATTCCATTCCATTCCATTCCATTCCATTGAATTCCATTCCATTCCATTCCATTCCATTGAATTCCATTCCATTCCATTCCATTCCATTGAATTCCATTCCATTCCATTCCATTCCATTGAATTCCATTCCATTCCATTCCATTCCATTCCATTCTACTGTTGTCCATTCCATTCCATTCCATTCCATTCCATTCCATTCCATTCCATTCCATTCCTTTCCATTCCATTGCATTCCATTCCATTCCATTCCATTCCATTCCATTCCATTCCATTCCATTCCATTCCATTCCATTCCACTCCACACCACTCCAGTCCACTCCATTCCACTCCACTCCACTCCGGTACATTCCATTCCATTCCATTCCATTCCATTCCATTCCATTCCATTCCGTGCTTCTCAGGTACATTCCGTTCCGTTCCATTCCATTCCATTCCATTCCATTCCGTTCCAGTGCACTCTACTCCACTCCACTCCACTCCACTCCGGTACATTCCATTCCATTCCATTCCATTCCATTCCATTCCATTCCATTTCCATTCCCATTCCATTTCCATTCCCGTTCCATTTCCATTCCCGTTTCTTTTCCATTCCCGTTCCATTTCCATTCCCGTTCCATTACCATTCCCGTTCCATTTCCATTCCCGATCCATTTCCATTCCCGTTCCTTTTCCATTCCCGTTCCATTTCCATTCCTGTTCCGTTACCATTCCCGTTCCATTTCCGTTCCCGTTCCGTTTCCGTTCCCGTTCCATTTCCGTTCTCGTTCCGTTTCCGTTCCCGTTCCATTTCCATTCCCGTTTCAATTGCGTTCCCGTTCCATTTCCATTCCCGTTCCATTTCCATTCCCTTTCCATTTCCATTTCATTCCTTTCCGTTCTGCTCGGGTACATTCCATTCCATTCCATTGCATTCCATTCCGTTCTGCTCCTGTACATTCCATTCCATTCCATTCCGTTCCATTCCGTTCTACTCGGGTAGATTCCATTCCATTCCATTCCATTCCATTCCATTCCATGGAATTCCATTCCATTCCATTCCATTCCATTGAATTCCATTCCGTTCCATTCCATTCCATTCCATTCCATTCCATTCCATTCCATTCCATTGAATTCCGTTCCATTCCATTCCATTCCATTCCATTCCATCCCATTCCATTCCATTCCATTTCATTCCGTTTTACTCGGGTTGATTCCATTCTATTCCATTCCATTCCATTCGATCCCATTTGATTCCATTCGATTCCATTCAATTCCATTCGATTCCATTCCATTCCACTCCATTCCATTCCATTGAATTCCATTCCATTCCATTCCATGGAATTCCATTCCATTCCATTCCATTCCATTCCATTCCATAGAATTCCATTCCATTCCATTCCATTCCATAGAATTCCATTCCATTCCATTCCATTCCGTTCCGTTCCGTTCCGTTCCGTTCCGTTCTGTTGCGTTCCGTTCCGTTCCGTTGTGTTCCGTTCCGTTCTACTCGGGTTGATTCCATTCTATTCCATTCCATTCCAATCCATTCCATTCCATTCCATCGAATTCCATTCCATTCCATTCCATTCCATTCCATTCCATTCCATTCCATTGAATTCCATTCCATTCCATTCCATTCCATGGAATTCCGTTCCATTCCATTCCATTCCGTTCCGTTCCGTCCCGTTCCGTTCCGTTCCGTTCCGTTGCGTTCCGCTCCGTTCTACTCGGGTTGATTCCATTCTATTCCATTCCATTCCATTCGATTCCATTCGATTCCATTCGATTCCACTCCATTCCATTCCATAGAATTCCATTCCATTCCATTCCATTCCATGGAATTCCATTCCATTCCATTCCATTGCATTGAATTCCATTCCATTCCATTCCATTCCATTGAATTCCATTCCATTCCATTCCATTCCATTCCATTCCATTCCATTCCATTCCATTCCATTCCATTCCGTTCCATTCCATTCTACTGTTGTCCATTCCATTCCATTCCATTCCATTCCATTCCATTCCATTCCATTCCATTCCATTCCTTTCCATTCCATTGCATTCCATTGCATTCCATTCCATTCCATTCCATTCCATTCCATTCCATTCCACTCCACACCACTCCAGTCCACTCCATTCCACTCCACTCCATTCCGGTACATTCCATTCCATTCCATTCCATTCCATTCCATTCCATTCCGTGCTTCTCAGGTACATTCCGTTCCGTTCCATTCCATTCCATTCCATTCCATTCCGTTCCAGTGCACTCTACTCCACTCCACTCCACTCCACTCCGGTACATTCCATTCCATTCCATTCCATTCCATTCCATTCCATTCCATTTCCATTCCCATTCCATTTCCATTCCCGTTCCATTTCCATTCCCGTTTCTTTTCCATTCCCGTTCCATTTCCATTCCCGTTCCATTACCATTCCCGTTCCATTTCCATTCCCGATCCATTTCCATTCCCGTTCCTTTTCCATTCCCGTTCCATTTCCATTCCTGTTCCGTTACCATTCCCGTTCCATTTCCGTTCCCGTTCCGTTTCCGTTCCCGTTCCATTTCCGTTCTCGTTCCGTTTCCGTTCCCGTTGCATTTCCATTCCCGTTTCAATTGCGTTCCCGTTCCATTTCCATTCCCGTTCCATTTCCATTCCCTTTCCATTTCCATTTCATTCCTTTCCGTTCTGCTCGGGTACATTCCATTCCATTCCATTGCATTCCATTCCGTTCTGCTCCTGTACATTCCATTCCATTCCATTCCATTCCATTCCGTTCTACTCGGGTAGATTCCATTCCATTCCATTCCATTCCATTCCATTCCATTCCATTCCATTCCATTCTACTGGTGTCCATTCCATTCCATTCCATTCCATTCCATTCCATTCCATTCCATTCCATTGCATTCCATTCCATTCCATTCCATTCCATTCCGTTCCGTTCTACTCGGTTACATTCCATTCAATTCCATTCCATTCCGTTCTACTCGGGTAGATTCCATTCCATTCCATTCCATTCCTTTCCATTCCATTGCATTCCATTGCATTGCATTGCACTCAATTCCATTCCATTCCATTCCATTCCATTCCATTCCATTCCATTCCATTCCGTTCCGTTCAACCCGGTTACATTCCATTCAATTACATTCCATTCCGTTCTACTCGGTTACATTCCATTCCATTCCATTCCATTCCATTCCAATCCATTCCATTCCATTCCATTCCGTTCTACTCGGGTACATTGCATTCCATTCCATTCCATTCCATTCCATTCCATTCCATTCCATTCCATTCCATTCCATTCCGTTCTACTTTGGTACATTCCATTCCATTCCATTCCATTCCATTCCATGACATTCCATTCCATTCCATTCCGTTCTACTCGGGTTGATTCCATTCTATTCCATTCCATTCCATTCCATTCCATTCCATTCCATTCCATTCCATTCCATTCCGTTCTACTCGGGTTGATTCCATTCTATTCCATTCCATTCCATTCCATTCCATTCCATTCCATTCGATTCCATTCCATTCCATTCCATGGAATTCCATTCCATTCCATTCCATTTCATTGAATTCCATTCCATTCCATTCCATTCCATTCCATTCCATTCCATTCCATTGAATTCCATTCCATTCCATTCCATTCCATTCCATTCCATTCCATTCCATTCCATTCTACTGGTGTCCATTCCATTCCATTCCATTCCATTCCATTCCATTCCATTCCATTCCTTTCCATTCCATTGCATTCCATTGCATTCCGTTCCATTCCATTCCATTCCATTCCACTCCACTCCACTCCACTCCACTCCATTCCACTCCACTCCACTCCGGTACATTCCATTCCATTCCATTCCATTCCATTCCATTCCATTCCGTGCTTCGCAGGTACATTCCGTTCCGTTCCATTCCATTCCATTCCATTCCGTTCCAGTGCACTCTACTCCACTCCACTCCACTCCACTCCACTCCGGTACATTCCATTCCATTCCATTCCATTCCATTCCATTCCATTTCCATTCCCATTCCATTTCCATTCCCGTTCCATTTCCATTCCCGTTTCTTTTCCATTCCCGTTCCATTTCCATTCCAGTTCCATTACCATTCCCGTTCCATTTCCATTCCCGATCCATTTCCATTCCCGTTCCATTTCCATTCCCGTTCCATTTCCATTCCCGTTCCGTTACCATTCCCGTTCCATTTCCGTTCCCGTTCCGTTTCCGTTCCCGTTCCATTTCCTTTCTCGTTCCGTTTCCTTTCCCGTTCCATTTCCATTCCCGTTCCATTTCCGTTCCCGTTCCATTTCCATTCCCGTTCCATTTCCATTCCCTTTCCATTTCCATTTCATTCCATTCCGTTCTGCTCGGGTACATTCCATTCCATTCCATTGCATTCCATTCCGTTCTGCTCCTGTCCATTCCATTCCATTCCATTCCGTTCCATTCCGTTCTACTCGGGTAGATTCCATTCCATTCCATTCCATTCCATTCCATTCCATTCTACTGGTGTCCATTCCATTCCATTCCATTCCATTCCATTCCATTCCATTGCATTCCATTCCATTGCATTGCATTGCACTCAATTCCATTCCATTCCATTCCATTCCATTCCATTCCATTCCATTCCGTTCCGTTCAACTCGGTTACATTCCATTCAATTACATTCCATTCCGTTCTACTCGGTTACATTCCATTCCATTCCATTCCATTCCATTCCAATCCATTCCATTCCATTACATTCCGTTCTACTCGTGTACATTCCATTCCATTCCATTCCATTCCATTCCATTCCATTCCATTCCATTCCATTCCATTCCATTCCGTTCTACTTTGGTACATTCCATTCCATTCCATTCCATTCCATTCCATTCCATTCCATTCCATTCCATTCCATTCCATTCCGTTCTACTCAGGTTGATTCCATTCTATTCCATTCCATTCCATTTCATTCCATTCCATTCCATTCCATTCCATTCCATTCCATTCCAATCCATTCCATTCCATTGAATTCCATTCCATTCCATTCCATTCCATGGAATTCCATTCCATTCCATTCCATTCCATGGAATTCCATTCCATTCCATTCCATTCCATGGAATTCCATTCCATTCCATTCCATTCCATTCCGTTCCTTTCAACTCGGTTACATTCCATTCAATTACATTCCATTCCGTTCTACTCGGTTACATTCCATTCCATTCCATTCCATTCCATTCCATTCCAATCCATTCCATTCCATTACATTCCGTTCTACTCGTGTACATTCCATTCCATTCCATTCCATTCCATTCCATTCCATTCCATTCCATTCCATTCCGTTCTACTTTGGTACATTCCATTCCATTCCATTCCATTCCATTCCATTCCATTCCATTCCATTCCATTCCATTCCATTCCGTTCTACTCAGGTTGATTCCATTGAATTCCATTCCATTCCATTCCATTCCATTCCATTCCATTCCATTCCATTGAATTCCGTTCCATTAGATTCCATTCCATTCCATTCCATCCCATTCCATTCCATTCCATTTCATTCCGTTCTACTCGGGTTGATTCCATTCTATTCCATTCCATTCCATTCGATCCCATTTGATTCCATTCGATTCCATTCAATTCCATTCGATTCCATTCCATTCCACTCCATTCCATTCCATTGAATTCCATTCCATTCCATTCCATTCCATTCCATGGAATTCCGTGCTTCTCAGGTACATTCCGTTCCGTTCCATTCCATTCCATTCCATTCCATTCCGTTCCAGTGCACTCTACTCCACTCCACTCCACTCCACTCCGGTACATTCCATTCCATTCCATTCCATTCCATTCCATTCCATTTCCATTCCCATTCCATTTCCATTCCCGTTCCATTTCCATTCCCGTTTCTTTTCCATTCCCGTTCCATTTCCATTCCCGTTCCATTACCATTCCCGTTCCATTTCCATTCCCGATCCATTTCCATTCCCGTTCCTTTTCCATTCCCGTTCCATTTCCATTCCTGTTCCGTTACCATTCCCGTTCCATTTCCGTTCCCGTTCCGTTTCCGTTCCCGTTCCATTTCCGTTCTCGTTCCGTTTCCGTTCCCGTTCCATTTCCATTCCCGTTTCAATTGCGTTCCCGTTCCATTTCCATTCCCGTTCCATTTCCATTCCCTTTCCATTTCCATTTCATTCCTTTCCGTTCTGCTCGGGTACATTCCATTCCATTCCATTGCATTCCATTCCGTTCTGCTCCTGTACATTCCATTCCATTCCATTCCGTTCCATTCCGTTCTACTCGGGTAGATTCCATTCCATTCCATTCCATTCCATTCCATTCCATTCCATTCCATTCCATTCCATTCCATTCTACTGGTGTCCATTCCATTCCATTCCATTCCATTCCATTCCATTCCATTCCATTCCATTGCATTCCATTCCATTCCATTCCATTCCATTCCGTTCCGTTCTACTCGGTTACATTCCATTCAATTCCATTCCATTCCGTTCTACTCGGGTAGATTCCATTCCATTCCATTCCATTCCTTTCCATTCCATTGCATTCCATTGCATTGCATTGCACTCAATTCCATTCCATTCCATTCCATTCCATTCCATTCCATTCCATTCCATTCCATTCCGTTCCGTTCAACCCGGTTACATTCCATTCAATTACATTCCATTCCGTTCTACTCGGTTACATTCCATTCCATTCCATTCCATTCCATTCCAATCCATTCCATTCCATTCCATTCCGTTCTACTCGGGTACATTGCATTCCATTCCATTCCATTCCATTCCATTCCATTCCATTCCATTCCATTCCATTCCATTCCATTCCGTTCTACTTTGGTACATTCCATTCCATTCCATTCCATTCCATTCCATTACATTCCATTCCATTCCATTCCGTTCTACTCGGGTTGATTCCATTCTATTCCATTCCATTCCATTCCATTCCATTCCATTCCATTCCATTCCATTCCATTCCATTCCGTGGAATTCCATTCCATTCCATTCCATTCCATTGAATTCCATTCCATTCCATTCCATTCCATTCCATTCCATTCCATTCCATTGAATTCCATTCCATTCCATTCCATTCCATTCCATTCCATTCCATTCCATTCTACTGGTGTCCATTCCATTCCATTCCATTCCATTCCATTCCATTCCATTCCATTCCTTTCCATTCCATTGCATTCCATTGCATTCCGTTCCATTCCATTCCATTCCATTCCACTCCACTCCACTCCACTCCACTCCATTCCACTCCACTCCACTCCGGTACATTCCATTCCATTCCATTCCATTCCATTCCATTCCGTGCTTCTCAGGTACATTCCGTTCCGTTCCATTCCATTCCATTCCATTCCATTCCATTCCGTTCCAGTGCACTCTACTCCACTCCACTCCACTCCACTCCACTCCGGTACATTCCATTCCATTCCATTCCATTCCATTCCATTCCATTTCCATTCCCATTCCATTTCCATTCCCGTTCCATTTCCATTCCCGTTTCTTTTCCATTCCCGTTCCATTAACATTCCAGTTCCATTACCATTCCCGTTCCATTTCCATTCCCGATCCATTTCCATTCCCGTTCCATTTCCATTCCCGTTCCATTTCCATTCCCGTTCCGTTACCATTCCCGTTCCATTTCCGTTCCCGTTCCGTTTCCGTTCCCGTTCCATTTCCGTTCTCGTTCCGTTTCCGTTCCCGTTCCATTTCCATTCCCGTTCCATTTCCGTTCCCGTTCCATTTCCATTCCCGTTCCATTTCCATTCCCTTTCCATTTCCATTTCATTCCATTCCGTTCTGCTCGGGTACATTCCATTCCATTCCATTGCATTCCATTCCGTTCTGCTCCTGTCCATTCCATTCCATTCCATTCCGTTCCGTTCCGTTCTACTCGGGTAGATTCCATTCCATTCCATTCCATTCCATTCCATTCCATTCCATTCCATTCTACTGGTGTCCATTCCATTCCATTCCATTCCATTCCATTCCATTCCATTGCATTCCATTCCATTCCATTCCATTCCGTTCCGTTCTACTCGATTACATTCCATTCAATTCCATTCCATTCCGTTCTACTCGGGTAGATTCCATTCCATTCCATTCCATTCCTTTCCATTCCATTGCATTCCATTGCATTGCATTGCACTCAATTCCATTCCATTCCATTCCATTCCATTCCATTCCATTCCATTCCATTCCATTCCATTCCATTCCGTTCCGTTCAACTCGGTTACATTCCATTCAATTACATTCCATTCCGTTCTACTCGGTTACATTCCATTCCATTCCATTCCATTCCATTCCAATCCATTCCATTCCATTACATTCCGTTCTACTCGTGTACATTCCATTCCATTCCATTCCACTCCATTCCATTCCATTCCATTCCATTCCATTCCGTTCTACTTTGGTAGATTCCATTCCATTCCATTCCATTCCATTCCATTCCATTCCATTCCATTCCATTCCGTTCTACTCAGGTTGATTCCATTCTATTCCATTCCATTCCATTTCATTCCATTCCATTCCATTCCATTCCATTCCAATCCATTCCATTCCATTGAATTCCATTCCATTCCATTCCATTCCATGGAATTCCATTCCATTCCATTCCATTCCATGGAATTCCATTCCATTCCATTCCATTCCATGGAATTCCATTCCATTCCATTCCATGGAATTCCATTCCATTCCATTCCATTCCATGGAATTCCATTCCATTCCATTCCATTCCATGGATTTCCATTCCATTCCATTCCATGGAATTCCATTCCATTCCATTCCATTCCATTGAATTCCATTCCGTTCCATTCCATTCCATTGAATTCCATTCCATTCCATTCCATTCCATTCCATTCCATTCCATTCCATTGAATTCCGTTCCATTCCATTCCATTCCATTCCATTCCATCCCATTCCATTCCATTCCATTTCATTCCGTTCTACTCGGGTTGATTCCATTCTATTCCATTCCATTCCATTCGATCCCATTTGATTCCATTCGATTCCATTCAATTCCATTCGATTCCATTCCATTCCACTCCATTCCATTCCATTGAATTCCATTCCATTCCATTCCATTCCATTCCATTCCATTCCATTCCATTCCATAGAATTCCATTCCATTCCATTCCATTCCATTGAATTCCGTTCCATTCCATTCCATTACGTTCCGTTCCGTTCCGTTCCGTTCCGTTGCGTTCCGTTCCGTTCCGTTGTGTTCCGTTCCGTTCTACTCGGGTTGATTCCATTCTATTCCATTCCATTCCAATCCATTCTATTCCATTCCATCGAATTCCATTCCATTCCATTCCATTCCATTCCATTCCATTCCATTGAATTCCATTCCATTCCATTCCATTCCATGGAATTCCGTTCCATTCCATTCCATTCCGTTCCGTTCCGTCCCGTTCCGTTCCGTTCCGTTCCGTTGCGTTCCGCTCCGTTCTACTCGGGTTGATTCCATTCTATTCCATTCCATTCCATTCGATTCCATTCGATTCCATTCGATTCCACTCCATTCCATTCCATAGAATTCCACTCCATTCCATTCCATTCCATGGAATTCCATTCCATTCCATTCCATTCCATTGAATTCCATTCCATTCCATTCCATTCCATTGAATTCCATTCCATTCCATTCCATTCCATTCCATTCCATTCCATTCCATTCCATTCCATTCCGTTCCATTCCATTCTACTGTTGTCCATTCCATTCCATTCCATTCCATTCCATTCCATTCCATTCCATTCCATTCCTTTCCATTCCATTGCATTCCATTGCATTCCATTCCATTCCATTCCATTCCATTCCATTCCATTCCATTCCACTCCACACCACTCCAGTCCACTCCATTCCACTCCACTCCATTCCGGTACATTCCATTCCATTCCATTCCATTCCATTCCATTACGTGCTTCTCAGGTACATTCCGTTCCGTTCCATTCCATTCCATTCCATTCCATTCCATTCCGTTCCAGTGCACTCTACTCCACTCCACTCCACTCCACTCCGGTACATTCCATTCCATTCCATTCCATTCCATTCCATTCCATTCCATTTCCATTCCCATTCCATTTCCATTCCCGTTCCATTTCCATTCCCGTTTCTTTTCCATTCCCGTTCCATTTCCATTCCCGTTCCATTACCATTCCCGTTCCATTTCCATTGCCGATCCATTTCCATTCCCGTTCCTTTTCCATTCCCGTTCCATTTCCATTCCTGTTCCGTTACCATTCCCGTTCCATTTCCGTTCCCGTTCCGTTTCCGTTCCCGTTCCATTTCCGTTCTCGTTCCGTTTCCGTTCCCGTTCCATTTCCATTCCCGTTTCAATTGCGTTCCCGTTCCATTTCCATTCCCGTTCCATTTCCATTCCCTTTCCATTTCCATTTCATTCCTTTCCGTTCTGCTCGGGTACATTCCATTCCATTCCATTGCATTCCATTCCGTTCTGCTCCTGTCCATTCCATTCCATTCCATTCCGTTCCATTCCGTTCTACTCGGGTAGATTCCATTCCATTCCATTCCATTCCATTCCATTCCATTCCATTCCATTCCATTCCATTCCATTCCATTCTACTGGTGTCCATTCCATTCCATTCCCTTCCATTCCATTCCATTCCATTGCATTCCATTCCATTCCATTCCATTCCATTCCGTTCCGTTCTACTCGGTTACATTCCATTCAATTCCATTCCATTCCGTTCTACTCGGGTAGATTCCATTCCATTCCATTCCATTCCTTTCCATTCCATTGCATTCCATTGCATTGCATTGCACTCAATTCCATTCCATTCCATTCCATTCCATTCCATTCCATTCCATTCCATTCCGTTCCGTTCAACTCGGTTACATTCCATTCAATTACATTCCATTCCGTTCTACTCGGTTACATTCCATTCCATTCCATTCCAATCCATTCCATTCCATTACATTCCGTTCTACTCGTGTACATTCCATTCCATTCCATTCCATTCCATTCCATTCCATTCCATTCCATTCCATTCCATTCCATTCCATTCCATTCCATTCCGTTCTACTTTGGTACATTCCATTCCATTCCATTCCATTCCATTACATTACATTCCATTCCATTCCATTCCGTCCTACTCGGGTTGATTCCATTCTATTCCATTCCATTCCATTCCATTCCATTCCATTCCATTCGATTCCATTCCATTCCATTCCATGGAATTCCATTCCATTCCATTCCATTCCATTGAATTCCATTCCATTCCATTCCATTCCATTCCATTCCATTCCATTCCATTCCATTCCATTCCATTCCGTTGAATTCCATTCCATTCCGTTGAATTCCATTCCATTCCATTCCATTCCATTGAATTCCGTTACATTCCATTCCATTCCATTCCATAGAATTCCATTCCATTCTATTCCATAGAATTCCGTTCCGTTCCATTCCATTCCATTCCATTCCATTCCATTCCATTCCATTGAATTCCATTCCATTCCATTCCATTCCATTCCATTGAATTCCATTCTGTTCCATTCCATTCCTTTGAATTCCGTTCCATTCCATTCCATTCCATTCCTTTCCGTTCCGCTCCATTCCGTTCCGTTCCGTTGCGTTCCGCTCCGTTCTACTCGGGTTGATTCCATTCTATTCCATTCCATTCCATTCGATCCCATTCGATTCCATTCGATTCCATTCGATTCCATTCGATTCCACTCCATTCCATTCCATAGAATTCCATTCCATTCCATTCCATTTGAATTCCATTCCATTCCATTCCATTCCATTCTATTCCATTCCATTCCATTCCATTCCATTCCATTCCATTCCATTCCATTCCATTCTACTCGGGTTTGCATTCTATTCCATTCGATTCCATTCGATTCCATTCGATTCCATTCGATTCCATTCCATTCCATTCCATTCCATTCCATTCCATTCCATTGAATTCCGTTCCATTCCATTCCATTCCATTCCATTCCATCCCATTCCATTCCATTCCATTTCATTCCGTTCTACTCGGGTTGATTCCATTCTATTCCATTCCATTCCATTCTATCCCATTTGATTCCATTCGATTCCATTCAATTCCATTCGATTCCATTCCATTCCACTCCATTCCATTCCATTGAATTCCATTCCATTCCATTCCATTCCATTCCATGGAATTCCATTCCATTCCATTCCATTCCATTCCATAGAATTCCATTCCATTCCATTCCATTCCATTGAATTCCGTTCCATTCCATTCCATTCCGTTCCGTTCCGTTGCGTTCCGTTCCGTTCCGTTGCGTTCCGTTCCGTTCCGTTGTGTTCCGTTCCGTTCTACTCGGGTTGATTCCATTCTATTCCATTCCATTCCAATCCATTCCATTCCATTCCATCGAATTCCATTCCATTCCATTCCATTCCATTCCACTCCATTCCATTCCATTGAATTCCATTCCATTCCATTCCATTCCATGGAATTCCGTTCCATTCCATTCCATTCCGTTCCGTTCCGTCCCGTTCCGTTCCGTTCCGTTCCGTTGCGTTCCGCTCCGTTCTACTCGGGTTGATTCCATTCTATTCCATTCCATTCCATTCGATTCCATTCGATTCCATTCGATTCCACTCCATTCCATTCCATAGAATTCCATTCCATTCCATTCCATTCCATGGAATTCCATTCCATTCCATTCCATTCCATTGAATTCCATTCCATTCCATTCCATTCCATTGAATTCCATTCCATTCCATTCCATTCCATTGAATTCCATTCCATTCCATTCCATTCCATTCCATTCCATTCCATTCCGTTCCATTCCATTCTACTGTTGTCCATTCCATTCCATTCCATTCCATTCCATTCCATTCCATTCCATTCCTTTCCATTCTATTGCATTCCATTGCATTCCATTCCATTCCATTCCATTCCATTCCATTCCATTCCATTCCACTCCACACCACTCCAGTCCACTCCATTCCACTCCACTCCATTCCGGTACATTCCATTCCATTCCATTCCATTCCATTCCATTCCATTCCGTGCTTCTCAGGTACATTCCGTTCCGTTCCATTCCATTCCATTCCATTCCATTCCGTTCCAGTGCACTCTACTCCACTCCACTCCACTCCACTCCGGTACATTCCATTCCATTCCATTCCATTCCATTCCATTCCATTTCCATTCCCATTCCATTTCCATTCCCGTTCCATTTCCATTCCCGTTTCTTTTCCATTCCCGTTCCATTTCCATTCCCGTTCCATTACCATTCCCGTTCCATTTCCATTCCCGATCCATTTCCATTCCCGTTCCTTTTCCATTCCCGTTCCATTTCCATTCCTGTTCCGTTACCATTCCCGTTCCATTTCCGTTCCCGTTCCGTTTCCGTTCCCGTTCCATTTCCGTTCTCGTTCCGTTTCCGTTCCCGTTCCATTTCCATTCCCGTTTCAATTGCGTTCCCGTTCCATTTCCATTCCCGTTCCATTTCCATTCCCTTTCCATTTCCATTTCATTCCTTTCCGTTCTGCTCGGGTACATTCCATTCCATTCCATTGCATTCCATTCCGTTCTGCTCCTGTACATTTCATTCCATTCCATTCCGTTCCATTCCGTTCTACTCGGGTAGATTCCATTCCATTCCATTCCATTCCATTCCATTCCATTCCATTCCATTCCATTCCATTCCATTCTACTGGTGTCCATTCCATTCCATTCCATTCCATTCTATTGCATTCCATTCCATTCCATTCCATTCCATTCCGTTCCGTTCTACTCGGTTACATTCCATTCAATTCCATTCCATTCCGTTCTACTCGGGTAGATTCCATTCCATTCCATTCCATTCCTTTCCATTCCATTGCATTCCATTGCATTGCATTGCACTCAATTCCATTCCATTCCATTCCATTCCATTCCATTCCATTCCGTTCCGTTCAACCCGGTTACATTCCATTCAATTACATTCCATTCCGTTCTACTCGGTTACATTCCATTCCATTCCATTCCATTCCATTCCAATCCATTCCATTCCATTCCATTCCGTTCTACTCGGGTACATTGCATTCCATTCCATTCCATTCCATTCCATTCCATTCCATTCCATTCCATTCCATTCCATTCCGTTCTACTTTGGTACATTCCATTCCATTCCATTCCATTCCATTACATTACATTCCATTCCATTCCATTCCGTTCTACTCGGGTTGATTCCATTCTATTCCATTCCATTCCATTGAATTCCGTTCCATTCCATTCGATTCCATTCCATTCCATTCCATTCCATTCCATTCCATTCCATTCCATTCCATTCCATTGAATTCCATTCCATTCCATTCCATTCCATTCCATTCCATTCCATTCTACTGGTGTCCATTCCATTCCATTCCATTCCATTCCATTCCATTCCATTCCATTCCATTCCTTTCCATTCCATTGCATTCCATTGCATTCCGTTCCATTCCATTCCATTCCATTCCACTCCACTCCACTCCACTCCACTCCATTCCACTCCACTCCACTCCGGTACATTCCATTCCATTCCATTCCATTCCATTCCATTCCGTGCTTCTCAGGTACATTCCGTTCCGTTCCATTCCATTCCATTCCATTCCATTCCATTCCGTTCCAGTGCACTCTACTCCACTCCACTCCACTCCACTCCACTCCGGTACATTCCATTCCATTCCATTCCATTCCATTCCATTCCATTTCCATTCCCATTCCATTTCCATTCCCGTTCCATTTCCATTCCCGTTTCTTTTCCATTCCCGTTCCATTTCCATTCCAGTTCCATTACCATTCCCGTTCCATTTCCATTCCCGATCCATTTCCATTCCCGTTCCATTTCCATTCCCGTTCCATTTCCATTCCCGTTCCGTTACCATTCCCGTTCCATTTCCGTTCCCGTTCCGTTTCCGTTCCCGTTCCATTTCCGTTCTCGTTCCGTTTCCGTTCCCGTTCCATTTCCATTCCCGTTCCATTTCCGTTCCCGTTCC
Organism: Gorilla gorilla gorilla; assembly: GCF_029281585.2. Lineage (NCBI taxonomy): Eukaryota > Metazoa > Chordata > Mammalia > Primates > Hominidae > Gorilla > Gorilla gorilla. Next base: position 52,707,475 of record NC_073242.2, read on the forward strand.
ATTTCCATTCCCGTTCCATTTCCATTCCCTTTCCATTTCCATTTCATTCCATTCCGTTCTGCTCGGGTACATTCCATTCCATTCCATTGCATTCCATTCCGTTCTGCTCCTGTCCATTCCATTCCATTCCATTCCGTTCCATTCCGTTCTACTCGGGTAGATTCCATTCCATTCCATTCCATTCCATTCCATTCCATTCCATTCTACTGGTGTCCATTCCATTCCATTCCATTCCATTCCATTGCATTCAATTCCATTCCATTCCATTCCATTCCATTCCATTCCATTGAATTCCATTCCGTTCCATTCCATTCCATTGAATTCCATTCCATTCCATTCCATTCCATTCCGTTCCATTCCATTGAATTCCGTTCCATTCCATTCCATTCCATTCCATTCCATCCCATTCCATTCCATTCCATTTCATTCCGTTCTACTCGGGTTGATTCCATTCTATTCCATTCCATTCCATTCGATCCCATTTGATTCCATTCGATTCCATTCAATTCCATTCGATTCCATTCCATTCCACTCCATTCCATTCCATTGAATTCCATTCCATTCCATTCCATTCCATTCCATTCCATTCCATGGAATTCCATTCCATTCTATTCCATTCCATTCCAATCCATTCCATTCCATTCCATCGAATTCCATTCCATTCCATTCCATTCCATTCCATTGAATTCCATTCCATTCCATTCCATTCCATGGAATTCCGTTCCATTCCATTCCATTCCGTTCGGTTCCGTCCCGTTCCGTTCCGTTCCGTTCCGTTGCGTTCCACTCCGTTCTACTCGGGTTGATTCCATTCTATTCCATTCCATTCCATTCGATTCCATTCGATTCCATTCGATTCCACTCCATTCCATTCCATAGAATTCCATTCCATTCCATTCCATTCCATGGAATTCCATTCCATTCCATTCCATGGAATTCCATTCCATTCCTTTCCATTGAATTCCATTCCATTCCATTCCATTCCATTGAATTCCATTCCATTCCATTCCATTCCATTCCATTCCATTCCATTCCATTCCATTCCGTTCCATTCCATTCTACTGTTGTCCATTCCATTCCATTCCATTCCATTCCATTCCATTCCATTCCATTCCTTTCCATTCCATTGCATTCCATTGCATTCCATTCCATTCCATTCCATTCCATTCCATTCCATTCCATTCCATTCCATTCCACTCCACACCACTCCAGTCCACTCCATTCCACTCCACTCCACTCCGGTACATTCCATTCCATTCCATTCCATTCCATTCCATTCCATTCCATTCCGTGCTTCTCAGGTACATTCCGTTCCGTTCCATTCCATTCCATTCCATTCCGTTCCAGTGCACTCTACTCCACTCCACTCCACTCCACTCCGGTACATTCCATTCCATTCCATTCCATTCCATTCCATTCCATTTCCATTCCCATTCCATTTCCATTCCCGTTCCATTTCCATTCCCGTTTCTTTTCCATTCCCGTTCCATTTCCATTCCCGTTCCATTACCATTCCCGTTCCATTTCCATTCCCGATCCATTTCCATTCCCGTTCCTTTTCCATTCCCGTTCCATTTCCATTCCTGTTCCGTTACCATTCCCGTTCCATTTCCGTTCCCGTTCCGTTTCCGTTCCCGTTCCATTTCCGTTCTCGTTCCGTTTCCGTTCCCGTTCCATTTCCATTCCCGTTTCAATTGCGTTCCCGTTCCATTTCCATTCCCGTTCCATTTCCATTCCCTTTCCATTTCCATTTCATTCTTTTCCGTTCTGCTCGGGTACATTCCATTCCATTCCATTGCATTCCATTCCGTTCTACTCCTGTCCATTCCATTCCATTCCATTCCGTTCCATTCCGTTCAACTCGGGTAGATTCCATTCCATTCCATTCCATTCCATTCCATTCCATTCCATTCCATTCCATTCCATTCCATTCCATTCCATTCTACTGGTGTCCATTCCATTCCATTCCATTCCATTCCATTCAATTCCATTCCATTCCATTCCATTCCATTCCACTCCACACCACTCCAGTACACTCCATTCCACTCCACTCCACTCCGGTACATTCCATTCCATTCCATTCCATTCCATTCCATTCTATTCCATTCCATTCCGTGCTTCTCAGGTACATTCCGTTCCGTTCCATTCCATTCCATTCCATTCCATTCCGTTCCAGTGCACTCTACTCCACTCCACTCCACTCCACTCCGGTACATTCCATTCCATTCCATTCCATTCCATTTCCATTCCCATTCCATTTCCATTCCCGTTCCATTTCCATTCCCGTTTCTTTTCCATTCCCGTTCCATTTCCATTCCCGTTCCATTACCATTCCCGTTCCATTTCCATTCCCGATCCATTTCCATTCCCGTTCCTTTTCCATTCCCGTTCCATTTCCATTCCTGTTCCGTTACCATTCCCGTTCCATTTCCGTTCCCGTTCCGTTTCCGTTCCCGTACCATTTCCGTTCTCGTTCCGTTTCCGTTCCCGTTCCATTTCCATTCCCGTTTCAATTGCGTTCCCGTTCCATTTCCATTCCCGTTCCATTTCCATTCCCTTTCCATTTCCATTTCATTCCTTTCCGTTCTGCTCGGGTACATTCCATTCCATTCCATTGCATTCCATTCCGTTCTGCTCCTGTCCATTCCATTCCATTCCATTCCGTTCCATTCCGTTCAACTCGGGTAGATTCCATTCCATTCCATTCCATTCCATTCCATTCCATTCCATTCCATTCCATTCCATTCTACTGGTGTCCATTCCATTCCATTCCATTCCATTCCATTCCATTCCATTGCATTCCATTCCATTCCATTCCATTCCATTCCGTTCCGTTCTACTCGGTTACATTCCATTCAATTCCATTCCATTCCGTTCTACTCGGGTAGATTCCATTCCATTCCATTCCATTCCTTTCCATTCCATTGCATTCCATTGCATTGCATTGCACTCAATTCCATTCCATTCCATTCCATTCCATTCCATTCCATTCCATTCCATTCCGTTCCGTTCAACCCGGTTACATTCCATTCAATTACATTCCATTCCGTTCTACTCGGTTACATTCCATTCCATTCCATTCCATTCCATTCCAATCCATTCCATTTCATTCCATTCCGTTCTACTCGGGTACATTGCATTCCATTCCATTCCATTCCATTCCATTCCATTCCATTCCATTCCATTCCGTTCTACTTTGGTACATTCCATTCCATTCCATTCCATTCCATTCCATTACATTACATTCCATTCCATTCCATTCCGTTCTACTCGGGTTGATTCCATTCTATTCCATTCCATTCCATTCCATTCCATTTCTTTCCATTCGATTCCATTCCATTCCATTCCATGGAATTCCATTCCATTCCATTCCATTCCATTGAATTCCATTCCATTCCATTCCATTCCATTCCATTCCATTCCATTCCATTCCATTCCATTCCGTTCCATTGAATTCCATTCCATTCCGTTGAATTCCATTCCATTCCATTCCATTCCATTGAATTCCGTTCCATTCCATTCCATTCCATTCCATTCCATTCCATAGAATTCCATTCCATTCTATTCCATAGAATTCCGTTCCGTTCCATTCCATTCCATTCCATTCCATTCCATTCCATTCCATTCCATTGAATTCCATTCCATTCCATTCCATTCCATTCCATTGAATTCCATTCTGTTCCATTCCATTCCTTTGAATTCCGTTCCATTCCATTCCATTCCATTCCTTTCCGTTCCGTTCCGTTCCGTTCCGTTCCGTTGTGTTCCGCTCCGTTCTACTCGGGTTGATTCCATTCTATTCCATTCCATTCCATTCGATCCCATTCGATTCCATTCGATTCCATTCGATTCCACTCCATTCCATTCCATAGAATTCCATTCCGTTCCATTCCATTTGAATTCCATTCCATTCCATTCCATTCCATTCTATTCCATTCCATTCCATTCCATTCCATTCCATTCCATTCCATTCTACTCGGGTTTGCATTCTATTCCATTCGATTCCATTCGATTCCATTCGATTCCATTCGATTCCATTCGATTCCATTCCATTCCATTCCATTCCATTCCATTCCATTCCATTCCATGGAATTCCATTCCATTCCATTCCATTCCATTCCATTCCATTGAATTCCATTCCATTCCATTCCATTCCATTCCAATCCATTCCATTCCATTCCATTCCATTCCATTGAATTCCATTCCGCTCCATTCCATTCCATTCCATTCCATTGAATTCCATTCCATTCCATTCCATTCCTTTCCATTCCTTTGAATTCCATTCCATTCCATTCCATTCCATTCCATTCCATTCCATTGAATTCCATTCCATTCCATTCCATTCCATTCCATTGAATTCCATTCCATTCCATTCCATAGAATTCCGTTCAATTCCATTCCATTCCATTCCATTCCATTCCATTCCATAGAATTCCATTCCATTCCATTCCATTCCATTCCATTCCATTGAATTCCATTCCATTCCATTCCATTCCATTCCATTCCATTCCATTGAATTCCATTCCATTCCATAGAATTCCATTCCATTCCATTCCATTCCATTGAATTCCGTTCCTTTCCATTCCATTCCATTCCGTTCCTTTCCGTTCCGTTCCGTTCCGTTCCGTTGCGTTCCGTTCCGTTCCGTTGCGTTCCGTTCCGTTCTACTCGGGTTGATTCCATTCTATTCCATTCCATTCCATTCCATTCCATTCCATTCCATTCCATTCCATTCCATTCCATTCCATTCCATTGAATTCCGTTCCATTCCATTCCATTCCCTTCCGTTCCGTCCCGTTCCGTTCCGTTCCGTTCCGTTGCGTGCCGTTCCGTTCTACTCAGGTTGATTCCATTCTATTCCATTCCATTCCATTCGATTCCATTCGATTCCAATCGATTCCATTCGATTGCATTCGATTCCATTCGTTGCCATTCCATTCCATTCCATTGAATTCCATTCCGTTCCATTCCATTCCATTCCATTCCATTGAATTCCATTCCATTCCATTCCATTCCTTTCCATTCCATTGAATTCCATTCCATTCCATTCCATTCCATTCCATTCCATCGAATTCCGTTCCATTCCATTCCATTCCATTCCATTCCATTCCATAGAATTCCATTCCATTCCGTTCCATTCCTTTCCATTCCATAGAATTCCATTCCATTCCATTCCATTCCATTCCATTTCATTGATTTCCATTCCATTCCATTCCATTCCATTCCATTCCATTCCATTCCATTCCATAGAATTCCATTCCATTCCATTCCATTCCATTGAATTCCGTTCCATTCCATTCCATTCCGTTCCGTTCCATTCCGTTCCGTTCCGTTGCGTTCCGTTCCGTTCCGTTGTGTTCCGTTCCGTTCTACTCGCGTTGATTCCATTCTATTCCATTCCATTCCAATCCATTCCATTCCATTCCATTGAATTCCATTCCATTCCATTCCATTCCATTCCATTCCATTCCATTCCATGGAATTCCACTCCATTCCATTCCATGGAATTCCGTTCCATTCCATTCCATTCCGTTCCTTTCCATCCCGTTCCGTTCCGTTCCGTTCCGTTGCGTTCCGTTCCGTTCTACTCGGGTTGATTCCATTCTATTCCGTTCCATTCCATTCGATTCCATTCGATTCCATTCGATTCCACTCCATTCCATTCCATAGAATTCCATTCCATTCCATTCCATTCCATTGAATTCCATTCCATTCCATTCCATAGAATTCCATTCCATTCCATTCCATTCCATTGAATTCCATTCCATTCCATTCCATTCCATTCCATTCCATTCCATTCCATTCCATTCTACTGGTGTCCATTCCATTCCATTCCATTCCATTCCATTCCATTCCATTCCATTCCTTTCCATTCCATTGCATTCCATTGCATTCCATTCCATTCCATTCCATTCCATTCCATTCCACTCCACTCCACTCCACTCCACTCCATTCCACTCCACTCCACTCCGGTACATTCCATTCCATTCCATTCCATTCCATTCCATTCCATTCCATTCCGTGCTTCTCGGGTACATTCCGTTCCGTTCCATTCCATTCCATTCCATTCCATTCCGTTCCAGTGCACTCTACTCCACTCCACTCCACTCCACTCCACTCCGGTACATTCCATTCCATTCCATTCCATTCCATTCCATTCCATTTCCATTCCCATTCCATTTCCATTCCCGTTCCATTTCCATTCCCGTTTCTTTTCCATTCCCGTTCCATTTCCATTCCAGTTCCATTACCATTCCCGTTCCATTTCCATTCCCGATCCATTTCCATTCCCGTTCCTTTTCCATTCCCGTTCCATTTCCATTCCCGTTCCGTTACCATTCCCGTTCCATTTCCGTTCCCGTTCCGTTTCCGTTCCCGTTCCATTTCCGTTCTCGTTCCGTTTCCGTTCCCGTTCCATTTCCATTCCCGTTCCATTTCCGTTCCCGTTCCATTTCCGTTCCCGTTCCATTTCCATTCCCTTTCCATTTCCATTTCATTCCATTCCGTTCTGCTCCGGTACATTCCATTCCATTCCATTGCATTCCATTCCGTTCTGCTCCTGTCCATTCCATTCCATTCCATTCCGTTCCATTCCGTTCTGCTCGGGTAGATTCCATTCCATTCCATTCCATTCCATTCCATTCCATTCCATTCCATTCCATTCTACTGGTGTCCATTCCATTCCATTCCATTCCATTCCATTCCATTCCATTCCATTCCATTCCATTGCATTCCATTCCATTCCATTCCATTCCATTCCGTTCCGTTCTACTCGGTTACATTCCATTCAATTCCATTCCATTCCGTTCTACTCGGGTAGATTCCATTCCATTCCATTCCATTCCATTCCTTTCCATTCCATTGCATTCCATTGCATTGCATTGCACTCAATTCCATTCCATTCCATTCCATTCCATTCCATTCCATTCCATTCCGTTCCGTTCAACTCGGTTACATTCCATTCAATTACATTCCATTCCGTTCTACTCGGTTACATTCCATTCCATTCCATTCCATTCCATTCCAATCCATTCCATTCCATTAAATTCCGTTCTACTCGGGTACATTCCATTCCATTCCATTCCATTCCATTCCATTCCATTCCATTCCATTCCATTCCATTCCGTTCTACTTTGGTACATTCCATTCCATTCCATTCCATTCCATTCCATTCCATTACATTCCATTCCATTCCATTCCGTTCTACTCGGGTTGATTCCATTCTATTCCATTCCATTCCATTGCATTCCATTCCATTCCATTCCATTCCATTCCAATCGATTCCATTCCATTCCATTCCATGGAATTCCATTCCATTCCATTCCATTCCATGGAATTCCATTCCATTCCATTCCATTCCATGGAATTCCATTCCATTCCATTCCATTCCATTCCATTCCATTCCATTCCATTGAATTCCATTCCATTCCATTCCATTCCATTCCATTGAATTCCATTCCGTTCCATTCCATTCCATTGAATTCCATTCCATTCCATTCCATTCCATTCCATTCCATTCCATTCCATTCCATTCCATTGAATTCCATTCCATTCCATTCCATTCCATTCCATCCCATTCCATTCCATTCCATTCCATTCCGTTCTACTCGGGTTGATTCCATTCTATTCCATTCCATTCCATTCGATCCCATTTGATTCCATTCGATTCCATTCAATTCCATTCGATTCCATTCCATTCCACTCCATTCCATTCCATTGAATTCCATTCCATTCCATTCCATTCCATTCCATTCCATTCCATTCCATTCATTGAATTCCATTCCATTCCATTCCATTCCATTCCATTGAATTCCATTCCATTCCATTCCATTCAATTGAATTCCGTTCCATTCCATTCCATTCCGTTCCGTTCCGTCCCGTTCCGTTCCGTTCCGTTCCGTTGCGTTCCGTTCCTTTCTACTCGGGTTGATTAAATTCTATTCCATTCCATTCTATTCGATTCCATTCGATTCCAATCGATTCCATTCGATTCCATTCGATTCCATTGAATTCCATTCCATTCCATTCCATTCCATTGAATTCCGTTGCATTATATTCCATTCCGTTCCGTTCCGTTGCGTGCCGTTCCGTTCTACTCGGGTTGATTCCATTCCATTCCATTCCATTCCATTCCATTCCATTCCATTCCATTCCATTCCATTGAATTCCATTCCATTCCATTCCATTCCATTCCATTCCATTCCATTCCGTTCTACTCGGGTTGATTCCATTCTATGCCATTCCATTCCATTCGATCTCATTCGATTCCATTCGATTCCATTTGATTCCACTCCATTCCATTCCATTGAATTCCATTCCATTCCATTCCATTCCATTCCATTCCATTCCTTTGAATTCCATTCCATTCCATTCCATTCCATTCCATTCCATCCCATTCCATTCCATTCCATTCCATTCCATTCCATTCCATTGAATTCCATTCCATTCCATTCCATTCCATTGAATTCCGTTCCATTCCATTCCATTCCATTCCATTGAATTCCATTCCATTCCTTTCCATAGAATTCCGTTCCATTCCATTCCATTCCATTCCATTCCATTCCATTCCATTCCATTCCATTCCATTCCATTGAATTCCATTCCATTCCATTCCATTCCTTTCCATTGAATTCCATTCTGTTCCATTCCATTCCTTTGAATTCCGTTCCATTCCATTCCATTCCAATCCTTTCCGTTCCGTTCCGTTCCGTTCCGTTCCGTTGCGTTCCGCTCCGTTCTACTCGGGTTGATTCCATTCTATTCCATTCCATTCCATTCGATCCCATTCGATTCCATTCGATTCCATTCGATTCCATTCGATTCCACTCCATTCCATTCCATAGAATTCCATTCCATTCCATTCCATTTGAATTCCATTCCATTCCATTCCATTCCATTCTATTCCATTCCATCCCATTCCATTCCATTCCATTCCATTCTACTCGGGTTGATTGCATTCTATTCCATTCCATTCCATTCGATTCCATTCGATTCCATTCGATTCCATTCGATTGCATTCGATTCCATTCCATTCCATTCCATTCCATTCCATTCCATTCCATTCCATTCCATTCCATTCCATTCCATTCCATTGAATTCCATTCCATTCCATTCCATTCCATTCCATTCCATTCCATTCCATTCCATTGAATTCCATTCCATTCCATAGAATTCCATTCCATTCCATTCCATTCCATTGAATTCCGTTCCTTTCCATTCCATTCCATTCCGTTCCGTTCCGTTCCGTTGCGTTCCGTTCCGTTCAACTAGGGTTGATTCCATTCTATTCAATTCCATTCCATTCCATTCTACACGGGTTGATCATTCCATTCCGTTCCGTTCCGTTCCGTTCCGTTCCGTTCCGTACCGTTCTACTCGGGTTGATTCCATTCTATTCCATTCCATTCCATTCGATTCCATTCGACTCCATTCCATTCCATTCCATTCCATTCCATTCCATTCCATTGCATTCCATTCCACTCCATTCCATTCCATTCCATTCCATTCCATTACATTCCATTCCGTTCCGTTCCGTTCCGTTCCGTTCCGTTGCGTTCCATTCCGTTCTACTCGGGTTGATTCCATTCTATTCCATTCCATTCCATTTGACTCCATTCGATTCCATTCCATTCCATTGCATTGAATTCCATTCCATTCCATTCCATTCCATTCCATTCCATTCCACTCCATTGAATTCCATTCCATTCCATTCCATTCCATTCCATTCCATTCCATTCCACTCCATTCCATTCCTCTCCACTGCACTCCACTCCACTCCACTCCACTCCATTCCACTCCCTTCCATTCCATTAAATTGAATTCCATTCCATTCCATTCCATTCCATTCCATTCCATTCCATTCCATTCCACTCCATTCCATTCCACTCCACTCCACTCCACTCCACTCCACTCCATTCCATTCCCTTCCATTCCATTCAATTGAATTGCATTGAATTCCATTCCATTCCATTCCATAACATTTCATTCCATTCCATTCCATTCCATTCCATTCCATTCCATTCCATTCCATTCCGTTCTACTCGGGTTGATTCCATTCTATTCCATTCCATTCCATTCGATTCCATTCGATTCCATTCGATTCCATTCGATTCCATTCGTTTCCATTCCATTCCATTCCATTCCATTCTATTCCATTGAATTCCATTCCATTCCATTCCATTCCATTCCATTCCATTGCATTCCATTCCATTGAATTCCATTGAATTCCATTCCATTGAATTCCATTCCATTCCATTCCATTCCATTCCATTCCATTGAATTCCATTCCATTCCATTCCATTCCATTCCATTCCATTCCATTGAATTCCATTCCATTCCATTCCATTCCATGGAATTCCGTTCCATTCCATTCCATTCCGTTCCGTTCCGTCCCGTTCCGTTCCGTTCCGTTCCGTTGCGTTCCTTTCCGTTCTACTCGGGTTGATTCCATTCTATTCCATTCCATTCCATTCGATTCCATTCGATTCCATTCGATTCCACTCCATTCCATTCCATAGAATTCCATTCCATTCCATTCCATTCCATTGAATTCCATTCCATTCCATTCCATTGAATTCCTTTCCATTCCATTCCATTCCATTGAATTCCATTCCATTCCATTCCATTCCATTCCATTCCATTCCATTCCATTCTACTGGTGTCCATTCCATTCCATTCCATTCCATTCCATTCCATTCCATTCCATTCCATTCCATTCCTTTCCATTCCATTGCATTCCATTGCATTCCATTCCATTCCATTCCATTCCATTCCATTCCATTCCATTCCACTCCACTCCACTCCATTCCACTCCACTCCACTCCGGTACATTCCATTCCATTCCATTCCATTCCATTCCATTCCATTCCGTGCTTCTCGGGTACATTCCGTTCCGTTCCATTCCTTTCCATTCCATTCCATTCCGTTCCAGTGCACTCTACTCCACTCCACTCCACTCCACTCCACTCCACTCCGGTACATTCCATTCCATTCCATTCTATTCCATTCCATTCCATTTCCATTCCCATTCCATTTCCATTCCCGTTCCATTTCCATTCCCGTTTCTTTTCCATTCCCGTTCCATTTCCATTCCAGTTCCATTACCATTCCCGTTCCATTTCCATTCCCGATCCATTTCCATTCCCGTTCCATTTCCATTCCCGTTCCATTTCCATTCCCGTTCCGTTACCATTCCCGTTCCATTTCCGTTCCCGTTCCGTTTCCGTTCCCGTTCCATTTCCGTTCTCGTTCCGTTTCCGTTCCCGTTCCATTTCCATTCCCGTTCCATTTCCGTTCCCGGTCCATTTCCATTCCCGTTCCATTTCCATTCCCTTTCCATTTCCATTTCATTCCATTCCGTTCTGCTCGGGTACATTCCATTCCATTCCATTGCATTCCATTCCGTTCTGCTCCTGTCCATTCCATTCCATTCCATTCCGTTCCATTCCGTTCTACTCGGGTAGATTCCATTCCATTCCATTCCATTCCATTCCATTCCATTCCATTCCATTCTACTGGTGTCCATTCCATTCCATTCCATTCCATTCCATTCCATTCCATTGCATTCCATTCCATTCCATTCCATTCCGTTCCGTTCTACTCGATTACATTCCATTCAATTCCATTCCATTCCGTTCTACTCGGGTAGATTCCATTCCATTCCATTCCATTCCTTTCCATTCCATTGCATTCCATTGCATTGCATTGCACTCAGTTCCATTCCATTCCATTCCATTCCATTCCATTCCATTCCATTCCATTCCGTTCCGTTCAACTCGGTTACATTCCATTCAATTACATTCCATTCCGTTCTACTCGGTTACATTCCATTCCATTCCATTCCATTCCAATCCATTCCATTCCATTACATTCCGTTCTACTCGTGTACATTCCATTCCATTCCATTCCTTTCCATTCCATTCCATTCCATTCCATTCCATTCCATTCCATTCCATTCCATTCCATTCCATTCCATTCCATTCCGTTCTACTTTGGTACATTCCATTCCATTCCATTCCATTCCATTCCATTCCATTCCATTCCATTCCGTTCTACTCAGGTTGATTCCATTCTATTCCATTCCATTCCATTTCATTCCATTCCATTCCATTCCATTCCATTCCATTCCAATCCATTCCATTCCATTGAATTCCATTCCATTCCATTCCATTCCATGGAATTCCATTCCATTCCATTCCATTCCATGGAATTCCATTCCATTCCATTCCATGGAATTCCATTCCATTCCATTCCATTCCATGGAATTCCATTCCATTCCATTCCATTCCATTGAATTCCATTCCGTTCCATTCCATTCCATTCCATTCCATTCCGTTCCATTCCATTCCATTGAATTCCGTTCCATTCCATTCCATTCCATTCCATTCCATCCCATTCCATTCCATTCCATTTCATTCCGTTCTACTCGGGTTGATTCCATTCTATTCCATTCCATTCCATTCGATCCCATTTGATTCCATTCGATTCCATTCAATTCCATTCGATTCCATTCCATTCCACTCCATTCCATTCCATTGAATTCCATTCCATTCCATTCCATTCCATTCCATGGAATTCCATTCCATTCCATTCCATTCCATTCCATTCCATAGAATTCCATTCCATTCCATTCCATTCCATTGAATTCCGTTCCATTCCATTCCATTCCGTTCCGTTCCGTTCCGTTCCGTTCCGTTCCGTTGCGTTCCGTTCCGTTCCGTTGTGTTCCGTTCCGTTCTACTCGGGTTGATTCCATTCTATTCCATTCCATTCCAATCCATTCCATTCCATTCCATCGAATTCCATTCCATTCCATTCCATTCCATTCCATTCCATTCCATTCCATTGAATTCCATTCCATTCCATTCCATTCCATGGAATTCCGTTCCATTCCATTCCATTCCGTTCCGTTCCGTCCCGTTCCGTTCCGTTCCGTTCCGTTGCGTTCCGCTCCGTTCTACTCGGGTTGATTCCATTCTATTCCATTCCATTCCATTCGATTCCATTCGATTCCATTCGATTCCACTCCATTCCATTCCATAGAATTCCATTCCATTCCATTCCATTCCATGGAATTCCATTCCATTCCATTCCATTGCATTGAATTCCATTCCATTCCATTCCATTCCATTGAATTCCATTCCATTCCATTCCATTCCATTCCATTCCATTCCATTCCATTCCATTCCATTCCGTTCCATTCCATTCTACTGTTGTCCATTCCATTCCATTCCATTCCATTCCATTCCATTCCATTCCATTCCATTCCATTCCTTTCCATTCCATTGCATTCCATTGCATTCCATTCCATTCCATTCCATTCCATTCCATTCCATTCCACTCCACACCACTCCAGTCCACTCCATTCCACTCCACTCCATTCCGGTACATTCCATTCCATTCCATTCCATTCCATTCCATTCCATTCCGTGCTTCTCAGGTACATTCCGTTCCGTTCCATTCCATTCCATTCCATTCCATTCCGTTCCAGTGCACTCTACTCCACTCCACTCCACTCCACTCCGGTACATTCCATTCCATTCCATTCCATTCCATTCCATTCCATTCCATTCCATTTCCATTCCCATTCCATTTCCATTCCCGTTCCATTTCCATTCCCGTTTCTTTTCCATTCCCGTTCCATTTCCATTCCCGTTCCATTACCATTCCCGTTCCATTTCCATTCCCGATCCATTTCCATTCCCGTTCCTTTTCCATTCCCGTTCCATTTCCATTCCTGTTCCGTTACCATTCCCGTTCCATTTCCGTTCCCGTTCCGTTTCCGTTCCCGTTCCATTTCCGTTCTCGTTCCGTTTCCGTTCCCGTTCCATTTCCATTCCCGTTTCAATTGCGTTCCCGTTCCATTTCCATTCCCGTTCCATTTCCATTCCCTTTCCATTTCCATTTCATTCCTTTCCGTTCTGCTCGGGTACATTCCATTCCATTCCATTGCATTCCATTCCGTTCTGCTCCTGTACATTCCATTCCATTCCATTCCGTTCCATTCCGTTCTACTCGGGTAGATTCCATTCCATTCCATTCCATTCCATTCCATTCCATTCCATTCCATTCCATTCCATTCCATTCCATTCCATTCCATTCTACTGGTGTCCATTCCATTCCATTCCATTCCATTCCATTCCATTCCATTCCATTCCATTGCATTCCATTCCATTCCATTCCATTCCATTCCGTTCCGTTCTACTCGGTTACATTCCATTCAATTCCATTCCATTCCGTTCTACTCGGGTAGATTCCATTCCATTCCATTCCATTCCTTTCCATTCCATTGCATTCCATTGCATTGCATTGCACTCAATTCCATTCCATTCCATTCCATTCCATTCCATTCCATTCCATTCCATTCCATTCCGTTCCGTTCAACCCGGTTACATTCCATTCAATTACATTCCATTCCGTTCTACTCGGTTACATTCCATTCCATTCCATTCCATTCCATTCCAATCCATTCCATTCCATTCCATTCCGTTCTACTCGGGTACATTGCATTCCATTCCATTCCATTCCATTCCATTCCATTCCATTCCATTCCATTCCATTCCATTCCATTCCGTTCTACTTTGGTACATTCCATTCCATTCCATTCCATTCCATTCCATTACATTCCATTCCATTCCATTCCGTTCTACTCGGGTTGATTCCATTCTATTCCATTCCATTCCATTCCATTCCATTCCATTCCATTCCATTCCATTCCATTCCATTCCGTGGAATTCCATTCCATTCCATTCCATTCCATTGAATTCCATTCCATTCCATTCCATTCCATTCCATTCCATTCCATTCCATTGAATTCCATTCCATTCCATTCCATTCCATTCCATTCCATTCCATTCCATTCTACTGGTGTCCATTCCATTCCATTCCATTCCATTCCATTCCATTCCATTCCTTTCCATTCCATTGCATTCCATTGCATTCCGTTCCATTCCATTCCATTCCATTCCACTCCACTCCACTCCACTCCACTCCATTCCACTCCACTCCACTCCGGTACATTCCATTCCATTCCATTCCATTCCATTCCATTCCGTGCTTCTCAGGTACATTCCGTTCCGTTCCATTCCATTCCATTCCATTCCATTCCATTCCGTTCCAGTGCACTCTACTCCACTCCACTCCACTCCACTCCACTCCGGTACATTCCATTCCATTCCATTCCATTCCATTCCATTCCATTTCCATTCCCATTCCATTTCCATTCCCGTTCCATTTCCATTCCCGTTTCTTTTCCATTCCCGTTCCATTAACATTCCAGTTCCATTACCATTCCCGTTCCATTTCCATTCCCGATCCATTTCCATTCCCGTTCCATTTCCATTCCCGTTCCATTTCCATTCCCGTTCCGTTACCATTCCCGTTCCATTTCCGTTCCCGTTCCGTTTCCGTTCCCGTTCCATTTCCGTTCTCGTTCCGTTTCCGTTCCCGTTCCATTTCCATTCCCGTTCCATTTCCGTTCCCGTTCCATTTCCATTCCCGTTCCATTTCCATTCCCTTTCCATTTCCATTTCATTCCATTCCGTTCTGCTCGGGTACATTCCATTCCATTCCATTGCATTCCATTCCGTTCTGCTCCTGTCCATTCCATTCCATTCCATTCCGTTCCATTCCGTTCTACTCGGGTAGATTCCATTCCATTCCATTCCATTCCATTCCATTCCATTCCATTCTACTGGTGTCCATTCCATTCCATTCCATTCCATTCCATTCCATTCCATTGCATTCCATTCCATTCCATTCCATTCCGTTCCGTTCTACTCGATTACATTCCATTCAATTCCATTCCATTCCGTTCTACTCGGGTAGATTCCATTCCATTCCATTCCATTCCTTTCCATTCCATTGCATTCCATTGCATTGCATTGCACTCAATTCCATTCCATTCCATTCCATTCCATTCCATTCCATTCCATTCCGTTCCGTTCAACTCGGTTACATTCCATTCAATTACATTCCATTCCGTTCTACTCGGTTACATTCCATTCCATTCCATTCCATTCCATTCCAATCCATTCCATTCCATTACATTCCGTTCTACTCGTGTACATTCCATTCCATTCCATTCCACTCCATTCCATTCCATTCCATTCCATTCCGTTCTACTTTGGTAGATTCCATTCCATTCCATTCCATTCCATTCCATTCCATTCCATTCCATTCCATTCCGTTCTACTCAGGTTGATTCCATTCTATTCCATTCCATTCCATTTCATTCCATTCCATTCCATTCCATTCCATTCCAATCCATTCCATTCCATTGAATTCCATTCCATTCCATTCCATTCCATGGAATTCCATTCCATTCCATTCCATTCCATGGAATTCCATTCCATTCCATTCCATTCCATGGAATTCCATTCCATTCCATTCCATGGAATTCCATTCCATTCCATTCCATTCCATGGAATTCCATTCCATTCCATTCCATTCCATGGATTTCCATTCCATTCCATTCCATGGAATTCCATTCCATTCCATTCCATTCCATTGAATTCCATTCCGTTCCATTCCATTCCATTGAATTCCATTCCATTCCATTCCATTCCATTCCATTCCATTCCATTCCATTGAATTCCGTTCCATTCCATTCCATTCCATTCCATTCCATCCCATTCCATTCCATTCCATTTCATTCCGTTCTACTCGGGTTGATTCCATTCTATTCCATTCCATTCCATTCGATCCCATTTGATTCCATTCGATTCCATTCAATTCCATTCGATTCCATTCCATTCCACTCCATTCCATTCCATTGAATTCCATTCCATTCCATTCCATTCCATTCCATTCCATTCCATTCCATTCCATAGAATTCCATTCCATTCCATTCCATTCCATTGAATTCCTTTCCATTCCCTTCCATTCCGTTCCGTTCCGTTCCGTTCCGTTCCGTTGCGTTCCGTTCCGTTCCGTTGTGTTCCGTTCCGTTCTACTCGGGTTGATTCCATTCTATTCCATTCCATTCCAATCCATTCCATTCCATTCCATCGAATTCCATTCCATTCCATTCCATTCCATTCCATTCCATTCCATTCCATTGAATTCCATTCCATTCCATTCCATTCCATGGAATTCCGTTCCATTCCATTCCATTCCGTTCCGTTCCGTCCCGTTCCGTTCCGTTCCGTTCCGTTGCGTTCCGCTCCGTTCTACTCGGGTTGATTCCATTCTATTCCATTCCATTCCATTCGATTCCATTCGATTCCATTCGATTCCACTCCATTCCATTCCATAGAATTCCACTCCATTCCATTCCATTCCATGGAATTCCATTCCATTCCATTCCATTCCATTGAATTCCATTCCATTCCATTCCATTCCATTGAATTCCATTCCATTCCATTCCATTCCATTCCTTTCCATTCCATTGCATTCCATTGCATTCCATTCCATTCCATTCCATTCCATTCCATTCCATTCCATTCCACTCCACACCACTCCAGTCCACTCCATTCCACTCCACTCCATTCCGGTACATTCCATTCCATTCCATTCCATTCCATTCCATTACGTGCTTCTCAGGTACATTCCGTTCCGTTCCATTCCATTCCATTCCATTCCATTCCGTTCCAGTGCACTCTACTCCACTCCACTCCACTCCACTCCGGTACATTCCATTCCATTCCATTCCATTCCATTCCATTCCATTCCATTTCCATTCCCATTCCATTTCCATTCCCGTTCCATTTCCATTCCCGTTTCTTTTCCATTCCCGTTCCATTTCCATTCCCGTTCCATTACCATTCCCGTTCCATTTCCATTCCCGATCCATTTCCATTCCCGTTCCTTTTCCATTCCCGTTCCATTTCCATTCCTGTTCCGTTACCATTCCCGTTCCATTTCCGTTCCCGTTCCGTTTCCGTTCCCGTTCCATTTCCGTTCTCGTTCCGTTTCCGTTCCCGTTCCATTTCCATTCCCGTTTCAATTGCGTTCCCGTTCCATTTCCATTCCCGTTCCATTTCCATTCCCTTTCCATTTCCATTTCATTCCTTTCCGTTCTGCTCGGGTACATTCCATTCCATTCCATTGCATTCCATTCCGTTCTGCTCCTGTCCATTCCATTCCATTCCATTCCGTTCCATTCCGTTCTACTCGGGTAGATTCCATTCCATTCCATTCCATTCCATTCCATTCCATTCCATTCCATTCCATTCCATTCCATTCTACTGGTGTCCATTCCATTCCATTCCCTTCCATTCCATTCCATTCCATTGCATTCCATTCCATTCCATTCCATTCCATTCCGTTCCGTTCTACTCGGTTACATTCCATTCAATTCCATTCCATTCCGTTCTACTCGGGTAGATTCCATTCCATTCCATTCCATTCCTTTCCATTCCATTGCATTCCATTGCATTGCATTGCACTCAATTCCATTCCATTCCATTCCATTCCATTCCATTCCATTCCATTCCATTCCGTTCCGTTCAACTCGGTTACATTCCATTCAATTACATTCCATTCCGTTCTACTCGGTTACATTCCATTCCATTCCATTCCAATCCATTCCATTCCATTACATTCCGTTCTACTCGTGTACATTCCATTCCATTCCATTCCATTCCATTCCATTCCATTCCATTCCATTCCATTCCATTCCATTCCATTCCATTCCGTTCTACTTTGGTACATTCCATTCCATTCCATTCCATTCCATTACATTACATTCCATTCCATTCCATTCCGTCCTACTCGGGTTGATTCCATTCTATTCCATTCCATTCCATTCCATTCCATTCCATTCCATTCGATTCCATTCCATTCCATTCCATGGAATTCCATTCCATTCCATTCCATTCCATTGAATTCCATTCCATTCCATTCCATTCCATTCCATTCCATTCCATTCCATTCCATTCCATTCCATTCCGTTGAATTCCATTCCATTCCGTTGAATTCCATTCCATTCCATTCCATTCCATTGAATTCCGTTACATTCCATTCCATTCCATTCCATTCCATAGAATTCCATTCCATTCAATTCCATAGAATTCCGTTCCGTTCCATTCCATTCCATTCCATTCCATTCCATTCCATTCCATTGAATTCCATTCCATTCCATTCCATTCCATTCCATTGAATTCCATTCTGTTCCATTCCATTCCTTTGAATTCCGTTCCATTCCATTCCATTCCATTCCTTTCCGTTCCGCTCCATTCCGTTCCGTTCCGTTGCGTTCCGCTCCGTTCTACTCGGGTTGATTCCATTCTATTCCATTCCATTCCATTCGATCCCATTCGATTCCATTCGATTCCATTCGATTCCATTCGATTCCACTCCATTCCATTCCATAGAATTCCATTCCATTCCATTCCATTTGAATTCCATTCCATTCCATTCCATTCCATTCTATTCCATTACATTCCATTCCATTCCATTCCATTCCATTCCATTCCATTCCATTCTACTCGGGTTTGCATTCTATTCCATTCGATTCCATTCGATTCCATTCGATTCCATTCGATTCCATTCCATTCCATTCCATTCCATTCCATTCCATTCCATTCCATTGAATTCCGTTCCATTCCATTCCATTCCATTCCATTCCATCCCATTCCATTCCATTCCATTTCATTCCGTTCTACTCGGGTTGATTCCATTCTATTCCATTCCATTCCATTCTATCCCATTTGATTCCATTCGATTCCATTCAATTCCATTCGATTCCATTCCATTCCACTCCATTCCATTCCATTGAATTCCATTCCATTCCATTCCATTCCATTCCATGGAATTCCATTCCATTCCATTCCATTCCATTCCATTCCATAGAATTCCATTCCATTCCATTCCATTCCATTGAATTCCGTTCCATTCCATTCCATTCCGTTCCGTTCCGTTCCGTTCCGTTCCGTTCCGTTGCGTTCCGTTCCGTTCCGTTGTGTTCCGTTCCGTTCTACTCGGGTTGATTCCATTCTATTCCATTCCATTCCAATCCATTCCATTCCATTCCATCGAATTCCATTCCATTCCATTCCATTCCATTCCACTCCATTCCATTCCATTGAATTCCATTCCATTCCATTCCATTCCATTGAATTCCATTCCATTCCATTCCATTCCATTGAATTCCATTCCATTCCATTCCATTCCATTCCATTCCATTCCATTCCATTCCATTCCATTCCGTTCCATTCCATTCTACTGTTGTCCATTCCATTCCATTCCATTCCATTCCATTCCATTCCATTCCTTTCCATTCTATTGCATTCCATTGCATTCCATTCCATTCCATTCCATTCCATTCCATTCCATTCCATTCCATTCCACTCCACACCACTCCAGTCCACTCCATTCCACTCCACTCCATTCCGGTACATTCCATTCCATTCCATTCCATTCCATTCCATTCCATTCCGTGCTTCTCAGGTACATTCCGTTCCGTTCCATTCCATTCCATTCCATTCCATTCCATTCCGTTCCAGTGCACTCTACTCCACTCCACTCCACTCCACTCCGGTACATTCCATTCCATTCCATTCCATTCCATTCCATTCCATTTCCATTCCCATTCCATTTCCATTCCCGTTCCATTTCCATTCCCGTTTCTTTTCCATTCCCGTTCCATTTCCATTCCCGTTCCATTACCATTCCCGTTCCATTTCCATTCCCGATCCATTTCCATTCCCGTTCCTTTTCCATTCCCGTTCCATTTCCATTCCTGTTCCGTTACCATTCCCGTTCCATTTCCGTTCCCGTTCCGTTTCCGTTCCCGTTCCATTTCCGTTCTCGTTCCGTTTCCGTTCCCGTTCCATTTCCATTCCCGTTTCAATTGCGTTCCCGTTCCATTTCCATTCCCGTTCCATTTCCATTCCCTTTCCATTTCCATTTCATTCCTTTCCGTTCTGCTCGGGTACATTCCATTCCATTCCATTGCATTCCATTCCGTTCTGCTCCTGTACATTTCATTCCATTCCATTCCATTCCGTTCCATTCCGTTCTACTCGGGTAGATTCCATTCCATTCCATTCCATTCCATTCCATTCCATTCCATTCCATTCCATTCCATTCCATTCCATTCCATTCTACTGGTGTCCATTCCATTCCATTCCATTCCATTCTATTGCATTCCATTCCATTCCATTCCATTCCATTCCGTTCCGTTCTACTCGGTTACATTCCATTCAATTCCATTCCATTCCGTTCTACTCGGGTAGATTCCATTCCATTCCATTCCATTCCTTTCCATTCCATTGCATTCCATTGCATTGCATTGCACTCAATTCCATTCCATTCCATTCCATTCCATTCCATTCCATTCCGTTCCGTTCAACCCGGTTACATTCCATTCAATTACATTCCATTCCGTTCTACTCGGTTACATTCCATTCCATTCCATTCCATTCCATTCCAATCCATTCCATTCCATTCCATTCCGTTCTACTCGGGTACATTGCATTCCATTCCATTCCATTCCATTCCATTCCATTCCATTCCATTCCATTCCATTCCGTTCTACTTTGGTACATTCCATTCCATTCCATTCCATTCCATTACATTACATTCCATTCCATTCCATTCCGTTCTACTCGGGTTGATTCCATTCTATTCCATTCCATTCCATTGAATTCCGTTCCATTCCATTCGATTCCATTCCATTCCATTCCATTCCATTCCATTCCATTCCATTGAATTCCATTCCATTCCATTCCATTCCATTCCATTCCATTCCATTCCATTCTACTGGTGTCCATTCCATTCCATTCCATTCCATTCCATTCCATTCCATTCCATTCCATTCCTTTCCATTCCATTGCATTCCATTGCATTCCGTTCCATTCCATTCCATTCCATTCCACTCCACTCCACTCCACTCCACTCCATTCCACTCCACTCCACTCCGGTACATTCCATTCCATTCCATTCCATTCCATTCCATTCCGTGCTTCTCAGGTACATTCCGTTCCGTTCCATTCCATTCCATTCCATTCCATTCCATTCCGTTCCAGTGCACTCTACTCCACTCCACTCCACTCCACTCCACTCCGGTACATTCCATTCCATTCCATTCCATTCCATTCCATTCCATTTCCATTCCCATTCCATTTCCATTCCCGTTCCATTTCCATTCCCGTTTCTTTTCCATTCCCGTTCCATTTCCATTCCAGTTCCATTACCATTCCCGTTCCATTTCCATTCCCGATCCATTTCCATTCCCGTTCCATTTCCATTCCCGTTCCATTTCCATTCCCGTTCCGTTACCATTCCCGTTCCATTTCCGTTCCCGTTCCGTTTCCGTTCCCGTTCCATTTCCGTTCTCGTTCCGTTTCCGTTCCCGTTCCATTTCCATTCCCGTTCCATTTCCGTTCCCGTTCCATTTCCATTCCCGTTCCATTTCCATTCCCTTTCCATTTCCATTTCATTCCATTCCGTTCTGCTCGGGTACATTCCATTCCATTCCATTGCATTCCATTCCGTTCTGCTCCTGTCCATTCCATTCCATTCCATTCCGTTCCATTCCGTTCTACTCGGGTAGATTCCATTCCATTCCATTCCATTCCATTCCATTCCATTCCATTCTACTGGTGTCCATTCCATTCCATTCCATTCCATTCCATTGCATTCCATTCCATTCCATTCCATTCCGTTCCGTTCTACTCGATTACATTCCATTCAATTCCATTCCATTCCGTTCTACTCGGGTAGATTCCATTCCATTCCATTCCATTCCTTTCCATTCCATTGCATTCCATTGCATTGCATTGCACTCAATTCCATTCCATTCCATTCCATTCCATTCCATTCCATTCCATTCCATTCCGTTCCGTTCAACTCGGTTACATTCCATTCAATTACATTCCATTCCGTTCTACTCGGTTACATTCCATTCCATTCCATTCCATTCCATTCCAATCCATTCCATTCCATTACATTCCGTTCTACTCGTGTACATTCCATTCTATTCCATTCCATTCCATTCCATTGCATTCCATTCCATTCCATTCCATTCCATTCCGTTCTACTTTGGTACATTCCATTCCATTCCATTCCATTCCATTCCATTCCATTCCATTCCATTCCGTTCTACTCAGGTTGATTCCATTCTATTCCATTCCATTCCATTTCATTCCATTCCATTCCATTCCATTCCATTCCATTCCAATCCATTCCATTCCATTGAATTCCATTCCATTCCATTCCATTCCATGGAATTCCATTCCATTCCATTCCATTCCATTGAATTCCATTCCGTTCCATTCCATTCCATTGAATTCCATTCCATTCCATTCCATTCCATGGAATTCCATTCCATTCCATTCCATTCCATTGAATTCCATTCCGTTCCATTCCATTCCATTGAATTCCATTCCATTCCATTCCATTCCATTCCATTCCATTCCATTCCATTGAATTCCGTTCCATTCCATTCCATTCCATTCCATTCCATCCCATTCCATTCCATTCCATTTCATTCCGTTCTACTCGGGTTGATTCCATTCTATTCCATTCCATTCCATTCGATCCCATTTGATTCCATTCGATTCCATTCAATTCCATTCGATTCCATTCCATTCCACTCCATTCCATTCCATTGAATTCCATTCCATTCCATTCCATTCCATTCCATGGAATTCCATTCCATTCCATTCCATTCCATTCCATTCCATAGAATTCCATTCCATTCCATTCCATTCCATTGAATTCCGTTCCATTCCATTCCATTTCGTTCCGTTCCGTTCCGTTCCGTTCCGTTCCGTTGCGTTCCGTTCCGTTCCGTTGTGTTCCGTTCCGTTCTACTCGGGTTGATTCCATTCTATTCCATTCCATTCCAATCCATTCCATTCCATTCCATCGAATTCCATTCCATTCCATTCCATTCCATTCCATTCCATTCCATTGAATTCCATTCCATTCCATTCCATTCCATGGAATTCCGTTCCATTCCATTCCATTCCGTTCCGTTCCGTCCCGTTCCGTTCCGTTCCGTTCCGTTGCGTTCCGCTCCGTTCTACTCGGGTTGATTCCATTCTATTCCATTCCATTCCATTCGATTCCATTCAATTCCATTCGATTCCACTCCATTCCATTCCATAGAATTCCATTCCATTCCATTCCATTCCATGGAATTCCATTCCATTCCATGGAATTCCATTCCATTCCATTCCATTGCATTGAATTCCATTCCATTCCATTCCATTCCATTGAATTCCATTCCATTCCATTCCATTCCATTCCATTCCATTCCATTCCATTCCGTTCCATTCCATTCTACTGTTGTCCATTCCATTCCATTCCATTCCATTCCATTCCATTCCATTCCATTCCATTCCATTCCATTCCATTCCTTTCCATTCCATTGCATTCCATTGCATTCCATTCCATTCCATTCCATTCCATTCCATTCCATTCCATTCCACTCCACACCACTCCAGTCCACTCCATTCCACTCCACTCCATTCCGGTACATTCCATTCCATTCCATTCCATTCCATTCCATTCCATTCCATTCCGT
The DNA here is from genome assembly GCF_029281585.2 of Gorilla gorilla gorilla. NCBI lineage: Eukaryota > Metazoa > Chordata > Mammalia > Primates > Hominidae > Gorilla > Gorilla gorilla. Next base: position 52,731,947 of record NC_073242.2, read on the forward strand.
GCTTCTCAGGTACATTCCGTTCCGTTCCATTCCATTCCATTCCATTCCATTCCGTTCCAGTGCACTCTACTCCACTCCACTCCACTCCACTCCGGTACATTCCATTCCATTCCATTCCATTCCATTCCATTCCATTCCATTTCCATTCCCATTCCATTTCCATTCCCGTTCCATTTCCATTCCCGTTTCTTTTCCATTCCCGTTCCATTTCCATTCCCGTTCCATTACCATTCCCGTTCCATTTCCATTCCCGATCCATTTCCATTCCCGTTCCTTTTCCATTCCCGTTCCATTTCCATTCCTGTTCCGTTACCATTCCCGTTCCATTTCCGTTCCCGTTCCGTTTCCGTTCCCGTTCCATTTCCGTTCTCGTTCCGTTTCCGTTCCCGTTCCATTTCCATTCCCGTTTCAATTGCGTTCCCGTTCCATTTCCATTCCCGTTCCATTTCCATTCCCTTTCCATTTCCATTTCATTCCTTTCCGTTCTGCTCGGGTACATTCCATTCCATTCCATTGCATTCCATTCCGTTCTGCTCCTGTACATTCCATTCCATTCCATTCCGTTCCATTCCGTTCTACTCGGGTAGATTCCATTCCATTCCATTCCATTCCATTCCATTCCATTCCATTCCATTCCATTCCATTCTACTGGTGTCCATTCCATTCCATTCCATTCCATTCCATTCCATTCCATTGCATTCCATTCCATTCCATTCCATTCCATTCCGTTCCGTTCTACTCGGTTACATTCCATTCAATTCCATTCCATTCCGTTCTACTCGGGTAGATTCCATTCCATTCCATTCCATTCCTTTCCATTCCATTGCATTGCATTGCACTCAATTCCATTCCATTCCATTCCATTCCATTCCATTCCATTCCATTCCATTCCATTCCGTTCCGTTCAACCCGGTTACATTCCATTCAATTACATTCCATTCCGTTCTACTCGGTTACATTCCATTCCATTCCATTCCATTCCATTCCAATCCATTCCATTCCATTCCATTCCGTTCTACTCGGGTACATTGCATTCCATTCCATTCCATTCCATTCCATTCCATTCCATTCCATTCCATTCCATTCCATTCCATTCCATTCCGTTCTACTTTGGTACATTCCATTCCATTCCATTCCATTCCATTCCATTACATTCCATTCCATTCCATTCCGTTCTACTCGGGTTGATTCCATTCTATTCCATTCCATTCCATTCCATTCCATTCCATTCCATTCCATTCGATTCCATTCCATTCCATTCCGTGGAATTCCATTCCATTCCATTCCATTCCATTGAATTCCATTCCATTCCATTCCATTCCATTCCATTCCATTCCATTCCATTGAATTCCATTCCATTCCATTCCATTCCATTCCATTCCATTCCATTCCATTCCATTCTAATGGTGTCCATTCCATTCCATTCCATTCCATTCCATTCCATTCCATTCCATTCCATTCCTTTCCATTCCATTGCATTCCATTGCATTCCGTTCCATTCCATTCCATTCCATTCCACTCCACTCCACTCCACTCCACTCCATTCCACTACACTCCACTCCGGTACATTCCATTCCATTCCATTCCATTCCATTCCATTCCGTGCTTCTCAGGTACATTCCGTTCCGTTCCATTCCATTCCATTCCATTCCATTCCATTCCGTTCCAGTGCACTCTACTCCACTCCACTCCACTCCACTCCACTCCGGTACATTCCATTCCATTCCATTCCATTCCATTCCATTCCATTTCCATTCCCATTCCATTTCCATTCCCGTTCCATTTCCATTCCCGTTTCTTTTCCATTCCCGTTCCATTTCCATTCCAGTTCCATTACCATTCCCGTTCCATTTCCATTCCCGATCCATTTCCATTCCCGTTCCATTTCCATTCCCGTTCCATTTCCATTCCCGTTCCGTTACCATTCCCGTTCCATTTCCGTTCCCGTTCCGTTTCCGTTCCCGTTCCATTTCCGTTCTCGTTCCGTTTCCGTTCCCGTTCCATTTCCATTCCCGTTCCATTTCCGTTCCCGTTCCATTTCCATTCCCGTTCCATTTCCATTCCCTTTCCATTTCCATTTCATTCCATTCCGTTCTGCTCGGGTACATTCCATTCCATTCCATTGCATTCCATTCCGTTCTGCTCCTGTCCATTCCATTCCATTCCATTCCGTTCCATTCCGTTCTACTCGGGTAGATTCCATTCCATTCCATTCCATTCCATTCCATTCCATTCCATTCTACTGGCGTCCATTCCATTCCATTCCATTCCATTCCATTGCATTCCATTCCATTCCATTCCATTCCGTTCCGTTCTACTCGATTAAATTCCATTCAATTCCATTCCATTCCGTTCTACTCGGGTAGATTCCATTCCATTCCATTCCATTCCTTTCCATTCCATTGCATTCCATTGCATTGCATTGCACTCAATTCCATTCCATTCCATTCCATTCCATTCCATTCCATTCCATTCCATTCCGTTCCGTTCAACTCGGTTACATTCCATTCAATTACATTCCATTCCGTTCTACTCGGTTACATTCCATTCCATTCCATTCCATTCCATTCCAATCCATTCCATTCCATTACATTCCGTTCTACTCGTGTACATTCCATTCCATTCCATTCCATTCCATTCCATTCCATTCCATTCCATTCCATTCCATTCCATTCCGTTCTACTTTGGTACATTCCATTCCATTCCATTCCATTCCATTCCATTCCATTCCATTCCATTCCATTCCATTCCATTCCGTTCTACTCAGGTTGATTCCATTCTATTCCATTCCATTCCATTTCATTCCATTCCATTCCATTCCATTCCATTCCATTCCAATCCATTCCATTCCATTGAATTCCATTCCATTCCATTCCATTCCATGGAATTCCATTCCATTCCATTCCATTCCATGGAATTCCATTCCATTTCATTCCATTCCATGGAATTCCATTCCATTCCATTCCATTCCATGGAATTCCATTCCATTCCATTCCATGGAATTCCATTCCATTCCATTCCATTCCATGGAATTCCATTCCATTCCATTCCATTCCATTCCATGGAATTCCATTCCATTCCATTCCATGGAATTCCATTCCATTCCATTCCATTCCATTCCATGGAATTCCATTCCATTCCATTCCATTCCATGGAATTCCATTCCGTTCCATTCCATTCCATTGAATTCCATTCCATTCCATTCCATTCCATTCCATTCCATTGAATTCCGTTCCATTCCATTCCATTCCATTCCATTCCATCCCATTCCATTCCATTCCATTTCATTCCGTTCTACTCGGGTTGATTCCATTCTATTCCATTCCATTCCATTCGATCCCATTTGATTCCATTCGATTCCATTCAATTCCATTCAATTCCATTCCATTCCACTCCATTCCATTCCATTGAATTCCATTCCATTCCATTCCATTCCATTCCATTCCATTCCATTCCATTCCATTCCATTCCATTCCATAGAATTCCATTCCATTCCATTCCATTCCATTGAATTCCGTTCCATTCCATTCCATTCCGTTCCGTTCCGTTCCGTTCCGTTCCGTTGCGTTCCGTTCCGTTCCGTTGTGTTCCGTTCCGTTCTACTCGGGTTGATTCCATTCTATTCCATTCCATTCCAATCCATTCCATTCCATTCCATCGAATTCCATTCCATTCCATTCCATTCCATTCCATTCCATTCCATTGAATTCCATTCCATTCCATTCCATTCCATGGAATTCCGTTCCATTCCATTCCATTCCGTTCCGTTCCGTCCCGTTCCGTTCCGTTCCGTTCCGTTGCGTTCCGCTCCGTTCTACTCGGGTTGATTCCATTCTATTCCATTCCATTCCATTCGATTCCATTCGATTCCATTCGATTCCACTCCATTCCATTCCATAGAATTCCATTCCATTCCATTCCATTCCATGGAATTCCATTCCATTCCATTCCATTCCATGGAATTCCATTCCATTCCATTCCATTCCATTGAATTCCATTCCATTCCATTCCATAACATTCCATTCCATTCCATTCCATTCCATTCCATTCCGTTCCATTCCATTCTACTGTTGTCCATTCCATTCCATTCCATTCCATTCCATTCCATTCCATTCCATTCCATTCCTTTCCATTCCATTGCATTCCATTGCATTCCATTCCATTCCATTCCATTCCTTTCCATTCCATTCCATTCCATTCCATTCCATTCCATTCCATTCCATTGAATTCCATTCCATTCCGTTGAATTCCATTCCATTCCATTCCATTCCATTGAATTCCGTTCCATTCCATTCCATTCCATTCCATTCCATTCCATAGAATTCCATTCCATTCTATTCCATAGAATTCCGTTCCGTTCCATTCCATTCCATTCCATTCCATTCCATTCCATTCCATTCCATTGAATTCCATTCCATTCCATTCCATTCCATTCCATTCCATTGAATTCCATTCCATTGAATTCCATTCCATTCCATTCCATTCCATTCCATTCCATTCCATTCCATTCTACTGGTGTCCATTCCATTCCATTCCATTCCATTCCATTGCATTCCATTCCATTCCATTCCTTTCCATTCCATTGCATTCCATTGCATTCCGTTCCATTCCATTCCATTCCATTCCTTTCCATTCCGCTCCGTTCCGTTCCGTTCCGTTGCGTTCCGCTCCGTTCTACTCGGGTTGATTCCATTCTATTCCATTCCATTCCATTCGATCCCATTCGATTCCATTCGATTCCATTCGATTCCATTCGATTCCACTCCATTCCATTCCATAGAATTCCATTCCATTCCATTCCATTTGAATTCCATTCCATTCCATTCCATTCCATTCTATTCCATTCCATTCCATTCCATTCCATTCCATTCCATTCCATTCCATTCCATTCTACTCGGGTTTGCATTCTATTCCATTCGATTCCATTCGATTCCATTCGATTCCATTCCATTCCATTCCATTCCATTCCATTCCATTCCATTCCATTCCATTCCATTGAATTCCATTCCATTCCATTCCATTCCATTCCGTTGAATTCCATTCCATTCCATTCCATTCCATTCCAATCCATTCCATTCCATTCCATAGAATTCCATTCCATTCCATTCCATTCCATTCCATTCCATTGAATTCCATTCCATTCCATTCCATAGAATTCCATTCCATTCCATTCCATTCCATTGAATTCCATTCCATTCCATTCCATTCCATTCCATTCCATTCCATTCCATTCCATTCCATTCCATTCCATTCCATTCTACTGGTGTCCATTCCATTCCATTCCATTCCATTCCATTCCATTCCATTCCATTCCATTCCTTTCCATTCCATTGCATTCCACTGCATTCCATTCCATTCCATTCCATTCCATTCCATTCCACTCCACTCCACTCCACTCCACTCCATTCCACTCCACTCCACTCCGGTACATTCCATTCCATTCCATTCCATTCCATTCCATTCCGTGCTTCTCAGGTACATTCCGTTCCGTTCCATTCCATTCCATTCCATTCCATTCCATTCCGTTCCAGTGCACTCTACTCCACTCCACTCCACTCCACTCCACTCCGGTACATTCCATTCCATTCCATTCCATTCCATTCCATTCCATTTCCATTCCCGTTCCATTTCCATTCCCGTTCCATTTCCATTCCCGTTCCGTTACCATTCCCGTTCCATTTCCGTTCCCGTTCCGTTTCCGTTCCCGTTCCATTTCCGTTCTCGTTCCGTTTCCGTTCCCGTTCCATTTCCATTCCCGTTCCATTTCCGTTCCCGTTCCATTTCCATTCCCGTTCCATTTCCATTCCCTTTCCATTTCCATTTCATTCCATTCCGTTCTGCTCGGGTACATTCCATTCCATTCCATTGCATTCCATTCCGTTCTGCTCCTGTCCATTCCATTCCATTCCATTCCGTTCCATTCCGTTCTACTCGGGTAGATTCCATTCCATTCCATTCCATTCCATTCCATTCCATTCCATTCCATTCCATTCCATTCCATTCTACTGGTGTCCATTCCATTCCATTCCATTCCATTCCATTCCATTCCATTCCATTCCATTCCATTCCATTCCATTACATTCCATTCCATTCCGTTCCGTTCCGTTCTACTCGGTTACATTCCATTCAATTCCATTCCATTCCGTTCTACTCGGGTAGATTCCATTCCATTCCATTCCATTCCTTTCCATTCCATTGCATTCCATTGCATTGCATTGCACTCAATTCCATTCCATTCCATTCCATTCCATTCCATTCCATTCCATTCCATTCCATTCCGTTCCGTTCAACCCGGTTACATTCCATTCAATTACATTCCATTCCGTTCTACTCGGTTACATTCCATTCCATTCCATTCCATTCCATTCCAATCCATTCCATTCCATTCCATTCCGTTCTACTCGGGTACATTGCATTCCATTCCATTCCATTCCATTCCATTCCATTCCATTCCATTCCATTCCATTCCATTCCGTTCTACTTTGGTACATTCCATTCCATTCCATTCCATTCCATTCCATTCCATTCCATTCCATTCCATTCCATTCCATTGAATTCCATTCCATTCCATTCCATTCCATTCCATTCCATTCCATTCCATTCCATTCTACTGGTGTCCATTCCATTCCATTCCATTCCTTTCCATTCCATTCCATTCCTTTCCATTCCATTGCATTCCATTGCATTCCGTTCCATTCCATTCCATTCCATTCCACTCCACTCCACTCCACTCCACTCCATTCCACTCCACTCCACTCCGGTACATTCCATTCCATTCCATTCCATTCCATTCCATTCCGTGCTTCTCAGGTACATTCCGTTCCGTTCCATTCCATTCCATTCCATTCCATTCCATTCCGTTCCAGTGCACTCTACTCCACTCCACACCACTCCACTCCACTCCGGTACATTCCATTCCATTCCATTCCGTTCCATTCCATTCCATTGAATTCCATTCCATTCCATTCCATTCCATTCCATTCCATTGAATTCCGTTCCATTCCATTCCATTCCATTCCATTCCATCCCATTCCATTCCATTCCATTTCATTCCGTTCTACTCGGGTTGATTCCATTCTATTCCATTCCATTCCATTCGATCCCATTTGATTCCATTCGATTCCATTCAATTCCATTTGATTCCATTCCATTCCACTCCTTTCCATTCCATTGAATTCCATTCCATTCCATTCCATAGAATTCCATTCCATTCCATTCCATTCCATTGAATTCCGTTCCATTCCATTCCATTCCGTTCCGTTCCATTCCGTTCCGTTCCGTTCCGTTGCGTTCCGTTCCGTTCCGTTGTGTTCCGTTCCGTTCTACTCGGGTTGATTCCATTCTATTCCATTCCATTCCAATCCATTCCATTCCATTCCATCGAATTGCATTCCATTCCATTCCATTCCATTCCATTGAATTCCATTCCATTCCATTCCATTCCATGGAATTCCGTTCCATTCCATTCCATTCCGTTCGGTTCCGTCCCGTTCCGTTCCGTTCCGTTCCGTTGCGTTCCGCTCCGTTCTACTCGGGTTGATTCCATTCTATTCCATTCCATTCCATTCGATTCCATTCGACTCCATTCGATTCCACTCCATTCCATTCCATAGAATTCCATTCCATTCCATTCCATTCCATGGAATTCCATTCCATGGAATTCCATTCCGTTCCATTCCATTGAATTCCATTCCATTCCATTCCATTCCATTCCATTCCATTCCATTCCATTCCGTTCCATTCCATTCTACTGTTGTCCATTCCATTCCATTCCATTCCATTCCATTCCATTCCATTCCATTCCATTCCTTTCCATTCCATTGCATTCCATTGCATTCCATTCCATTCCATTCCATTCCATTCCATTCCATTCCATTCCATTCCATTCCATTCCACTCCACACCACTCCAGTCCACTCCATTCCACTCCACTCCACTCCGGTACATTCCATTCCATTCCATTCCATTCCATTCCATTCCATTCCGTGCTTCTCAGGTACATTCCGTTCCGTTCCATTCCATTCCATTCCACTCCGTTCCAGTGCACTCTACTCCACTCCACTCCACTCCACTCCGGTACATTCCATTCCATTCCATTCCATTCCATTCCATTCCATTTCCATTCCCATTCCATTTCCATTCCCGTTCCATTTCCATTCCCGTTTCTTTTCCATTCCCGTTCCATTTCCATTCCCGTTCCATTACCATTCCCGTTCCATTTCCATTCCCGATCCATTTCCATTCCCGTTCCTTTTCCATTCCCGTTCCATTTCCATTCCTGTTCCGTTACCATTCCCGTTCCATTTCCGTCCCCGTTCCTTTTCCATTCCCGTTCCATTTCCGTTCTCGTTCCGTTTCCATTCCCGTTCCATTTCCATTCCCGTTTCAATTGCGTTCCCGTTCCATTTCCATTCCCGTTCCATTTCCATTCCCTTTCCATTTCCATTTCATTCCTTTCCGTTCTGCTCGGGTACATTCCATTCCATTCCATTGCATTCCATTCCGTTCTGCTCCTGTACATTTCATTCCATTCCATTCCGTTCCATTCCGTTCTACTCGGGTAGATTCCATTCCATTCCATTCCATTCCATTCCATTCCATTCCATTCCATTCCATTCCATTCTACTGGTGTCCATTCCATTCCATTCCATTCCATTCTATTGCATTCCATTCCATTCCATTCCATTCCATTCCGTTCCGTTCTACTCGGTTACATTCCATTCAATTCCATTCCATTCCGTTCTACTCGGGTAGATTCCATTCCATTCCATTCCATTCCTTTCCATTCCATTGCATTCCATTGCATTGCATTGCACTCAATTCCATTCCATTCCATTCCATTCCATTCCATTCCATTCCATTCCATTCCGTTCCGTTCAACCCGGTTACATTCCATTCAATTACATTCCATTCTGTTCTACTCGGTTACATTCCATTCCATTCCATTCCATTCCATTCCAATCCATTCCATTCCATTCCATTCCGTTCTACTCGGGTACATTGCATTCCATTCCATTCCATTCCATTCCATTCCATTCCATTCCATTCCATTCCATTCCATTCCGTTCTACTTTGGTACATTCCATTCCATTCCATTCCATTCCATTCCATTACATTCCATTCCATTCCATTCCGTTCTACTCGGGTTGATTCCATTCTATTCCATTCCATTCCATTCCATTCCATTCCATTCCATTCGATTCCATTCCATTCCATTCCATGGAATTCCATTCCATTCCATTCCATTCCATTGAATTCCATTCCATTCCATTCCATTCCATTCCATTCCATTCCATTCCATTGAATTCCATTCCATTCCATTCCATTCCATTCCATTCCATTCCATTCCATTCTACTGGTGTCCATTCCATTCCATTCCATTCCATTCCATTCCATTCCATTCCATTCCATTCCTTTCCATTCCATTGCATTCCATTGCATTCCGTTCCATTCCATTCCATTCCATTCCACTCCACTCCACTCCACTCCACTCCATTCCACTCCACTCCACTCCGGTACATTCCATTCCATTCCATTCCATTCCATTCCATTCCGTGCTTCTCAGGTACATTCCGTTCCGTTCCATTCCATTCCATTCCATTCCATTCCATTCCGTTCCAGTGCACTCTACTCCACTCCACTCCACTCCACTCCGGTACATTCCATTCCATTCCATTCCATTCCATTCCATTCCATTCCATTTCCATTCCCATTCCATTTCCATTCCCGTTCCATTTCCATTCCCGTTTCTTTTCCATTCCCGTTCCATTTCCATTCCAGTTCCATTACCATTCCCGTTCCATTTCCATTCCCGATCCATTTCCATTCCCGTTCCATTTCCATTCCCGTTCCATTTCCATTCCCTTTCCATTTCCATTTCATTCCATTCCGTTCTGCTCGGGTACATTCCATTCCATTCCATTGCATTCCATTCCGTTCTGCTCCTGTCCATTCCATTCCATTCCATTCCGTTCCATTCCGTTCTACTCGGGTAGATTCCATTCCATTCCATTCCATTCCATTCCATTCCATTCCATTCCATTCCATTCCATTCCATTCCATTCTACTGGTGTCCATTCCATTCCATTCCATTCCATTCCATTCCATTCCATTCCATTCCATTCCATTCCATTACATTCCATTCCATTCCGTTCCGTTCCGTTCTACTCGGTTACATTCCATTCAATTCCATTCCATTCCGTTCTACTCGGGTAGATTCCATTCCATTCCATTCCATTCCTATCCATTCCATTGCATTCCATTGCATTGCATTGCACTCAATTCCATTCCATTCCATTCCATTCCATTCCATTCCATTCCATTCCATTCCATTCCGTTCCGTTCAACCCGGTTACATTCCATTCAATTACATTCCATTCCGTTCTACTCGGTTACATTCCATTCCATTCCATTCCATTCCATTCCAATCCATTCCATTCCATTCCATTCCGTTCTACTCGGGTACATTGCATTCCATTCCATTCCATTCCATTCCATTCCATTCCATTCCATTCCATTCCATTCCATTCCGTTCTACTTTGGTACATTCCATTCCATTCCATTCCATTCCATTCCATTCCATTCCATTCCATTCCATTCCATTGAATTCCATTCCATTCCATTCCATTCCATTCCATTCCATTCCATTCCATTCTACTGGTGTCCATTCCATTCCATTCCATTCCTTTCCATTCCATTCCATTCCTTTCCATTCCATTGCATTCCATTGCATTCCGTTCCATTCCATTCCATTCCATTCCACTCCACTCCACTCCACTCCACTCCATTCCACTCCACTCCACTCCGGTACATTCCATTCCATTCCATTCCATTCCATTCCATTCCGTGCTTCTCAGGTACATTCCGTTCCGTTCCATTCCATTCCATTCCATTCCATTCCATTCCGTTCCAGTGCACTCTACTCCACTCCACACCACTCCACTCCACTCCGGTACATTCCATTCCATTCCATTCCGTTCCATTCCATTCCATTGAATTCCATTCCATTCCATTCCATTCCATTCCATTCCATTGAATTCCGTTCCATTCCATTCCATTCCATTCCATTCCATCCCATTCCATTCCATTCCATTTCATTCCGTTCTACTCGGGTTGATTCCATTCTATTCCATTCCATTCCATTCGATCCCATTTGATTCCATTCGATTCCATTCAATTCCATTTGATTCCATTCCATTCCACTCCTTTCCATTCCATTGAATTCCATTCCATTCCATTCCATAGAATTCCATTCCATTCCATTCCATTCCATTGAATTCCGTTCCATTCCATTCCATTCCGTTCCGTTCCATTCCGTTCCGTTCCGTTCCGTTGCGTTCCGTTCCGTTCCGTTGTGTTCCGTTCCGTTCTACTCGGGTTGATTCCATTCTATTCCATTCCATTCCAATCCATTCCATTCCATTCCATCGAATTGCATTCCATTCCATTCCATTCCATTCCATTGAATTCCATTCCATTCCATTCCATTCCATGGAATTCCGTTCCATTCCATTCCATTCCGTTCGGTTCCGTCCCGTTCCGTTCCGTTCCGTTCCGTTGCGTTCCGCTCCGTTCTACTCGGGTTGATTCCATTCTATTCCATTCCATTCCATTCGATTCCATTCGATTCCATTCGATTCCACTCCATTCCATTCCATAGAATTCCATTCCATTCCATTCCATTCCATGGAATTCCATTCCATGGAATTCCATTCCGTTCCATTCCATTGAATTCCATTCCATTCCATTCCATTCCATTCCATTCCATTCCATTCCATTCCGTTCCATTCCATTCTACTGTTGTCCATTCCATTCCATTCCATTCCATTCCATTCCATTCCATTCCATTCCATTCCTTTCCATTCCATTGCATTCCATTGCATTCCATTCCATTCCATTCCATTCCATTCCATTCCATTCCATTCCATTCCATTCCATTCCACTCCACACCACTCCAGTCCACTCCATTCCACTCCACTCCACTCCGGTACATTCCATTCCATTCCATTCCATTCCATTCCATTCCATTCCGTGCTTCTCAGGTACATTCCGTTCCGTTCCATTCCATTCCATTCCACTCCGTTCCAGTGCACTCTACTCCACTCCACTCCACTCCACTCCGGTACATTCCATTCCATTCCATTCCATTCCATTCCATTCCATTTCCATTCCCATTCCATTTCCATTCCCGTTCCATTTCCATTCCCGTTTCTTTTCCATTCCCGTTCCATTTCCATTCCCGTTCCATTACCATTCCCGTTCCATTTCCATTCCCGATCCATTTCCATTCCCGTTCCTTTTCCATTCCCGTTCCATTTCCATTCCTGTTCCGTTACCATTCCCGTTCCATTTCCGTCCCCGTTCCATTTCCATTCCCGTTCCATTTCCGTTCTCGTTCCGTTTCCATTCCCGTTCCATTTCCATTCCCGTTTCAATTGCGTTCCCGTTCCATTTCCATTCCCGTTCCATTTCCATTCCCTTTCCATTTCCATTTCATTCCTTTCCGTTCTGCTCGGGTACATTCCATTCCATTCCATTGCATTCCATTCCGTTCTGCTCCTGTACATTTCATTCCATTCCATTCCGTTCCATTCCGTTCTACTCGGGTAGATTCCATTCCATTCCATTCCATTCCATTCCATTCCATTCCATTCCATTCCATTCCATTCCATTCTACTGGTGTCCATTCCATTCCATTCCATTCCATTCTATTGCATTCCATTCCATTCCATTCCATTCCATTCCGTTCCGTTCTACTCGGTTACATTCCATTCAATTCCATTCCATTCCGTTCTACTCGGGTAGATTCCATTCCATTCCATTCCATTCCTTTCCATTCCATTGCATTCCATTGCATTGCATTGCACTCAATTCCATTCCATTCCATTCCATTCCATTCCATTCCATTCCATTCCATTCCGTTCCGTTCAACCCGGTTACATTCCATTCAATTACATTCCATTCTGTTCTACTCGGTTACATTCCATTCCATTCCATTCCATTCCATTCCAATCCATTCCATTCCATTCCATTCCGTTCTACTCGGGTACATTGCATTCCATTCCATTCCATTCCATTCCATTCCATTCCATTCCATTCCATTCCATTCCATTCCGTTCTACTTTGGTACATTCCATTCCATTCCATTCCATTCCATTCCATTACATTCCATTCCATTCCATTCCGTTCTACTCGGGTTGATTCCATTCTATTCCATTCCATTCCATTCCATTCCATTCCATTCCATTCGATTCCATTCCATTCCATTCCATGGAATTCCATTCCATTCCATTCCATTCCATTGAATTCCATTCCATTCCATTCCATTCCATTCCATTCCATTCCATTCCATTGAATTCCATTCCATTCCATTCCATTCCATTCCATTCCATTCCATTCCATTCCATTCTACTGGTGTCCATTCCATTCCATTCCATTCCATTCCATTCCATTCCATTCCATTCCATTCCTTTCCATTCCATTGCATTCCATTGCATTCCGTTCCATTCCATTCCATTCCATTCCACTCCACTCCACTCCACTCCACTCCATTCCACTCCACTCCACTCCGGTACATTCCATTCCATTCCATTCCATTCCATTCCATTCCGTGCTTCTCAGGTACATTCCGTTCCGTTCCATTCCATTCCATTCCATTCCATTCCATTCCGTTCCAGTGCACTCTACTCCACTCCACTCCACTCCACTCCGGTACATTCCATTCCATTCCATTCCATTCCATTCCATTCCATTCCATTTCCATTCCCATTCCATTTCCATTCCCGTTCCATTTCCATTCCCGTTTCTTTTCCATTCCCGTTCCATTTCCATTCCAGTTCCATTACCATTCCCGTTCCATTTCCATTCCCGATCCATTTCCATTCCCGTTCCATTTCCATTCCCGTTCCATTTCCATTCCCGTTCCGTTACCATTCCCGTTCCATTTCCGTTCCCGTTCCGTTTCCGTTCCCGTTCCATTTCCGTTCTCGTTCCGTTTCCGTTCCCGTTCCATTTCCATTCCCGTTCCATTTCCGTTCCCGTTCCATTTCCATTCCCGTTCCATTTCCATTCCCTTTCCATTTCCATTTCATTCCATTCCGTTCTGCTCGGGTACATTCCATTCCATTCCATTGCATTCCATTCCGTTCTGCTCCTGTCCATTCCATTCCATTCCATTCCGTTCCATTCCGTTCTACTCGGGTAGATTCCATTCCATTCCATTCCATTCCATTCCATTCCATTCCATTCCATTCTACTGGTGTCCATTCCATTCCATTCCATTCCATTCCATTCCATTCCATTCCATTGCATTCCATTCCATTCCATTCCATTCCGTTCCGTTCTACTCGATTACATTCCATTCAATTCCATTCCATTCCGTTCTACTCGGGTAGATTCCATTCCATTCCATTCCATTCCTTTCCATTCCATTGCATTCCATTGCATTGCATTGCACTCAATTCCATTCCATTCCATTCCATTCCATTCCATTCCATTCCATTCCGTTCCGTTCAACTCGGTTACATTCCATTCAATTACATTCCATTCCGTTCTACTCGGTTACATTCCATTCCATTCCATTCCATTCCATTCCAATCCATTCCATTCCATTACATTCCGTTCTACTCGTGTACATTCCATTCCATTCCATTCCATTCCATTCCATTCCATTCCATTCCATTCCATTCCATTCCATTCCATTCCGTTCTACTTTGGTACATTCCATTCCATTCCATTCCATTCCATTCCATTCCATTCCATTCCATTCCATTCCATTCCATTCCGTTCTACTCAGGTTGATTCCATTCTATTCCATTCCATTCCATTTCATTCCATTCCATTCCATTCCATTCCATTCCATTCCAATCCATTCCATTCCATTGAATTCCATTCCATTCCATTCCATTCCATGGAATTCCATTCCATTCCATTCCATTCCATGGAATTCCATTCCGTTCCATTCCATTCCATTGAATTCCATTCCATTCCATTCCATTCCATTCCATTCCATTTCATTCCGTTCTACTCGGGTTGATTCCATTCTATTCCATTCCATTCCATTCGATCCCATTTGATTCCATTCGATTCCATTCAATTCCATTCGATTCCATTCCATTCCACTCCATTCCATTCCATTGAATTCCATTCCATTCCATTCCATTCCATTCCATTCCATGGAATTCCATTCCATTCCATTCCATTCCATTCCATTCCATAGAATTCCATTCCATTCCATTCCATTCCATTGAATTCCGTTCCATTCCATTCCATTCCGTTCCGTTCCGTTCCGTTCCGTTCCGTTCCGTTGCGTTCCGTTCCGTTCCGTTGTGTTCCGTTCCGTTCTACTCGGGTTGATTCCATTCTATTCCATTCCATTCCAATCCATTCCATTCCATTCCATCGAATTCCATTCCATTCCATTCCATTCCATTCCATTGAATTCCATTCCATTCCATTCCATTCCATGGAATTCCGTTCCATTCCATTCCATTCCGTTCGGTTCCGTCCCGTTCCGTTCCGTTCCGTTCCGTTGCGTTCCGCTCCGTTCTACTCGGGTTGATTCCATTCTATTCCATTCCATTCCATTCCATTCCATTCGATTCCATTCGATTCCACTCCATTCCATTCCATAGAATTCCATTCCATTCCATTCCATTCCATGGAATTCCATTCCATTCCATTCCATGGAATTCCATTCCATTCCATTCCATTGAATTCCATTCCATTCCATTCCATTCCATTGAATTCCATTCCATTCCATTCCATTCCATTCCATTCCATTCCATTCCATTCCATTCCGTTCCATTCCATTCTACTGTTGTCCATTCCATTCCATTTCATTCCATTCCATTCCATTCCATTCCATTCCATTCCTTTCCATTCCATTGCATTCCATTGCATTCCATTCCATTCCATTCCATTCCATTCCATTCCATTCCATTCCATTCCACTCCACACCACTCCAGTCCACTCCATTCCACTCCACTCCACTCCGGTACATTCCATTCCATTCCATTCCATTCCATTCCATTCCATTCCGTGCTTCTCAGGTACATTCCATTCCGTTCCATTCCATTCCATTCCATTCCGTTCCAGTGCACTCTACTCCACTCCACTCCACTCCACTCCGGTACATTCCATTCCATTCCATTCCATTCCATTCCATTCCAATCCATTCCATTCCATTCCATTCCGTTCTACTCGGGTACATTGCATTCCATTCCATTCCATTCCATTCCATTCCATTCCATTCCATTCCATTCCATTCCATTCCGTTCTACTTTGGTACATTCCATTCCATTCCATTCCATTCCATTCCATTACATTCCATTCCATTCCATTCCGTTCTACTCGGGTTGATTCCATTCTATTCCATTCCATTCCATTCCATTCCATTCCATTCCATTCGATTCCATTCCATTCCATTCCATGGAATTCCATTCCATTCCATTCCATTCCATTGAATTCCATTCCATTCCATTCCATTCCATTCCATTCCATTACATTCCATTGAATCCCATTACATTCCATTCCATTCCATTCCATTCCATTCCATTCCATTCTACTGGTGTCCATTCCATTCCATTCCATTCCATTCCATTCCATTCCATTCCATTCCTTTCCATTCCATTGCATTCCATTGCATTCCGTTCCATTCCATTCCATTCCATTCCACTCCACTCCACTCCACTCCACTCCATTCCACTCCACTCCACTCCGGTACATTCCATTCCATTCCATTCCATTCCATTCCATTCCGTGCTTCTCAGGTACATTCCGTTCCGTTCCATTCCATTCCATTCCATTCCATTCCATTCCGTTCCAGTGCACTCTACTCCACTCCACTCCACTCCACTCCACTCCGGTACATTCCATTCCATTCCATTCCATTCCATTCCATTCCATTCCATTTCCATTCCCATTCCATTTCCATTCCCGTTCCATTTCCATTCCCGTTTCTTTTCCATTCCCGTTCCATTTCCATTCCAGTTCCATTACCATTCCCGTTCCATTTCCATTCCCGATCCATTTCCATTCCCGTTCCATTTCCATTCCCGTTCCATTTCCATTCCCGTTCCGTTACCATTCCCGTTCCATTTCCGTTCCCGTTCCGTTTCCGTTCCCGTTCCATTTCCGTTCTCGTTCCGTTTCCGTTCCCGTTCCATTTCCATTCCCGTTCCATTTCCGTTCCCGTTCCATTTCCATTCCCGTTCCATTTCCATTCCCTTTCCATTTCCATTTCATTCCATTCCGTTCTGCTCGGGTACATTCCATTCCATTCCATTGCATTCCATTCCGTTCTGCTCCTGTCCATTCCATTCCATTCCATTCCGTTCCATTCCGTTCTACTCGGGTAGATTCCATTCCATTCCATTCCATTCCATTCCATTCCATTCCATTCCATTCTACTGGTGTCCATTCCATTCCATTCCATTCCATTCCATTCCATTCCATTCCATTCCATTGCATTCCATTCCATTCCATTCCATTCCGTTCCGTTCTACTCGATTACATTCCATTCAATTCCATTCCATTCCGTTCTACTCGGGTAGATTCCATTCCATTCCATTCCATTCCTTTCCATTCCATTGCATTCCATTGCATTGCATTGCACTCAATTCCATTCCATTCCATTCCATTCCATTCCATTCCATTCCATTCCGTTCCGTTCAACTCGGTTACATTCCATTCAATTACATTCCATTCCGTTCTACTCGGTTACATTCCATTCCATTCCATTCCATTCCATTCCAATCCATTCCATTCCATTACATTCCGTTCTACTCGTGTACATTCCATTCCATTCCATTCCATTCCATTCCATTCCATTCCATTCCATTCCATTCCATTCCATTCCATTCCATTCCGTTCTACTTTGGTACATTCCATTCCATTCCATTCCATTCCATTCCATTCCATTCCATTCCATTCCATTCCATTCCATTCCGTTCTACTCAGGTTGATTCCATTCTATTCCATTCCATTCCATTTCATTCCATTCCATTCCATTCCATTCCATTCCATTCCAATCCATTCCATTCCATTGAATTCCATTCCATTCCATTCCATTCCATGGAATTCCATTCCATTCCATTCCATTCCATTGAATTCCATTCCGTTCCATTCCATTCCATTGAATTCCATTCCATTCCATTCCATTCCATTCCATTCCATTTCATTCCGTTCTACTCGGGTTGATTCCATTCTATTCCATTCCATTCCATTCGATCCCATTTGATTCCATTCGATTCCATTCAATTCCATTCGATTCCATTCCATTCCACTCCATTCCATTCCATTGAATTCCATTCCATTCCATTCCATTCCATTCCATTCCATGGAATTCCATTCCATTCCATTCCATTCCATTCCATTCCATAGAATTCCATTCCATTCCATTCCATTCCATTGAATTCCGTTCCATTCCATTCCATTCCGTTCCGTTCCGTTCCGTTCCGTTCCGTTCCGTTGCGTTCCGTTCCGTTCCGTTGTGTTCCGTTCCGTTCTACTCGGGTTGATTCCATTCTATTCCATTCCATTCCAATCCATTCCATTCCATTCCATCGAATTCCATTCCATTCCATTCCATTCCATTCCATTGAATTCCATTCCATTCCATTCCATTCCATGGAATTCCGTTCCATTCCATTCCGTTCGGTTCCGTCCCGTTCCGTTCCGTTCCGTTCCGTTGCGTTCCGCTCCGTTCTACTCGGGTTGATTCCATTCTATTCCATTCCATTCCATTCCATTCCATTCCATTCCATTCGATTCCACTCCATTCCATTCCATAGAATTCCATTCCATTCCATTCCATTCCATGGAATTCCATTCCATTCCATTCCATGGAATTCCATTCCATTCCATTCCATTGAATTCCATTCCATTCCATTCCATTCCATTGAATTCCATTCCATTCCATTCCATTCCATTCCATTCCATTCCATTCCATTCCATTCCGTTCCATTCCATTCTACTGTTGTCCATTCCATTCCATTCCATTCCATTCCATTCCATTCCATTCCATTCCATTCCTTTCCATTCCATTGCATTCCATTGCATTCCATTCCATTCCATTCCATTCCATTCCATTCCATTCCATTCCATTCCATTCTACTGGTGTCCATTCCATTCCATTCCATTCCATTCCATTCCATTCCATTCCTTTCCATTCCATTGCATTCCATTGCATTCCGTTCCATTCCATTCCATTCCATTCCACTCCACTCCACTCCACTCCACTCCATTCCACTCCACTCCACTCCGGTACATTCCATTCCATTCCATTCCATTCCATTCCATTCCGTGCTTCTCAGGTACATTCCGTTCCGTTCCATTCCATTCCATTCCATTCCATTCCATTCCGTTCCAGTGCACTCTACTCCACTCCACTCCACTCCACTCCACTCCGGTACATTCCATTCCATTCCATTCCATTCCATTCCATTCCATTTCCATTCCCATTCCATTTCCATTCCCGTTCCATTTCCATTCCCGTTTCTTTTCCATTCCCGTTCCATTTCCATTCCAGTTCCATTACCATTCCCGTTCCATTTCCATTCCCGATCCATTTCCATTCCCGTTCCATTTCCATTCCCGTTCCATTTCCATTCCCGTTCCGTTACCATTCCCGTTCCATTTCCGTTCCCGTTCCGTTTCCGTTCCCGTTCCATTTCCGTTCTCGTTCCGTTTCCGTTCCCGTTCCATTTCCATTCCCGTTCCATTTCCGTTCCCGTTCCATTTCCATTCCCGTTCCATTTCCATTCCCTTTCCATTTCCATTTCATTCCATTCCGTTCTGCTCGGGTACATTCCATTCCATTCCATTGCATTCCATTCCGTTCTGCTCCTGTCCATTCCATTCCATTCCATTCCGTTCCATTCCGTTCTACTCGGGTAGATTCCATTCCATTCCATTCCATTCCATTCCATTCCATTCCATTCTACTGGTGTCCATTCCATTCCATTCCATTCCATTCCATTCCATTCCATTCCATTGCATTCCATTCCATTCCATTCCATTCCGTTCCGTTCTACTCGATTACATTCCATTCAATTCCATTCCATTCCGTTCTACTCGGGTAGATTCCATTCCATTACATTCCATTCCTTTCCATTCCATTGCATTCCATTGCATTGCATTGCACTCAATTCCATTCCATTCCATTCCATTCCATTCCATTCCATTCCATTCCATTCCGTTCCGTTCAACTCGGTTACATTCCATTCAATTACATTCCATTCCGTTCTACTCGGTTACATTCCATTCCATTCCATTCCATTCCATTCCAATCCATTCCATTCCATTACATTCCGTTCTACTCGTGTACATTCCATTCCATTCCATTCCATTCCATTCCATTCCATTCCATTCCATTCCATTCCATTCCATTCCATTCCGTTCTACTTTGGTACATTCCATTCCATTCCATTCCATTCCATTCCATTCCATTCCATTCCATTCCATTCCATTCCATTCCGTTCTACTCAGGTTGATTCCATTCTATTCCATTCCATTCCATTTCATTCCATTCCATTCCATTCCATTCCATTCCATTCCAATCCATTCCATTCCATTGAATTCCATTCCATTCCATTCCATTCCATGGAATTCCATTCCATTCCATTCCATTCCATGGAATTCCATTCCATTCCATTCCATTCCATGGAATTCCATTCCATTCCATTCCATTCCATTCCATTCCATTCCATTCCATTCCATTCCATTCCATTGAATTCCATTCCGTTCCATTCCATTCCATTGAAATCCATTCCATTCCATTCCATTCCATTCCATTCCGTTCCATTCCATTGAATTCCGTTCCATTCCATTCCATTCCATTCCATTCCATCCCATTCCATTCCATTCCATTTCATTCCGTTCTACTCGGGTTGATTCCATTCTATTCCATTCCATTCCATTCGATCCCATTTGATTCCATTTGATTCCATTCAATTCCATTCGATTCCATTCCATTCCACTCCATTCCATTCCATTGAATTCCATTCCATTCCATTCCATTCCATTCCATTCCATTCCATGGAATTCCATTCCATTCCATTCCATTCCATTCCATTCCATTCCATAGAATTCCATTCCATTCCATTCCATTCCATTGAATTCCGTTCCATTCCATTCCATTCCGTTCCGTTCCGTTCCGTTCCGTTCCGTTGCGTTCCGTTCCGTTCCGTTGTGTTCCGTTCCGTTCTACTCGGGTTGATTCCATTCTATTCCATTCCATTCCAATCCATTCCATTCCATTCCATCGAATTCCATTCCATTCCATTCCATTCCATTCCATTGAATTCCATTCCATTCCATTCCATTCCATGGAATTCCGTTCCATTCCATTCCATTCCGTTCGGTTCCGTCCCGTTCCGTTCCGTTCCGTTCCGTTGCGTTCCACTCCGTTCTACTCGGGTTGATTCCATTCTATTCCATTCCATTCCATTCGATTCCATTCGATTCCATTCGATTCCACTCCATTCCATTCCATAGAATTCCATTCCATTCCATTCCATTCCATGGAATTCCATTCCATTCCATGGAATTCCATTCCATTCCTTTCCATTGAATTCCATTCCATTCCATTCCATTCCATTGAATTCCATTCCATTCCATTCCATTCCATTCCATTCCATTCCATTCCATTCCATTCCGTTCCATTCCATTCTACTGTTGTCCATTCCATTCCATTCCATTCCATTCCATTCCATTCCATTCCTTTCCATTCCATTGCATTCCATTGCATTCCATTCCATTCCATTCCATTCCATTCCATTCCATTCCATTCCATTCCACTCCACACCACTCCAGTCCACTCCATTCCACTCCACTCCACTCCGGTACATTCCATTCCATTCCATTCCATTCCATTCCATTCCATTCCGTGCTTCTCAGGTACATTCCGTTCCGTTCCATTCCATTCCATTCCATTCCGTTCCAGTGCACTCTACTCCACTCCACTCCACTCCACTCCGGTACATTCCATTCCATTCCATTCCATTCCATTCCATTCCATTTCCATTCCCATTCCATTTCCATTCCCGTTCCATTTCCATTCCCGTTTCTTTTCCATTCCCGTTCCATTTCCATTCCCGTTCCATTACCATTCCCGTTCCATTTCCATTCCCGATCCATTTCCATTCCCGTTCCTTTTCCATTCCCGTTCCATTTCCATTCCTGTTCCGTTACCATTCCCGTTCCATTTCCGTTCCCGTTCCGTTTCCGTTCCCGTTCCATTTCCGTTCTCGTTCCGTTTCCGTTCCCGTTCCATTTCCATTCCCGTTTCAATTGCGTTCCCGTTCCATTTCCATTCCCGTTCCATTTCCATTCCCTTTCCATTTCCATTTCATTCCTTTCCGTTCTGCTCGGGTACATTCCATTCCATTCCATTGCATTCCATTCCGTTCTGCTGCTGTACATTTCATTCCATTCCATTCCGTTCCATTCCGTTCTACTCGGGTAGATTCCATTCCATTCCATTCCATTCCATTCCATTCTATTCCATTCCATTCCATTCCATTCTACTGGTGTCCATTCCATTCCATTCCATTCCATTCCATTCCATTCTATTGCATTCCATTCCATTCCATTCCATTCCATTCCATTCCGTTCCGTTCTACTCGGTTACATTCCATTCAATTCCATTCCATTCCGTTCTACTCGGGTAGATTCCATTCCATTCCATTCCATTCCTTTCCATTCCATTGCATTCCATTGCATTGCATTGCACTCAATTCCATTCCATTCCATTCCATTCCATTCCATTCCATTCCATTCCATTCCATTCCGTTCCGTTCAACCCGGTTACATTCCATTCAATTACATTCCATTCCGTTCTACTCGGTTACATTCCATTCCATTCCATTCCATTCCATTCCAATCCATTCCATTCCATTCCATTCCGTTCTACTCGGGTACATTGCATTCCATTCCATTCCATTCCATTCCATTCCATTCCATTCCATTCCATTCCATTCCATTCCATTCCATTCCATTCCATTCCGTTCTACTTTGGTACATTCCATTCCATTCCATTCCATTCCATTCCATTCCATTCCATTCCATTACATTACATTCCATTCCATTCCATTCCGTTCTACTCGGGTTGATTCCATTCAATTCAATTCCATTCCATTCCATTCCATTCCATTCCATTCGATTCCATTCCATTCCATTCCATGGAATTCCATTCCATTCCATTCCATTCCATTGAATTCCATTCCATTCCATTCCATTCCATTCCATTCCATTCCATTCCATTCCATTCCATTCCATTGAATTCCATTCCATTCCATTCCATTCCATTCCATTCCATTCCATTCCATTCCATTCTACTGGTGTCCATTCCATTCCATTCCATTCCATTCCATTCCATTCCATTCCTTTCCATTCCATTGCATTCCATTGCATTCCGTTCCATTCCATTCCATTCCATTCCACTCCACTCCACTCCACTCCACTCCATTCCACTCCACTCCACTCCGGTACATTCCATTCCATTCCATTCCATTCCATTCCATTCCGTGCTTCTCAGGTACATTCCGTTCCGTTCCATTCCATTCCATTCCATTCCATTCCATTCCGTTCCAGTGCACTCTACTCCACTCCACTCCACTCCACTCCACTCCGGTACATTCCATTCCATTCCATTCCATTCCATTCCATTCCATTTCCATTCCCATTCCATTTCCATTCCCGTTCCATTTCCATTCCCGTTTCTTTTCCATTCCCGTTCCATTTCCATTCCAGTTCCATTACCATTCCCGTTCCATTTCCATTCCCGATCCATTTCCATTCCCGTTCCATTTCCATTCCCGTTCCATTTCCATTCCCGTTCCGTTACCATTCCCGTTCCATTTCCGTTCCCGTTCCGTTTCCGTTCCCGTTCCATTTCCGTTCTCGTTCCGTTTCCGTTCCCGTTCCATTTCCATTCCCGTTCCATTTCCGTTCCCGTTCCATTTCCATTCCCGTTCAATTTCCATTCCCTTTCCATTTCCATTTCATTCCATTCCGTTCTGCTCGGGTACATTCCATTCCATTCCATTGCATTCCATTCCGTTCTGCTCCTGTCCATTCCATTCCATTCCATTCCGTTCCATTCCGTTCTACTCGGGTAGATTCCATTCCATTCCATTCCATTCCATTCCATTCTACTGGTGTCCATTCCATTCCATTCCATTCCATTCCATTCCATTCCACTGAATTCCATTCCATTCCATTCCATTCCATTCCATTCCATTCCATTCCATTCCATTCCATTCCATTCGATTCCATTCGATTCCATTCCATTCCATTCCATTGAATTCCATTCCATTCCATTCCATTCCATTCCATTCCATTCCATTCCATTCCATTCCATTGAATTCCATTCCATTCCATTCCATTCCATTCCATTCCATTCCATTCCTTTCCATTGAATTCCATTCCATTCCACTCCATTCCATTCCATTGAATTCCATTCCATTCCATTCCATTCCATTGAATTCCATTCCATTCCATTCCATTCCATTCCATTCCATTGAATTCCTTTCCATTCCATTCCATTCCATTCCATTCCATTCCATTCCATTCCGTTCTACTCGGGTTGATTCCATTCTATTCCATTCCATTCCATTCGATTCCAATCGATTCCATTCGATTCCATTCGACTCCATTCGATTCCATTCCGTTCCATTCCATGGAATTCCATTCTATTCCATTCCATTGAATTCAATTCCATTCCATTGAATTCCATTCCATTCCATTCCATTCCATTGAATTCCTTTCCATTCCATTCCATTCCGTTCCTTTCCGTTCCATTCCGTTGCGTTCCGTTCCGTTCTACTCGGTTGATTCCATTCTATTCCATTCCATTCCATTCGATTCCATTCGATTCCATTCGATTCCATTCGATTCCATTCGATTCCATTCCATTGCATTCCATTGAATTCCATTCCATTCCATTCCATTGAATTCCATTCCATTCCATTCCATTCCATTGAATTCCATTGAATTCCATTCCATTGAATTCCATTCCATTCCATTCCATTCCATTCTATTGAATTCCATTCCATTCCATTCCATTCCATTCCATTCCATTGAATTCCATTGAATTCCATTCCATTGAATTCCATTCCATTCCATTCCATTCCATTCCATTCCATTCCATTACATAGAATTCCATTCCATTCCATTCCATTCCATTCCATTCCATTCCATTCCATTCCATTCCACTCCATTCCATTCCACTCCACTCCACTCCACTCCACTCCAGTCCACTCCACTCCACTCTTTTCCATTCCTTTCCATTCCATTGAATTCCATTGAATTCCATTGAATTCCATTCCATTCCATTCCTTTCCATTCCATTCCGTTCTACTCGGGTTGATTCCATTCCATTCCATTCCATTCTATTGCATTGAATTCCATTCCATTCCATTCCATTCCTTTCCATTCCATTCCATTCCATTCCATTCCATTGAATTCCATTCCATTCCATTCCATTCCATTCCATTGAATTCCATTCCATTCCATTCCATTCCATTCCATTCCATTCCATTCCATTCCATTCCGTTCTACTCAGGTTGATTCCATTCTATTCCATTCCATCCCATTCCATTCCATTCCATTCCATTCCATTCCATTCGATTCCATTCCATTCCATTCCATAGAATTCCATTCCATTCCATTCCATTCCATGGAATTCCATTCCATTCCATTCCATTCCATTCCATTCCATTCCATTCCATTCCATTCCATTGAATTCCATTCCATTCCATTCCATTCCATTCCATTGAATTCCATTCCGTTCCATTCCATTCCATTGAATTCCATTCCATTCCATTCCATTCCATTCCATTCCATTCCATTCCATCCCATCCCATTCCATTCCATTCCATTCCATTCCATTCCATTCCATCCCATTCCATTCCATTCCATTCCATTCCGTTCTACTCGGGTTGATTCCATTCTATTCCATTCCATTCCATTCGATCCCATTTGATTCCATTCGATTCCATTCAATTCCATTCGATTCCATTCCATTCCACTCCATTCCATTCCATAGAATTCCATTCCATTCCATTCCATTCCATTCCATTCCATTCCATGGAATTCCATTCCATTCCATTCCATTCCATTCCATAGAATTCCATTCCATTCCATTCCATTCCACTGAATTCCGTTCCATTCCATTCCATTCCGTTCCGTTCCGTTCCGTTCCGTTCCGTTCTGTTGCGTTCCGTTCCGTTCCGTTGTGTTCCGTTCCGTTCTACTCGGGTTGATTCCATTCTATTCCATTCCATTCCAATCCATTCCATTCCATTCCATTGAATTCCATTCCATTCCATTCCATTCCATTCCATTCCATTCCATTCCATTCCATTGAATTCCATTCCATTCCATTCCATTCCATTCCATTCCATTGAATTCCATTCCATTCCATTCCATTCCATGGAATTCCGTTCCATTCCATTCCATTCCGTTCCGTTCCGTCCCTTTCCGTTCCGTTCCGTTCCGTTGCGTTCCGTTCCGTTCTACTCGGGTTGATTCCATTCTATTCCATTCCATTCCATTCGATTCCATTCGATTCCATTCGATTCCACTCCATTCCATTCCATAGAATTCCATTCCATTCCATTCCATTCCATTGAATTCCATTCCATTCCATTCCATTCCATTCCATTCCATTCCATTCCATTCCATTCCATTGAATTCCATTCCATTCCATTCCATTCCATTCCATTCCATTCCATTCCATTCTACTGGTGTCCATTCCATTCCATTCCATTCCATTCCATTCCATTCCATTCCATTCCATTCCTTTCCATTCCATTGCATTCCATTGCATTCCGTTCCATTCCATTCCATTCCATTCCACTCCACTCCACTCCACTCCACTCCATTCCACTCCACTCCACTCCGGTACATTCCATTCCATTCCATTCCATTCCATTCCATTCCGTGCTTCTCAGGTACATTCCGTTCCGTTCCATTCCATTCCATTCCATTCCATTCCATTCCGTTCCAGTGCACTCTACTCCACTCCACTCCACTCCACTCCACTCCGGTACATTCCATTCCATTCCATTCCATTCCATTCCATTCCATTTCCATTCCCATTCCATTTCCATTCCCGTTCCATTTCCATTCCCGTTTCTTTTCCATTCCCGTTCCATTTCCATTCCAGTTCCATTACCATTCCCGTTCCATTTCCATTCCCGATCCATTTCCATTCCCGTTCCATTTCCATTCCCGTTCCATTTCCATTCCCGTTCCGTTACCATTCCCGTTCCATTTCCGCTCCCGTTCCGTTTCCGTTCCCGTTCCATTTCCGTTCTCGTTCCGTTTCCGTTCCCGTTCCATTTCCATTCCCGTTCCATTTCCGTTCCCGTTCCATTTCCATTCCCGTTCAATTTCCATTCCCTTTCCATTTCCATTTCATTCCATTCCGTTCTGCTCGGGTACATTCCATTCCATTCCATTGCATTCCATTCCGTTCTGCTCCTGTCCATTCCATTCCATTCCATTCCGTTCCATTCCGTTCTACTCGGGTAGATTCCATTCCATTCCATTCCATTCCATTCCAATCTACTGGTGTCCATTCCATTCCATTCCATTCCATTCCATTCCATTCCACTGAATTCCATTCCATTCCATTCCATTCCATTCCATTCCATTCCATTCCATTCGATTCCATTCGATTCCATTCCATTCCATTCCATTGAATTCCATTCCATTCCATTCCATTCCATTCCATTCCATTCCATTCCATTCCATTCCATTGAATTCCATTCCATTCCATTCCATTCCATTCCATTCCATTCCATTCCTTTCCATTGAATTCCATTCCATTCCACTCCATTCCATTCCATTGAATTCCATTCCATTCCATTCCATTCCATTGAATTCCATTCCATTCCATTCCATTCCATTCCATTCCATTGAATTCCTTTCCATTCCATTCCATTCCATTCCATTCCATTCCATTCCATTCCGTTCTACTCGGGTTGATTCCATTCTATTCCATTCCATTCCATTCGATTCCAATCGATTCCATTCGATTCCATCCGACTCCATTCGATTCCATTCCGTTCCATTCCATGGAATTCCATTCTATTCCATTCCATTGAATTCAATTCCATTCCATTGAATTCCATTCCATTCCATTCCATTCCATTGAATTCCTTTCCATTCCATTCCATTCCGTTCCTTTCCGTTCCATTCCGTTGCGTTCCGTTCCGTTCTACTCGGTTGATTCCATTCTATTCCATTCCATTCCATTCGATTCCATTCGATTCCATTCGATTCCATTCGATTCCATTCGATTCCATTCCATTGCATTCCATTGAATTCCATTCCATTCCATTCCATTGAATTCCATTCCATTCCATTCCATTCCATTGAATTCCATTGAATTCCATTCCATTGAATTCCATTCCATTCCATTCCATTCCATTCTATTGAATTCCATTCCATTCCATTCCATTCCATTCCATTCCATTGAATTCCATTGAATTCCATTCCATTGAATTCCATTCCATTCCATTCCATTCCATTCCATTCCATTCCATAGAATTCCATTCCATTCCATTCCATTCCATTCCATTCCATTCCATTCCATTCCATTCCACTCCATTCCATTCCACTCCACTCCACTCCACTCCACTCCAGTCCACTCCACTCCACTCTTTTCCATTCCATTCCATTCCATTGAATTCCATTGAATTCCATTGAATTCCATTCCATTCCATTCCTTTCCATTCCATTCCGTTCTACTCGGGTTGATTCCATTCTATTCCATTCCATTCCATTCGATTCCATTCGATTCCTTTCGATTCCATTCCATTCCATTCCATTCTATTGCATTGAATTCCATTCCATTCCATTCCATTCCTTTCCATTCCATTCCATTCCATTCCATTCCATTGAATTCCATTCCATTCCATTCCATTCCATTCCATTGAATTCCATTCCATTCCATTCCATTCCATTCCATTCCATTCCATTCCATTCCATTCCATTCCGTTCTACTCAGGTTGATTCCATTCTATTCCATTCCATCCCATTCCATTCCATTCCATTCCATTCCATTCCATTCGATTCCATTCCATTCCATTCCATAGAATTCCATTCCATTCCATTCCATTCAATGGAATTCCATTCCATTCCATTCCATTCCATTCCATTCCATTCCATTCCATTCCATTGAATTCCATTCCATTCCATTCCATTCCATTCCATTGAATTCCATTCCGTTCCATTCCATTCCATTGAATTCCATTCCATTCCATTCCATTCCATTCCATTCCATTCCATCCCATTCCATTCCATTCCATTCCATTCCATTCCATTCCATTCCATTGAATTCCATTCCATTCCATTCCATTCCATTCCATTCCATTCCATTCCATTCATTGAATTCCATTCCATTCCATTCCATTCCATTCCATTGAATTCCATTCCATTCCATTCCATTCCATGCCATTGAATTCCATTCCATTCCATTCCATTCAATTGAATTCCGTTCCATTCCATTCCATTCCGTTCCGTTCCGTCCAGTTCCGTTCCGTTCCGTTCCGTTGCGTTCCGTTCCTCTCTACTCGGGTTGATTAAATTCTATTCCATTCCATTCTATTCGATTCCATTCGATTCCAATCGATTCCATTCGATTCCATTCGATTCCATTGAATTCCATTCCATTCCATTCCATTCCATTGAATTCCGTTGCATTATATTCCATTCCGTTCCGTTCCGTCCCGTTCCGTTCCGTTCCGTTCCGTTGCGTGCCGTTCCGTTCTACTCGGGTTGATTCCATTCCATTCCATTCCATTCCATTCCATTCCATTCCATTCCATTCCATTCCATTCCATTCCATTGAATTCCATTCCATTCCATTCCATTCCATTCCATTCCATTCCATTCCGTTCTACTCGGGTTGATTCCATTCTATGCCATTCCATTCCATTCGATCTCATTCGATTCCATTCGATTCCATTCGATTCCATTCCATTCCATTCCATTGAATTCCGTTCCATTCCATTCCATTCCATTCCATTGAATTCCATTCCATTCCTTTCCATAGAATTCCGTTCCATTCCATTCCATTCCATTCCATTCCATTCCATTCCATTCCATTCCATTCCATTGAATTCCATTCCATTCCATTCCATTCCTTTCCATTGAATTCCATTCTGTTCCATTCCATTCCTTTGAATTCCGTTCCATTCCATTCCATTCCAATCCTTTCCGTTCCGTTCCGTTCCGTTCCGTTCCGTTGCGTTCCGCTCCGTTCTACTCGGGTTGATTCCATTCTATTCCATTCCATTCCATTCGATCCCATTCGATTCCATTCGATTCCATTCGATTCCATTCGATTCCACTCCATTCCATTCCATAGAATTCCATTCCATTCCATTCCATTTGAATTCCATTCCATTCCATTCCATTCCATTCTATTCCATTCCATCCCATTCCATTCCATTCCATTCCATTCTACTCGGGTTGATTGCATTCTATTCCATTCCATTCCATTCGATTCCATTCGATTCCATTCGATTCCATTCGATTCCATTCGATTCCATTCCATTCCTTTCCATTCCATTCCATTCCATTCCATTCCATTGAATTCCATTCCATTCCATTCCATTCCATTCCATAGAATTCCATTCCATTCCATTCCATTCCATTCCATTCCATTCCATTCCATTCCATTCCATTGAATTCCATTCCATTCCATAGAATTCCATTCCATTCCATTCCATTCCATTGAATTCCGTTCCTTTCCATTCCATTCCATTCCGTTCCGTTCCGTTCCGTTCCGTTGCGTTCCGTTCCGTTCAACTAGGGTTGATTCCATTCTATTCAATTCCATTCCATTCCATTCTACACGGGTTGATCATTCCATTCCGTTCCGTTCCGTTCCGTTCCGTTCCGTACCGTTCTACTCGGGTTGATTCCATTCTATTCCATTCCATTCCATTCGATTCCATTCGACTCCATTCCATTCCATTCCATTCCATTCCATTCCATTCCATTCCATTGCATTCCATTCCGCTCCATTCCATTCCATTCCATTCCATTCCATTACATTCCATTCCGTTCCGTTCCGTTCCGTTCCGTTCCGTTGCGTTCCATTCCGTTCTACTCGGGTTGATTCCATTCTATTCCATTCCATTCCATTTGACTCCATTCGATTCCATTCCATTCCACTCCATTGAATTCCATTCCATTCCATTCCATTCCATTCCATTCCATTCCACTCCATTGAATTCCATTCCATTCCATTCCATTCCATTCCATTCCATTCCATTCCATTCCACTCCATTCCATTCCACTCCACTGCACTCCACTCCACTCCACTCCACTCCATTCCACTCCCTTCCATTCCATAAAATTGAATTCCATTCCATTCCATTCCATTCCATTCCATTCCATTCCATTCCACTCCATTCCATTCCACTCCACTCCACTCCACTCCACTCCACTCCATTCCATTCCCTTCCATTCCATTCAATTGAATTGCATTGAATTCCATTCCATTCCATTCCATAACATTTCATTCCATTCCATTCCATTCCATTCCATTCCATTCCATTCCATTCCATTCCATTCCATTCCGTTCTACTCGGGTTGATTCCATTCTATTCCATTCCATTCCATTCGATTCCATTCGATTCCATTCGATTCCATTCGATTCCATTCGTTTCCATTCCATTCCATTCCATTCTATTCCATTGAATTCCATTCCATTCCATTCCATTCCATTCCATTCCATTGCATTCCATTCCATTGAATTCCATTGAATTCCATTCCATTGAATTCCATTCCATTCCATTCCATTCCATTCCATTCCATTGAATTCCATTCCATTCCATTCCATTCCATTCCATTCCATTGAATTCCATTCCATTCCATTCCATTCCATGGAATTCCGTTCCATTCCATTCCATTCCGTTCCGTTCCGTCCCGTTCCGTTCCGTTCCGTTCCGTTGCGTTCCGTTCCGTTCTACTCGGGTTGATTCCATTCTATTCCATTCCATTCCATTCGATTCCATTCGATTCCATTCGATTCCACTCCATTCCATTCCATAGAATTCCATACCATTCCATTCCATTCCATTGAATTCCATTCCATTCCATTCCATTGAATTCCTTTCCATTCCATTCCATTCCATTGAATTCCATTCCATTCCATTCCATTCCATTCCATTCCATTCCATTCCATTCTACTGGTGTCCATTCCATTCCATTCCATTCCATTCCATTCCATTCCATTCCAATCCATTCCATTCCATTCCATAGAATTCCATTCCATTCCATTCCATTCCATTCCATTCCATTGAATTCCATTCCATTCCATTCCATAGAATTCCATTCCATTCCATTCCATTCCATTGAATTCCATTCCATTCCATTCCATTCCATTCCATTCCATTCCATTCCATTCCATTCTACTGGTGTCCATTCCATTCCATTCCATTCCATTCCATTCCATTCCATTCCATTCCTTTCCATTCCATTGCATTCCACTGCATTCCATTCCATTCCATTCCATTCCATTCCATTCCACTCCACTCCACTCCACTCCATTCCACTCCACTCCACTCCGGTACATTCCATTCCATTCCATTCCATTCCATTCCATTCCATTCCATTCCGTGCTTCTCAGGTACATTCCGTTCCGTTCCATTCCATTCCATTCCATTCCATTCCATTCCATTCCGTTCCAGTGCACTCTACTCCACTCCACTCCACTCCACTCCACTCCGGTACATTCCATTCCATTCCATTCCATTCCATTCCATTCCATTTCCATTCCCATTCCATTTCCATTCCCGTTCCATTTCCATTCCCGTTTCTTTTCCATTCCCGTTCCATTTCCATTCCAGTTCCATTACCATTCCCGTTCCATTTCCATTCCCGATCCATTTCCATTCCCGTTCCATTTCCATTCCCGTTCCATTTCCATTCCCGTTCCGTTACCATTCCCGTTCCATTTCCGTTCCCGTTCCGTTTCCATTCCCGTTCCATTTCCGTTCTCGTTCCGTTTCCGTTCCCGTTCCATTTCCATTCCCGTTCCATTTCCGTTCCCGTTCCATTTCCATTCCCGTTCCATTTCCATTCCCTTTCCATTTCCATTTCATTCCATTCCGTTCTGCTCGGGTACATTCCATTCCATTCCATTGCATTCCATTCCGTTCTGCTCCTGTCCATTCCATTCCATTCCATTCCGTTCCATTCCGTTCTACTCGGGTAGATTCCATTCCATTCCATTCCATTCCATTCCATTCCATTCCATTCCATTCCATTCTACTGGTGTCCATTCCATTCCATTCCATTCCATTCCATTCCATTCCATTCCATTGCATTCCATTCCATTCCATTCCATTCCGTTCCGTTCTACTCGATTACATTCCATTCAATTCCATTCCATTCCGTTCTACTCGGGTAGATTCCATTCCATTCCATTCCATTCCTTTCCATTCCATTGCATTCCATTGCATTGCATTGCACTCAATTCCATTCCATTCCATTCCATTCCATTCCATTCCATTCCATTCCATTCCGTTCCGTTCAACTCGGTTACATTCCATTCAATTACATTCCATTCCGTTCTACTCGGTTACATTCCATTCCATTCCATTCCATTCCATTCCAATCCATTCCATTCCATTCCATTCCGTTCTACTCGTGTACATTCCATTCCATTCCATTCCATTCCATTCCATTCCATTCCATTCCATTCCATTCCATTCCGTTCTACTTTGGTACATTCCATTCCATTCCATTCCATTCCATTCCATTCCATTCCATTCCATTCCGTTCTACTCAGGTTGATTCCATTCTATTCCATTCCATTCCATTTCATTCCATTCCATTCCATTCCATTCCATTCGATTCCATTCCATTCCATTCCATTGAATTCCATTCCATTCCATTCCATTCCATGGAATTCCATTCCATTCCATTCCATTCCATGGAATTCCATTCCATTCCATTCCATTCCATTCCATTCCATTCCATTCCATTGAATTCCATTCCGTTCCATTCCATTCCATTGAATTCCATTCCATTCCATTCCATTCCATTCCATTCCATGCCATTCCATTCCATAGAATTCCGTTCCATTCCATTCCATTCCATTCCATTCCATCCCATTCCATTCCATTCCATTCCGTTCTACTCGGGTTGATTCCATTCTATTCCATTCCATTCCATTCGATCCCATTTGATTCCATTCGATTCCATTCAATTCCATTCCATTCCATTCCATTCCATTCCATGGAATTCCATTCCATTCCATTCCATTCCATTCCATTCCATTCCATAGAATTCCATTCCATTCCATTCCATTCCATTGAATTCCGTTCCATTCCATTCCGTTCCGTTCCGTTCCGTTCCGTTCCGTTCCGTTGCGTTCCGTTCCGTTTCGTTGTGTTCCGTTCCGTTCTACTCGGGTTAATTCCATTCTATTCCATTCCATTCCAATCCATTCCATTCCATTCCATCGAATTCCATTCCATTCCATTCCATTCCATTCCATTCCATGGAATTCCGTTCCATTCCATTCCATTCCGTTCCGTTCCGTCCCGTTCCGTTCCGTTCCGTTCCGTTGCGTTCCGCTCCGTTCTACTCGGGTTGATTCCATTCTATTCCATTCCATTCCATTCGATTCCATTCAATTCCATTCGATTCCACTCCATTCCATTCCATAGAATTCCATTCCATTCCATTCCATTCCATTGAATTCCATTCCATTCCATTCCATTCCATTGAATTCCATTCCATTCCATTCCATTCCATTGAATTCCATTCCATTCCATTCCATTCCATTGAATTCCATTCCATTCCATTCCATTCCATTCCATTCTACTGTTGTCCATTCCATTCCATTCCATTCCATTCCATTCCATTCCATTCCATTCCATTCCTTTCCATTCCATTGCATTCCATTCCATTCCATTCCATTCCATTCCATTCCATTCCATTCCATTCCATTCCATTCCATTCCACTCCACACCACTCCAGTCCACTCCATTCCACTCCACTCCACTCCGGTACATTCCATTCCATTCCATTCCATTCCATTCCATTCCATTCCATTCCGTGCTTCTCAGGTACATTCCGTTCCGTTCCATTCCATTCCATTCCATTCCATTCCGTTCCAGTGCACTCTACTCCACTCCACTCCACTCCACTCCGGTACATTCCATTCCATTCCATTCCATTCCATTCCATTCCATTCCATTTCCATTCCCATTCCATTTCCATTCCCGTTCCATTTCCATTCCCGTTTCTTTTCCATTCCCGTTCCATTTCCATTCCCGTTCCATTACCATTCCCGTTCCATTTCCATTCCCGATCCATTTCCATTCCCGTTCCTTTTCCATTCCCGTTCCATTTCCATTCCTGTTCCGTTACCATTCCCGTTCCATTTCCGTTCCCGTTCCGTTTCCGTTCCCGTTCCATTTCCGTTCTCGTTCCGTTTCCGTTCCCGTTCCATTTCCATTCCCGTTTCAATTGCGTTCCCGTTCCATTTCCATTCCCGTTCCATTTCCATTCCCTTTCCATTTCCATTTCATTCCTTTCCGTTCTGCTCGGGTACATTCCATTCCATTCCATTGCATTCCATTCCGTTCTGCTCCTGTACATTCCATTCCATTCCATTCCGTTCCATTCCGTTCTACTCGGGTAGATTCCATTCCATTCCATTCCATTCCATTCCATTCCATTCCATTCCATTCCATTCCATTCTACTGGTGTCCATTCCATTCCATTCCATTCCATTCCATTCCATTCCATTCCATTCCATTGCATTCCATTCCATTCCATTCCATTCCATTCCGTTCCGTTCTACTCGGTTACATTCCATTCAATTCCATTCCATTCCGTTCTACTCGGGTAGATTCCATTCCATTCCATTCCATTCCTTTCCATTCCATTGCATTCCATTGCATTGCATTGCACTCAATTCCATTCCATTCCATTCCATTCCATTCCATTCCATTCCATTCCATTCCGTTCTGTTCAACCCGGTTACATTCCATTCAATTACATTCCATTCGGTTCTACTCGGTTACATTCCATTCCATTCCATTCCATTCCATTCCAATCCATTCCATTCCATTCCATTCCGTTCTACTCGGGTACATTGCATTCCATTCCATTCCATTCCATTCCATTCCATTCCATTCCATTCCATTCCATTCCATTCCGTTCTACTTTGGTACATTCCATTCCATTCCATTCCATTCCATTCCATTACATTCCATTCCATTCCATTCCGTTCTACTCGGGTTGATTCCATTCTATTCCATTCCATTCCATTCCATTCCATTCCATTCCATTCGATTCCATTCCATTCCATTCCATGGAATTCCATTCCATTCCATTCCATTCCATTGAATTCCATTCCATTCCATTCCATTCCATTCCATTCCATTCCATTCCATTCCATTGAATTCCATTCCATTCCATTCCATTCCATTCCATTCCATTCCATTCCATTCTACTGGTGTCCATTCCATTCCATTCCATTCCATTCCATTCCATTCCATTCCTTTCCATTCCATTGCATTCCATTGCATTCCGTTCCATTCCATTCCATTCCATTCCACTCCACTCCACTCCACTCCACTCCATTCCACTCCACTCCACTCCGGTACATTCCATTCCATTCCATTCCATTCCATTCCATTCCGTGCTTCTCAGGTACATTCCGTTCCGTTCCATTCCATTCCATTCCATTCCATTCCATTCCGTTCCAGTGCACTCTACTCCACTCCACTCCACTCCACTCCACTCCGGTACATTCCATTCCATTCCATTCCATTCCATTCCATTCCATTTCCATTCCCATTCCATTTCCATTCCCGTTCCATTTCCATTCCCGTTTCTTTTCCATTCCCGTTCCATTTCCATTCCAGTTCCATTACCATTCCCGTTCCATTTCCATTCCCGATCCATTTCCATTCCCGTTCCATTTCCATTCCCGTTCCATTTCCATTCCCGTTCCGTTACCATTCCCGTTCCATTTCCGTTCCCGTTCCGTTTCCGTTCCCGTTCCATTTCGGTTCTCGTTCCGTTTCCGTTCCCGTTCCATTTCCATTCCCGTTCCATTTCCGTTCCCGTTCCATTTCCATTCCCGTTCCATTTCCATTCCCTTTCCATTTCCATTTCATTCCATTCCGTTCTGCTCGGGTACATTCCATTCCATTCCATTGCATTCCATTCCGTTCTGCTCCTGTCCATTCCATTCCATTCCATTCCGTTCCATTCCGTTCTACTCGGGTAGATTCCATTCCATTCCATTCCATTCCATTCCATCCCATTCCATTCTACTGGTGTCCATTCCATTCCATTCCATTCCATTCCATTCCATTCCATTCCATTGCATTCCATTCCATTCCATTCCATTCCGTTCCGTTCTACTCGATTACATTCCATTCAATTCCATTCCATTCCGTTCTACTCGGGTAGATTCCATTCCATTCCATTCCATTCCTTTCCATTCCATTGCATTCCATTGCATTGCATTGCACTCAATTCCATTCCATTCCATTCCATTCCATTCCATTCCATTCCATTCCATTCCGTTCCGTTCAACTCGGTTACATTCCATTCAATTACATTCCATTCCGTTCTACTCGGTTACATTCCATTCCATTCCATTCCGTTCCATTCCAATCCATTCCATTCCATTACATTCCGTTCTACTCGTGTACATTCCATTCCATTCCATTCCATTCCATTCCATTCCATTCCATTCCATTCCATTCCGTTCTACTTTGGTACATTCCATTCCATTCCATTCCATTCCATTCCATTCCATTCCATTCCATTCCATTCCATTCCATTCCGTTCTACTCAGGTTGATTCCATTCTATTCCATTCCATTCCATTTCATTCCATTCCATTCCATTCCATTCCAATCCATTCCATTCCATTGAATTCCATTCCATTCCATTCCATTCCATGGAATTCCATTCCATTCCATTCCATTCCATGGAATTCCATTCCATTCCATTCCATTCCATTCCATTCCATTCCATTCCATTGAATTCCATTCCGTTCCATTCCATTCCATTGAATTCCATTCCATTCCATTCCATTCCATTCCATTCCATTCCATTCCATTGAATTCCGTTCCATTCCATTCCATTCCATTCCATTCCATCCCATTCCATTCCATTCCATTTCATTCCGTTCTACTCGGGTTGATTCCATTCTATTCCATTCCATTCCATTCGATCCCATTTGATTCCATTCGATTCCATTCAATTCCATTCGATTCCATTCCATTCCACTCCATTCCATTCCATTGAATTCCATTCCATTCCATTCCATTCCATTCCATTCCATGGAATTCCATTCCATTCCATTCCATTCCATTCCATTCCATAGAATTCCATTCCATTCCATTCCATTCCATTGAATTCCGTTCCATTCCATTCCATTCCGTTCCGTTCCGTTCCGTTCCGTTCCGTTCCGTTGCGTTCCGTTCCGTTCCGTTGTGTTCCGTTCCGTTCTACTCGGGTTGATTCCATTCTATTCCATTCCATTCCAATCCATTCCATTCCATTCCATCGAATTCCATTCCATTCCATTCCATTCCATTCCATTGAATTCCATTCCATTCCATTCCATTCCATGGAATTCCGTTCCATTCCATTCCATTCCGTTCGGTTCCGTCCCATTCCGTTCCGTTCCGTTCCGTTGCGTTCCGCTCCGTTCTACTCGGGTTGATTCCATTCTATTCCATTCCATTCCATTCGATTCCATTCGATTCCATTCGATTCCACTCCATTCCATTCCATAGAATTCCATTCCATTCCATTCCATTCCATGGAATTCCATTCCATTCCATTCCATGGAATTCCATTCCATTCCATTCCATTGAATTCCATTCCATTCCATTCCATTCCATTGAATTCCATTCCATTCCATTCCATTCCATTCCATTCCATTCCATTCCATTCCATTCCATTCCATTCCATTCCGTTCCATTCCATTCTACTGTTGTCCATTCCATTCCATTCCATTCCATTCCATTCCATTCCATTCCATTCCTTTCCATTCCATTGCATTCCATTGCATTCCATTCCATTCCATTCCATTCCATTCCATTCCACTCCACACCACTCCAGTCCACTCCATTCCACTCCACTCCACTCCGGTACATTCCATTCCATTCCATTCCATTCCATTCCATTCCATTCCATTCCGTGCTTCTCAGGTACATTCCGTTCCGTTCCATTCCATTCCATTCCATTCCGTTCCAGTGCACTCTACTCCACTCCACTCCACTCCACTCCGGTACATTCCATTCCATTCCATTCCATTCCATTCCATTCCATTTCCATTCCCATTCCATTTCCATTCCCGTTCCATTTCCATTCCCGTTTCTTTTCCATTCCCGTTCCATTTCCATTCCCGTTCCATTACCATTCCCGTTCCATTTCCATTCCCGATCCATTTCCATTCCCGTTCCTTTTCCATTCCCGTTCCATTTCCATTCCTGTTCCGTTACCATTCCCGTTCCATTTCCGTTCCCGTTCCGTTTCCGTTCCCGTTCCATTTCCGTTCTCGTTCCGTTTCCGTTCCCGTTCCATTTCCATTCCCGTTTCAATTGCGTTCCCGTTCCATTTCCATTCCCGTTCCATTTCCATTCCCTTTCCATTTCCATTTCATTCCTTTCCGTTCTGCTCGGGTACATTCCATTCCATTCCATTGCATTCCATTCCGTTCTGCTCCTGTACATTTCATTCCATTCCATTCCGTTCCATTCCGTTCTACTCGGGTAGATTCCATTCCATTCCATTCCATTCCATTCCATTCCATTCCATTCCATTCCATTCCATTCCATTCTACTGGTGTCCATTCCATTCCATTCCATTCCATTCCATTCCATTCCATTCCATTCCATTCTATTGCATTCCATTCCATTCCATTCCATTCCATTCCGTTCCGTTCTACTCGGTTACATTCCATTCAATTCCATTCCATTCCGTTCTACTCGGGTAGATTCCATTCCATTCCATTCCATTCCTTTCCATTCCATTGCATTCCATTGCATTGCATTGCACTCAATTCCATTCCATTCCATTCCATTCCATTCCATTCCATTCCATTCCATTCCGTTCCGTTCAACCCGGTTACATTCCATTCAATTACATTCCATTCCGTTCTACTCGGGTACATTGCATTCCATTCCATTCCATTCCATTCCATTCCATTCCATTCCATTCCATTCCATTCCATTCCATTCCATTCCATTCCGTTCTACTTTGGTACATTCCATTCCATTCCATTCCATTCCATTCCATTCCATTCCATTCCATTCCATTCCGTTCTACTCGGGTTGATTCCATTCAATTCCATTCCATTCCATTCCATTCCATTCCATTCCATTCCATTCCATTCCATTCCATTGAATTCCATTCCATTCCATTCCATTCCATTCCATTCCATTCCATTCCATTCTACTGGTGTCCATTCCATTCCATTCCATTCCATTCCATTCCATTCCATTCCATTCCTTTCCATTCCATTGCATTCCATTGCATTCCGTTCCATTCCATTCCATTCCATTCCACTCCACTCCACTCCACTCCACTCCATTCCACTCCACTCCACTCCGGTACATTCCATTCCATTCCATTCCATTCCATTCCATTCCGTGCTTCTCAGGTACATTCCGTTCCGTTCCATTCCATTCCATTCCATTCCATTCCATTCCGTTCCAGTGCACTCTACTCCACTCCACTCCACTCCACTCCACTCCGGTACATTCCATTCCATTCCATTCCATTCCATTCCATTCCATTTCCATTCCCATTCCATTTCCATTCCCGTTCCATTTCCATTCCCGTTTCTTTTCCATTCCCGTTCCATTTCCATTCCAGTTCCATTACCATTCCCGTTCCATTTCCATTCCCGATCCATTTCCATTCCCGTTCCATTTCCATTCCCGTTCCATTTCCATTCCCGTTCCGTTACCATTCCCGTTCCATTTCCGTTCCCGTTCCGTTTCCGTTCCCGTTCCATTTCCGTTCTCGTTCCGTTTCCGTTCCCGTTCCATTTCCATTCCCGTTCCATTTCCGTTCCCATTCCATTTCCATTCCCGTTCCATTTCCATTCCCTTTCCATTTCCATTTCATTCCATTCCGTTCTGCTCGGGTACATTCCATTCCATTCCATTGCATTCCATTCCGTTCTGCTCCTGTCCATTCCATTCCATTCCATTCCGTTCCATTCCGTTCTACTCGGGTAGATTCCATTCCATTCCATTCCATTCCATTCCATCCCATTCCATTCTACTGGTGTCCATTCCATTCCATTCCATTCCATTCCATTCCATTCCATTCCATTGCATTCCATTCCATTCCATTCCATTCCGTTCCGTTCTACTCGATTACATTCCATTCAATTCCATTCCATTCCGTTCTACTCGGGTAGATTCCATTCCATTCCATTCCATTCCTTTCCATTCCATTGCATTCCATTGCATTGCATTGCACTCAATTCCATTCCATTCCATTCCATTCCATTCCATTCCATTCCATTCCATTCCGTTCCGTTCAACTCGGTTACATTCCATTCAATTACATTCCATTCCGTTCTACTCGGTTACATTCCATTCCATTCCATTCCGTTCCATTCCAATCCATTCCATTCCATTACATTCCGTTCTACTCGTGTACATTCCATTCCATTCCATTCCATTCCATTCCATTCCATTCCATTCCATTCCATTCCGTTCTACTTTGGTACATTCCATTCCATTCCATTCCATTCCATTCCATTCCATTCCATTCCATTCCATTCCATTCCATTCCATTCCGTTCTACTCAGGTTGATTCCATTCTATTCCATTCCATTCCATTTCATTCCATTCCATTCCATTCCATTCCAATCCATTCCATTCCATTGAATTCCATTCCATTCCATTCCATTCCATGGAATTCCATTCCATTCCATTCCATTCCATGGAATTCCATTCCATTCCATTCCATTCCATTCGATTCCATTCCATTCCATTCCATTGAATTCCATTCCATTCCATTCCATTCCATGGAATTCCATTCCATTCCATTCCATTCCAAGGAATTCCATTCCATTCCATTCCATTCCATTCCATTCCATTCCATTCCATTGAATTCCATTCCGTTCCATTCCATTCCATTGAATTCCATTCCATTCCATTCCATTCCATTCCATTCCATTCCATTCCATTCCATTCCATTCCATTGAATTCCGTTCCATTCCATTCCATTCCATTCCATTCCATCCCATTCCATTCCATTCCATTCCATTCCGTTCTACTCGGGTTGATTCCATTCTATTCCATTCCATTCCATTCGATCCCATTTGATTCCATTCGATTCCATTCAATTCCATTCCATTCCATTCCATTCCATTCCATTCCATGGAATTCCATTCCATTCCATTCCATTCCATTCCATTCCATTCCATAGAATTCCATTCCATTCCATTCCATTCCATTGAATTTCGTTCCATTCCATTCCGTTCCGTTCCGTTCCGTTCCGTTCCGTTGCGTTCCGTTCCGTTTCGTTGTGTTCCGTTCCGTTCTACTCGGGTTGATTCCATTCTATTCCATTCCATTCCAATCCATTCCATTCCATTCCATCGAATTCCATTCCATTCCATTCCATTCCATTCCATTCCATGGAATTCCGTTCCATTCCATTCCATTCCGTTCCGTTCCGTCCCGTTCCGTTCCGTTCCGTTCCGTTGCGTTCCGCTCCGTTCTACTCGGGTTGATTCCATTCTATTCCATTCCAATCCATTCGATTCCATTCGATTCCATTCGATTCCACTCCATTCCATTCCATAGAATTCCATTCCATTCCATTCCATTCCATTGAATTCCATTCCATTCCATTCCATTCCATTGAATTCCATTCCATTCCATTCCATTCCATTGAATTCCATTCCATTCCATTCCATTCCATTCCATTCCATTCCATTCCATTCCATTCTACTGTTGTCCATTCCATTCCATTCCATTCCATTCCATTCCATTCCATTCCATTCCATTCCTTTCCATTCCATTGCATTCCATTGCATTCCATTCCATTCCATTCCATTCCATTCCATTCCATTCCATTCCATTCCATTCCATTCCACTCCACACCACTCCAGTCCACTCCATTCCACTCCACTCCACTCCGGTACATTCCATTCCATTCCATTCCATTCCATTCCATTCCATTCCGTGCTTCTCAGGTACATTCCGTTCCGTTCCATTCCATTCCATTCCATTCCATTCCGTTCCAGTGCACTCTACTCCACTCCACTCCACTCCACTCCGGTACATTCCATTCCATTCCATTCCATTCCATTCCATTCCATTTCCATTCCCATTCCATTTCCATTCCCGTTCCATTTCCATTCCCGTTTCTTTTCCATTCCCGTTCCATTTCCATTCCCGTTCCATTACCATTCCCGTTCCAT
The DNA here is from genome assembly GCF_029281585.2 of Gorilla gorilla gorilla. Lineage (NCBI taxonomy): Eukaryota > Metazoa > Chordata > Mammalia > Primates > Hominidae > Gorilla > Gorilla gorilla. The sequence continues at coordinate 52,775,404 of NC_073242.2, forward strand.
TTCCATTCCCGATCCATTTCCATTCCCGTTCCTTTTCCATTCCCGTTCCATTTCCATTCCTGTTCCGTTACCATTCCCGTTCCATTTCCGTTCCCGTTCCGTTTCCGTTCCCGTTCCATTTCCGTTCTCGTTCCGTTTCCGTTCCCGTTCCATTTCCATTCCCGTTTCAATTGCGTTCCCGTTCCATTTCCATTCCCGTTCCATTTCCATTCCCTTTCCATTTCCATTTCATTCCTTTCCGTTCTGCTCGGGTACATTCCATTCCATTCCATTGCATTCCATTCCGTTCTGCTCCTGTACATTCCATTCCATTCCATTCCGTTCCATTCCGTTCTACTCGGGTAGATTCCATTCCATTCCATTCCATTCCATTCCATTCCATTCCATTCCATTCCATTCCATTCCATTCCATTCCATTCTACTGGTGTCCATTCCATTCCATTCCATTCCATTCCATTCCATTCCATTCCATTCCATTGCATTCCATTCCATTCCATTCCATTCCATTCCGTTCCGTTCTACTCGGTTACATTCCATTCAATTCCATTCCATTCCGTTCTACTCGGGTAGATTCCATTCCATTCCATTCCATTCCTTTCCATTCCATTGCATTCCATTGCATTGCATTGCACTCAATTCCATTCCATTCCATTCCATTCCATTCCATTCCATTCCATTCCATTCCGTTCCGTTCAACCCGGTTACATTCCATTCAATTACATTCCATTCCGTTCTACTCGGTTACATTCCATTCCATTCCATTCCATTCCATTCCAATCCATTCCATTCCATTCCATTCCGTTCTACTCGGGTACATTGCATTCCATTCCATTCCATTCCATTCCATTCCATTCCATTCCGTTCTACTTTGGTACATTCCATTCCATTCCATTCCATTCCATTCCATTACATTCCATTCCATTCCATTCCGTTCTACTCGGGTTGATTCCATTCTATTCCATTCCATTCCATTCCATTCCATTCCATTCCATTCCATTCCATTCCATTCCATTCCATGGAATTCCATTCCATTCCATTCCATTCCATTGAATTCCATTCCATTCCATTCCATTCCATTCCATTCCATTCCATTCCATTCCATTCCATTCCATTCTACTGGTGTCCATTCCATTCCATTCTATTCCATTCCATTCCATTCCATTCCTTTCCATTCCATTGCATTCCATTGCATTCCGTTCCATTCCATTCCATTCCATTCCACTCCACTCCACTCCACTCCACTCCATTCCACTCCACTCCACTCCGGTACATTCCATTCCATTCCATTCCATTCCATTCCATTCCGTGCTTCTCAGGTACATTCCGTTCCGTTCCATTCCATTCCATTCCATTCCATTCCATTCCGTTCCAGTGCACTCTACTCCAATCCACTCCACTCCACTCCACTCCGGTACATTCCATTCCATTCCATTCCATTCCATTCCATTCCATTTCCATTCCCATTCCATTTCCATTCCCGTTCCATTTCCATTCCCGTTTCTTTTCCATTCCCGTTCCATTTCCATTCCAGTTCCATTACCATTCCCGTTCCATTTCCATTCCCGATCCATTTCCATTCCCGTTCCATTTCCATTCCCGTTCCATTTCCATTCCCGTTCCGTTACCATTCCCGTTCCATTTCCGTTCCCGTTCCGTTTCCGTTCCCGTTCCATTTCCGTTCTCGTTCCGTTTCCGTTCCCGTTCCATTTCCATTCCCGTTCCATTTCCGTTCCCGTTCCATTTCCATTCCCGTTCCATTTCCATTCCCTTTCCATTTCCATTTCATTCCATTCCGTTCTGCTCGGGTACATTCCATTCCATTCCATTGCATTCCATTCCGTTCTGCTCCTGTCCATTCCATTCCATTCCATTCCGTTCCATTCCGTTCTACTCGGGTAGATTCCATTCCATTCCATTCCATTCCATTCCATTCCATTCCATTCTACTGGTGTCCATTCCATTCCATTCCATTCCATTCCATTCCATTCCATTGCATTCCATTCCATTCCATACCATTCCGTTCCGTTCTACTCGATTACATTCCATTCAATTCCATTCCATTCCGTTCTACTCGGGTAGATTCCATTCCATTCCATTCCATTCCTTTCCATTCCATTGCATTCCATTGCATTGCATTGCACTCAATTCCATTCCATTCCATTCCATTCCATTCCATTCCATTCCATTCCATTCCGTTCCGTTCAACTCGGTTACATTCCATTCAATTACATTCCATTCCGTTCTACTCGGTTACATTCCATTCCATTCCATTCCATTCCATTCCAATCCATTCCATTCCATTACATTCCGTTCTACTCGTGTACATTCCATTCCATTCCATTCCATTCCATTCCATTCCATTCCATTCCATTCCATTCCATTCCATTCCATTCCGTTCTACTTTGGTACATTCCATTCCATTCCATTCCATTCCATTCCATTCCATTCCATTCCATTCCATTCCATTCCATTCCGTTCTACTCAGGTTGATTCCATTCTATTCCATTCCATTCCATTTCGTTCCATTCCATTCCATTCCATTCCATTCCATTCCATTCCAATCCATTCCATTCCATGGAATTCCATTCCATTCCATTCCATTCCATGGAATTCCATTCCATTCCATTCCATTCCATTCCATTCCATTCCATTCCATTCCATTGAATTCCATTCCGTTCCATTCCATTCCATTGAATTCCATTCCATTCCATTCCATTCCATTCCATTCCATTCCATTCCATTGAATTCCGTTCCATTCCATTCCATTCCATTCCATTCCATCCCATTCCATTCCATTCCATTTCATTCCGTTCTACTCGGGTTGATTCCATTCTATTCCATTCCATTCCATTCGATCCCATTTGATTCCATTCGATTCCATTCAATTCCATTCGATTCCATTCCATTCCACTCCATTCCATTCCATTGAATTCCATTCCATTCCATTCCATTCCATTCCATTCCATTCCATGGAATTCCATTCCATTCCATTCCATTCCATTCCATAGAATTCCATTCCATTCCATTCCATTCCATTGAATTCCGTTCCATTCCATTCCATTCCGTTCCGTTCCGTTCCGTTCCGTTCCGTTCCGTTGCGTTCCGTTCAGTTCCGTTGTGTTCCGTTCCGTTCTACTCGGGTTGATTCCATTCTATTCCATTCCATTCCAATCCATTCCATTCCATTCCATCGAATTCCATTCCATTCCATTCCATTCCATTCCATTGAATTCCATTCCATTCCATTCCATTCCATGGAATTCCGTTCCATTCCATTCCATTCCGTTCGGTTCCGTCCCGTTCCGTTCCGTTCCGTTCCGTTGCGTTCCGCTCCGTTCTACTCGGGTTGATTCCATTCTATTCCATTCCATTCCATTCGATTCCATTCGATTCCATTCGATTCCACTCCATTCCATTCCATAGAATTCCATTCCATTCCATTCCATTCCATGGAATTCCATTCCATTCCATTCCATGGAATTCCATTCCATTCCATTCCATTGAATTCCATTCCATTCCATTCCATTCCATTGAATTCCATTCCATTCCATTCCATTCCATTCCATTCCATTCCATTCCATTCCATTCCATTCCATTCCATTCCGTTCCATTCCATTCTACTGTTGTCCATTCCATTCCATTCCATTCCATTCCATTCCATTCCATTCCATTCCATTCCATTCCTTTCCATTCCATTGCATTCCATTGCATTCCATTCCATTCCATTCCATTCCATTCCATTCCATTCCATTCCATTCCATTCCATTCCATTCCATTCCACTCCACACCACTCCAGTCCACTCCATTCCACTCCACTCCACTCCGGTACATTCCATTCCATTCCATTCCATTCCATTCCATTCCATTCCGTGCTTCTCAGGTACATTCCATTCCGTTCCATTCCATTCCATTCCATTCCGTTCCAGTGCACTCTACTCCACTCCACTCCACTCCACTCCGGTACATTCCATTCCATTCCATTCCATTCCATTCCATTCCATTTCCATTCCCATTCCATTTCCATTCCCGTTCCATTTCCATTCCCGTTTCTTTTCCATTCCCGTTCCATTTCCATTCCCGTTCCATTACCATTCCCGTTCCATTTCCATTCCCGATCCATTTCCATTCCCGTTCCTTTTCCATTCCCGTTCCATTTCCATTCCTGTTCCGTTACCATTCCCGTTCCATTTCCGTTCCCGTTCCGTTTCCGTTCCCGTTCCATTTCCGTTCTCGTTCCGTTTCCGTTCCCGTTCCATTTCCATTCCCGTTTCAATTGCGTTCCCGTTCCATTTCCATTCCCGTTCCATTTCCATTCCCTTTCCACTTCCATTTCATTCCTTTCCGTTCTGCTCGGGTACATTCCATTCCATTCCATTGCATTCCATTCCGTTCTGCTCCTGTACATTTCATTCCATTCCATTCCGTTCCATTCCGTTCTACTCGGGTAGATTCCGTTCCATTCCATTCCATTCCATTCCATTCCATTCCATTCCATTCCATTCCATTCCATTCCATTCTACTGGTGTCCATTCCATTCCATTCCATTCCATTCCATTCCATTCCATTCCATTCCATTCTATTGCATTCCATTCCATTCCATTCCATTCCATTCCGTTCCGTTCTACTCGGTTACATTCCATTCAATTCCATTCCATTCCGTTCTACTCGGGTAGATTCCATTCCATTCCATTCCATTCCTTTCCATTCCATTGCATTCCATTGCATTGCATTGCACTCAATTCCATTCCATTCCATTCCATTCCATTCCATTCCATTCCATTCCATTCCGTTCCGTTCAACCCGGTTACATTCCATTCAATTACATTCCATTCCGTTCTACTCGGGTACATTGCATTCCATTCCATTCCATTCCATTCCATTCCATTCCATTCCATTCCATTCCATTCCATTCCATTCCATTCCATTCCGTTCTACTTTGGTACATTCCATTCCATTCCATTCCATTCCATTCCATTCCATTCCATTCCATTCCATTCCGTTCTACTCGGGTTGATTCCATTCAATTCCATTCCATTCCATTCCATTCCATTCCATTCCATTCCATTCCATTCCATTCCATTGAATTCCATTCCATTCCATTCCATTCCATTCCATTCCATTCCATTCCATTCTACTGGTGTCCATTCCATTCCATTCCATTCCATTCCATTCCATTCCATTCCATTCCTTTCCATTCCATTGCATTCCATTGCATTCCGTTCCATTCCATTCCATTCCATTCCACTCCACTCCACTCCACTCCACTCCATTCCACTCCACTCCACTCCGGTACATTCCATTCCATTCCATTCCATTCCATTCCATTCCGTGCTTCTCAGGTACATTCCGTTCCGTTCCATTCCATTCCATTCCATTCCATTCCATTCCGTTCCAGTGCACTCTACTCCACTCCACTCCACTCCACTCCACTCCGGTACATTCCATTCCATTCCATTCCATTCCATTCCATTCCATTTCCATTCCCATTCCATTTCCATTCCCGTTCCATTTCCATTCCCGTTTCTTTTCCATTCCCGTTCCATTTCCATTCCAGTTCCATTACCATTCCCGTTCCATTTCCATTCCCGATCCATTTCCATTCCCGTTCCATTTCCATTCCCGTTCCATTTCCATTCCCGTTCCGTTACCATTCCCGTTCCATTTCCGTTCCCGTTCCGTTTCCGTTCCCGTTCCATTTCCGTTCTCGTTCCGTTTCCGTTCCCGTTCCATTTCCATTCCCGTTCCATTTCCGTTCCCATTCCATTTCCATTCCCGTTCCATTTCCATTCCCTTTCCATTTCCATTTCATTCCATTCCGTTCTGCTCGGGTACATTCCATTCCATTCCATTGCATTCCATTCCGTTCTGCTCCTGTCCATTCCATTCCATTCCATTCCGTTCCATTCCGTTCTACTCGGGTAGATTCCATTCCATTCCATTCCATTCCATTCCATCCCATTCCATTCTACTGGTGTCCATTCCATTCCATTCCATTCCATTCCATTCCATTCCATTCCATTGCATTCCATTCCATTCCATTCCATTCCGTTCCGTTCTACTCGATTACATTCCATTCAATTCCATTCCATTCCGTTCTACTCGGGTAGATTCCATTCCATTCCATTCCATTCCTTTCCATTCCATTGCATTCCATTGCATTGCATTGCACTCAATTCCATTCCATTCCATTCCATTCCATTCCATTCCATTCCATTCCATTCCGTTCCGTTCAACTCGGTTACATTCCATTCAATTACATTCCATTCCGTTCTACTCGGTTACATTCCATTCCATTCCATTCCGTTCCATTCCAATCCATTCCATTCCATTACATTCCGTTCTACTCGTGTACATTCCATTCCATTCCATTCCATTCCATTCCATTCCATTCCATTCCATTCCATTCCGTTCTACTTTGGTACATTCCATTCCATTCCATTCCATTCCATTCCATTCCATTCCATTCCATTCCATTCCATTCCATTCCATTCCGTTCTACTCAGGTTGATTCCATTCTATTCCATTCCATTCCATTTCATTCCATTCCATTCCATTCCATTCCAATCCATTCCATTCCATTGAATTCCATTCCATTCCATTCCATTCCATGGAATTCCATTCCATTCCATTCCATTCCATGGAATTCCATTCCATTCCATTCCATTCCATTCGATTCCATTCCATTCCATTCCATTGAATTCCATTCCATTCCATTCCATTCCATGGAATTCCATTCCATTCCATTCCATTCCAAGGAATTCCATTCCATTCCATTCCATTCCATTCCATTCCATTCCATTCCATTGAATTCCATTCCGTTCCATTCCATTCCATTGAATTCCATTCCATTCCATTCCATTCCATTCCATTCCATTCCATTCCATTCCATTCCATTCCATTGAATTCCGTTCCATTCCATTCCATTCCATTCCATTCCATCCCATTCCATTCCATTCCATTCCATTCCGTTCTACTCGGGTTGATTCCATTCTATTCCATTCCATTCCATTCGATCCCATTTGATTCCATTCGATTCCATTCAATTCCATTCCATTCCATTCCATTCCATTCCATTCCATGGAATTCCATTCCATTCCATTCCATTCCATTCCATTCCATTCCATAGAATTCCATTCCATTCCATTCCATTCCATTGAATTTCGTTCCATTCCATTCCGTTCCGTTCCGTTCCGTTCCGTTCCGTTGCGTTCCGTTCCGTTTCGTTGTGTTCCGTTCCGTTCTACTCGGGTTGATTCCATTCTATTCCATTCCATTCCAATCCATTCCATTCCATTCCATCGAATTCCATTCCATTCCATTCCATTCCATTCCATTCCATGGAATTCCGTTCCATTCCATTCCATTCCGTTCCGTTCCGTCCCGTTCCGTTCCGTTCCGTTCCGTTGCGTTCCGCTCCGTTCTACTCGGGTTGATTCCATTCTATTCCATTCCAATCCATTCGATTCCATTCGATTCCATTCGATTCCACTCCATTCCATTCCATAGAATTCCATTCCATTCCATTCCATTCCATTGAATTCCATTCCATTCCATTCCATTCCATTGAATTCCATTCCATTCCATTCCATTCCATTGAATTCCATTCCATTCCATTCCATTCCATTCCATTCCATTCCATTCCATTCCATTCTACTGTTGTCCATTCCATTCCATTCCATTCCATTCCATTCCATTCCATTCCATTCCATTCCTTTCCATTCCATTGCATTCCATTGCATTCCATTCCATTCCATTCCATTCCATTCCATTCCATTCCATTCCATTCCATTCCATTCCACTCCACACCACTCCAGTCCACTCCATTCCACTCCACTCCACTCCGGTACATTCCATTCCATTCCATTCCATTCCATTCCATTCCATTCCGTGCTTCTCAGGTACATTCCGTTCCGTTCCATTCCATTCCATTCCATTCCATTCCGTTCCAGTGCACTCTACTCCACTCCACTCCACTCCACTCCGGTACATTCCATTCCATTCCATTCCATTCCATTCCATTCCATTTCCATTCCCATTCCATTTCCATTCCCGTTCCATTTCCATTCCCGTTTCTTTTCCATTCCCGTTCCATTTCCATTCCCGTTCCATTACCATTCCCGTTCCATTTCCATTCCCGATCCATTTCCATTCCCGTTCCTTTTCCATTCCCGTTCCATTTCCATTCCTGTTCCGTTACCATTCCCGTTCCATTTCCGTTCCCGTTCCGTTTCCGTTCCCGTTCCATTTCCGTTCTCGTTCCGTTTCCGTTCCCGTTCCATTTCCATTCCCGTTTCAATTGCGTTCCCGTTCCATTTCCATTCCCGTTCCATTTCCATTCCCTTTCCATTTCCATTTCATTCCTTTCCGTTCTGCTCGGGTACATTCCATTCCATTCCATTGCATTCCATTCCGTTCTGCTCCTGTACATTCCATTCCATTCCATTCCGTTCCATTCCGTTCTACTCGGGTAGATTCCATTCCATTCCATTCCATTCCATTCCATTCCATTCCATTCCATTCCATTCCATTCCATTCCATTCCATTCTACTGGTGTCCATTCCATTCCATTCCATTCCATTCCATTCCATTCCATTCCATTGCATTCCATTCCATTCCATTCCATTCCATTCCGTTCCGTTCTACTCGGTTACATTCCATTCAATTCCATTCCATTCCGTTCTACTCGGGTAGATTCCATTCCATTCCATTCCATTCCTTTCCATTCCATTGCATTCCATTGCATTGCATTGCACTCAATTCCATTCCATTCCATTCCATTCCATTCCATTCCATTCCATTCCATTCCGTTCCGTTCAACCCGGTTACATTCCATTCAATTACATTCCATTCCGTTCTACTCGGTTACATTCCATTCCATTCCATTCCATTCCATTCCAATCCATTCCATTCCATTCCATTCCGTTCTACTCGGGTACATTGCATTCCATTCCATTCCATTCCATTCCATTCCATTCCATTCCGTTCTACTTTGGTACATTCCATTCCATTCCATTCCATTCCATTCCATTACATTCCATTCCATTCCATTCCGTTCTACTCGGGTTGATTCCATTCTATTCCATTCCATTCCATTCCATTCCATTCCATTCCATTCCATTCCATTCCATTCCATTCCATGGAATTCCATTCCATTCCATTCCATTCCATTGAATTCCATTCCATTCCATTCCATTCCATTCCATTCCATTCCATTCCATTCCATTCCATTCCATTCTACTGGTGTCCATTCCATTCCATTCTATTCCATTCCATTCCATTCCATTCCTTTCCATTCCATTGCATTCCATTGCATTCCGTTCCATTCCATTCCATTCCATTCCACTCCACTCCACTCCACTCCACTCCATTCCACTCCACTCCACTCCGGTACATTCCATTCCATTCCATTCCATTCCATTCCATTCCGTGCTTCTCAGGTACATTCCGTTCCGTTCCATTCCATTCCATTCCATTCCATTCCATTCCGTTCCAGTGCACTCTACTCCAATCCACTCCACTCCACTCCACTCCGGTACATTCCATTCCATTCCATTCCATTCCATTCCATTCCATTTCCATTCCCATTCCATTTCCATTCCCGTTCCATTTCCATTCCCGTTTCTTTTCCATTCCCGTTCCATTTCCATTCCAGTTCCATTACCATTCCCGTTCCATTTCCATTCCCGATCCATTTCCATTCCCGTTCCATTTCCATTCCCGTTCCATTTCCATTCCCGTTCCGTTACCATTCCCGTTCCATTTCCGTTCCCGTTCCGTTTCCGTTCCCGTTCCATTTCCGTTCTCGTTCCGTTTCCGTTCCCGTTCCATTTCCATTCCCGTTCCATTTCCGTTCCCGTTCCATTTCCATTCCCGTTCCATTTCCATTCCCTTTCCATTTCCATTTCATTCCATTCCGTTCTGCTCGGGTACATTCCATTCCATTCCATTGCATTCCATTCCGTTCTGCTCCTGTCCATTCCATTCCATTCCATTCCGTTCCATTCCGTTCTACTCGGGTAGATTCCATTCCATTCCATTCCATTCCATTCCATTCCATTCCATTCTACTGGTGTCCATTCCATTCCATTCCATTCCATTCCATTCCATTCCATTGCATTCCATTCCATTCCATACCATTCCGTTCCGTTCTACTCGATTACATTCCATTCAATTCCATTCCATTCCGTTCTACTCGGGTAGATTCCATTCCATTCCATTCCATTCCTTTCCATTCCATTGCATTCCATTGCATTGCATTGCACTCAATTCCATTCCATTCCATTCCATTCCATTCCATTCCATTCCATTCCATTCCGTTCCGTTCAACTCGGTTACATTCCATTCAATTACATTCCATTCCGTTCTACTCGGTTACATTCCATTCCATTCCATTCCATTCCATTCCAATCCATTCCATTCCATTACATTCCGTTCTACTCGTGTACATTCCATTCCATTCCATTCCATTCCATTCCATTCCATTCCATTCCATTCCATTCCATTCCATTCCATTCCGTTCTACTTTGGTACATTCCATTCCATTCCATTCCATTCCATTCCATTCCATTCCATTCCATTCCATTCCATTCCATTCCGTTCTACTCAGGTTGATTCCATTCTATTCCATTCCATTCCATTTCGTTCCATTCCATTCCATTCCATTCCATTCCATTCCATTCCAATCCATTCCATTCCATGGAATTCCATTCCATTCCATTCCATTCCATGGAATTCCATTCCATTCCATTCCATTCCATTCCATTCCATTCCATTCCATTCCATTCCATTGAATTCCATTCCGTTCCATTCCATTCCATTGAATTCCATTCCATTCCATTCCATTCCATTCCATTCCATTCCAATCCATTCCATTCCATTGAATTCCATTCCATTCCATTCCATTCCATTCCATTCCATTCCATTCCATTCCAATCCATTCCATTCCATTGAATTCCATTCCATTCCATTCCATTCCATGGAATTCCATTCCATTCCATTCCATTCCATGGAATTCCATTCCATTCCATTCCATTCCATTCGATTCCATTCCATTCCATTCCATTGAATTCCATTCCATTCCATTCCATTCCATGGAATTCCATTCCATTCCATTCCATTCCAAGGAATTCCATTCCATTCCATTCCATTCCATTCCATTCCATTCCATTCCATTGAATTCCATTCCGTTCCATTCCATTCCATTGAATTCCATTCCATTCCATTCCATTCCATTCCATTCCATTCCATTCCATTCCATTCCATTCCATTGAATTCCGTTCCATTCCATTCCATTCCATTCCATTCCATCCCATTCCATTCCATTCCATTCCATTCCGTTCTACTCGGGTTGATTCCATTCTATTCCATTCCATTCCATTCGATCCCATTTGATTCCATTCGATTCCATTCAATTCCATTCCATTCCATTCCATTCCATTCCATTCCATGGAATTCCATTCCATTCCATTCCATTCCATTCCATTCCATTCCATAGAATTCCATTCCATTCCATTCCATTCCATTGAATTTCGTTCCATTCCATTCCGTTCCGTTCCGTTCCGTTCCGTTCCGTTGCGTTCCGTTCCGTTTCGTTGTGTTCCGTTCCGTTCTACTCGGGTTGATTCCATTCTATTCCATTCCATTCCAATCCATTCCATTCCATTCCATCGAATTCCATTCCATTCCATTCCATTCCATTCCATTCCATGGAATTCCGTTCCATTCCATTCCATTCCGTTCCGTTCCGTCCCGTTCCGTTCCGTTCCGTTCCGTTGCGTTCCGCTCCGTTCTACTCGGGTTGATTCCATTCTATTCCATTCCAATCCATTCGATTCCATTCGATTCCATTCGATTCCACTCCATTCCATTCCATAGAATTCCATTCCATTCCATTCCATTCCATTGAATTCCATTCCATTCCATTCCATTCCATTGAATTCCATTCCATTCCATTCCATTCCATTGAATTCCATTCCATTCCATTCCATTCCATTCCATTCCATTCCATTCCATTCCATTCTACTGTTGTCCATTCCATTCCATTCCATTCCATTCCATTCCATTCCATTCCATTCCATTCCTTTCCATTCCATTGCATTCCATTGCATTCCATTCCATTCCATTCCATTCCATTCCATTCCATTCCATTCCATTCCATTCCATTCCACTCCACACCACTCCAGTCCACTCCATTCCACTCCACTCCACTCCGGTACATTCCATTCCATTCCATTCCATTCCATTCCATTCCATTCCGTGCTTCTCAGGTACATTCCGTTCCGTTCCATTCCATTCCATTCCATTCCATTCCGTTCCAGTGCACTCTACTCCACTCCACTCCACTCCACTCCGGTACATTCCATTCCATTCCATTCCATTCCATTCCATTCCATTTCCATTCCCATTCCATTTCCATTCCCGTTCCATTTCCATTCCCGTTTCTTTTCCATTCCCGTTCCATTTCCATTCCCGTTCCATTACCATTCCCGTTCCATTTCCATTCCCGATCCATTTCCATTCCCGTTCCTTTTCCATTCCCGTTCCATTTCCATTCCTGTTCCGTTACCATTCCCGTTCCATTTCCGTTCCCGTTCCGTTTCCGTTCCCGTTCCATTTCCGTTCTCGTTCCGTTTCCGTTCCCGTTCCATTTCCATTCCCGTTTCAATTGCGTTCCCGTTCCATTTCCATTCCCGTTCCATTTCCATTCCCTTTCCATTTCCATTTCATTCCTTTCCGTTCTGCTCGGGTACATTCCATTCCATTCCATTGCATTCCATTCCGTTCTGCTCCTGTACATTCCATTCCATTCCATTCCGTTCCATTCCGTTCTACTCGGGTAGATTCCATTCCATTCCATTCCATTCCATTCCATTCCATTCCATTCCATTCCATTCCATTCCATTCCATTCCATTCCATTCTACTGGTGTCCATTCCATTCCATTCCATTCCATTCCATTCCATTCCATTCCATTGCATTCCATTCCATTCCATTCCATTCCATTCCGTTCCGTTCTACTCGGTTACATTCCATTCAATTCCATTCCATTCCGTTCTACTCGGGTAGATTCCATTCCATTCCATTCCATTCCTTTCCATTCCATTGCATTCCATTGCATTGCATTGCACTCAATTCCATTCCATTCCATTCCATTCCATTCCATTCCATTCCATTCCATTCCGTTCCGTTCAACCCGGTTACATTCCATTCAATTACATTCCATTCCGTTCTACTCGGTTACATTCCATTCCATTCCATTCCATTCCATTCCAATCCATTCCATTCCATTCCATTCCGTTCTACTCGGGTACATTGCATTCCATTCCATTCCATTCCATTCCATTCCATTCCATTCCGTTCTACTTTGGTACATTCCATTCCATTCCATTCCATTCCATTCCATTACATTCCATTCCATTCCATTCCGTTCTACTCGGGTTGATTCCATTCTATTCCATTCCATTCCATTCCATTCCATTCCATTCCATTCCATTCCATTCCATTCCATTCCATGGAATTCCATTCCATTCCATTCCATTCCATTGAATTCCATTCCATTCCATTCCATTCCATTCCATTCCATTCCATTCCATTCCATTCCATTCCATTCTACTGGTGTCCATTCCATTCCATTCTATTCCATTCCATTCCATTCCATTCCTTTCCATTCCATTGCATTCCATTGCATTCCGTTCCATTCCATTCCATTCCATTCCACTCCACTCCACTCCACTCCACTCCATTCCACTCCACTCCACTCCGGTACATTCCATTCCATTCCATTCCATTCCATTCCATTCCGTGCTTCTCAGGTACATTCCGTTCCGTTCCATTCCATTCCATTCCATTCCATTCCATTCCGTTCCAGTGCACTCTACTCCAATCCACTCCACTCCACTCCACTCCGGTACATTCCATTCCATTCCATTCCATTCCATTCCATTCCATTTCCATTCCCATTCCATTTCCATTCCCGTTCCATTTCCATTCCCGTTTCTTTTCCATTCCCGTTCCATTTCCATTCCAGTTCCATTACCATTCCCGTTCCATTTCCATTCCCGATCCATTTCCATTCCCGTTCCATTTCCATTCCCGTTCCATTTCCATTCCCGTTCCGTTACCATTCCCGTTCCATTTCCGTTCCCGTTCCGTTTCCGTTCCCGTTCCATTTCCGTTCTCGTTCCGTTTCCGTTCCCGTTCCATTTCCATTCCCGTTCCATTTCCGTTCCCGTTCCATTTCCATTCCCGTTCCATTTCCATTCCCTTTCCATTTCCATTTCATTCCATTCCGTTCTGCTCGGGTACATTCCATTCCATTCCATTGCATTCCATTCCGTTCTGCTCCTGTCCATTCCATTCCATTCCATTCCGTTCCATTCCGTTCTACTCGGGTAGATTCCATTCCATTCCATTCCATTCCATTCCATTCCATTCCATTCTACTGGTGTCCATTCCATTCCATTCCATTCCATTCCATTCCATTCCATTGCATTCCATTCCATTCCATACCATTCCGTTCCGTTCTACTCGATTACATTCCATTCAATTCCATTCCATTCCGTTCTACTCGGGTAGATTCCATTCCATTCCATTCCATTCCTTTCCATTCCATTGCATTCCATTGCATTGCATTGCACTCAATTCCATTCCATTCCATTCCATTCCATTCCATTCCATTCCATTCCATTCCGTTCCGTTCAACTCGGTTACATTCCATTCAATTACATTCCATTCCGTTCTACTCGGTTACATTCCATTCCATTCCATTCCATTCCATTCCAATCCATTCCATTCCATTACATTCCGTTCTACTCGTGTACATTCCATTCCATTCCATTCCATTCCATTCCATTCCATTCCATTCCATTCCATTCCATTCCATTCCATTCCGTTCTACTTTGGTACATTCCATTCCATTCCATTCCATTCCATTCCATTCCATTCCATTCCATTCCATTCCATTCCATTCCATTCCATTCCATTCCATTCCATTCCATTCCGTTCTACTCAGGTTGATTCCATTCTATTCCATTCCATTCCATTTCGTTCCATTCCATTCCATTCCATTCCATTCCATTCCATTCCAATCCATTCCATTCCATGGAATTCCATTCCATTCCATTCCATTCCATGGAATTCCATTCCATTCCATTCCATTCCATTCCATTCCATTCCATTCCATTCCATTGAATTCCATTCCGTTCCATTCCATTCCATTGAATTCCATTCCATTCCATTCCATTCCATTCCATTCCATTCCATTCCATTGAATTCCGTTCCATTCCATTCCATTCCATTCCATTCCATCCCATTCCATTCCATTCCATTTCATTCCGTTCTACTCGGGTTGATTCCATTCTATTCCATTCCATTCCATTCGATCCCATTTGATTCCATTCGATTCCATTCAATTCCATTCGATTCCATTCCATTCCACTCCATTCCATTCCATTGAATTCCATTCCATTCCATTCCATTCCATTCCATTCCATTCCATGGAATTCCATTCCATTCCATTCCATTCCATTCCATAGAATTCCATTCCATTCCATTCCATTCCATTGAATTCCGTTCCATTCCATTCCATTCCGTTCCGTTCCGTTCCGTTCCGTTCCGTTCCGTTGCGTTCCGTTCAGTTCCGTTGTGTTCCGTTCCGTTCTACTCGGGTTGATTCCATTCTATTCCATTCCATTCCAATCCATTCCATTCCATTCCATCGAATTCCATTCCATTCCATTCCATTCCATTCCATTGAATTCCATTCCATTCCATTCCATTCCATGGAATTCCGTTCCATTCCATTCCATTCCGTTCGGTTCCGTCCCGTTCCGTTCCGTTCCGTTCCGTTGCGTTCCGCTCCGTTCTACTCGGGTTGATTCCATTCTATTCCATTCCATTCCATTCGATTCCATTCGATTCCATTCGATTCCACTCCATTCCATTCCATAGAATTCCATTCCATTCCATTCCATTCCATGGAATTCCATTCCATTCCATTCCATGGAATTCCATTCCATTCCATTCCATTGAATTCCATTCCATTCCATTCCATTCCATTGAATTCCATTCCATTCCATTCCATTCCATTCCATTCCATTCCATTCCATTCCATTCCATTCCATTCCGTTCCATTCCATTCTACTGTTGTCCATTCCATTCCATTCCATTCCATTCCATTCCATTCCATTCCATTCCATTCCATTCCTTTCCATTCCATTGCATTCCATTGCATTCCATTCCATTCCATTCCATTCCATTCCATTCCATTCCATTCCATTCCATTCCATTCCATTCCATTCCACTCCACACCACTCCAGTCCACTCCATTCCACTCCACTCCACTCCGGTACATTCCATTCCATTCCATTCCATTCCATTCCATTCCATTCCGTGCTTCTCAGGTACATTCCATTCCGTTCCATTCCATTCCATTCCATTCCGTTCCAGTGCACTCTACTCCACTCCACTCCACTCCACTCCGGTACATTCCATTCCATTCCATTCCATTCCATTCCATTCCATTTCCATTCCCATTCCATTTCCATTCCCGTTCCATTTCCATTCCCGTTTCTTTTCCATTCCCGTTCCATTTCCATTCCCGTTCCATTACCATTCCCGTTCCATTTCCATTCCCGATCCATTTCCATTCCCGTTCCTTTTCCATTCCCGTTCCATTTCCATTCCTGTTCCGTTACCATTCCCGTTCCATTTCCGTTCCCGTTCCGTTTCCGTTCCCGTTCCATTTCCGTTCTCGTTCCGTTTCCGTTCCCGTTCCATTTCCATTCCCGTTTCAATTGCGTTCCCGTTCCATTTCCATTCCCGTTCCATTTCCATTCCCTTTCCACTTCCATTTCATTCCTTTCCGTTCTGCTCGGGTACATTCCATTCCATTCCATTGCATTCCATTCCGTTCTGCTCCTGTACATTTCATTCCATTCCATTCCGTTCCATTCCGTTCTACTCGGGTAGATTCCGTTCCATTCCATTCCATTCCATTCCATTCCATTCCATTCCATTCCATTCCATTCCATTCCATTCTACTGGTGTCCATTCCATTCCATTCCATTCCATTCCATTCCATTCCATTCCATTCCATTCTATTGCATTCCATTCCATTCCATTCCATTCCATTCCGTTCCGTTCTACTCGGTTACATTCCATTCAATTCCATTCCATTCCGTTCTACTCGGGTAGATTCCATTCCATTCCATTCCATTCCTTTCCATTCCATTGCATTCCATTGCATTGCATTGCACTCAATTCCATTCCATTCCATTCCATTCCATTCCATTCCATTCCATTCCATTCCATTCCGTTCCGTTCAACCCGGTTACATTCCATTCAATTACATTCCAATCCGTTCTACTCGGTTACATTCCATTCCATTCCATTCCATTCCATTCCAATCCATTCCATTCCATTCCATTCCGTTCTACTCGGGTACATTGCATTCCATTCCATTCCATTCCATTCCATTCCATTCCATTCCATTCCATTCCATTCCATTCCGTTCTACTCGGGTTGATTCCATTCTATTCCATTCCATTCCATTCCATTCCATTCCATTCCATTCGATTCCATTCCATTCCATTCCATGGAATTCCATTCCATTCCATTCCATTCCATTGAATTCCATTCCATTCCATTCCATTCCATTCCATTCCATTCCATTCCATTCCATTGAATTCCATTCCATTCCATTCCATTCCATTCCATTCCATTCCATTCCATTCTACTGGTGTCCATTCCATTCCATTCCATTCCATTCCATTCCATTCCATTCCATTCCATTCCTTTCCATTCCATTGCATTCCATTGCATTCCGTTCCATTCCATTCCATTCCATTCCACTCCACTCCACTCCACTCCACTCCATTCCACTCCACTCCACTCCGGTACATTCCATTCCATTCCATTCCATTCCATTCCATTCCGTGCTTCTCAGGTACATTCCGTTCCGTTCCATTCCATTCCATTCCATTCCATTCCATTCCGTTCCAGTGCACTCTACTCCACTCCACTCCACTCCACTCCACTCCGGTACATTCCATTCCATTCCATTCCATTCCATTCCATTTCCATTCCCATTCCATTTCCATTCCCGTTCCATTTCCATTCCCGTTTCTTTTCCATTCCCGTTCCATTTCCATTCCAGTTCCATTACCATTCCCGTTCCATTTCCATTCCCGATCCATTTCCATTCCCGTTCCATTTCCATTCCCGTTCCATTTCCATTCCCGTTCCGTTACCATTCCCGTTCCATTTCCGTTCCCGTTCCGTTTCCGTTCCCGTTCCATTTCCGTTCTCGTTCCGTTTCCGTTCCCGTTCCATTTCCATTCCCGTTCCATTTCCGTTCCCGTTCCATTTCCATTCCCGTTCCATTTCCATTCCCTTTCCATTTCCATTTCATTCCATTCCGTTCTGCTCGGGTACATTCCATTCCATTCCATTGCATTCCATTCCGTTCGGCTCCTGTCCATTCCATTCCATTCCATTCCGTTCCATTCCGTTCTACTCGGGTAGATTCCATTCCATTCCATTCCATTCCATTCCATTCCATTCCATTCCATTCTACTGGTGTCCATTCCATTCCATTCCATTCCATTCCATTCCATTCCATTCCATTCCATTGCATTCCATTCCATTCCATTCCATTCCGTTCCGTTCTACTCGATTACATTCCATTCAATTCCATTCCATTCCGTTCTACTCGGGTAGATTCCATTCCATTCCATTCCATTCCTTTCCATTCCATTGCATTCCATTGCATTGCATTGCACTCAATTCCATTCCATTCCATTCCATTCCATTCCATTCCATTCCATTCCATTCCGTTCCGTTCAACTCGGTTACATTCCATTCAATTACATTCCATTCCGTTCTACTCGGTTACATTCCATTCCATTCCATTCCATTCCATTCCAATCCATTCCATTCCATTACATTCCGTTCTACTCGTGTACATTCCATTCCATTCCATTCCATTCCATTCCATTCCATTCCATTCCATTCCATTCCATTCCATTCCATTCCGTTCTACTTTGGTACATTCCATTCCATTCCATTCCATTCCATTCCATTCCATTCCGTTCTACTTTGGTACATTCCATTCCATTCCATTCCATTCCATTCCATTCCATTCCATTCCATTCCATTCCATTCCATTCCATTCCGTTCTACTCAGGTTGATTCCATTCTATTCCATTCCATTCCATTTCATTCCATTCCATTCCATTCCATTCCATTCCATTCCAATCCATTCCATTCCATTGAATTCCATTCCATTCCATTCCATTCCATGGAATTCCATTCCATTCCATTCCATTCCATGGAATTCCATTCCATTCCATTCCATTCCATGGAATTCCATTCCATTCCATTCCATTCCATGGAATTCCATTCCATTCCATTCCATTCCGTTCCATTCCATTCTACTGTTGTCCATTCCATTCCATTCCATTCCATTCCATTCCATTCCATTCCATTCCATTCCTTTCCATTCCATTGCATTCCATTGCATTCCATTCCATTCCATTCCATTCCATTCCATTCCATTCCATTCCATTCCACTCCACACCACTCCAGTCCACTCCATTCCACTCCACTCCACTCCGGTACATTCCATTCCATTCCATTCCATTCCATTCCATTCCATTCCATGGAATTCCATTCCATTCCATTCCATTCCATTCCATTCCATAGAATTCCATTCCATTCCATTCCATTCCATTCCATTCCATTGAATTCCGTTCCATTCCATTCCATTCCGTTCCGTTCCGTTCCGTTCCGTTCCGTTCCGTTGCGTTCCGTTCCGTTCCGTTGTGTTCCGTTCCGTTCTACTCGGGTTGATTCCATTCTATTCCATTCCATTCCAATCCATTCCATTCCATTCCATCGAATTCCATTCCATTCCATTCCATTCCATTCCATTGAATTCCATTCCATTCCATTCCATTCCATGGAATTCCGTTCCATTCCATTCCATTCCGTTCGGTTCCGTCCCGTTCCGTTCCGTTCCGTTCCGTTGCGTTCCGCTCCGTTCTACTCGGGTTGATTCCATTCTATTCCATTCCATTCCATTCGATTCCATTCGATTCCATTCGATTCCACTCCATTCCATTCCATAGAATTCCATTCCATTCCATTCCATTCCATTCCATTCCATTCCATTCCATTCCATTCCATTCCATTCCTTTCCATTCCATTGCATTCCATTGCATTCCATTCCATTCCATTCCATTCCATTCCATTCCATTCCATTCCATTCCATTCCACTCCACACCACTCCAGTCCACTCCATTCCACTCCACTCCACTCCGGTACATTCCATTCCATTCCATTCCATTCCATTCCATTCCATTCCGTGCTTCTCAGGTACATTCCGTTCCGTTCCATTCCATTCCATTCCATTCCGTTCCAGTGCACTCTACTCCACTCCACTCCACTCCACTCCGGTACATTCCATTCCATTCCATTCCATTCCATTCCATTCCATTTCCATTCCCATTCCATTTCCATTCCCGTTCCATTTCCATTCCCGTTTCTTTTCCATTCCCGTTCCATTTCCATTCCCGTTCCATTACCATTCCCGTTCCATTTCCATTCCCGATCCATTTCCATTCCCGTTCCTTTTCCATTCCCGTTCCATTTCCATTCCTGTTCCGTTACCATTCCCGTTCCATTTCCGTTCCCGTTCCGTTTCCGTTCCCGTTCCATTTCCGTTCTCGTTCCGTTTCCGTTCCCGTTCCATTTCCATTCCCGTTTCAATTGCGTTCCCGTTCCATTTCCATTCCCGTTCCATTTCCATTCCCTTTCCATTTCCATTTCATTCCTTTCCGTTCTGCTCGGGTACATTCCATTCCATTCCATTGCATTCCATTCCGTTCTGCTCCTGTACATTTCATTCCATTCCATTCCGTTCCATTCCGTTCTACTCGGGTAGATTCCATTCCATTCCATTCCATTCCATTCCATTCCATTCCATTCCATTCCATTCCATTCCATTCCATTCCATTCTACTGGTGTCCATTCCATTCCATTCCATTCCATTCCATTCCATTCCATTCCATTCCATTCTATTGCATTCCATTCCATTCCATTCCATTCCATTCCGTTCCGTTCTACTCGGTTACATTCCATTCAATTCCATTCCATTCCGTTCTACTCGGGTAGATTCCATTCCATTCCATTCCATTCCTTTCCATTCCATTGCATTCCATTGCATTGCATTGCACTCAATTCCATTCCATTCCATTCCATTCCATTCCATTCCATTCCATTCCATTCCGTTCCGTTCAACTCGGTTACATTCCATTCAATTACATTCCATTCCGTTCTACTCGGTTACATTCCATTCCATTCCATTCCATTCCATTCCAATCCATTCCATTCCATTACATTCCGTTCTACTCGTGTACATTCCATTCCATTCCATTCCATTCCATTCCAATCCATTCCATTCCATTGAATTCCATTCCATTCCATTCCATTCCATGGAATTCCATTCCATTCCATTCCATTCCATGGAATTCCATTCCATTCCATTCCATTCCATGGAATTCCATTCCATTCCATTCCATTCCATGGAATTCCATTCCATTCCATTCCATTCCATTCCATTCCATTCCATTCCATTCCATTGAATTCCATTCCGTTCCATTCCATTCCATTGAATTCCATTCCATTCCATTCCATTCCATTCCATTTCATTCCGTTCTACTCGGGTTGATTCCATTCTATTCCATTCCATTCCATTCGATCCCATTTGATTCCATTCGATTCCATTCAATTCCATTCGATTCCATTCCATTCCACTCCATTCCATTCCATTGAATTCCATTCCATTCCATTCCATTCCATTCCATTCCATGGAATTCCACTCCATTCCATTCCATTCCATTCCATTCCATAGAATTCCATTCCATTCCATTCCATTCCATTCCATTCCATTGAATTCCGTTCCATTCCATTCCATTCCGTTCCGTTCCGTTCCGTTCCGTTCCGTTCCGTTGCGTTCCGTTCCGTTCCGTTGTGTTCCGTTCCGTTCTACTCGGGTTGATTCCATTCTATTCCATTCCATTCCAATCCATTCCATTCCATTCCATCGAATTCCATTCCATTCCATTCCATTCCATTCCATTGAATTCCATTCCATTCCATTCCATTCCATGGAATTCCGTTCCATTCCATTCCATTCCGTTCGGTTCCGTCCCGTTCCGTTCCGTTCCGTTCCGTTGCGTTCCGCTCCGTTCTACTCGGGTTGATTCCATTCTATTCCATTCCATTCCATTCGATTCCATTCGATTCCATTCGATTCCACTCCATTCCATTCCATAGAATTCCATTCCATTCCATTCCATTCCATGGAATTCCATTCCATTCCATTCCATGGAATTCCATTCCATTCCATTCCATGGAATTCCATTCCATTCCATTCCATGGAATTCCATTCCATTCCATTCCATTCCATTCCATTCCATTCCATTCCATTCCATTCCATTCCATTCCATTCCATTCCTTTCCATTCCATTGCATTCCATTGCATTCCATTCCATTCCATTCCATTCCATTCCATTCCATTCCATTCCATTCCATTCCACTCCACACCACTCCAGTCCACTCCATTCCACTCCACTCCACTCCGGTACATTCCATTCCATTCCATTCCATTCCATTCCATTCCATTCCGTGCTTCTCAGGTACATTCCGTTCCGTTCCATTCCATTCCATTCCATTCCGTTCCAGTGCACTCTACTCCACTCCACTCCACTCCACTCCGGTACATTCCATTCCATTCCATTCCATTCCATTTCCATTCCCATTCCATTTCCATTCCCGTTCCATTTCCATTCCCGTTTCTTTTCCATTCCCGTTCCATTTCCATTCCCGTTCCATTACCATTCCCGTTCCATTTCCATTCCCGATCCATTTCCATTCCCGTTCCTTTTCCATTCCCGTTCCATTTCCATTCCTGTTCCGTTACCATTCCCGTTCCATTTCCGTTCCCGTTCCGTTTCCGTTCCCGTTCCATTTCCGTTCTCGTTCCGTTTCCGTTCCCGTTCCATTTCCATTCCCGTTTCAATTGCGTTCCCGTTCCATTTCCATTCCCGTTCCATTTCCATTCCCTTTCCATTTCCATTTCATTCCTTTCCGTTCTGCTCGGGTACATTCCATTCCATTCCATTGCATTCCATTCCGTTCTGCTCCTGTACATTTCATTCCATTCCATTCCGTTCCATTCCGTTCTACTCGGGTAGATTCCATTCCATTCCATTCCATTCCATTCCATTCCATTCCATTCCATTCCATTCCATTCCATTCCATTCCATTCTACTGGTGTCCATTCCATTCCATTCCATTCCATTCCATTCCATTCCATTCCATTCCATTCTATTGCATTCCATTCCATTCCATTCCATTCCATTCCGTTCCGTTCTACTCGGTTACATTCCATTCAATTCCATTCCATTCCGTTCTACTCGGGTAGATTCCATTCCATTCCATTCCATTCCTTTCCATTCCATTGCATTCCATTGCATTGCATTGCACTCAATTCCATTCCATTCCATTCCATTCCATTCCATTCCATTCCATTCCATTCCGTTCCGTTCAACTCGGTTACATTCCATTCAATTACATTCCATTCCGTTCTACTCGGTTACATTCCATTCCATTCCATTCCATTCCATTCCAATCCATTCCATTCCATTACATTCCGTTCTACTCGTGTACATTCCATTCCATTCCATTCCATTCCATTCCATTCCATTCCATTCCATTCCATTCCATTCCGTTCTACTTTGGTACATTCCATTCCATTCCATTCCATTCCATTCCATTCCATTCCATTCCATTCCGTTCTACTCAGGTTGATTCCATTCTATTCCATTCCATTCCATTTCATTCCATTCCATTCCATTCCATTCCATTCCATTCCAATCCATTCCATTCCATTGAATTCCATTCCATTCCATTCCATTCCATGGAATTCCATTCCATTCCTATCCATTCCATTCCATTCCATTCCATTCCATTCCGTTCTACTTTGGTACATTCCATTCCATTCCATTCCATTCCATTCCATTCCATTCCATTCCATTCCATTCCGTTCTACACGGGTTGATTCCATTCTATTCCATTCCATTCCATTCCATTCCATTCCATTCCATTCGATTCCATTCCATTCCATTCCATGGAATTCCATTCCATTCCATTCCATTCCATTGAATTCCATTCCATTCCATTCCATTCCATTCCATTCTATTCCATTCCATTCCATTCCATTCCATTCCATTGAATTCCATTCCATTCCGTTGAATTCCATTCCATTCCATTCCATTCCATTGAATTCCGTTCCATTCCATTCCATTCCATTCCATTCCATTCCATAGAATTCCATTCCATTCTATTCCATAGAATTCCGTTCCGTTCCATTCCATTCCATTCCATTCCATTCCATTCCATTCCATTCCATTGAATTCCATTCCATTCCATTCCATTCCATTCCATTGAATTCCATTCTGTTCCATTCCATTCCTTTGAATTCCGTTCCATTCCATTCCATTCCATTCCTTTCCGTTCCGTTCCGTTACGTTCCGTTCCGTTGCGTTCAGCTCCGTTCTACTCGGGTTGATTCCATTCTATTCCATTCCATTCCATTCGATCCCATTCGATTCCATTCGATTCCATTCGATTCCATTCGATTCCACTCCATTCCATTCCATAGAATTCCATTCCATTCCATTCCATTTGAATTCCATTCCATTCCATTCCATTCCATTCTATTCCATTCCATTCCATTCCATTCCATTCCATTCCATTCCATTCCATTCCATTCCATTCCATTCCATTCTACTCGGGTTTGCATTCTATTCCATTCGATTCCATTCGAATCCATTCGATTCCATTCGATTCCATTCCATTCCATTCCATTCCATTCCATTCCATTCCATTCCATTCCATTCCATTGAATTCCATTCCATTCCATTCCATTCCATTCCATTGAATTCCATTCCATTCCATTCCATTCCATTCCAATCCATTCCATTCCATTCCATTGAATTCCATTCCATTCCATTCCATTCCATTCCATTCCATTGAATTCCATTCCATTCCATTCCATAGAATTCCATTCCATTCCATTCCATTCCATTGAATTCCATTCCATTCCATTCCATTCCATTCCATTCCATTCCATTCCATTCCATTCTACAGGTGTCCATTCCATTCCATTCCATTCCATTCCATTCCATTCCATTCCATTCCATTCCACTCCACACCACTCCAGTCCACTCTATTCCACTCCACTCCACTCCGGTACATTCCATTCCATTCCATTCCATTCCATTCCATTCCATTCCATTCCGTGCTTCTCAGGTACATTCCGTTCCGTTCCATTCCATTCCATTCCATTCCATTCCGTTCCAGTGCACTCTACTCCACTCCACTCCACTCCACTCCGGTACATTCCATTCCATTCCATTCCATTCCATTCCATTCCATTTCCATTCCCATTCCATTTCCATTCCCGTTCCATTTCCATTCCCGTTTCTTTTCCATTCCCGTTCCATTTCCATTCCCGTTCCATTACCATTCCCGTTCCATTTCCATTCCCGATCCATTTCCATTCCCGTTCCTTTTCCATTCCCGTTCCATTTCCATTCCTGTTCCGTTACCATTCCCGTTCCATTTCCGTTCCCGTTCCGTTTCCGTTCCCGTTCCATTTCCGTTCTCGTTCCGTTTCCGTTCCCGTTCCATTTCCATTCCCGTTTCAATTGCGTTCCCGTTCCATTTCCATTCCCGTTCCATTTCCATTCCCTTTCCATTTCCATTTCATTCCTTTCCGTTCTGCTCGGGTACATTCCATTCCATTCCATTGCATTCCATTCCGTTCTGCTCCTGTACATTCCATTCCATTCCATTCCGTTCCATTCCGTTCAACTCGGGTAGATTCCATTCCATTCCATTCCATTCCATTCCATTCCATTCCATTCCATTCCATTCCATTCCATTCTACTGGTGTCCATTCCATTCCATTCCATTCCATTCCATTCCATTCCATTCCATTCCATTGCATTCCATTCCATTCCATTCCATTCCATTCCGTTCCGTTCTACTCGGTTACATTCCATTCAATTCCATTCCATTCCGTTCTACTCGGGTAGATTCCATTCCATTCCATTCCATTCCTTTCCATTCCATTGCATTCCATTGCATTGCATTGCACTCAATTCCATTCCATTCCATTCCATTCCATTCCATTCCATTCCATTCCATTCCATTCCATTCCATTCCGTTCCGTTCAACCCGGTTACATTCCATTCAATTACATTCCATTCCGTTCTACTCGGTTACATTCCATTCCATTCCATTCCATTCCATTCCAATCCATTCCATTTCATTCCATTCCGTTCTACTCGGGTACATTGCATTCCATTCCATTCCATTCCATTCCATTCCATTCCATTCCATTCCATTCCATTCCATTCCATTCCGTTCTACTTTGGTACATTCCATTCCATTCCATTCCATTCCATTCCATTCCATTCCATTACATTCCATTCCATTCCATTCCGTTCTACTCGGGTTGATTCCATTCTATTCCATTCCATTCCATTCCATTCCATTCCATTCCATTCGATTCCATTCCATTCCATTCCATGGAATTCCATTCCATTCCATTCCATTCCATGGAATTCCATTCCATTCCATTCCATTCCATTCCATTCCATTCCATTCCATTCCATTCCATTGAATTCCATTCCATTCCGTTGAATTCCATTCCATTCCATTCCATTCCATTGAATTCCGTTCCATTCCATTCCATTCCATTCCATTCCATTCCATAGAATTCCATTCCATTCTATTCCATAGAATTCCGTTCCGTTCCATTCCATTCCATTCCATTCCATTCCATTCCATTCCATTCCATTGAATTCCATTCCATTCCATTCCATTCCATTCCATTGAATTCCATTCTGTTCCATTCCATTCCTTTGAATTCCGTTCCATTCCATTCCATTCCATTCCTTTCCGTTCCGTTCCGTTCCGTTCCGTTCCGTTGCGTTCCGCTCCGTTCTACTCGGGTTGATTCCATTCTATTCCATTCCATTCCATTCGATCCCATTCGATTCCATTCGATTCCATTCGATTCCATTCGATTCCACTCCATTCCATTCCATAGAATTCCATTCCATTCCATTCCATTTGAATTCCATTCCATTCCATTCCATTCCATTCCATTCCATTCCATTCCATTCCATTCCATTCTACTCGGGTTTGCATTCTATTCCATTCGATTCCATTCGATTCCATTCGATTCCATTCGATTCCATTCGATTCCATTCCATTCCATTCCATTCCATTCCATTCCATTCCATGGAATTCCATTCCATTCCATTCCATTCCATGGAATTCCATTCCATTCCATTCCATTCCATTCCATTCCATTGAATTCCATTCCATTCCATTCCATTCCATTCCAATCCATTCCATTCCATTCCATTCCATTCCATTGAATTCCGTTCCTTTCCATTCCATTCCATTCCGTTACGTTCCGTTCCGTTCCGTTCCGTTGCGTTCCATTCCGTTCCGTTGCGTTCCGTTCCGTTCTACTCGGGTTGATTCCATTCTATTCCATTCCATTCCATTCCATTCCATTCCATTCCATTCCATTGAATTCCGTTCCATTCCATTCCATTCCCTTCCGTTCCGTCCCGTTCCGTTCCGTTCCGTTCCGTTGCGTGCCGTTCCGTTCTACTGAGGTTGATTCCATTCTATTCCATTCCATTCCATTCGATTCCATTCGATTCCAATCGATTCCATTCGATTGCATTCGATTCCATTCGTTGCCATTCCATTCCATTCCATTCCATTCCATTGAATTCCATTCCATTCCATTCCATTCCATTCCAATCCATTCCATTCCATTCCATTGAATTCCATTCCGTTCCATTCCATTCCATTCCATTCCATTGAATCCCATTCCATTCCATTCCATTCCTTTCCATTCCTTTGAATTCCATTCCATTCCATTCCATTCCATTCCATTGAATTCCATTCCATTCCATTCCATTGAATTCCATTCCATTCCATTCCATAGAATTCCGTTCAATTCCATTCCATTCCATTCCATTCCATTCCATTCCATTCCATTCCATTCCATAGAATTCCATTCCATTCCATTCCATTCCATTCCATTCCATTGAATTCCATTCCATTCCATTCCATTCCATTCCATTCCATTCCATTGAATTCCATTCCATTCCATAGAATTCCATTCCATTCCATTCCATTCCATTGAATTCCGTTCCTTTCCATTCCATTCCATTCCGTTCCTTTCCGTTCCGTTCCGTTCCGTTCCGTTGCGTTCCGTTCCGTTCCGTTGCGTTCCGTTCCGTTCTACTCGGGTTGATTCCATTCTATTCCATTCCATTCCATTCCATTCCATTCCATTCCATTCCATTCCATTCCATTCCATTCCATTCCATTCCATTGAATTCCGTTCCATTCCATTCCATTCCCTTCCGTTCCGTCCCGTTCCGTTCCGTTCCGTTCCGTTGCGTGCCGTTCCGTTCTACTCAGGTTGATTCCATTCTATTCCATTCCATTCCATTCGATTCCATTCAATTCCAATCGATTCCATTCGATTGCATTCGATTCCATTCGTTGCCATTCCATTCCATTCCATTGAATTCCATTCCGTTCCATTCCATTCCATTCCATTCCATTGAATTCCATTCCATTCCATTCCATTCCTTTCCATTCCATTGAATTCCATTCCATTCCATTCCATTCCATTCCATTCCATTCCATCGAATTCCGTTCCATTCCATTCCATTCCATTCCATTCCATTCCATTCCATTCCATAGAATTCCATTCCATTCCGTTCCATTCCATTCCATTCCATAGAATTCCATTCCATTCCATTCCATTCCATTCCATAGAATTCCATTCCATTCCATTCCATTCCATTCCATTTCATTGATTTCCATTCCATTCCATTCCATTCCATTCCATTCCATTCCATAGAATTCCATTCCATTCCATTCCATTCCATTGAATTCCGTTCCATTCCATTCCATTCCGTTCCGTTCCATTCCGTTCCGTTCCGTTGCGTTCCGTTCCGTTCCGTTGTGTTCCGTTCCGTTCTACTCGGGTTGATTCCATTCTATTCCATTCCATTCCAATCCATTCCATTCCATTCCATTGAATTCCATTCCATTCCATTCCATTCCATTCCATTCCATTCCATTCCATTCCATGGAATTCCATTCCATTCCATTCCATGGAATTCCGTTCCATTCCATTCCATTCCGTTCCTTTCCATCCCGTTCCGTTCCGTTCCGTTCCGTTGCGTTCCGTTCCGTTCTACTCGGGTTGATTCCATTCTATTCCATTCGATTCCATTCGATTCCATTCGATTCCATTCGATTCCACTCCATTCCATTCCATAGAATTCCATTCCATTCCATTCCATTCCATTGAATTCCATTCCATTCCATTCCATAGAATTCCATTCCATTCCATTCCATTCCATTGAATTCCATTCCATTCCATTCCATTCCATTCCATTCCATTCCATTCCATTCCATTCCATTCTACTGGTGTCCATTCCATTCCATTCCATTCCATTCCATTCCATTCCATTCCTTTCCATTCCATTGCATTCCATTGCATTCCATTCCATTCCATTCCATTCCATTCCACTCCACTCCACTCCACTCCACTCCATTCCACTCCACTCCACTCCGGTACATTCCATTCCATTCCATTCCATTCCATTCCATTCCATTCCATTCCATTCCGTGCTTCTCGGGTACATTCCGTTCCGTTCCATTCCATTCCATTCCATTCCATTCCGTTCCAGTGCACTCTACTCCACTCCACTCCACTCAACTCCACTCCGGTACATTCCATTCCATTCCATTCCATTCCATTCCATTCCATTTCCATTCCCATTCCTTTTCCATTCCCGTTCCATTTCCATTCCCGTTTCTTTTCCATTCCCGTTCCATTTCCATTCCAGTTCCATTACCATTCCCGTTCCATTTCCATTCCCGATCCATTTCCATTCCCGTTCCTTTTCCATTCCCGTTCCATTTCCATTCCCGTTCCGTTACCATTCCCGTTCCATTTCCGTTCCCGTTCCGTTTCCGTTCCCACTCCATTTCCGTTCTCGTTCCGTTTCCGTTCCCGTTCCATTTCCATTCCCGTTCCATTTCCGTTCCCGTTCCATTTCCATTCCCGTTCCATTTCCGTTCCCGTTCCATTTCCATTCCCGTTCTATTTCCATTCCCTTTCCATTTCCATTTCATTCCATTCCGTTCTGCTCCGGTACATTCCATTCCATTCCATTGCATTCCATTCCGTTCTGCTCCTGTCCATTCCATTCCATTCCATTCCATTCCAGTCCATTCCATTCTACTGGTGTCCATTCCATTCCATTCCATTCCATTCCATTCCATTCCATTCCATTCCATTGCATTCCATTCCATTCCATTCCATTCCATTCCGTTCCGTTCTACTCGGTTACATTCCATTCAGTTCCATTCCATTCCGTTCTACTCGGGTAGATTCCATTCCATTCCATTCCATTCCATTCCTTTCCATTCCATTGCATTCCATTGCATTGCATTGCACTCAATTCCATTCCATTCCATTCCATTCCATTCCATTCCATTCCGTTCCGTTCAACTCGGTTACATTCCATTCAATTACATTCCATTCCGTTCTACTCGGTTACATTCCATTCCATTCCATTCCATTCCATTCCAATCCATTCCATTCCATTAAATTCCGTTCTACTCGGGTACATTCCATTCCATTCCATTCCATTCCATTCCATTCCATTCCATTCCATTCCGTTCTACTTTGGTACATTCCATTCCATTCCATTCCATTCCATTCCATTCCATTACATTCCATTCCATTCCATTCCGTTCTACTCGGGTTGATTCCATTCTATTCCATTCCATTCCATTCCATTCCATTCCATTCCATTCCAATCGATTCCATTCCATTCCATTCCATGGAATTCCATTCCATTCCATGGAATTCCATTCCATTCCATTCCATTCCATGGAATTCCATTCCATTCCATTCCATTCCATTCCATTCCATTCCATTCCATTGAATTCCATTCCATTCCATTCCATTCCATTCCATTGAATTCCATTCCGTTCCATTCCAATCCATTGAATTCCATTCCATTCCATTCCATTCCATTCCATTCCATTCCATTCCATTCCATTCCATTCCATTGAATTCCATTCCATTCCATTCCATTCCATTCCATTCCATTCCATTCCATTCCATTCCATTCCGTTCTACTCGGGTTGATTCCATTCTATTCCATTCCATTCCATTCGATCCCATTTGATTCCATTCGATTCCATTCAATTCCATTCGATTCCATTCCATTCCACTCCATTCCATTCCATTGAATTCCATTCCATTCCATTCCATTCCATTCCATTCCATTCCATTCCATTCCATTCCATTCCATTGAATTCCATTCCATTCCATTCCATTCCATTCCATTCCATTGAATTCCATTCCATTCCATTCCATTCCATTCCATTGAATTCCATTCCATTCCATTCCATTCAATTGAATTCCGTTCCATTCCATTCCATTCCGTTCCGTTCCGTCCCGTTCCGTTCCGTTCCGTTCCGTTGCGTTCCGTTCCTCTCTACTCGGGTTGATTAAATTCTATTCCATTCCATTCTATTCGATTCCATTCGATTCCAATCGATTCCATTCGATTCCATTCGATTCCATTGAATTCCATTCCATTCCATTCCATTCCATTGAATTCCGTTGCATTATATTCCATTCCGTTCCGTTCCGTCCCGTTCCGTTCCGTTCCGTTCCGTTGCGTGCCGTTCCGTTCTACTCGGGTTGATTCCATTCCATTCCATTCCATTCCATTCCATTCCATTCCATTCCATTCCATTGAATTCCATTCCATTCCATTCCATTCCATTCCATTCCATTCCATTCCGTTCTACTCGGGTTGATTCCATTCTATGCCATTCCATTCCATTCGATCTCATTCGATTCCATTCGATTCCATTCGATTCCACTCCATTCCATTCCATTGAATTCCATTCCATTCCATTCCATTCCATTGCATTCCTTTGAATTCCATTCCATTCCATTCCATTCCATTCCATTCCATCCCATTCCATTCCATTCCATTCCATTCCATTCCATTCCATTGAATTCCATTCCATTCCATTCCATTCCATTCCATTCCATTCCA
Source organism: Gorilla gorilla gorilla (assembly GCF_029281585.2). Taxonomy (NCBI): domain Eukaryota; kingdom Metazoa; phylum Chordata; class Mammalia; order Primates; family Hominidae; genus Gorilla; species Gorilla gorilla. Next base: position 52,807,667 of record NC_073242.2, read on the forward strand.
TTCCATTGAATTCCGTTCCATTCCATTCCATTCCATTCCATTGAATTCCATTCCATTCCTTTCCATAGAATTCCGTTCCATTCCATTCCATTCCATTCCATTCCATTCCATTGAATTCCATTCCATTCCATTCCATTCCTTTCCATTGAATTCCATTCTGTTCCATTCCATTCCTTTGAATTCCGTTCCATTCCATTCCATTCCAATCCTTTCCGTTCCGTTCCGTTCCGTTCCGTTCCGTTGCGTTCCGCTCCGTTCTACTCGGGTTGATTCCATTCTATTCCATTCCATTCCATTCGATCCCATTCGATTCCATTCGATTCCATTCGATTCCATTCGATTCCACTCCATTCCATTCCATAGAATTCCATTCCATTCCATTCCATTTGAATTCCATTCCATTCCATTCCATTCCATTCTATAACATTCCATCCCATTCCATTCCATTCCATTCCATTCTACTCGGGTTGATTGCATTCTATTCCATTCCATTCCATTCGATTCCATTCGATTCCATTCGATTCCATTCGATTCCATTCGATTCCATTCCATTCCATTCCATTCCATTCCATTCCATTCCATTCCATTGAATTCCATTCCATTCCATTCCATTCCATTCCATGGAATTCCATTCCATTCCATTCCATTCCATTCCATTCCATTCCATTCCATTCCATTCCATTCCATTCCATTGAATTCCATTCCATTCCATAGAATTCCATTCCATTCCATTCCATTCCATTGAATTCCGTTCCTTTCCATTCCATTCCATTCCGTTCCGTTCCGTTCCGTTCCGTTGCGTTCCGTTCCGTTCAACTAGGGTTGATTCCATTCTATTCAATTCCATTCCATTCCATTCTACACGGGTTGATCATTCCATTCCGTTCCGTTCCGTTCCGTTCCGTACCGTTCTACTCGGGTTGATTCCATTCTATTCCATTCCATTCCATTCGATTCCATTCGACTCCATTCCATTCCATTCCATTCCATTCCATTCCATTCCATTCCATTGCATTCCATTCCGCTCCATTCCATTCCATTCCATTCCATTCCATTACATTCCATTCCGTTCCGTTCCGTTCCGTTCCGTTCCGTTGCGTTCCATTCCGTTCTACTCGGGTTGATTCCATTCTATTCCATTCCATTCCATTTGACTCCATTCGATTCCATTCCATTCCATTGCATTGAATTCCATTCCATTCCATTCCATTCCATTCCATTCCATTCCACTCCATTGAATTCCATTCCATTCCATTCCATTCCATTCCATTCCATTCCACTCCACTCCATTCCATTCCACTCCACTGCACTCCACTCCACTCCACTCCACTCCATTCCACTCCCTTCCATTCCATAAAATTGAATTCCATTCCATTCCATTCCATTCCATTCCATTCCATTCCATTCCATTCCACTCCATTCCACTCCACTCCACTCCACTCCACTCCACTCCACTCCATTCCATTCCCTTCCATTCCATTCAATTGAATTGCATTGAATTCCATTCCATTCCATTCCATAACATTTCATTCCATTCCATTCCATTCCATTCCATTCCATTCCATTCCATTCCATTCCATTCCATTCCGTTCTACTCGGGTTGATTCCATTCTATTCCATTCCATTCCATTCGATTCCATTCGATTCCATTCCATTCCATTCGATTCCATTCGTTTCCATTCCATTCCATTCCATTCTATTCCATTGAATTCCATTCCATTCCATTCCATTCCATTCCATTCCATTGCATTCCATTCCATTGAATTCCATTGAATTCCATTCCATTGAATTCCATTCCATTCCATTCCATTCCATTCCATTCCATTGAATTCCATTCCATTGCATTCCATTCCATTCCATTCCATTGAATTCCATTCCATTCCATTCCATTCCATGGAATTCCGTTCCATTCCATTCCATTCCGTTCCGTTCCGTCCCGTTCCGTTCCGTTCCGTTCCGTTGCGTTCCGTTCCGTTCTACTCGGGTTGATTCCATTCTATTCCATTCCATTCCATTCGATTCCATTCGATTCCATTCGATTCCACTCCATTCCATTCCATAGAATTCCATACCATTCCATTCCATTCCATTGAATTCCATTCCATTCCATTCCATTGAATTCCTTTCCATTCCATTCCATTCCATTGAATTCCATTCCATTCCATTCCATTCCATTCCATTCCATTCCATTCCATTCTACTGGTGTCCATTCCATTCCATTCCATTCCATTCCATTCCATTCCATTCCATTCCAATCCATTCCATTCCATTCCATAGAATTCCATTCCATTCCATTCCATTCCATTCCATTCCATTGAATTCCATTCCATTCCATTCCATAGAATTCCATTCCATTCCATTCCATTCCATTGAATTCCATTCCATTCCATTCCATTCCATTCCATTCCATTCCATTCCATTCCATTCCATTCTACTGGTGTCCATTCCATTCCATTCCATTCCATTCCATTCCATTCCATTCCTTTCCATTCCATTGCATTCCACTGCATTCCATTCCATTCCATTCCATTCCATTCCACTCCACTCCACTCCACTCCACTCCATTCCACTCCACTCCACTCCGGTACATTCCATTCCATTCCATTCCATTCCATTCCATTCCATTCCGTGCTTCTCAGGTACATTCCGTTCCGTTCCATTCCATTCCATTCCATTCCATTCCATTCCATTCCGTTCCAGTGCACTCTACTCCACTCCACTCCACTCCACTCCACTCCGGTACATTCCATTCCATTCCATTCCATTCCATTCCATTCCATTTCCATTCCCATTCCATTTCCATTCCCGTTCCATTTCCATTCCCGTTTCTTTTCCATTCCCGTTCCATTTCCATTCCAGTTCCATTACCATTCCCGTTCCATTTCCATTCCCGATCCATTTCCATTCCCGTTCCATTTCCATTCCCGTTCCATTTCCATTCTCGTTCCGTTACCATTCCCGTTCCATTTCCGTTCCCGTTCCGTTTCCGTTCCCGTTCCATTTCCGTTCTCGTTCCGTTTCCGTTCCCGTTCCATTTCCATTCCCGTTCCATTTCCGTTCCCGTACCATTTCCATTCCCGTTCCATTTCCATTCCCTTTCCATTTCCATTTCATTCCATTCCGTTCTGCTCGGGTACATTCCATTCCATTCCATTGCATTCCATTCCGTTCTGCTCCTGTCCATTCCATTCCATTCCATTCCGTTCCATTCCGTTCTACTCGGGTAGATTCCATTCCATTCCATTCCATTCCATTCCATTCCATTCCATTCCATTCTACTGGTGTCCATTCCATTCCATTCCATTCCATTCCATTCCATTCCATTCCATTCCATTGCATTCCATTCCATTCCATTCCATTCCGTTCCGTTCTACTCGATTACATTCCATTCAATTCCATTCCATTCCGTTCTACTCGGGTAGATTCCATTCCATTCCATTCCATTCCTTTCCATTCCATTGCATTCCATTGCATTGCATTGCACTCAATTCCATTCCATTCCATTCCATTCCATTCCGTTCCATTCCATTCCGTTCCGTTCAACTCGGTTACATTCCATTCAATTACATTCCATTCCGTTCTACTCGGTTACATTCCATTCCATTCCATTCCATTCCATTCCAATCCATTCCATTCCATTCCATTCCGTTCTACTCGTGTACATTCCATTCCATTCCATTCCATTCCATTCCATTCCATTCCATTCCATTCCATTCCATTCCATTCCGTTCTACTTTGGTACATTCCATTCCATTCCATTCCATTCCATTCCATTCCATTCCATTCCATTCCATTCCATTCCGTTCTACTCAGGTTGATTCCATTCTATTCCATTCCATTCCATTTCATTCCATTCCATTCCATTCCATTCCATTCGATTCCATTCCATTCCATTCCATTGAATTCCATTCCATTCCATTCCATTCCATGGAATTCCATTCCATTCCATTCCATTCCATGGAATTCCATTCCATTCCATTCCATTCCATTCCATTCCATTCCATTCCATTCCATTGAATTCCATTCCGTTCCATTCCATTCCATTGAATTCCATTCCATTCCATTCCATTCCATTCCATTCCATTCCATTCCATTGAATTCCGTTCAATTCCATTCCATTCCATTCCATTCCATCCCATTCCATTCCATTCCATTCCATTCCGTTCTACTCGGGTTGATTCCATTCTATTCCATTCCATTCCATTCGATCCCATTTGATTCCATTCGATTCCATTCAATTCCATTCCATTCCATTCCATTCCATTCCATTCCATGGAATTCCATTCCATTCCATTCCATTCCATTCCATTCCATTCCATTCCATAGAATTCCATTCCATTCCATTCCATTCCATTGAATTCCGTTCCATTCCATTCCGTTCCGTTCCGTTCCGTTCCGTTCCGTTCCGTTGCGTTCCGTTCCGTTTCGTTGTGTTCCGTTCCGTTCTACTCGGGTTAATTCCATTCTATTCCATTCCATTCCAATCCATTCCATTCCATTCCATCGAATTCCATTCCATTCCATTCCATTCCATTCCATTCCATGGAATTCCGTTCCATTCCATTCCATTCCGTTCCGTTCCGTCCCGTTCCGTTCCGTTCCGTTCCGTTGCGTTCCGCTCCGTTCTACTCGGGTTGATTCCATTCTATTCCATTCCATTCCATTCGATTCCATTCAATTCCATTCGATTCCACTCCATTCCATTCCATAGAATTCCATTCCATTCCATTCCATTCCATTGAATTCCATTCCATTCCATTCCATTCCATTGAATTCCATTCCATTCCATTCCATTCCATTGAATTCCATTCCATTCCATTCCATTCCATTGAATTCCATTCCATTCCATTCCATTCCATTCCATTCTACTGTTGTCCATTCCATTCCATTCCATTCCATTCCATTCCATTCCATTCCATTCCATTCCATTCCTTTCCATTCCATTGCATTCCATTGCATTCCATTCCATTCCATTCCATTCCATTCCATTCCATTCCATTCCATTCCATTCCACTCCACACCACTCCAGTCCACTCCATTCCACTCCACTCCACTCCGGTACATTCCATTCCATTCCATTCCATTCCATTCCATTCCATTCCGTGCTTCTCAGGTACATTCCATTCCGTTCCATTCCATTCCATTCCATTCCATTCCGTTCCAGTGCACTCTACTCCACTCCACTCCACTCCACTCCGGTACATTCCATTCCATTCCATTCCATTCCATTCCATTCCATTTCCATTCCCATTCCATTTCCATTCCCGTTCCATTTCCATTCCCGTTTCTTTTCCATTCCCGTTCCATTTCCGTTCCCGTTCCGTTTCCGTTCCCGTTCCATTTCCGTTCTCGTTCCGTTTCCGTTCCCGTTCCATTTCCATTCCCGTTTCAATTGCGTTCCCGTTCCATTTCCATTCCCGTTCCATTTCCATTCCCTTTCCATTTCCATTTCATTCCTTTCCGTTCTGCTCGGGTACATTCCATTCCATTCCATTGCATTCCATTCCGTTCTGCTCCTGTACATTCCATTCCATTCCATTCCGTTCCATTCCGTTCTACTCGGGTAGATTCCATTCCATTCCATTCCATTCCATTCCATTCCATTCCATTCCATTCCATTCCATTCCATTCTACTGGTGTCCATTCCATTCCATTCCATTCCATTCCATTCCATTCCATTCCATTCCATTGCATTCCATTCCATTCCATTCCATTCCATTCCGTTCCGTTCTACTCGGTTACATTCCATTCAATTCCATTCCATTCCGTTCTACTCGGGTAGATTCCATTCCATTCCATTCCATTCCTTTCCATTCCATTGCATTCCATTGCATTGCATTGCACTCAATTCCATTCCATTCCATTCCATACCATTCCATTCCATTCCATTCCATTCCGTTCTGTTCAACCCGGTTACATTCCATTCAATTACATTCCATTCGGTTCTACTCGGTTACATTCCATTCCATTCCATTCCATTCCATTCCAATCCATTCCATTCCATTCCATTCCGTTCTACTCGGGTACATTGCATTCCATTCCATTCCATTCCATTCCATTCCATTCCATTCCATTCCATTCCATTCCATTCCGTTCTACTTTGGTACATTCCATTCCATTCCATTCCATTCCATTCCATTCCATTCCATTCCATTCCATTCCGTTCTACTCGGGTTGATTCCATTCTATTCCATTCCATTCCATTCCATTCCATTCCATTCCATTCGATTCCATTCCATTCCATTCCATGGAATTCCATTCCATTCCATTCCATTCCATTGAATTCCATTCCATTCCATTCCATTCCATTCCATTCCATTCCATTCCATTGAATTCCATTCCATTCCATTCCATTCCATTCCATTCCATTCCATTCCATTCTACTGGTGTCCATTCCATTCCATTCCATTCCATTCCATTCCATTCCATTCCTTTCCATTCCATTGCATTCCATTGCATTCCGTTCCATTCCATTCCATTCCATTCCACTCCACTCCACTCCACTCCACTCCATTCCACTCCACTCCACTCCGGTACATTCCATTCCATTCCATTCCATTCCATTCCATTCCGTGCTTCTCAGGTACATTCCGTTCCGTTCCATTCCATTCCATTCCATTCCATTCCATTCCGTTCCAGTGCACTCTACTCCACTCCACTCCACTCCACTCCACTCCGGTACATTCCATTCCATTCCATTCCATTCCATTCCATTCCATTTCCATTCCCATTCCATTTCCATTCCCGTTCCATTTCCATTCCCGATCCATTTCCATTCCCGTTCCATTTCCATTCCCGTTCCATTTCCATTCCCGTTCCGTTACCATTCCCGTTCCATTTCCGTTCCCGTTCCGTTTCCGTTCCCGTTCCATTTCCGTTCTCGTTCCGTTTCCGTTCCCGTTCCATTTCCATTCCCGTTCCATTTCCGTTCCCGTTCCATTTCCATTCCCGTTCCATTTCCATTCCCTTTCCATTTCCATTTCATTCCATTCCGTTCTGCTCGGGTACATTCCATTCCATTCCATTGCATTCCATTCCGTTCTGCTCCTGTCCATTCCATTCCATTCCATTCCGTTCCATTCCGTTCTACTCGGGTAGATTCCATTCCATTCCATTCCATTCCATTCCATTCCATTCCATTCTACTGGTGTCCATTCCATTCCATTCCATTCCATTCCATTCCATTCCATTCCATTGCATTCCATTCCATTCCATTCCATTCCGTTCCGTTCTACTCGATTACATTCCATTCAATTCCATTCCATTCCGTTCTACTCGGGTAGATTCCATTCCATTCCATTCCATTCCTTTCCATTCCATTGCATTCCATTGCATTGCATTGCACTCAATTCCATTCCATTCCATTCCATTCCATTCCATTCCATTCCATTCCATTCCATTCCGTTCCGTTCAACTCGGTTACATTCCATTCAATTACATTCCATTCCGTTCTACTCGGTTACATTCCATTCCATTCCATTCCGTTCCATTCCAATCCATTCCATTCCATTACATTCCGTTCTACTCGTGTACATTCCATTCCATTCCATTCCATTCCATTCCATTCCATTCCATTCCATTCCATTCCGTTCTACTTTGGTACATTCCATTCCATTCCATTCCATTCCATTCCATTCCATTCCATTCCATTCCATTCCATTCCATTCCATTCCATTCCGTTCTACTCAGGTTGATTCCATTCTATTCCATTCCATTCCATTTCATTCCATTCCATTCCATTCCATTCCAATCCATTCCATTCCATTGAATTCCATTCCATTCCATTCCATTCCATGGAATTCCATTCCATTCCATTCCATGGAATTCCATTCCATTCCATTCCATTCCATGGAATTCCATTCCATTCCATTCCATTCCATTCCATTCCATTCCACTCCACACCACTCCAGTCCACTCCATTCCACTCCACTCCACTCCGGTACATTCCATTCCATTCCATTCCATTCCATTCCATTCCATTCCGTGCTTCTCAGGTACATTCCGTTCCGTTCCATTCCATTCCATTCCATTCCATTCCATTCCGTTCCAGTGCACTCTACTCCACTCCACTCCACTCCACTCCGGTACATTCCATTCCATTCCATTCCATTCCATTCCATTCCATTTCCATTCCCATTCCATTTCCATTCCCGTTCCATTTCCATTCCCGTTTCTTTTCCATTCCCGTTCCATTTCCATTCCCGTTCCATTACCATTCCCGTTCCATTTCCATTCCCGATCCATTTCCATTCCCGTTCCTTTTCCATTCCCGTTCCATTTCCATTCCTGTTCCGTTACCATTCCCGTTCCATTTCCGTTCCCGTTCCGTTTCCGTTCCCGTTCCATTTCCGTTCTCGTTCCGTTTCCGTTCCCGTTCCATTTCCATTCCCGTTTCAATTGCGTTCCCGTTCCATTTCCATTCCCGTTCCATTTCCATTCCCTTTCCATTTCCATTTCATTCCTTTCCGTTCTGCTCGGGTACATTCCATTCCATTCCATTGCATTCCATTCCGTTCTGCTCCTGTACATTCCATTCCATTCCATTCCGTTCCATTCCGTTCTACTCGGGTAGATTCCATTCCATTCCATTCCATTCCATTCCATTCCATTCCATTCCATTCCATTCCATTCTACTGGTGTCCATTCCATTCCATTCCATTCCATTCCATTCCATTCCATTCCATTGCATTCCATTCCATTCCATTCCATTCCATTCCGTTCCGTTCTACTCGGTTACATTCCATTCAATTCCATTCCATTCCGTTCTACTCGGGTAGATTCCATTCCATTCCATTCCATTCCTTTCCATTCCATTGCATTCCATTGCATTGCATTGCACTCAATTCCATTCCATTCCATTCCATACCATTCCATTCCATTCCATTCCATTCCGTTCTGTTCAACCCGGTTACATTCCATTCAATTACATTCCATTCGGTTCTACTCGGTTACATTCCATTCCATTCCATTCCATTCCATTCCAATCCATTCCATTCCATTCCATTCCGTTCTACTCGGGTACATTGCATTCCATTCCATTCCATTCCATTCCATTCCATTCCATTCCATTCCATTCCATTCCGTTCTACTTTGGTACATTCCATTCCATTCCATTCCATTCCATTCCATTACATTCCATTCCATTCCATTCCGTTCTACTCGGGTTGATTCCATTCTATTCCATTCCATTCCATTCCATTCCATTCCATTCGATTCCATTCCATTCCATTCCATGGAATTCCATTCCATTCCATTCCATTCCATTGAATTCCATTCCATTCCATTCCATTCCATTCCATTCCATTCCATTCCATTGAATTCCATTCCATTCCATTCCATTCCATTCCATTCCATTCCATTCCATTCTACTGGTGTCCATTCCATTCCATTCCATTCCATTCCATTCCATTCCATTCCTTTCCATTCCATTGCATTCCATTGCATTCCGTTCCATTCCATTCCATTCCATTCCACTCCACTCCACTCCACTCCACTCCATTCCACTACACTCCACTCCGGTACATTCCATTCCATTCCATTCCATTCCATTCCATTCCGTGCTTCTCAGGTACATTCCGTTCCGTTCCATTCCATTCCATTCCATTCCATTCCATTCCGTTCCAGTGCACTCTACTCCACTCCACTCCACTCCACTCCACTCCGGTACATTCCATTCCATTCCATTCCATTCCATTCCATTCCATTTCCATTCCCATTCCATTTCCATTCCCGTTCCATTTCCATTCCCGTTTCTTTTCCATTCCCGTTCCATTTCCATTCCAGTTCCATTACCATTCCCGTTCCATTTCCATTCCCGATCCATTTCCATTCCCGTTCCATTTCCATTCCCGTTCCATTTCCATTCCCGTTCCGTTACCATTCCCGTTCCATTTCCGTTCCCGTTCCGTTTCCGTTCCCGTTCCATTTCCGTTCTCGTTCCGTTTCCGTTCCCGTTCCATTTCCATTCCCGTTCCATTTCCGTTCCCGTTCCATTTCCATTCCCGTTCCATTTCCATTCCCTTTCCATTTCCATTTCATTCCATTCCGTTCTGCTCGGGTACATTCCATTCCATTCCATTGCATTCCATTCCGTTCTGCTCCTGTCCATTCCATTCCATTCCATTCCGTTCCATTCCGTTCTACTCGGGTAGATTCCATTCCATTCCATTCCATTCCATTCCATTCCATTCCATTCTACTGGTGTCCATTCCATTCCATTCCATTCCATTCCATTCCATTCCATTCCATTCCATTGCATTCCATTCCATTCCATTCCATTCCGTTCCGTTCTACTCGATTACATTCCATTCAATTCCATTCCATTCCGTTCTACTCGGGTAGATTCCATTCCATTCCATTCCATTCCTTTCCATTCCATTGCATTCCATTGCATTGCATTGCACTCAATTCCATTCCATTCCATTCCATTCCATTCCATTCCATTCCATTCCATTCCGTTCCGTTCAACTCGGTTACATTCCATTCAATTACATTCCATTCCGTTCTACTCGGTTACATTCCATTCCATTCCATTCCATTCCATTCCAATCCATTCCATTCCATTCCGTTCTACTCGTATACATTCCATTCCATTCCATTCCATTCCATTCCATTCCATTCCATTCCATTCCATTCCGTTCTACTTTAGTACATTCCATTCCATTCCATTCCATTCCATTCCATTCCATTCCATGGAATTCCATTCCATTCCATTCCATTCCATTCCATTCCATGGAATTCCATTCCATTCCATTCCATTCCATTCCATTCCATTCCATAGAATTCCATTCCATTCCATTCCATTCCATTGAATTCCGTTCCATTCCATTCCATTCCGTTCCGTTCCGTTCCGTTCCGTTCCGTTCCGTTGCGTTCCGTTCCGTTCCGTTGTGTTCCGTTCCGTTCTACTCGGGTTGATTCCATTCTATTCCATTCCATTCCAATCCATTCCATTCCATTCCATCGAATTCCATTCCATTCCATTCCATTCCATTCCATTCCATGGAATTCGGTTCCATTCCATTCCATTCCGTTCCGTTCCTTCCCGTTCCTTTCCGTTCCGTTCCGTTGCGTTCCGCTCCGTTCTACTCGGGTTGATTCCATTCTATTCCATTCCATTCCATTCGATTCCATTCGATTCCATTCGATTCCACTCCATTCCATTCCATAGAATTCCATTCCATTCCATTCCATTCCATTGAATTCCATTCCATTCCATTCCATTCCATTGAATTCCATTCCATTCCATTCCATTCCATTGAATTCCATTCCATTCCATTCCATTCCATTCCATTCCATTCCATTCCATTCCATTCCATTCTACTGTTGTCCATTCCATTCCATTCCATTCCATTCCATTCCATTCCATTCCATTCCTTTCCATTCCATTGCATTCCATTGCATTCCATTCCATTCCATTCCATTCCATTCCATTCCATTCCATTCCATTCCATTCCATTCCATTCCACTCCACACCACTCCAGTCCACTCCATTCCACTCCACTCCACTCCGGTACATTCCATTCCATTCCATTCCATTCCATTCCATTCCATTCCGTGCTTCTCAGGTACATTCCGTTCCGTTCCATTCCATTCCATTCCATTCCATTCCGTTCCAGTGCACTCTACTCCACTCCACTCCACTCCACTCCGGTACATTCCATTCCATTCCATTCCATTCCATTCCATTCCATTTCCATTCCCATTCCATTTCCATTCCCGTTCCATTTCCATTCCCGTTTCTTTTCCATTCCCGTTCCATTTCCATTCCCGTTCCATTACCATTCCCGTTCCATTTCCATTCCCGATCCATTTCCATTCCCGTTCCTTTTCCATTCCCGTTCCATTTCCATTCCTGTTCCGTTACCATTCCCGTTCCATTTCCGTTCCCGTTCCGTTTCCGTTCCCGTTCCATTTCCGTTCTCGTTCCGTTTCCGTTCCCGTTGCATTTCCATTCCCGTTTCAATTGCGTTCCCGTTCCATTTCCATTCCCGTTCCATTTCCATTCCCTTTCCATTTCCATTTCATTCCTTTCCGTTCTGCTCGGGTACATTCCATTCCATTCCATTGCATTCCATTCCGTTCTGCTCCTGTACATTCCATTCCATTCCATTCCATTCCATTCCGTTCTACTCGGGTAGATTCCATTCCATTCCATTCCATTCCATTCCATTCCATTCCATTCCATTCTACTGGTGTCCATTCCATTCCATTCCATTCCATTCCATTCCATTCCATTCCATTCCATTGCATTCCATTCCATTCCATTCCATTCCATTCCGTTCCGTTCTACTCGGTTACATTCCATTCAATTCCATTCCATTCCGTTCTACTCGGGTAGATTCCATTCCATTCCATTCCATTCCTTTCCATTCCATTGCATTCCATTGCATTGCATTGCACTCAATTCCATTCCATTCCATTCCATTCCATTCCATTCCATTCCATTCCATTCCGTTCCGTTCAACCCGGTTACATTCCATTCAATTACATTCCATTCCGTTCTACTCGGTTACATTCCATTCCATTCCATTCCATTCCATTCCAATCCATTCCATTCCATTCCATTCCGTTCTACTCGGGTACATTGCATTCCATTCCATTCCATTCCATTCCATTCCATTCCATTCCATTCCATTCCATTCCGTTCTACTTTGGTACATTCCATTCCATTCCATTCCATTCCATTCCATGACATTCCATTCCATTCCATTCCGTTCTACTCGGGTTGATTCCATTCTATTCCATTCCATTCCATTCCATTCCATTCCATTCCATTCCATTCCATTCCATTCCATTCCGTTCTACTCGGGTTGATTCCATTCTATTCCATTCCATTCCATTCCATTCCATTCCATTCCATTCGATTCCATTCCATTCCATTCCATGGAATTCCATTCCATTCCATTCCATTCCATTGAATTCCATTCCATTCCATTCCATTCCATTCCATTCCATTCCATTCCATTCCATTGAATTCCATTCCATTCCATTCCATTCCATTCCATTCCATTCCATTCCATTCCATTCTACTGGTGTCCATTCCATTCCATTCCATTCCATTCCATTCCATTCCATTCCTTTCCATTCCATTGCATTCCATTGCATTCCGTTCCATTCCATTCCATTCCATTCCACTCCACTCCACTCCACTCCACTCCATTCCACTCCACTCCACTCCGGTACATTCCATTCCATTCCATTCCATTCCATTCCATTCCGTGCTTCGCAGGTACATTCCGTTCCGTTCCATTCCATTCCATTCCATTCCGTTCCAGTGCACTCTACTCCACTCCACTCCACTCCACTCCACTCCGGTACATTCCATTCCATTCCATTCCATTCCATTCCATTCCATTTCCATTCCCATTCCATTTCCATTCCCGTTCCATTTCCATTCCCGTTTCTTTTCCATTCCCGTTCCATTTCCATTCCAGTTCCATTACCATTCCCGTTCCATTTCCATTCCCGATCCATTTCCATTCCCGTTCCATTTCCATTCCCGTTCCATTTCCATTCCCGTTCCGTTACCATTCCCGTTCCATTTCCGTTCCCGTTCCGTTTCCGTTCCCGTTCCATTTCCTTTCTCGTTCCGTTTCCTTTCCCGTTCCATTTCCATTCCCGTTCCATTTCCGTTCCCGTTCCATTTCCATTCCCGTTCCATTTCCATTCCCTTTCCATTTCCATTTCATTCCATTCCGTTCTGCTCGGGTACATTCCATTCCATTCCATTGCATTCCATTCCGTTCTGCTCCTGTCCATTCCATTCCATTCCATTCCGTTCCATTCCGTTCTACTCGGGTAGATTCCATTCCATTCCATTCCATTCCATTCCATTCCATTCTACTGGTGTCCATTCCATTCCATTCCATTCCATTCCATTCCATTCCATTGCATTCCATTCCATTCCATTCCATTCCGTTCCGTTCTACTCGATTACATTCCATTCAATTCCATTCCATTCCGTTCTACTCGGGTAGATTCCATTCCATTCCATTCCATTCCTTTCCATTCCATTGCATTCCATTGCATTGCATTGCACTCAATTCCATTCCATTCCATTCCATTCCATTCCATTCCATTCCATTCCGTTCCGTTCAACTCGGTTACATTCCATTCAATTACATTCCATTCCGTTCTACTCGGTTACATTCCATTCCATTCCATTCCATTCCATTCCAATCCATTCCATTCCATTACATTCCGTTCTACTCGTGTACATTCCATTCCATTCCATTCCATTCCATTCCATTCCATTCCATTCCATTCCATTCCATTCCATTCCATTCCGTTCTACTCAGGTTGATTCCATTCTATTCCATTCCATTCCATTTCATTCCATTCCATTCCATTCCATTCCATTCCATTCCATTCCAATCCATTCCATTCCATTGAATTCCATTCCATTCCATTCCATTCCATGGAATTCCATTCCATTCCATTCCATTCCATGGAATTCCATTCCATTCCATTCCATTCCATGGAATTCCATTCCATTCCATTCCATTCCATTCCGTTCCTTTCAACTCGGTTACATTCCATTCAATTACATTCCATTCCGTTCTACTCGGTTACATTCCATTCCATTCCATTCCATTCCATTCCATTCCAATCCATTCCATTCCATTACATTCCGTTGTACTCGTGTACATTCCATTCCATTCCATTCCATTCCATTCCATTCCATTCCATTCCATTCCATTCCGTTCTACTTTGGTACATTCCATTCCATTCCATTCCATTCCATTCCATTCCATTCCATTCCATTCCATTCCATTCCATTCCGTTCTACTCAGGTTGATTCCATTGAATTCCATTCCATTCCATTCCATTCCATTCCATTCCATTCCATTCCATTGAATTCCGTTCCATTAGATTCCATTCCATTCCATTCCATCCCATTCCATTCCATTCCATTTCATTCCGTTCTACTCGGGTTGATTCCATTCTATTCCATTCCATTCCATTCGATCCCATTTGATTCCATTCGATTCCATTCAATTCCATTCGATTCCATTCCATTCCACTCCATTCCATTCCATTGAATTCCATTCCATTCCATTCCATTCCATTCCATGGAATTCCGTGCTTCTCAGGTACATTCCGTTCCGTTCCATTCCATTCCATTCCATTCCATTCCGTTCCAGTGCACTCTACTCCACTCCACTCCACTCCACTCCGGTACATTCCATTCCATTCCATTCCATTCCATTCCATTCCATTTCCATTCCCATTCCATTTCCATTCCCGTTCCATTTCCATTCCCGTTTCTTTTCCATTCCCGTTCCATTTCCATTCCCGTTCCATTACCATTCCCGTTCCATTTCCATTCCCGATCCATTTCCATTCCCGTTCCTTTTCCATTCCCGTTCCATTTCCATTCCTGTTCCGTTACCATTCCCGTTCCATTTCCGTTCCCGTTCCGTTTCCGTTCCCGTTCCATTTCCGTTCTCGTTCCATTTCCGTTCCCGTTCCATTTCCATTCCCGTTTCAATTGCGTTCCCGTTCCATTTCCATTCCCGTTCCATTTCCATTCCCTTTCCATTTCCATTTCATTCCTTTCCGTTCTGCTCGGGTACATTCCATTCCATTCCATTGCATTCCATTCCGTTCTGCTCCTGTACATTCCATTCCATTCCATTCCGTTCCATTCCGTTCTACTCGGGTAGATTCCATTCCATTCCATTCCATTCCATTCCATTCCATTCCATTCCATTCCATTCCATTCTACTGGTGTCCATTCCATTCCATTCCATTCCATTCCATTCCATTCCATTCCATTCCATTCCATTGCATTCCATTCCATTCCATTCCATTCCATTCCGTTCCGTTCTACTCGGTTACATTCCATTCAATTCCATTCCATTCCGTTCTACCCGGGTAGATTCCATTCCATTCCATTCCATTCCTTTCCATTCCATTGCATTCCATTGCATTGCATTGCACTCAATTCCATTCCATTCCATTCCATTCCATTCCATTCCATTCCATTCCGTTCCGTTCAACCCGGTTACATTCCATTCAATTACATTCCATTCCGTTCTACTCGGTTACATTCCATTCCATTCCATTCCATTCCATTCCAATCCATTCCATTCCATTCCATTCCGTTCTACTCGGGTACATTGCATTCCATTCCATTCCATTCCATTCCATTCCATTCCATTCCATTCCATTCCATTCCATTCCATTCCATTCCATTCCATTCCATTCCGTTCTACTTTGGTACATTCCATTCCATTCCATTCCATTCCATTCCATTACATTCCATTCCATTCCATTCCGTTCTACTCGGGTTGATTCCATTCTATTCCATTCCATTCCATTCCATTCCATTCCATTCCATTCCATTCCATTCCATTCCATTCCGTTCTACTCGGGTTGATTCCATTCTATTCCATTCCATTCCATTCCATTCCATTCCATTCCATTCGATTCCATTCCATTCCGTTCCATGGAATTCCATTCCATTCCATTCCATTCCATTGAATTCCATTCCATTCCATTCCATTCCATTCCATTCCATTCCATTCCATTGAATTCCATTCCATTCCATTCCATTCCATTCCATTCCATTCCATTCCATTCCATTCTACTGGTGTCCATTCCGTTCCATTCCATTCCATTCCATTCCATTCCATTCCATTCCTTTCCATTCCATTGCATTCCATTGCATTCCGTTCCATTCCATTCCATTCCATTCCACTCCACTCCACTCCACTCCACTCCATTCCACTCCACTCCACTCCGGTACATTCCATTCCATTCCATTCCATTCCATTCCATTCCATTCCGTGCTTCGCAGGTACATTCCGTTCCGTTCCATTCCATTCCATTCCATTCCATTCCATTCCGTTCCAGTGCACTCTACTCCACTCCACTCCACTCCACTCCACTCCGGTACATTCCATTCCATTCCATTCCATTCCATTCCATTCCATTCCATTCCATTTCCATTCCCATTCCATTTCCATTCCCGTTCCATTTCCATTCCCGTTTCTTTTCCATTCCCGTTCCATTTCCATTCCAGTTCCATTACCATTCCCGTTCCATTTCCATTCCCGATCCATTTCCATTCCCGTTCCATTTCCATTCCCGTTCCATTTCCATTCCCGTTCCGTTACCATTCCCGTTCCATTTCCGTTCCCGTTCCGTTTCCGTTCCCGTTCCATTTCCTTTCTCGTTCCTTTTCCGTTCCCGTTCCATTTCCATTCCCGTTCCATTTCCGTTCCCGTTCCATTTCCATTCCCGTTCCATTTCCATTCCCTTTCCATTTCCATTTCATTCCATTCCGTTCTGCTCGGGTACATTCCATTCCATTCCATTGCATTCCATTCCGTTCTGCTCCTGTCCATTCCATTCCATTCCATTCCGTTCCATTCCGTTCTACTCGGGTAGATTCCATTCCATTCCATTCCATTCCATTCCATTCCATTCCATTCTACTGGTGTCCATTCCATTCCATTCCATTCCATTCCATTCCATTGCATTCCATTCCATTCCATTCCATTCCGTTCCGTTCTACTCGATTACATTCCATTCAATTCCATTCCATTCCGTTCTACTCGGGTAGATTCCATTCCATTCCATTCCATTCCTTTCCATTCCATTGCATTCCATTGCATTGCATTGCACTCAATTCCATTCCATTCCATTCCATTCCATTCCATTCCATTCCATTCCATTCCATTCCATTCCATTCCGTTCCGTTCAACTCGGTTACATTCCATTCAATTACATTCCATTCCGTTCTACTCGGTTACATTCCATTCCATTCCATTCCATTCCATTCCAATCCATTCCATTCCATTACATTCCGTTCTACTCGTGTACTTTCCATTCCATTCCATTCCATTCCATTCCATTCCATTCCATTCCATTCCATTCCATTCCATTCCATTCCATTCCGTTCTACTTTGGTACATTCCATTCCATTCCATTCCATTCCATTCCATTCCATTCCATTCCATTCCATTCCATTCCATTCCGTTCTACTCAGGTTGATTCCATTCTATTCCATTCCATTCCATTTCATTCCATTCCATTCCATTCCATTCCATTCCATTCCATTCCATTCCAATCCATTCCATTCCATTGAATTCCATTCCATTCCATTCCATTCCATGGAATTCCATTCCATTCCATTCCATTCCATGGAATTCCATTCCATTCCATTCCATTCCATTCCGTTCCTTTCAACTCGGTTACATTCCATTCAATTACATTCCATTCCGTTCTACTCGGTTACATTCCATTCCATTCCATTCCATTCCATTCCATTCCAATCCATTCCATTCCATTACATTCCGTTCTACTCGTGTACATTCCATTCCATTCCATTCCATTCCATTCCATTCCATTCCATTCCATTCCATTCCATTCCATTCCGTTCTACTTTGGTACATTCCATTCCATTCCATTCCATTCCATTCCATTCCATTCCATTCCATTCCATTCCATTCCATTCCGTTCTACTCAGGTTGATTCCATTGAATTCCATTCCATTCCATTCCATTCCATTCCATTCCATTCCTTTCCATTGAATTCCGTTCCATTAGATTCCATTCCATTCCATTCCATCCCATTCCTTTCCATTCCATTTCATTCCGTTCTACTCGGGTTGATTCCATTCTATTCCATTCCATTCCATTCGATCCCATTTGATTCCATTCGATTCCATTCAATTCCATTCGATTCCATTCCATTCCACTCCATTCCATTCCATTGAATTCCATTCCATTCCATTCCATTCCATGGAATTCCATTCCATTCCATTCCATTCCATTGAATTCCATTCCATTCCATTCCATTCCATTGAATTCCATTCCATTCCATTCCATTCCATTCCATTCCATTCCATTCCATTCCGTTCCATTCCATTCTACTGTTGTCCATTCCATTCCATTCCATTCCATTCCATTCCATTCCATTCCTTTCCATTCCATTGCATTCCATTGCATTCCATTCCATTCCATTCCATTCCATTCCATTCCATTCCATTCCATTCCATTCCACTCCACACCACTCCAGTCCACTCCATTCCACTCCACTCCACTCCGGTACATTCCATTCCATTCCATTCCATTCCATTCCATTCCATTCCATTCCGTGCTTCTCAGGTACATTCCATTCCGTTCCATTCCATTCCATTCCATTCCATTCCGTTCCAGTGCACTCTACTCCACTCCACTCCACTCCACTCCGGTACATTCCATTCCATTCCATTCCATTCCATTCCATTCCATTTCCATTCCCATTCCATTTCCATTCCCGTTCCATTTCCATTCCCGTTTCTTTTCCATTCCCGTTCCATTTCCATTCCCGTTCCATTACCATTCCCGTTCCATTTCCATTCCCGATCCATTTCCATTCCCGTTCCTTTTCCATTCCCGTTCCATTTCCATTCCTGTTCCGTTACCATTCCCGTTCCATTTCCGTTCCCGTTCCGTTTCCGTTCCCGTTCCATTTCCGTTCTCGTTCCGTTTCCGTTCCCGTTCCATTTCCATTCCCGTTTCAATTGCGTTCCCGTTCCATTTCCATTCCCGTTCCATTTCCATTCCCTTTCCATTTCCATTTCATTCTTTTCCGTTCTGCTCGGGTACATTCCATTCCATTCCATTGCATTCCATTCCGTTCTACTCCTGTCCATTCCATTCCATTCCATTCCGTTCCATTCCGTTCAACTCGGGTAGATTCCATTCCATTCCATTCCATTCCATTCCATTCCATTCCATTCCATTCCATTCCATTCCATTCTACTGGTGTCCATTCCATTCCATTCCATTCCATTCCATTCCATTCCATTCCATTCCATTCCATTCCACTCCACACCACTCCAGTACACTCCATTCCACTCCACTCCACTCCGGTACATTCCATTCCATTCCATTCCATTCCATTCCATTCCATTCTATTCCATTCCATTCCGTGCTTCTCAGGTACATTCCGTTCCGTTCCATTCCATTCCATTCCATTCCATTCCGTTCCAGTGCACTCTACTCCACTCCACTCCACTCCACTCCGGTACATTCCATTCCATTCCATTCCATTCCATTCCATTCCATTTCCATTCCCATTCCATTTCCATTCCCGTTCCATTTCCATTCCCGTTTCTTTTCCATTCCCGTTCCATTTCCATTCCCGTTCCATTACCATTCCCGTTCCATTTCCATTCCCGATCCATTTCCATTCCCGTTCCTTTTCCATTCCCGTTCCATTTCCATTCCTGTTCCGTTACCATTCCCGTTCCATTTCCGTTCCCGTTCCGTTTCCGTTCCCGTTCCATTTCCGTTCTCGTTCCGTTTCCGTTCCCGTTCCATTTCCATTCCCGTTTCAATTGCGTTCCCGTTCCATTTCCATTCCCGTTCCATTTCCATTCCCTTTCCATTTCCATTTCATTCCTTTCCGTTCTGCTCGGGTACATTCCATTCCATTCCATTGCATTCCATTCCGTTCTGCTCCTGTACATTCCATTCCATTCCATTCCGTTCCATTCCGTTCAACTCGGGTAGATTCCATTCCATTCCATTCCATTCCATTCCATTCCATTCCATTCCATTCCATTCTACTGGTGTCCATTCCATTCCATTCCATTCCATTCCATTCCATTCCATTGCATTCCATTCCATTCCATTCCATTCCATTCCGTTCCGTTCTACTCGGTTACATTCCATTCAATTCCATTCCATTCCGTTCTACTCGGGTAGATTCCATTCCATTCCATTCCATTCCTTTCCATTCCATTGCATTCCATTGCATTGCATTGCACTCAATTCCATTCCATTCCATTCCATTCCATTCCATTCCATTCCATTCCATTCCGTTCCGTTCAACGCGGTTACATTCCATTCAATTACATTCCATTCCGTTCTACTCGGTTACATTCCATTCCATTCCATTCCATTCCATTCCAATCCATTCCATTTCATTCCATTCCGTTCTACTCGGGTACATTGCATTCCATTCCATTCCATTCCATTCCATTCCATTCCATTCCATTCCATTCCGTTCTACTTTGGTACATTCCATTCCATTCCATTCCATTCCATTCCATTCCATTACATTACATTCCATTCCATTCCATTCCGTTCTACTCGGGTTGATTCCATTCTATTCCATTCCATTCCATTCCATTCCATTTCTTTCCATTCGATTCCATTCCATTCCATTCCATGGAATTCCATTCCATTCCATTCCATTCCATTGAATTCCATTCCATTCCATTCCATTCCATTCCATTCCATTCCATTCCATTCCATTCCATTCCATTCCATTGAATTCCATTCCATTCCGTTGAATTCCATTCCATTCCATTCCATTCCATTGAATTCCGTTCCATTCCATTCCATTCCATTCCATTCCATTCCATAGAATTCCATTCCATTCTATTCCATAGAATTCCGTTCCGTTCCATTCCATTCCATTCCATTCCATTCCATTCCATTCCATTCCATTCCATTCCATTGAATTCCATTCCATTCCATTCCATTCCATTCCATTGAATTCCATTCTGTTCCATTCCATTCCTTTGAATTCCGTTCCATTCCATTCCATTCCATTCCTTTCCGTTCCGTTCCGTTCCGTTCCGTTCCGTTGTGTTCCGCTCCGTTCTACTCGGGTTGATTCCATTCTATTCCATTCCATTCCATTCGATCCCATTCGATTCCATTCGATTCCATTCGATTCCACTCCATTCCATTCCATAGAATTCCATTCCGTTCCATTCCATTTGAATTCCATTCCATTCCATTCCATTCCATTCTATTCCATTCCATTCCATTCCATTCCATTCCATTCCATTCCATTCTACTCGGGTTTGCATTCTATTCCATTCGATTCCATTCGATTCCATTCGATTCCATTCGATTCCATTCGATTCCATTCCATTCCATTCCATTCCATTCCATTCCATTCCATTCCATTCCATGGAATTCCATTCCATTCCATTCCATTCCATTCCATTCCATTGAATTCCATTCCATTCCATTCCATTCCATTCCAATCCATTCCATTCCATTCCATTCCATTCCATTGAATTCCATTCCGCTCCATTACATTCCATTCCATTCCATTGAATTCCATTCCATTCCATTCCATTCCTTTCCATTCCTTTGAATTCCATTCCATTCCATTCCATTCCATTCCATTCCATTCCATTGAATTCCATTCCATTCCATTCCATTCCATTCCATTGAATTCCATTCCATTCCATTCCATAGAATTCCGTTCAATTCCATTCCATTCCATTCCATTCCATTCCATTCCATTCCATAGAATTCCATTCCATTCCATTCCATTCCATTCCATTCCATTGAATTCCATTCCATTCCATTCCATTCCATTCCATTCCATTCCATTGAATTCCATTCCATTCCATAGAATTCCATTCCATTCCATTCCATTCCATTGAATTCCGTTCCTTTCCATTCCATTCCATTCCGTTCCTTTCCGTTCCGTTCCGTTCCGTTCCGTTGCGTTCCGTTCCGTTCCGTTGCGTTCCGTTCCGTTCTACTCGGGTTGATTCCATTCTATTCCATTCCATTCCATTCCATTCCATTCCATTCCATTCCATTCCATTCCATTCCATTCCATTGAATTCCGTTGCATTCCATTCCATTCCCTTCCGTTCCGTCCCGTTCCGTTCCGTTCCGTTCCGTTGCGTGCCGTTCCGTTCTACTCAGGTTTATTCCATTCTATTCCATTCCATTCCATTCGATTCCATTCGATTCCAATCGATTCCATTCGATTGCATTCGATTCCATTCGTTGCCATTCCATTCCATTCCATTGAATTCCATTCCGTTCCATTCCATTCCATTCCATTCCATTGAATTCCATTCCATTCCATTCCATTCCTTTCCATTCCATTGAATTCCATTCCATTCCATTCCATTCCATTCCATTCCATCGAATTCCGTTCCATTCCATTCCATTCCATTCCATTCCATTCCATTCCATAGAATTCCATTCCATTCCGTTCCATTCCTTTCCATTCCATAGAATTCCATTCCATTCCATTCCATTCCATTCCATTTCATTGATTTCCATTCCATTCCATTCCATTCCATTCCATTCCATTCCATTCCATTCCATAGAATTCCATTCCATTCCATTCCATTCCATTGAATTCCGTTCCATTCCATTCCATTCCGTTCCGTTCCATTCCGTTCCGTTCCGTTGCGTTCCGTTCCGTTCCGTTGTGTTCCGTTCCGTTCTACTCGGGTTGATTCCATTCTATTCCATTCCATTCCAATCCATTCCATTCCATTCCATTGAATTCCATTCCATTCCATTCCATTCCATTCCATTCCATTCCATTCCATGGAATTCCACTCCATTCCATTCCATGGAATTCCGTTCCATTCCATTCCATTCCGTTCCTTTCCATCCCGTTCCGTTCCGTTCCGTTCCGTTGCGTTCCGTTCCGTTCTACTCGGGTTGATTCCATTCTATTCCGTTCCATTCCATTCGATTCCATTCGATTCCATTCGATTCCACTCCATTCCATTCCATAGAATTCCATTCCATTCCATTCCATTCCATTGAATTCCATTCCATTCCATTCCATAGAATTCCATTCCATTCCATTCCATTCCATTGAATTCCATTCCATTCCATTCCATTCCATTCCATTCCATTCCATTCCATTCTACTGGTGTCCATTCCATTCCATTCCATTCCATTCC
The DNA here is from genome assembly GCF_029281585.2 of Gorilla gorilla gorilla. NCBI lineage: Eukaryota > Metazoa > Chordata > Mammalia > Primates > Hominidae > Gorilla > Gorilla gorilla. The sequence goes on from NC_073242.2 coordinate 52,831,350, forward strand.
ATTCCATTCCATTCCTTTCCATTCCATTGCATTCCATTGCATTCCATTCCATTCCATTCCATTCCATTCCATTCCACTCCACTCCACTCCACTCCACTCCATTCCACTCCACTCCACTCCGGTACATTCCATTCCATTCCATTCCATTCCATTCCATTCCATTCCATTCCATTCCGTGCTTCTCGGGTACATTCCGTTCCGTTCCATTCCATTCCATTCCATTCCATTCCGTTCCAGTGCACTCTACTCCACTCCACTCCACTCCACTCCACTCCGGTACATTCCATTCCATTCCATTCCATTCCATTCCATTCCATTTCCATTCCCATTCCATTTCCATTCCCGTTCCATTTCCATTCCCGTTTCTTTTCCATTCCCGTTCCATTTCCATTCCAGTTCCATTACCATTCCCGTTCCATTTCCATTCCCGATCCATTTCCATTCCCGTTCCTTTTCCATTCCCGTTCCATTTCCATTCCCGTTCCGTTACCATTCCCGTTCCATTTCCGTTCCCGTTCCGTTTCCGTTCCCGTTCCATTTCCGTTCTCGTTCCGTTTCCGTTCCCGTTCCATTTCCATTCCCGTTCCATTTCCGTTCCCGTTCCATTTCCGTTCCCGTTCCATTTCCATTCCCTTTCCATTTCCATTTCATTCCATTCCGTTCTGCTCCGGTACATTCCATTCCATTCCATTGCATTCCATTCCGTTCTGCTCCTTTCCATTCCATTCCATTCCATTCCGTTCCATTCCGTTCTGCTCGGGTAGATTCCATTCCATTCCATTCCATTCCATTCCATTCCATTCCATTCCATTCCATTCTACTGGTGTCCATTCCATTCCATTCCATTCCATTCCATTCCATTCCATTCCATTCCATTCCATTGCATTCCATTCCATTCCATTCCATTCCATTCCGTTCCGTTCTACTCGGTTACATTCCATTCAATTCCATTCCATTCCGTTCTACTCGGGTAGATTCCATTCCATTCCATTCCATTCCATTCCTTTCCATTCCATTGCATTCCATTGCATTGCATTGCACTCAATTCCATTCCATTCCATTCCATTCCATTCCATTCCATTCCATTCCGTTCCGTTCAACTCGGTTACATTCCATTCAATTACATTCCATTCCGTTCTACTCGGTTACATTCCATTCCATTCCATTCCATTCCATTCCAATCCATTCCATTCCATTAAATTCCGTTCTACTCGGGTACATTCCATTCCATTCCATTCCATTCCATTCCATTCCATTCCATTCCATTCCATTCCGTTCTACTTTGGTACATTCCATTCCATTCCATTCCATTCCATTCCATTCCATTCCATTACATTCCATTCCATTCCATTCCGTTCTACTCGGGTTGATTCCATTCTATTCCATTCCATTCCATTCCATTCCATTCCATTCCATTCCATTCCATTCCAATCGATTCCATTCCATTCCATTCCATGGAATTCCATTCCATTCCATTCCATTCCATGGAATTCCATTCCATTCCATTCCATTCCATTCCATTCCATTCCATTCCATTGAATTCCATTCCATTCCATTCCATTCCATTCCATTGAATTCCATTCCGTTCCATTCCATTCCATTGAATTCCATTCCATTCCATTCCATTCCATTCCATTCCATTCCATTCCATTCCATTCCATTGAATTCCATTCCATTCCATTCCATTCCATTCCATCCCATTCCATTCCATTCCATTCCATTCCGTTCTACTCGGGTTGATTCCATTCTATTCCATTCCATTCCATTCGATCCCATTTGATTCCATTCGATTCCATTCAATTCCATTCGATTCCATTCCATTCCACTCCATTCCATTCCATTGAATTCCATTCCATTCCATTCCATTCCATTCCATTCCATTCCATTCCATTCATTGAATTCCATTCCATTCCATTCCATTCCATTCCATTGAATTCCATTCCATTCCATTCCATTCAATTGAATTCCGTTCCATTCCATTCCATTCCGTTCCGTTCCGTCCCGTTCCGTTCCGTTCCGTTCCGTTGCGTTCCGTTCCTTTCTACTCGGGTTGATTAAATTCTATTCCATTCCATTCTATTCGATTCCATTCGATTCCAATCGATTCCATTCGATTCCATTCGATTCCATTGAATTCCATTCCATTCCATTCCATTCCATTGAATTCCGTTGCATTATATTCCATTCCGTTCCGTTCCGTTGCGTGCCGTTCCGTTCTACTCGGGTTGATTCCATTCCATTCCATTCCATTCCATTCCATTCCATTCCATTCCATTCCATTCCATTGAATTCCATTCCATTCCATTCCATTCCATTCCATTCCATTCCATTCCGTTCTACTCGGGTTGATTCCATTCTATGCCATTCCATTCCATTCGATCTGATTCGATTCCATTCGATTCCATTCGATTCCACTCCATTCCATTCCATTGAATTCCATTCCATTCCATTCCATTCCATTCCATTCCATTCCTTTGAATTCCATTCCATTCCATTCCATTCCATTCCATTCCATCCCATTCCATTCCATTCCATTCCATTCCATTCCATTCCATTGAATTCCATTCCATTCCATTCCATTCCATTGAATTCCGTTCCATTCCATTCCATTCCATTCCATTGAATTCCATTCCATTCCTTTCCATAGAATTCCGTTCCATTCCATTCCATTCCATTCCATTCCATTCCATTCCATTCCATTCCATTCCATTCCATTGAATTCCATTCCATTCCATTCCATTCCTTTCCATTGAATTCCATTCTGTTCCATTCCATTCCTTTGAATTCCGTTCCATTCCATTCCATTCCAATCCTTTCCGTTCCGTTCCGTTCCGTTCCGTTCCGTTGCGTTCCGCTCCGTTCTACTCGGGTTGATTCCATTCTATTCCATTCCATTCCATTCGATCCCATTCGATTCCATTCGATTCCATTCGATTCCATTCGATTCCACTCCATTCCATTCCATAGAATTCCATTCCATTCCATTCCATTTGAATTCCATTCCATTCCATTCCATTCCATTCTATTCCATTCCATCCCATTCCATTCCATTCCATTCCATTCTACTCGGGTTGATTGCATTCTATTCCATTCCATTCCATTCGATTCCATTCGATTCCATTCGATTCCATTCGATTCCATTCGATTCCATTCCATTCCATTCCATTCCATTCCATTCCATTCCATTGAATTCCATTCCATTCCATTCCATTCCATTCCATTGAATTCCATTCCATTCCATTCCATTCCATTCCATTCCATTCCATTCCATTCCATTGAATTCCATTCCATTCCATAGAATTCCATTCCATTCCATTCCATTCCATTGAATTCCGTTCCTTTCCATTCCATTCCATTCCGTTCCGTTCCGTTCCGTTGCGTTCCGTTCCGTTCAACTAGGGTTGATTCCATTCTATTCAATTCCATTCCATTCCATTCTACACGGGTTGATCATTCCATTCCGTTCCGTTCCGTTCCGTTCCGTTCCGTTCCGTACCGTTCTACTCGGGTTGATTCCATTCTATTCCATTCCATTCCATTCGATTCCATTCGACTCCATTCCATTCCATTCCATTCCATTCCATTCCATTCCATTGCATTCCATTCCACTCCATTCCATTCCATTCCATTCCATTCCATTACATTCCATTCCGTTCCGTTCCGTTCCGTTCCGTTCCGTTGCGTTCCATTCCGTTCTACTCGGGTTGATTCCATTCTATTCCATTCCATTCCATTTGACTCCATTCGATTCCATTCCATTCCATTGCATTGAATTCCATTCCATTCCATTCCATTCCATTCCATTCCATTCCACTCCATTGAATTCCATTCCATTCCATTCCATTCCATTCCATTCCATTCCATTCCACTCCATTCCATTCCTCTCCACTGCACTCCACTCCACTCCACTCCACTCCATTCCACTCCCTTCCATTCCATTAAATTGAATTCCATTCCATTCCATTCCATTCCATTCCATTCCATTCCATTCCACTCCATTCCATTCCACTCCACTCCACTCCACTCCACTCCACTCCATTCCATTCCCTTCCATTCCATTCAATTGAATTGCATTGAATTCCATTCCATTCCATTCCATAACATTTCATTCCATTCCATTCCATTCCATTCCATTCCATTCCATTCCATTCCATTCCATTCCGTTCTACTCGGGTTGATTCCATTCTATTCCATTCCATTCCATTCGATTCCATTCGATTCCATTCGATTCCATTCGATTCCATTCGTTTCCATTCCATTCCATTCCATTCTATTCCATTGAATTCCATTCCATTCCATTCCATTCCATTCCATTCCATTGCATTCCATTCCATTGAATTCCATTGAATTCCATTCCATGGAATTCCATTCCATTCCATTCCATTCCATTCCATTCCATTGAATTCCATTCCATTCCATTCCATTCCATTCCATTCCATTCCATTGAATTCCATTCCATTCCATTCCATTCCATGGAATTCCGTTCCATTCCATTCCATTCCGTTCCGTTCCGTCCCGTTCCGTTCCGTTCCGTTCCGTTGCGTTCCTTTCCGTTCTACTCGGGTTGATTCCATTCTATTCCATTCCATTCCATTCGCTTCCATTCGATTCCATTCGATTCCACTCCATTCCATTCCATAGAATTCCATTCCATTCCATTCCATTCCATTGAATTCCATTCCATTCCATTCCATTGAATTCCTTTCCATTCCATTCCATTCCATTGAATTCCATTCCATTCCATTCCATTCCATTCCATTCCATTCCATTCCATTCTACTGGTGTCCATTCCATTCCATTCCATTCCATTCCATTCCATTCCATTCCATTCCATTCCATTCCTTTCCATTCCATTGCATTCCATTGCATTCCATTCCATTCCATTCCATTCCATTCCATTCCATTCCATTCCACTCCACTCCACTCCATTCCACTCCACTCCACTCCGGTACATTCCATTCCATTCCATTCCATTCCATTCCATTCCATTCCGTGCTTCTCGGGTACATTCCGTTCCGTTCCATTCCTTTCCATTCCATTCCATTCCGTTCCAGTGCACTCTACTCCACTCCACTCCACTCCACTCCACTCCGGTACATTCCATTCCATTCCATTCTATTCCATTCCATTCCATTTCCATTCCCATTCCATTTCCATTCCCGTTCCATTTCCATTCCCGTTTCTTTTCCATTCCCGTTCCATTTCCATTCCAGTTCCATTACCATTCCCGTTCCATTTCCATTCCCGATCCATTTCCATTCCCGTTCCATTTCCATTCCCGTTCCATTTCCATTCCCGTTCCGTTACCATTCCCGTTCCATTTCCGTTCCCGTTCCGTTTCCGTTCCCGTTCCATTTCCGTTCTCGTTCCGTTTCCGTTCCCGTTCCATTTCCATTCCCGTTCCATTTCCGTTCCCGGTCCATTTCCATTCCCGTTCCATTTCCATTCCCTTTCCATTTCCATTTCATTCCATTCCGTTCTGCTCGGGTACATTCCATTCCATTCCATTGCATTCCATTCCGTTCTGCTCCTGTCCATTCCATTCCATTCCATTCCGTTCCATTCCGTTCTACTCGGGTAGATTCCATTCCATTCCATTCCATTCCATTCCATTCCATTCCATTCCATTCTACTGGTGTCCATTCCATTCCATTCCATTCCATTCCATTCCATTCCATTGCATTCCATTCCATTCCATTCCATTCCGTTCCGTTCTACTCGATTACATTCCATTCAATTCCATTCCATTCCGTTCTACTCGGGTAGATTCCATTCCATTCCATTCCATTCCTTTCCATTCCATTGCATTCCATTGCATTGCATTGCACTCAGTTCCATTCCATTCCATTCCATTCCATTCCATTCCATTCCATTCCATTCCGTTCCGTTCAACTCGGTTACATTCCATTCAATTACATTCCATTCCGTTCTACTCGGTTACATTCCATTCCATTCCATTCCATTCCATTCCAATCCATTCCATTCCATTACATTCCGTTCTACTCGTGTACATTCCATTCCATTCCATTCCTTTCCATTCCATTCCATTCCATTCCATTCCATTCCATTCCATTCCATTCCATTCCATTCCATTCCATTCCATTCCGTTCTACTTTGGTACATTCCATTCCATTCCATTCCATTCCATTCCATTCCATTCCATTCCATTCCGTTCTACTCAGGTTGATTCCATTCTATTCCATTCCATTCCATTTCATTCCATTCCATTCCATTCCATTCCATTCCATTCCAATCCATTCCATTCCATTGAATTCCATTCCATTCCATTCCATTCCATGGAATTCCATTCCATTCCATTCCATTCCATGGAATTCCATTCCATTCCATTCCATGGAATTCCATTCCATTCCATTCCATTCCATGGAATTCCATTCCATTCCATTCCATTCCATTGAATTCCATTCCGTTCCATTCCATTCCATTCCATTCCATTCCATTCCATTCCATTCCATTGAATTCCGTTCCATTCCATTCCATTCCATTCCATTCCATCCCATTCCATTCCATTCCATTTCATTCCGTTCTACTCGGGTTGATTCCATTCTATTCCATTCCATTCCATTCGATCCCATTTGATTCCATTCGATTCCATTCAATTCCATTCGATTCCATTCCATTCCACTCCATTCCATTCCATTGAATTCCATTCCATTCCATTCCATTCCATTCCATGGAATTCCATTCCATTCCATTCCATTCCATTCCATTCCATAGAATTCCATTCCATTCCATTCCATTCCATTGAATTCCGTTCCATTCCATTCCATTCCGTTCCGTTCCGTTCCGTTCCGTTCCGTTCCGTTGCGTTCCGTTCCGTTCCGTTGTGTTCCGTTCCGTTCTACTCGGGTTGATTCCATTCTATTCCATTCCATTCCAATCCATTCCATTCCATTCCATCGAATTCCATTCCATTCCATTCCATTCCATTCCATTCCATTCCATTCCATTGAATTCCATTCCATTCCATTCCATTCCATGGAATTCCGTTCCATTCCATTCCATTCCGTTCCGTTCCGTCCCGTTCCGTTCCGTTCCGTTCCGTTGCGTTCCGCTCCGTTCTACTCGGGTTGATTCCATTCTATTCCATTCCATTCCATTCGATTCCATTCGATTCCATTCGATTCCACTCCATTCCATTCCATAGAATTCCATTCCATTCCATTCCATTCCATGGAATTCCATTCCATTCCATTCCATTGCATTGAATTCCATTCCATTCCATTCCATTCCATTGAATTCCATTCCATTCCATTCCATTCCATTCCATTCCATTCCATTCCATTCCATTCCATTCCATTCCGTTCCATTCCATTCTACTGTTGTCCATTCCATTCCATTCCATTCCATTCCATTCCATTCCATTCCATTCCATTCCATTCCTTTCCATTCCATTGCATTACATTGCATTCCATTCCATTCCATTCCATTCCATTCCATTCCATTCCACTCCACACCACTCCAGTCCACTCCATTCCACTCCACTCCATTCCGGTACATTCCATTCCATTCCATTCCATTCCATTCCATTCCATTCCGTGCTTCTCAGGTACATTCCGTTCCGTTCCATTCCATTCCATTCCATTCCATTCCGTTCCAGTGCACTCTACTCCACTCCACTCCACTCCACTCCGGTACATTCCATTCCATTCCATTCCATTCCATTCCATTCCATTTCCATTCCCATTCCATTTCCATTCCCGTTCCATTTCCATTCCCGTTTCTTTTCCATTCCCGTTCCATTTCCATTCCCGTTCCATTACCATTCCCGTTCCATTTCCATTCCCGATCCATTTCCATTCCCGTTCCTTTTCCATTCCCGTTCCATTTCCATTCCTGTTCCGTTACCATTCCCGTTCCATTTCCGTTCCCGTTCCGTTTCCGTTCCCGTTCCATTTCCGTTCTCGTTCCGTTTCCGTTCCCGTTCCATTTCCATTCCCGTTTCAATTGCGTTCCCGTTCCATTTCCATTCCCGTTCCATTTCCATTCCCTTTCCATTTCCATTTCATTCCTTTCCGTTCTGCTCGGGTACATTCCATTCCATTCCATTGCATTCCATTCCGTTCTGCTCCTGTACATTCCATTCCATTCCATTCCGTTCCATTCCGTTCTACTCGGGTAGATTCCATTCCATTCCATTCCATTCCATTCCATTCCATTCCATTCCATTCCATTCCATTCCATTCCATTCTACTGGTGTCCATTCCATTCCATTCCATTCCATTCCATTCCATTCCATTCCATTCCATTGCATTCCATTCCATTCCATTCCATTCCATTCCGTTCCGTTCTACTCGGTTACATTCCATTCAATTCCATTCCATTCCGTTCTACTCGGGTAGATTCCATTCCATTCCATTCCATTCCTTTCCATTCCATTGCATTCCATTGCATTGCATTGCACTCAATTCCATTCCATTCCATTCCATTCCATTCCATTCCATTCCATTCCATTCCATTCCGTTCCGTTCAACCCGGTTACATTCCATTCAATTACATTCCATTCCGTTCTACTCGGTTACATTCCATTCCATTCCATTCCATTCCATTCCAATCCATTCCATTCCATTCCATTCCGTTCTACTCGGGTACATTGCATTCCATTCCATTCCATTCCATTCCATTCCATTCCATTCCATTCCATTCCATTCCATTCCATTCCATTCCGTTCTACTTTGGTACATTCCATTCCATTCCATTCCATTCCATTCCATTACATTCCATTCCATTCCATTCCGTTCTACTCGGGTTGATTCCATTCTATTCCATTCCATTCCATTCCATTCCATTCCATTCCATTCCATTCCATTCCATTCCATTCCATTCCGTGGAATTCCATTCCATTCCATTCCATTCCATTGAATTCCATTCCATTCCATTCCATTCCATTCCATTCCATTCCATTCCATTGAATTCCATTCCATTCCATTCCATTCCATTCCATTCCATTCCATTCCATTCTACTGGTGTCCATTCCATTCCATTCCATTCCATTCCATTCCATTCCATTCCATTCCATTCCTTTCCATTCCATTGCATTCCATTGCATTCCGTTCCATTCCATTCCATTCCATTCCACTCCACTCCACTCCACTCCACTCCATTCCACTCCACTCCACTCCGGTACATTCCATTCCATTCCATTCCATTCCATTCCATTCCATTCCATTCCGTGCTTCTCAGGTACATTCCGTTCCGTTCCATTCCATTCCATTCCATTCCATTCCATTCCGTTCCAGTGCACTCTACTCCACTCCACTCCACTCCACTCCACTCCGGTACATTCCATTCCATTCCATTCCATTCCATTCCATTCCATTTCCATTCCCATTCCATTTCCATTCCCGTTCCATTTCCATTCCCGTTTCTTTTCCATTCCCGTTCCATTAACATTCCAGTTCCATTACCATTCCCGTTCCATTTCCATTCCCGATCCATTTCCATTCCCGTTCCATTTCCATTCCCGTTCCATTTCCATTCCCGTTCCGTTACCATTCCCGTTCCATTTCCGTTCCCGTTCCGTTTCCGTTCCCGTTCCATTTCCGTTCTCGTTCCGTTTCCGTTCCCGTTCCATTTCCATTCCCGTTCCATTTCCGTTCCCGTTCCATTTCCATTCCCGTTCCATTTCCATTCCCTTTCCATTTCCATTTCATTCCATTCCGTTCTGCTCGGGTACATTCCATTCCATTCCATTGCATTCCATTCCGTTCTGCTCCTGTCCATTCCATTCCATTCCATTCCGTTCCATTCCGTTCTACTCGGGTAGATTCCATTCCATTCCATTCCATTCCATTCCATTCCATTCCATTCTACTGGTGTCCATTCCATTCCATTCCATTCCATTCCATTCCATTCCATTGCATTCCATTCCATTCCATTCCATTCCGTTCCGTTCTACTCGATTACATTCCATTCAATTCCATTCCATTCCGTTCTACTCGGGTAGATTCCATTCCATTCCATTCCATTCCTTTCCATTCCATTGCATTCCATTGCATTGCATTGCACTCAATTCCATTCCATTCCATTCCATTCCATTCCATTCCATTCCATTCCATTCCATTCCGTTCCGTTCAACTCGGTTACATTCCATTCAATTACATTCCATTCCGTTCTACTCGGTTCCATTCCATTCCATTCCATTCCATTCCATTCCATTCCAATCCATTCCATTCCATTACATTCCGTTCTACTCGTGTACATTCCATTCCATTCCATTCCACTCCAATCCATTCCATTCCATTCCATTCCATTCCGTTCTACTTTGGTAGATTCCATTCCATTCCATTCCATTCCATTCCATTCCATTCCATTCCATTCCATTCCATTCCGTTCTACTCAGGTTGATTCCATTCTATTCCATTCCATTCCATTTCATTCCATTCCATTCCATTCCATTCCATTCCAATCCATTCCATTCCATTGAATTCCATTCCATTCCATTCCATTCCATGGAATTCCATTCCATTCCATTCCATTCCATGGAATTCCATTCCATTCCATTCCATTCCATGGAATTCCATTCCATTCCATTCCATTCCATGGAATTCCATTCCATTCCATTCCATGGAATTCCATTCCATTCCATTCCATTCCATGGAATTCCATTCCATTCCATTCCATTCCATGGATTTCCATTCCATTCCATTCCATGGAATTCCATTCCATTCCATTCCATTCCATTGAATTCCATTCCGTTCCATTCCATTCCATTGAATTCCATTCCATTCCATTCCATTCCATTCCATTCCATTCCATTCCATTGAATTCCGTTCCATTCCATTCCATTCCATTCCATTCCATCCCATTCCATTCCATTCCATTTCATTCCGTTCTACTCGGGTTGATTCCATTCTATTCCATTCCATTCCATTCGATCCCATTTGATTCCATTCGATTCCATTCAATTCCATTCGATTCCATTCCATTCCACTCCATTCCATTCCATTGAATTCCATTCCATTCCATTCCATTCCATTCCATTCCATTCCATTCCATTCCATTCCATAGAATTCCATTCCATTCCATTCCATTCCATTGAATTCCGTTCCATTCCATTCCATTCCGTTCCGTTCCTTTCCGTTCCGTTCCGTTGCGTTCCGTTCCGTTCCGTTGTGTTCCGTTCCGTTCTACTCGGGTTGATTCCATTCTATTCCATTCCATTCCAATCCATTCCATTCCATTCCATCGAATTCCATTCCATTCCATTCCATTCCATTCCATTCCATTCCATTCCATTGAATTCCATTCCATTCCATTCCATTCCATGGAATTCCGTTCCATTCCATTCCATTCCGTTCCGTTCCGTCCCGTTCCGTTCCGTTCCGTTCCGTTGCGTTCCGCTCCGTTCTACTCGGGTTGATTCCATTCTATTCCATTCCATTCCATTCGATTCCATTCGATTCCATTCGATTCCACTCCATTCCATTCCATAGAATTCCACTCCATTCCATTCCATTCCATGGAATTCCATTCCATTCCATTCCATTCCATTGAATTCCATTCCATTCCATTCCATTCCATTGAATTCCATTCCATTCCATTCCATTCCATTCCATTCCATTCCATTCCATTCCGTTCCATTCCATTCTACTGTTGTCCATTCCATTCCATTCCATTCCATTCCATTCCATTCCATTCCATTCCATTCCTTTCCATGCCATTGCATTCCATTGCATTCCATTCCATTCCATTCCATTCCATTCCATTCCATTCCATTCCACTCCACACCACTCCAGTCCACTCCATTCCACTCCACTCCATTCCGGTACATTCCATTCCATTCCATTCCATTCCATTCCATTACGTGCTTCTCAGGTACATTCCGTTCCGTTCCATTCCATTCCATTCCATTCCATTCCATTCCATTCCAGTGCACTCTACTCCACTCCACTCCACTCCACTCCGGTACATTCCATTCCATTCCATTCCATTCCATTCCATTCCATTCCATTTCCATTCCCATTCCATTTCCATTCCCGTTCCATTTCCATTCCCGTTTCTTTTCCATTCCCGTTCCATTTCCATTCCCGTTCCATTACCATTCCCGTTCCATTTCCATTCCCGATCCATTTCCATTCCCGTTCCTTTTCCATTCCCGTTCCATTTCCATTCCTGTTCCGTTACCATTCCCGTTCCATTTCCGTTCCCGTTCCGTTTCCGTTCCCGTTCCATTTCCGTTCTCGTTCCGTTTCCGTTCCCGTTCCATTTCCATTCCCGTTTCAATTGCGTTCCCGTTCCATTTCCATTCCCGTTCCATTTCCATTCCCTTTCCATTTCCATTTCATTCCTTTCCGTTCTGCTCGGGTACATTCCATTCCATTCCATTGCATTCCATTCCGTTCTGCTCCTGTCCATTCCATTCCATTCCATTCCGTTCCATTCCGTTCTACTCGGGTAGATTCCATTCCATTCCATTCCATTCCATTCCATTCCATTCCATTCCATTCCATTCCATTCCATTCTACTGGTGTCCATTCCATTCCATTCCCTTCCATTCCATTCCATTCCATTGCATTCCATTCCATTCCATTCCATTCCATTCCATTCCGTTCCGTTCTACTCGGTTACATTCCATTCAATTCCATTCCATTCCGTTCTACTCGGGTAGATTCCATTCCATTCCATTCCATTCCTTTCCATTCCATTGCATTCCATTGCATTGCATTGCACTCAATTCCATTCCATTCCATTCCATTCCATTCCATTCCATTCCATTCCATTCCGTTCCGTTCAACTCGGTTACATTCCATTCAATTACATTCCATTCCGTTCTACTCGGTTACATTCCATTCCATTCCATTCCAATCCATTCCATTCCATTACATTCCGTTCTACTCGTGTACATTCCATTCCATTCCATTCCATTCCATTCCATTCCATTCCATTCCATTCCATTCCATTCCATTCCATTCCGTTCTACTTTGGTACATTCCATTCCATTCCATTCCATTCCATTACATTACATTCCATTCCATTCCATTCCGTCCTACTCGGGTTGATTCCATTCTATTCCATTCCATTCCATTCCATTCCATTCCATTCCATTCGATTCCATTCCATTCCATTCCATGGAATTCCATTCCATTCCATTCCATTCCATTGAATTCCATTCCATTCCATTCCATTCCATTCCATTCCATTCCATTCCGTTGAATTCCATTCCATTCCGTTGAATTCCATTCCATTCCATTCCATTCCATTGAATTCCGTTACATTCCATTCCATTCCATTCCATTCCATTCCATAGAATTCCATTCCATTCTATTCCATAGAATTCCGTTCCGTTCCATTCCATTCCATTCCATTCCATTCCATTCCATTCCATTGAATTCCATTCCATTCCATTCCATTCCATTCCATTGAATTCCATTCTGTTCCATTCCATTCCTTTGAATTCCGTTCCATTCCATTCCATTCCATTCCTTTCCGTTCCGCTCCATTCCGTTCCGTTCCGTTGCGTTCCGCTCCGTTCTACTCGGGTTGATTCCATTCTATTCCATTCCATTCCATTCGATCCCATTCGATTCCATTCGATTCCATTCGATTCCATTCGATTCCACTCCATTCCATTCCATAGAATTCCATTCCATTCCATTCCATTTGAATTCCATTCCATTCCATTCCATTCCATTCTATTCCATTCCATTCCATTCCATTCCATTCCATTCCATTCCATTCCATTCTACTCGGGTTTGCATTCTATTCCATTCGATTCCATTCGATTCCATTCGATTCCATTCGATTCCATTCCATTCCATTCCATTCCATTCCATTCCATTCCATTGAATTCCGTTCCATTCCATTCCATTCCATTCCATTCCATCCCATTCCATTCCATTCCATTTCATTCCGTTCTACTCGGGTTGATTCCATTCTATTCCATTCCATTCCATTCGATCCCATTTGATTCCATTCGATTCCATTCAATTCCATTCGATTCCATTCCATTCCACTCCATTCCATTCCATTGAATTCCATTCCATTCCATTCCATTCCATTCCATGGAATTCCATTCCATTCCATTCCATTCCATTCCATTCCATTCCATTCCATTCCATTCCATTCCATAGAATTCCATTCCATTCCATTCCATTCCATTGAATTCCGTTCCATTCCATTCCATTCCGTTCCGTTCCGTTCCGTTCCGTTCCGTTCCGTTGCGTTCCGTTCCGTTCCGTTGTGTTCCGTTCCGTTCTACTCGGGTTGATTCCATTCTATTCCATTCCATTCCAATCCATTCCATTCCATTCCATCGAATTCCATTCCATTCCATTCCATTCCATTCCACTCCATTCCATTCCATTGAATTCCATTCCATTCCATTCCATTCCATGGAATTCCGTTCCATTCCATTCCATTCCGTTCCGTTCCGTCCCGTTCCGTTCCGTTCCGTTCCGTTGCGTTCCGCTCCGTTCTACTCGGGTTGATTCCATTCTATTCCATTCCATTCCATTCGATTCCATTCGATTCCATTCGATTCCACTCCATTCCATTCCATAGAATTCCATTCCATTCCATTCCATTCCATGGAATTCCATTCCATTCCATTCCATTCCATTGAATTCCATTCCATTCCATTCCATTCCATTGAATTCCATTCCATTCCATTCCATTCCATTCCATTCCATTCCATTCCATTCCATTCCATTCCGTTCCATTCCATTCTACTGTTGTCCATTCCATTCCATTCCATTCCATTCCATTCCATTCCATTCCATTCCTTTCCATTCTATTGCATTCCATTGCATTCCATTCCATTCCATTCCATTCCATTCCATTCCATTCCATTCCACTCCACACCACTCCAGTCCACTCCATTCCACTCCACTCCATTCCGGTACATTCCATTCCATTCCATTCCATTCCATTCCATTCCATTCCGTGCTTCTCAGGTACATTCCGTTCCGTTCCATTCCATTCCATTCCATTCCATTCCGTTCCAGTGCACTCTACTCCACTCCACTCCACTCCACTCCGGTACATTCCATTCCATTCCATTCCATTCCATTCCATTCCATTTCCATTCCCATTCCATTTCCATTCCCGTTCCATTTCCATTCCCGTTTCTTTTCCATTCCCGTTCCATTTCCATTCCCGTTCCATTACCATTCCCGTTCCATTTCCATTCCCGATCCATTTCCATTCCCGTTCCTTTTCCATTCCCGTTCCATTTCCATTCCTGTTCCGTTACCATTCCCGTTCCATTTCCGTTCCCGTTCCGTTTCCGTTCCCGTTCCATTTCCGTTCTCGTTCCGTTTCCGTTCCCGTTCCATTTCCATTCCCGTTTCAATTGCGTTCCCGTTCCATTTCCATTCCCGTTCCATTTCCATTCCCTTTCCATTTCCATTTCATTCCTTTCCGTTCTGCTCGGGTACATTCCATTCCATTCCATTGCATTCCATTCCGTTCTGCTCCTGTACATTTCATTCCATTCCATTCCGTTCCATTCCGTTCTACTCGGGTAGATTCCATTCCATTCCATTCCATTCCATTCCATTCCATTCCATTCCATTCCATTCCATTCCATTCCATTCTACTGGTGTCCATTCCATTCCATTCCATTCCATTCTATTGCATTCCATTCCATTCCATTCCATTCCATTCCGTTCCGTTCTACTCGGTTACATTCCATTCAATTCCATTCCATTCCGTTCTACTCGGGTAGATTCCATTCCATTCCATTCCATTCCTTTCCATTCCATTGCATTCCATTGCATTGCATTGCACTCAATTCCATTCCATTCCATTCCATTCCATTCCATTCCATTCCGTTCCGTTCAACCCGGTTACATTCCATTCAATTACATTCCATTCCGTTCTACTCGGTTACATTCCATTCCATTCCATTCCATTCCATTCCAATCCATTCCATTCCATTCCATTCCGTTCTACTCGGGTACATTGCATTCCATTCCATTCCATTCCATTCCATTCCATTCCATTCCATTCCATTCCATTCCGTTCTACTTTGGTACATTCCATTCCATTCCATTCCATTACATTACATTACATTCCATTCCATTCCATTCCGTTCTACTCGGGTTGATTCCATTCTATTCCATTCCATTCCATTGAATTCCGTTCCATTCCATTCGATTCCATTCCATTCCATTCCATTCCATTCCATTCCATTCCATTCCATTCCATTCCATTGAATTCCATTCCATTCCATTCCATTCCATTCCATTCCATTCCATTCCATTCCATTCTACTGGTGTCCATTCCATTCCATTCCATTCCATTCCATTCCATTCCATTCCATTCCTTTCCATTCCATTGCATTCCATTGCATTCCGTTCCATTCCATTCCATTCCATTCCACTCCACTCCACTCCACTCCACTCCATTCCACTCCACTCCACTCCGGTACATTCCATTCCATTCCATTCCATTCCATTCCATTCCGTGCTTCTCAGGTACATTCCGTTCCGTTCCATTCCATTCCATTCCATTCCATTCCATTCCGTTCCAGTGCACTCTACTCCACTCCACTCCACTCCACTCCACTCCGGTACATTCCATTCCATTCCATTCCATTCCATTCCATTCCATTTCCATTCCCATTCCATTTCCATTCCCGTTCCATTTCCATTCCCGTTTCTTTTCCATTCCCGTTCCATTTCCATTCCAGTTCCATTACCATTCCCGTTCCATTTCCATTCCCGATCCATTTCCATTCCCGTTCCATTTCCATTCCCGTTCCATTTCCATTCCCGTTCCGTTACCATTCCCGTTCCATTTCCGTTCCCGTTCCGTTTCCGTTCCCGTTCCATTTCCGTTCTCGTTCCGTTTCCGTTCCCGTTCCATTTCCATTCCCGTTCCATTTCCGTTCCCGTTCCATTTCCATTCCCGTTCCATTTCCATTCCCTTTCCATTTCCATTTCATTCCATTCCGTTCTGCTCGGGTACATTCCATTCCATTCCATTGCATTCCATTCCGTTCTGCTCCTGTCCATTCCATTCCATTCCATTCCGTTCCATTCCGTTCTACTCGGGTAGATTCCATTCCATTCCATTCCATTCCATTCCATTCCATTCCATTCCATTCTACTGGTGTCCATTCCATTCCATTCCATTCCATTCCATTGCATTCCATTCCATTCCATTCCATTCCGTTCCGTTCTACTCGATTACATTCCATTCAATTCCATTCCATTCCGTTCTACTCGGGTAGATTCCATTCCATTCCATTCCATTCCTTTCCATTCCATTGCATTCCATTGCATTGCATTGCACTCAATTCCATTCCATTCCATTCCATTCCATTCCATTCCATTCCATTCCATTCCGTTCCGTTCAACTCGGTTACATTCCATTCAATTACATTCCATTCCGTTCTAGTCGGTTACATTCCATTCCATTCCATTCCATTCCATTCCAATCCATTCCATTCCATTACATTCCGTTCTACTCGTGTACATTCCATTCCATTCCATTCCATTCCATTCCATTCCATTCCATTCCATTCCATTCCATTCCGTTCTACTTTGGTACATTCCATTCCATTCCATTCCATTCCATTCCATTCCATTCCATTCCATTCCGTTCTACTCAGGTTGATTCCATTCTATTCCATTCCATTCCATTTCATTCCATTCCATTCCATTCCATTCCATTCCATTCCAATCCATTCCATTCCATTGAATTCCATTCCATTCCATTCCATTCCATGGAATTCCATTCCATTCCATTCCATTCCATTGAATTCCATTCCGTTCCATTCCATTCCATTGAATTCCATTCCATTCCATTCCATTCCATTCCATTCCATTCCATTCCATTGAATTCCGTTCCATTCCATTCCATTCCATTCCATTCCATCCCATTCCATTCCATTCCATTTCATTCCGTTCTACTCGGGTTGATTCCATTCTATTCCATTCCATTCCATTCGATCCCATTTGATTCCATTCGATTCCATTCAATTCCATTCGATTCCATTCCATTCCACTCCATTCCATTCCATTGAATTCCATTCCATTCCATTCCATTCCATTCCATGGAATTCCATTCCATTCCATTCCATTCCATGGAATTCCATTCCATTCCATTCCATTCCATTCCATTCCATAGAATTCCATTCCATTCCATTCCATTCCATTGAATTCCGTTCCATTCCATTCCATTTCGTTCCGTTCCGTTCCGTTCCGTTCCGTTCCGTTGCGTTCCGTTCCGTTCCGTTGTGTTCCGTTCCGTTCTACTCGGGTTGATTCCATTCTATTCCATTCCATTCCAATCCATTCCATTCCATTCCATCGAATTCCATTCCATTCCATTCCATTCCATTCCATTCCATTCCATTGAATTCCATTCCATTCCATTCCATTCCATGGAATTCCGTTCCATTCCATTCCATTCCATTCCATTTCCATTCCCATTCCATTTCCATTCCCGTTCCATTTCCATTCCCGTTTCTTTTCCATTCCCGTTCCATTAACATTCCAGTTCCATTACCATTCCCGTTCCATTTCCATTCCCGATCCATTTCCATTCCCGTTCCATTTCCATTCCCGTTCCATTTCCATTCCCGTTCCGTTACCATTCCCGTTCCATTTCCGTTCCCGTTCCGTTTCCGTTCCCGTTCCATTTCCGTTCTCGTTCCGTTTCCGTTCCCGTTCCATTTCCATTCCCGTTCCATTTCCGTTCCCGTTCCATTTCCATTCCCGTTCCATTTCCATTCCCTTTCCATTTCCATTTCATTCCATTCCGTTCTGCTCGGGTACATTCCATTCCATTCCATTGCATTCCATTCCGTTCTGCTCCTGTCCATTCCATTCCATTCCATTCCGTTCCATTCCGTTCTACTCGGGTAGATTCCATTCCATTCCATTCCATTCCATTCCATTCCATTCCATTCTACTGGTGTCCATTCCATTCCATTCCATTCCATTCCATTCCATTCCATTGCATTCCATTCCATTCCATTCCATTCCGTTCCGTTCTACTCGATTACATTCCATTCAATTCCATTCCATTCCGTTCTACTCGGGTAGATTCCATTCCATTCCATTCCATTCCTTTCCATTCCATTGCATTCCATTGCATTGCATTGCACTCAATTCCATTCCATTCCATTCCATTCCATTCCATTCCATTCCATTCCATTCCATTCCGTTCCGTTCAACTCGGTTACATTCCATTCAATTACATTCCATTCCGTTCTACTCGGTTACATTCCATTCCATTCCATTCCATTCCATTCCATTCCAATCCATTCCATTCCATTACATTCCGTTCTACTCGTGTACATTCCATTCCATTCCATTCCACTCCATTCCATTCCATTCCATTCCATTCCATTCCGTTCTACTTTGGTAGATTCCATTCCATTCCATTCCATTCCATTCCATTCCATTCCATTCCATTCCATTCCGTTCTACTCAGGTTGATTCCATTCTATTCCATTCCATTCCATTTCATTCCATTCCATTCCATTCCATTCCATTCCAATCCATTCCATTCCATTGAATTCCATTCCATTCCTTTCCATTCCATGGAATTCCATTCCATTCCATTCCATTCCATGGAATTCCATTCCATTCCATTCCATGGAATTCCATTCCATTCCATTCCATGGAATTCCATTCCATTCCATTCCATTCCATGGAATTCCATTCCATTCCATTCCATTCCATGGATTTCCATTCCATTCCATTCCATGGAATTCCATTCCATTCCATTCCATTCCATTGAATTCCATTCCATTCCATTCCATTCCATTCCATTCCATTCCATTCCATTCCATTCCATTCCGTTCCATTCCATTCTACTGTTGTCCATTCCATTCCATTCCATTCCATTCCATTCCATTCCATTCCATTCCTTTCCATTCTATTGCATTCCATTGCATTCCATTCCATTCCATTCCATTCCATTCCATTCCATTCCATTCCACTCCACACCACTCCAGTCCACTCCATTCCACTCCACTCCATTCCGGTACATTCCATTCCATTCCATTCCATTCCATTCCATTCCATTCCGTGCTTCTCAGGTACATTCCGTTCCGTTCCATTCCATTCCATTCCATTCCATTCCGTTCCAGTGCACTCTACTCCACTCCACTCCACTCCACTCCGGTACATTCCATTCCATTCCATTCCATTCCATTCCATTCCATTTCCATTCCCATTCCATTTCCATTCCCGTTCCATTTCCATTCCCGTTTCTTTTCCATTCCCGTTCCATTTCCATTCCCGTTCCATTACCATTCCCGTTCCATTTCCATTCCCGATCCATTTCCATTCCCGTTCCTTTTCCATTCCCGTTCCATTTCCATTCCTGTTCCGTTACCATTCCCGTTCCATTTCCGTTCCCGTTCCGTTTCCGTTCCCGTTCCATTTCCGTTCTCGTTCCGTTTCCGTTCCCGTTCCATTTCCATTCCCGTTTCAATTGCGTTCCCGTTCCATTTCCATTCCCGTTCCATTTCCATTCCCTTTCCATTTCCATTTCATTCCTTTCCGTTCTGCTCGGGTACATTCCATTCCATTCCATTGCATTCCATTCCGTTCTGCTCCTGTACATTTCATTCCATTCCATTCCGTTCCATTCCGTTCTACTCGGGTAGATTCCATTCCATTCCATTCCATTCCATTCCATTCCATTCCATTCCATTCCATTCCATTCCATTCCATTCTACTGGTGTCCATTCCATTCCATTCCATTCCATTCTATTGCATTCCATTCCATTCCATTCCATTCCATTCCGTTCCGTTCTACTCGGTTACATTCCATTCAATTCCATTCCATTCCGTTCTACTCGGGTAGATTCCATTCCATTCCATTCCATTCCTTTCCATTCCATTGCATTCCATTGCATTGCATTGCACTCAATTCCATTCCATTCCATTCCATTCCATTCCATTCCATTCCGTTCCGTTCAACCCGGTTACATTCCATTCAATTACATTCCATTCCGTTCTACTCGGTTACATTCCATTCCATTCCATTCCATTCCATTCCAATCCATTCCATTCCATTCCATTCCGTTCTACTCGGGTACATTGCATTCCATTCCATTCCATTCCATTCCATTCCATTCCATTCCATTCCGTTCTACTTTGGTACATTCCATTCCATTCCATTCCATTCCATTACATTACATTCCATTCCATTCCATTCCGTTCTACTCGGGTTGATTCCATTCTATTCCATTCCATTCCATTGAATTCCGTTCCATTCCATTCGATTCCATTCCATTCCATTCCATTCCATTCCATTCCATTCCATTCCATTCCATTCCATTGAATTCCATTCCATTCCATTCCATTCCATTCCATTCCATTCCATTCCATTCTACTGGTGTCCATTCCATTCCATTCCATTCCATTCCATTCCATTCCATTCCATTCCTTTCCATTCCATTGCATTCCATTGCATTCCGTTCCATTCCATTCCATTCCATTCCACTCCACTCCACTCCACTCCACTCCATTCCACTCCACTCCACTCCGGTACATTCCATTCCATTCCATTCCATTCCATTCCATTCCGTGCTTCTCAGGTACATTCCGTTCCGTTCCATTCCATTCCATTCCATTCCATTCCATTCCGTTCCAGTGCACTCTACTCCACTCCACTCCACTCCACTCCACTCCGGTACATTCCATTCCATTCCATTCCATTCCATTCCATTCCATTTCCATTCCCATTCCATTTCCATTCCCGTTCCATTTCCATTCCCGTTTCTTTTCCATTCCCGTTCCATTTCCATTCCAGTTCCATTACCATTCCCGTTCCATTTCCATTCCCGATCCATTTCCATTCCCGTTCCATTTCCATTCCCGTTCCATTTCCATTCCCGTTCCGTTACCATTCCCGTTCCATTTCCGTTCCCGTTCCGTTTCCGTTCCCGTTCCATTTCCGTTCTCGTTCCGTTTCCGTTCCCGTTCCATTTCCATTCCCGTTCCATTTCCGTTCCCGTTCCATTTCCATTCCCGTTCCATTTCCATTCCCTTTCCATTTCCATTTCATTCCATTCCGTTCTGCTCGGGTACATTCCATTCCATTCCATTGCATTCCATTCCGTTCTGCTCCTGTCCATTCCATTCCATTCCATTCCGTTCCATTCCGTTCTACTCGGGTAGATTCCATTCCATTCCATTCCATTCCATTCCATTCCATTCCATTCTACTGGTGTCCATTCCATTCCATTCCATTCCATTCCATTGCATTCCATTCCATTCCATTCCATTCCGTTCCGTTCTACTCGATTACATTCCATTCAATTCCATTCCATTCCGTTCTACTCGGGTAGATTCCATTCCATTCCATTCCATTCCTTTCCATTCCATTGCATTCCATTGCATTGCATTGCACTCAATTCCATTCCATTCCATTCCATTCCATTCCATTCCATTCCATTCCATTCCGTTCCGTTCAACTCGGTTACATTCCATTCAATTACATTCCATTCCGTTCTACTCGGTTACATTCCATTCCATTCCATTCCATTCCATTCCAATCCATTCCATTCCATTACATTCCGTTCTACTCGTGTACATTCCATTCCATTCCATTCCATTCCATTCCATTCCATTCCATTCCATTCCATTCCATTCCATTCCGTTCTACTTTGGTACATTCCATTCCATTCCATTCCATTCCATTCCATTCCATTCCATTCCATTCCGTTCTACTCAGGTTGATTCCATTCTATTCCATTCCATTCCATTTCATTCCATTCCATTCCATTCCATTCCATTCCATTCCAATCCATTCCATTCCATTGAATTCCATTCCATTCCATTCCATTCCATGGAATTCCATTCCATTCCATTCCATTCCATTGAATTCCATTCCGTTCCATTCCATTCCATTGAATTCCATTCCATTCCATTCCATTCCATTCCATTCCATTCCATTCCATTGAATTCCGTTCCATTCCATTCCATTCCATTCCATTCCATCCCATTCCATTCCATTCCATTTCATTCCGTTCTACTCGGGTTGATTCCATTCTATTCCATTCCATTCCATTCGATCCCATTTGATTCCATTCGATTCCATTCAATTCCATTCGATTCCATTCCATTCCACTCCATTCCATTCCATTGAATTCCATTCCATTCCATTCCATTCCATTCCATGGAATTCCATTCCATTCCATTCCATTCCATGGAATTCCATTCCATTCCATTCCATTCCATTCCATTCCATAGAATTCCATTCCATTCCATTCCATTCCATTGAATTCCGTTCCATTCCATTCCATTTCGTTCCGTTCCGTTCCGTTCCGTTCCGTTCCGTTGCGTTCCGTTCCGTTCCGTTGTGTTCCGTTCCGTTCTACTCGGGTTGATTCCATTCTATTCCATTCCATTCCAATCCATTCCATTCCATTCCATCGAATTCCATTCCATTCCATTCCATTCCATTCCATTGAATTCCATTCCATTCCATTCCATTCCATGGAATTCCGTTCCATTCCATTCCATTCCATTCCATTTCCATTCCCATTCCATTTCCATTCCCGTTCCATTTCCATTCCCGTTTCTTTTCCATTCCCGTTCCATTAACATTCCAGTTCCATTACCATTCCCGTTCCATTTCCATTCCCGATCCATTTCCATTCCCGTTCCATTTCCATTCCCGTTCCATTTCCATTCCCGTTCCGTTACCATTCCCGTTCCATTTCCGTTCCCGTTCCGTTTCCGTTCCCGTTCCATTTCCGTTCTCGTTCCGTTTCCGTTCCCGTTCCATTTCCATTCCCGTTCCATTTCCGTTCCCGTTCCATTTCCATTCCCGTTCCATTTCCATTCCCTTTCCATTTCCATTTCATTCCATTCCGTTCTGCTCGGGTACATTCCATTCCATTCCATTGCATTCCATTCCGTTCTGCTCCTGTCCATTCCATTCCATTCCATTCCGTTCCATTCCGTTCTACTCGGGTAGATTCCATTCCATTCCATTCCATTCCATTCCATTCCATTCCATTCTACTGGTGTCCATTCCATTCCATTCCATTCCATTCCATTCCATTCCATTGCATTCCATTCCATTCCATTCCATTCCGTTCCGTTCTACTCGATTACATTCCATTCAATTCCATTCCATTCCGTTCTACTCGGGTAGATTCCATTCCATTCCATTCCATTCCTTTCCATTCCATTGCATTCCATTGCATTGCATTGCACTCAATTCCATTCCATTCCATTCCATTCCATTCCATTCCATTCCATTCCATTCCATTCCATTCCGTTCCGTTCAACTCGGTTACATTCCATTCAATTACATTCCATTCCGTTCTACTCGGTTACATTCCATTCCATTCCATTCCATTCCATTCCATTCCAATCCATTCCATTCCATTACATTCCGTTCTACTCGTGTACATTCCATTCCATTCCATTCCACTCCATTCCATTCCATTCCATTCCATTCCATTCCGTTCTACTTTGGTAGATTCCATTCCATTCCATTCCATTCCATTCCATTCCATTCCATTCCATTCCATTCCGTTCTACTCAGGTTGATTCCATTCTATTCCATTCCATTCCATTTCATTCCATTCCATTCCATTCCATTCCATTCCAATCCATTCCATTCCATTGAATTCCATTCCATTCCATTCCATTCCATGGAATTCCATTCCATTCCATTCCATTCCATGGAATTCCATTCCATTCCATTCCATGGAATTCCATTCCATGGAATTCCATTCCATTCCATTCCATTCCATGGATTTCCATTCCATTCCATTCCATGGAATTCCATTCCATTCCATTCCATTCCATTGAATTCCATTCCGTTCCATTCCATTCCATTGAATTCCATTCCATTCCATTCCATTCCATTCCATTCCATTCCATTCCATTGAATTCCGTTCCATTCCATTCCATTCCATTCCATTCCATCCCATTCCATTCCATTCCATTTCATTCCGTTCTACTCGGGTTGATTCCATTCTATTCCATTCCATTCCATTCGATCCCATTTGATTCCATTCGATTCCATTCAATTCCATTCGATTCCATTCCATTCCACTCCATTCCATTCCATTGAATTCCATTCCATTCCATTCCATTCCATTCCATTCCATTCCATTCCATTCCATTCCATAGAATTCCATTCCATTCCATTCCATTCCATTGAATTCCGTTCCATTCCATTCCATTCCGTTCCGTTCCGTTCCGTTCCGTTCCGTTGCGTTCCGTTCCGTTCCGTTGTGTTCCGTTCCGTTCTACTCGGGTTGATTCCATTCTATTCCATTCCATTCCAATCCATTCCATTCCATTCCATCGAATTCCATTCCATTCCATTCCATTCCATTCCATTCCATTCCATTCCATTGAATTCCATTCCATTCCATTCCATTCCATGGAATTCCGTTCCATTCCATTCCATTCCGTTCCGTTCCGTCCCGTTCCGTTCCGTTCCGTTCCGTTGCGTTCCGCTCCGTTCTACTCGGGTTGATTCCATTCTATTCCATTCCATTCCATTCGATTCCATTCGATTCCATTCGATTCCACTCCATTCCATTCCATAGAATTCCACTCCATTCCATTCCATTCCATGGAATTCCATTCCATTCCATTCCATTCCATTGAATTCCATTCCATTCCATTCCATTCCATTGAATTCCATTCCATTCCATTCCATTCCATTCCATTCCATTCCATTCCATTCCATTCCATTCCATTCCATTCCGTTCCATTCCATTCTACTGTTGTCCATTCCATTCCATTCCATTCCATTCCATTCCATTCCATTCCATTCCATTCCTTTCCATTCCATTGCATTCCATTGCATTCCATTCCATTCCATTCCATTCCATTCCATTCCATTCCATTCCACTCCACACCACTCCAGTCCACTCCATTCCACTCCACTCCATTCCGGTACATTCCATTCCATTCCATTCCATTCCATTCCATTACGTGCTTCTCAGGTACATTCCGTTCCGTTCCATTCCATTCCATTCCATTCCATTCCGTTCCAGTGCACTCTACTCCACTCCACTCCACTCCACTCCGGTACATTCCATTCCATTCCATTCCATTCCATTCCATTCCATTCCATTTCCATTCCCATTCCATTTCCATTCCCGTTCCATTTCCATTCCCGTTTCTTTTCCATTCCCGTTCCATTTCCATTCCCGTTCCATTACCATTCCCGTTCCATTTCCATTCCCGATCCATTTCCATTCCCGTTCCTTTTCCATTCCCGTTCCATTTCCATTCCTGTTCCGTTACCATTCCCGTTCCATTTCCGTTCCCGTTCCGTTTCCGTTCCCGTTCCATTTCCGTTCTCGTTCCGTTTCCGTTCCCGTTCCATTTCCATTCCCGTTTCAATTGCGTTCCCGTTCCATTTCCATTCCCGTTCCATTTCCATTCCCTTTCCATTTCCATTTCATTCCTTTCCGTTCTGCTCGGGTACATTCCATTCCATTCCATTGCATTCCATTCCGTTCTGCTCCTGTCCATTCCATTCCATTCCATTCCGTTCCATTCCGTTCTACTCGGGTAGATTCCATTCCATTCCATTCCATTCCATTCCATTCCATTCCATTCCATTCCATTCCATTCCATTCCATTCTACTGGTGTCCATTCCATTCCATTCCCTTCCATTCCATTCCATTCCATTGCATTCCATTCCATTCCATTCCATTCCATTCCGTTCCGTTCTACTCGGTTACATTCCATTCAATTCCATTCCATTCCGTTCTACTCGGGTAGATTCCATTCCATTCCATTCCATTCCTTTCCATTCCATTGCATTCCATTGCATTGCATTGCACTCAATTCCATTCCATTCCATTCCATTCCATTCCATTCCATTCCATTCCGTTCCGTTCAACTCGGTTACATTCCATTCAATTACATTCCATTCCGTTCTACTCGGTTACATTCCATTCCATTCCATTCCAATCCATTCCATTCCATTACATTCCGTTCTACTCGTGTACATTCCATTCCATTCCATTCCATTCCATTCCATTCCATTCCATTCCATTCCATTCCATTCCATTCCGTTCTACTTTGGTACATTCCATTCCATTCCATTCCATTCCATTACATTACATTCCATTCCATTCCATTCCGTCCTACTCGGGTTGATTCCATTCTATTCCATTCCATTCCATTCCATTCCATTCCATTCCATTCGATTCCATTCCATTCCATTCCATGGAATTCCATTCCATTCCATTCCATTCCATGGAATTCCATTCCATTCCATTCCATTCCATTCCATTCCATTCCATTCCATTCCATTCCATTCCATTCCGTTGAATTCCATTCCATTCCGTTGAATTCCATTCCATTCCATTCCATTCCATTGAATTCCGTTCCATTCCATTCCATTCCATTCCATTCCATAGAATTCCATTCCATTCTATTCCATAGAATTCCGTTCCGTTCCATTCCATTCCATTCCATTCCATTCCATTCCATTCCATTGAATTCCATTCCATTCCATTCCATTCCATTCCATTGAATTCCATTCTGTTCCATTCCATTCCTTTGAATTCCGTTCCATTCCATTCCATTCCATTCCTTTCCGTTCCGCTCCATTCCGTTCCGTTCCGTTGCGTTCCGCTCCGTTCTACTCGGGTTGATTCCATTCTATTCCATTCCATTCCATTCGATCCCATTCGATTCCATTCGATTCCATTCGATTCCATTCGATTCCACTCCATTCCATTCCATAGAATTCCATTCCATTCCATTCCATTTGAATTCCATTCCATTCCATTCCATTCCATTCTATTCCATTCCATTCCATTCCATTCCATTCCATTCCATTCCATTCCATTCCATTCCATTCCATTCCATTCCATTCTACTGGTGTCCATTCCATTCCATTCCATTCCATTCTATTGCATTCCATTCCATTCCATTCCATTCCATTCCGTTCCGTTCTACTCGGTTACATTCCATTCAATTCCATTCCATTCCGTTCTACTCGGGTAGATTCCATTCCATTCCATTCCATTCCTTTCCATTCCATTGCATTCCATTGCATTGCATTGCACTCAATTCCATTCCATTCCATTCCATTCCATTCCATTCCATTCCGTTCCGTTCAACCCGGTTACATTCCATTCAATTACATTCCATTCCGTTCTACTCGGTTACATTCCATTCCATTCCATTCCATTCCATTCCAATCCATTCCATTCCATTCCATTCCGTTCTACTCGGGTACATTGCATTCCATTCCATTCCATTCCATTCCATTCCATTCCATTCCATTCCGTTCTACTTTGGTACATTCCATTCCATTCCATTCCATTCCATTACATTACATTCCATTCCATTCCATTCCGTTCTACTCGGGTTGATTCCATTCTATTCCATTCCATTCCATTGAATTCCGTTCCATTCCATTCGATTCCATTCCATTCCATTCCATTCCATTCCATTCCATTCCATTCCATTCCATTCCATTGAATTCCATTCCATTCCATTCCATTCCATTCCATTCCATTCCATTCCATTCTACTGGTGTCCATTCCATTCCATTCCATTCCATTCCATTCCATTCCATTCCATTCCTTTCCATTCCATTGCATTCCATTGCATTCCGTTCCATTCCATTCCATTCCATTCCACTCCACTCCACTCCACTCCACTCCATTCCACTCCACTCCACTCCGGTACATTCCATTCCATTCCATTCCATTCCATTCCATTCCGTGCTTCTCAGGTACATTCCGTTCCGTTCCATTCCATTCCATTCCATTCCATTCCATTCCGTTCCAGTGCACTCTACTCCACTCCACTCCACTCCACTCCACTCCGGTACATTCCATTCCATTCCATTCCATTCCATTCCATTCCATTTCCATT
Source organism: Gorilla gorilla gorilla (assembly GCF_029281585.2). Classification (NCBI taxonomy): domain Eukaryota; kingdom Metazoa; phylum Chordata; class Mammalia; order Primates; family Hominidae; genus Gorilla; species Gorilla gorilla. Next base: position 52,860,159 of record NC_073242.2, read on the forward strand.
CCCATTCCATTTCCATTCCCGTTCCATTTCCATTCCCGTTTCTTTTCCATTCCCGTTCCATTTCCATTCCAGTTCCATTACCATTCCCGTTCCATTTCCATTCCCGATCCATTTCCATTCCCGTTCCATTTCCATTCCCGTTCCATTTCCATTCCCGTTCCGTTACCATTCCCGTTCCATTTCCGTTCCCGTTCCGTTTCCGTTCCCGTTCCATTTCCGTTCTCGTTCCGTTTCCGTTCCCGTTCCATTTCCATTCCCGTTCCATTTCCGTTCCCGTTCCATTTCCATTCCCGTTCCATTTCCATTCCCTTTCCATTTCCATTTCATTCCATTCCGTTCTGCTCGGGTACATTCCATTCCATTCCATTGCATTCCATTCCGTTCTGCTCCTGTCCATTCCATTCCATTCCATTCCGTTCCATTCCGTTCTACTCGGGTAGATTCCATTCCATTCCATTCCATTCCATTCCATTCCATTCCATTCTACTGGTGTCCATTCCATTCCATTCCATTCCATTCCATTGCATTCCATTCCATTCCATTCCATTCCGTTCCGTTCTACTCGATTACATTCCATTCAATTCCATTCCATTCCGTTCTACTCGGGTAGATTCCATTCCATTCCATTCCATTCCTTTCCATTCCATTGCATTCCATTGCATTGCATTGCACTCAATTCCATTCCATTCCATTCCATTCCATTCCATTCCATTCCATTCCATTCCGTTCCGTTCAACTCGGTTACATTCCATTCAATTACATTCCATTCCGTTCTACTCGGTTACATTCCATTCCATTCCATTCCATTCCATTCCAATCCATTCCATTCCATTACATTCCGTTCTACTCGTGTACATTCCATTCCATTCCATTCCATTCCATTCCATTCCATTCCATTCCATTCCATTCCATTCCATTCCGTTCTACTTTGGTACATTCCATTCCATTCCATTCCATTCCATTCCATTCCATTCCATTCCATTCCGTTCTACTCAGGTTGATTCCATTCTATTCCATTCCATTCCATTTCATTCCATTCCATTCCATTCCATTCCATTCCATTCCAATCCATTCCATTCCATTGAATTCCATTCCATTCCATTCCATTCCATGGAATTCCATTCCATTCCATTCCATTCCATTGAATTCCATTCCGTTCCATTCCATTCCATTGAATTCCATTCCATTCCATTCCATTCCATTCCATTCCATTCCATTCCATTGAATTCCGTTCCATTCCATTCCATTCCATTCCATTCCATCCCATTCCATTCCATTCCATTTCATTCCGTTCTACTCGGGTTGATTCCATTCTATTCCATTCCATTCCATTCGATCCCATTTGATTCCATTCGATTCCATTCAATTCCATTCGATTCCATTCCATTCCACTCCATTCCATTCCATTGAATTCCATTCCATTCCATTCCATTCCATTCCATGGAATTCCATTCCATTCCATTCCATTCCATGGAATTCCATTCCATTCCATTCCATTCCATTCCATTCCATAGAATTCCATTCCATTCCATTCCATTCCATTGAATTCCGTTCCATTCCATTCCATTTCGTTCCGTTCCGTTCCGTTCCGTTCCGTTCCGTTGCGTTCCGTTCCGTTCCGTTGTGTTCCGTTCCGTTCTACTCGGGTTGATTCCATTCTATTCCATTCCATTCCAATCCATTCCATTCCATTCCATCGAATTCCATTCCATTCCATTCCATTCCATTCCATTCCATTCCATTGAATTCCATTCCATTCCATTCCATTCCATGGAATTCCGTTCCATTCCATTCCATTCCATTCCATTTCCATTCCCATTCCATTTCCATTCCCGTTCCATTTCCATTCCCGTTTCTTTTCCATTCCCGTTCCATTAACATTCCAGTTCCATTACCATTCCCGTTCCATTTCCATTCCCGATCCATTTCCATTCCCGTTCCATTTCCATTCCCGTTCCATTTCCATTCCCGTTCCGTTACCATTCCCGTTCCATTTCCGTTCCCGTTCCGTTTCCGTTCCCGTTCCATTTCCGTTCTCGTTCCGTTTCCGTTCCCGTTCCATTTCCATTCCCGTTCCATTTCCGTTCCCGTTCCATTTCCATTCCCGTTCCATTTCCATTCCCTTTCCATTTCCATTTCATTCCATTCCGTTCTGCTCGGGTACATTCCATTCCATTCCATTGCATTCCATTCCGTTCTGCTCCTGTCCATTCCATTCCATTCCATTCCGTTCCATTCCGTTCTACTCGGGTAGATTCCATTCCATTCCATTCCATTCCATTCCATTCCATTCCATTCTACTGGTGTCCATTCCATTCCATTCCATTCCATTCCATTCCATTCCATTGCATTCCATTCCATTCCATTCCATTCCGTTCCGTTCTACTCGATTACATTCCATTCAATTCCATTCCATTCCGTTCTACTCGGGTAGATTCCATTCCATTCCATTCCATTCCTTTCCATTCCATTGCATTCCATTGCATTGCATTGCACTCAATTCCATTCCATTCCATTCCATTCCATTCCATTCCATTCCATTCCATTCCATTCCGTTCCGTTCAACTCGGTTACATTCCATTCAATTACATTCCATTCCGTTCTACTCGGTTACATTCCATTCCATTCCATTCCATTCCATTCCATTCCAATCCATTCCATTCCATTACATTCCGTTCTACTCGTGTACATTCCATTCCATTCCATTCCACTCCATTCCATTCCATTCCATTCCATTCCATTCCGTTCTACTTTGGTAGATTCCATTCCATTCCATTCCATTCCATTCCATTCCATTCCATTCCATTCCATTCCGTTCTACTCAGGTTGATTCCATTCTATTCCATTCCATTCCATTTCATTCCATTCCATTCCATTCCATTCCATTCCAATCCATTCCATTCCATTGAATTCCATTCCATTCCATTCCATTCCATGGAATTCCATTCCATTCCATTCCATTCCATGGAATTCCATTCCATTCCATTCCATGGAATTCCATTCCATTCCATTCCATGGAATTCCATTCCATTCCATTCCATTCCATGGAATTCCATTCCATTCCATTCCATTCCATGGATTTCCATTCCATTCCATTCCATGGAATTCCATTCCATTCCATTCCATTCCATTGAATTCCATTCCGTTCCATTCCATTCCATTGAATTCCATTCCATTCCATTCCATTCCATTCCATTCCATTCCATTCCATTGAATTCCGTTCCATTCCATTCCATTCCATTCCATTCCATCCCATTCCATTCCATTCCATTTCATTCCGTTCTACTCGGGTTGATTCCATTCTATTCCATTCCATTCCATTCGATCCCATTTGATTCCATTCGATTCCATTCAATTCCATTCGATTCCATTCCATTCCACTCCATTCCATTCCATTGAATTCCATTCCATTCCATTCCATTCCATTCCATTCCATTCCATTCCATTCCATTCCATAGAATTCCATTCCATTCCATTCCATTCCATTGAATTCCGTTCCATTCCATTCCATTCCGTTCCGTTCCGTTCCGTTCCGTTCCGTTGCGTTCCGTTCCGTTCCGTTGTGTTCCGTTCCGTTCTACTCGGGTTGATTCCATTCTATTCCATTCCATTCCAATCCATTCCATTCCATTCCATCGAATTCCATTCCATTCCATTCCATTCCATTCCATTCCATTCCATTCCATTGAATTCCATTCCATTCCATTCCATTCCATGGAATTCCGTTCCATTCCATTCCATTCCGTTCCGTTCCGTCCCGTTCCGTTCCGTTCCGTTCCGTTGCGTTCCGCTCCGTTCTACTCGGGTTGATTCCATTCTATTCCATTCCATTCCATTCGATTCCATTCGATTCCATTCGATTCCACTCCATTCCATTCCATAGAATTCCACTCCATTCCATTCCATTCCATGGAATTCCATTCCATTCCATTCCATTCCATTGAATTCCATTCCATTCCATTCCATTCCATTGAATTCCATTCCATTCCATTCCATTCCATTCCATTCCATTCCATTCCATTCCATTCCATTCCATTCCATTCCGTTCCATTCCATTCTACTGTTGTCCATTCCATTCCATTCCATTCCATTCCATTCCATTCCATTCCATTCCTTTCCATTCCATTGCATTCCATTGCATTCCATTCCATTCCATTCCATTCCATTCCATTCCATTCCATTCCACTCCACACCACTCCAGTCCACTCCATTCCACTCCACTCCATTCCGGTACATTCCATCCCATTCCATTCCATTCCATTCCATTACGTGCTTCTCAGGTACATTCCGTTCCGTTCCATTCCATTCCATTCCATTCCATTCCGTTCCAGTGCACTCTACTCCACTCCACTCCACTCCACTCCGGTACATTCCATTCCATTCCATTCCATTCCATTCCATTCCATTCCATTTCCATTCCCATTCCATTTCCATTCCCGTTCCATTTCCATTCCCGTTTCTTTTCCATTCCCGTTCCATTTCCATTCCCGTTCCATTACCATTCCCGTTCCATTTCCATTCCCGATCCATTTCCATTCCCGTTCCTTTTCCATTCCCGTTCCATTTCCATTCCTGTTCCGTTACCATTCCCATTCCATTTCCGTTCCCGTTCCGTTTCCGTTCCCGTTCCATTTCCGTTCTCGTTCCGTTTCCGTTCCCGTTCCATTTCCATTCCCGTTTCAATTGCGTTCCCGTTCCATTTCCATTCCCGTTCCATTTCCATTCCCTTTCCATTTCCATTTCATTCCTTTCCGTTCTGCTCGGGTACATTCCATTCCATTCCATTGCATTCCATTCCGTTCTGCTCCTGTCCATTCCATTCCATTCCATTCCGTTCCATTCCGTTCTACTCGGGTAGATTCCATTCCATTCCATTCCATTCCATTCCATTCCATTCCATTCCATTCCATTCCATTCCATTCTACTGGTGTCCATTCCATTCCATTCCCTTCCATTCCATTCCATTCCATTGCATTCCATTCCATTCCATTCCATTCCATTCCGTTCCGTTCTACTCGGTTACATTCCATTCAATTCCATTCCATTCCGTTCTACTCGGGTAGATTCCATTCCATTCCATTCCATTCCTTTCCATTCCATTGCATTCCATTGCATTGCATTGCACTCAATTCCATTCCATTCCATTCCATTCCATTCCATTCCATTCCATTCCATTCCGTTCCGTTCAACTCGGTTACATTCCATTCAATTACATTCCATTCCGTTCTACTCGGTTACATTCCATTCCATTCCATTCCAATCCATTCCATTCCATTACATTCCGTTCTACTCGTGTACATTCCATTCCATTCCATTCCATTCCATTCCATTCCATTCCATTCCATTCCATTCCATTCCATTCCGTTCTACTTTGGTACATTCCATTCCATTCCATTCCATTCCATTACATTACATTCCATTCCATTCCATTCCGTCCTACTCGGGTTGATTCCATTCTATTCCATTCCATTCCATTCCATTCCATTCCATTCCATTCGATTCCATTCCATTCCATTCCATGGAATTCCATTCCATTCCATTCCATTCCATTGAATTCCATTCCATTCCATTCCATTCCATTCCATTCCATTCCATTCCATTCCATTCCATTCCATTCCGTTGAATTCCATTCCATTCCGTTGAATTCCATTCCATTCCATTCCATTCCATTGAATTCCGTTCCATTCCATTCCATTCCATTCCATTCCATAGAATTCCATTCCATTCTATTCCATAGAATTCCGTTCCGTTCCATTCCATTCCATTCCATTCCATTCCATTCCATTCCATTCCATTGAATTCCATTCCATTCCATTCCATTCCATTCCATTGAATTCCATTCTGTTCCATTCCATTCCTTTGAATTCCGTTCCATTCCATTCCATTCCATTCCTTTCCGTTCCGCTCCATTCCGTTCCGTTCCGTTGCGTTCCGCTCCGTTCTACTCGGGTTGATTCCATTCTATTCCATTCCATTCCATTCGATCCCATTCGATTCCATTCGATTCCATTCGATTCCATTCGATTCCACTCCATTCCATTCCATAGAATTCCATTCCATTCCATTCCATTTGAATTCCATTCCATTCCATTCCATTCCATTCTATTCCATTCCATTCCATTCCATTCCATTCCATTCCATTCCATTCCATTCTACTCGGGTTTGCATTCTATTCCATTCGATTCCATTCGATTCCATTCGATTCCATTCGATTCCATTCCATTCCATTCCATTCCATTCCATTCCATTCCATTGAATTCCGTTCCATTCCATTCCATTCCATTCCATTCCATCCCATTCCATTCCATTCCATTTCATTCCGTTCTACTCGGGTTGATTCCATTCTATTCCATTCCATTCCATTCTATCCCATTTGATTCCATTCGATTCCATTCAATTCCATTCGATTCCATTCCATTCCACTCCATTCCATTCCATTGAATTCCATTCCATTCCATTCCATTCCATTCCATGGAATTCCATTCCATTCCATTCCATTCCATTCCATTCCATAGAATTCCATTCCATTCCATTCCATTCCATTGAATTCCGTTCCATTCCATTCCATTCCGTTCCGTTCCGTTCCGTTCCGTTCCGTTCCGTTGCGTTCCGTTCCGTTCCGTTGTGTTCCGTTCCGTTCTACTCGGGTTGATTCCATTCTATTCCATTCCATTCCAATCCATTCCATTCCATTCCATCGAATTCCATTCCATTCCATTCCATTCCATTCCACTCCATTCCATTCCATTGAATTCCATTCCATTCCATTCCATTCCATGGAATTCCGTTCCATTCCATTCCATTCCGTTCCGTTCCGTCCCGTTCCGTTCCGTTCCGTTCCGTTGCGTTCCGCTCCGTTCTACTCGGGTTGATTCCATTCTATTCCATTCCATTCCATTCGATTCCATTCGATTCCATTCGATTCCACTCCATTCCATTCCATAGAATTCCATTCCATTCCATTCCATTCCATGGAATTCCATTCCATTCCATTCCATTCCATTGAATTCCATTCCATTCCATTCCATTCCATTGAATTCCATTCCATTCCATTCCATTCCATTCCATTCCATTCCATTCCATTCCATTCCATTCCGTTCCATTCCATTCTACTGTTGTCCATTCCATTCCATTCCATTCCATTCCATTCCATTCCATTCCATTCCATTCCTTTCCATTCTATTGCATTCCATTGCATTCCATTCCATTCCATTCCATTCCATTCCATTCCATTCCATTCCACTCCACACCACTCCAGTCCACTCCATTCCACTCCACTCCATTCCGGTACATTCCATTCCATTCCATTCCATTCCATTCCATTCCATTCCGTGCTTCTCAGGTACATTCCGTTCCGTTCCATTCCATTCCATTCCATTCCATTCCATTCCGTTCCAGTGCACTCTACTCCACTCCACTCCACTCCACTCCGGTACATTCCATTCCATTCCATTCCATTCCATTCCATTCCATTTCCATTCCCATTCCATTTCCATTCCCGTTCCATTTCCATTCCCGTTTCTTTTCCATTCCCGTTCCATTTCCATTCCCGTTCCATTACCATTCCCGTTCCATTTCCATTCCCGATCCATTTCCATTCCCGTTCCTTTTCCATTCCCGTTCCATTTCCATTCCTGTTCCGTTACCATTCCCGTTCCATTTCCGTTCCCGTTCCGTTTCCGTTCCCGTTCCATTTCCGTTCTCGTTCCGTTTCCGTTCCCGTTCCATTTCCATTCCCGTTTCAATTGCGTTCCCGTTCCATTTCCATTCCCGTTCCATTTCCATTCCCTTTCCATTTCCATTTCATTCCTTTCCGTTCTGCTCGGGTACATTCCATTCCATTCCATTGCATTCCATTCCGTTCTGCTCCTGTACATTTCATTCCATTCCATTCCGTTCCATTCCGTTCTACTCGGGTAGATTCCATTCCATTCCATTCCATTCCATTCCATTCCATTCCATTCCATTCCATTCCATTCCATTCCATTCCATTCTACTGGTGTCCATTCCATTCCATTCCATTCCATTCTATTGCATTCCATTCCATTCCATTCCATTCCATTCCGTTCCGTTCTACTCGGTTACATTCCATTCAATTCCATTCCATTCCGTTCTACTCGGGTAGATTCCATTCCATTCCATTCCATTCCTTTCCATTCCATTGCATTCCATTGCATTGCATTGCACTCAATTCCATTCCATTCCATTCCATTCCATTCCATTCCATTCCGTTCCGTTCAACCCGGTTACATTCCATTCAATTACATTCCATTCCGTTCTACTCGGTTACATTCCATTCCATTCCATTCCATTCCATTCCAATCCATTCCATTCCATTCCATTCCGTTCTACTCGGGTACATTGCATTCCATTCCATTCCATTCCATTCCATTCCATTCCATTCCATTCCATTCCATTCCGTTCTACTTTGGTACATTCCATTCCATTCCATTCCATTACATTACATTACATTCCATTCCATTCCATTCCGTTCTACTCGGGTTGATTCCATTCTATTCCATTCCATTCCATTGAATTCCGTTCCATTCCATTCGATTCCATTCCATTCCATTCCATTCCATTCCATTCCATTCCATTCCATTCCATTCCATTCCATTGAATTCCATTCCATTCCATTCCATTCCATTCCATTCCATTCCATTCCATTCTACTGGTGTCCATTCCATTCCATTCCATTCCATTCCATTCCATTCCATTCCATTCCTTTCCATTCCATTGCATTCCATTGCATTCCGTTCCATTCCATTCCATTCCATTCCACTCCACTCCACTCCACTCCACTCCATTCCACTCCACTCCACTCCGGTACATTCCATTCCATTCCATTCCATTCCATTCCATTCCGTGCTTCTCAGGTACATTCCGTTCCGTTCCATTCCATTCCATTCCATTCCATTCCATTCCGTTCCAGTGCACTCTACTCCACTCCACTCCACTCCACTCCACTCCGGTACATTCCATTCCATTCCATTCCATTCCATTCCATTCCATTTCCATTCCCATTCCATTTCCATTCCCGTTCCATTTCCATTCCCGTTTCTTTTCCATTCCCGTTCCATTTCCATTCCAGTTCCATTACCATTCCCGTTCCATTTCCATTCCCGATCCATTTCCATTCCCGTTCCATTTCCATTCCCGTTCCATTTCCATTCCCGTTCCGTTACCATTCCCGTTCCATTTCCGTTCCCGTTCCGTTTCCGTTCCCGTTCCATTTCCGTTCTCGTTCCGTTTCCGTTCCCGTTCCATTTCCATTCCCGTTCCATTTCCGTTCCCGTTCCATTTCCATTCCCGTTCCATTTCCATTCCCTTTCCATTTCCATTTCATTCCATTCCGTTCTGCTCGGGTACATTCCATTCCATTCCATTGCATTCCATTCCGTTCTGCTCCTGTCCATTCCATTCCATTCCATTCCGTTCCATTCCGTTCTACTCGGGTAGATTCCATTCCATTCCATTCCATTCCATTCCATTCCATTCCATTCTACTGGTGTCCATTCCATTCCATTCCATTCCATTCCATTGCATTCCATTCCATTCCATTCCATTCCGTTCCGTTCTACTCGATTACATTCCATTCAATTCCATTCCATTCCGTTCTACTCGGGTAGATTCCATTCCATTCCATTCCATTCCTTTCCATTCCATTGCATTCCATTGCATTGCATTGCACTCAATTCCATTCCATTCCATTCCATTCCATTCCATTCCATTCCATTCCATTCCGTTCCGTTCAACTCGGTTACATTCCATTCAATTACATTCCATTCCGTTCTACTCGGTTACATTCCATTCCATTCCATTCCATTCCATTCCAATCCATTCCATTCCATTACATTCCGTTCTACTCGTGTACATTCCATTCCATTCCATTCCATTCCATTCCATTCCATTCCATTCCATTCCATTCCATTCCATTCCATTCCGTTCTACTTTGGTACATTCCATTCCATTCCATTCCATTCCATTCCATTCCATTCCATTCCATTCCGTTCTACTCAGGTTGATTCCATTCTATTCCATTCCATTCCATTTCATTCCATTCCATTCCATTCCATTCCATTCCATTCCAATCCATTCCATTCCATTGAATTCCATTCCATTCCATTCCATTCCATGGAATTCCATTCCATTCCATTCCATTCCATTGAATTCCATTCCGTTCCATTCCATTCCATTGAATTCCATTCCATTCCATTCCATTCCATTCCATTCCATTCCATTCCATTGAATTCCGTTCCATTCCATTCCATTCCATTCCATTCCATCCCATTCCATTCCATTCCATTTCATTCCGTTCTACTCGGGTTGATTCCATTCTATTCCATTCCATTCCATTCGATCCCATTTGATTCCATTCGATTCCATTCAATTCCATTCGATTCCATTCCATTCCACTCCATTCCATTCCATTGAATTCCATTCCATTCCATTCCATTCCATTCCATGGAACTCCATTCCATTCCATTCCATTCCATTCCATTCCATAGAATTCCATTCCATTCCATTCCATTCCATTGAATTCCGTTCCATTCCATTCCATTTCGTTCCGTTCCGTTCCGTTCCGTTCGGTTCCGTTGCGTTCCGTTCCGTTCCGTTGTGTTCCGTTCCGTTCTACTCGGGTTGATTCCATTCTATTCCATTCCATTCCAATCCATTCCATTCCATTCCATCGAATTCCATTCCATTCCATTCCATTCCATTCCATTCCATTCCATTGAATTCCATTCCATTCCATTCCATTCCATGGAATTCCGTTCCATTCCATTCCATTCCGTTCCGTTCCGTCCCGTTCCGTTCCGTTCCGTTCCGTTGCGTTCCGCTCCGTTCTACTCGGGTTGATTCCATTCTATTCCATTCCATTCCATTCGATTCCATTCGATTCCATTCGATTCCACTCCATTCCATTCCATAGAATTCCATTCCATTCCATTCCATTCCATGGAATTCCATTCCATTCCATTCCATTGCATTGAATTCCATTCCATTCCATTCCATTCCATTGAATTCCATTCCATTCCATTCCATTCCATTCCATTCCATTCCATTCCATTCCATTCCATTCCATTCCGTTCCATTCCATTCTACTGTTGTCCATTCCATTCCATTCCATTCCATTCCATTCCTTTCCATTCCATTGCATTCCATTGCATTCCATTCCATTCCATTCCATTCCATTCCATTCCATTCCATTCCACTCCACACCACTCCAGTCCACTCCATTCCACTCCACTCCATTCCGGTACATTCCATTCCATTCCATTCCATTCCATTCCATTCCATTCCGTGCTTCTCAGGTACATTCCGTTCCGTTCCATTCCATTCCATTCCATTCCATTCCGTTCCAGTGCACTCTACTCCACTCCACTCCACTCCACTCCGGTACATTCCATTCCATTCCATTCCATTCCATTCCATTCCATTCCATTTCCATTCCCATTCCATTTCCATTCCCGTTCCATTTCCATTCCCGTTTCTTTTCCATTCCCGTTCCATTTCCATTCCCGTTCCATTACCATTCCCGTTCCATTTCCATTCCCGATCCATTTCCATTCCCGTTCCTTTTCCATTCCCGTTCCATTTCCATTCCTGTTCCGTTACCATTCCCGTTCCATTTCCGTTCCCGTTCCGTTTCCGTTCCCGTTCCATTTCCGTTCTCGTTCCGTTTCCGTTCCCGTTCCATTTCCATTCCCGTTTCAATTGCGTTCCCGTTCCATTTCCATTCCCGTTCCATTTCCATTCCCTTTCCATTTCCATTTCATTCCTTTCCGTTCTGCTCGGGTACATTCCATTCCATTCCATTGCATTCCATTCCGTTCTGCTCCTGTACATTCCATTCCATTCCATTCCGTTCCATTCCGTTCTACTCGGGTAGATTCCATTCCATTCCATTCCATTCCATTCCATTCCATTCCATTCCATTCCATTCCATTCTACTGGTGTCCATTCCATTCCATTCCATTCCATTCCATTCCATTCCATTGCATTCCATTCCATTCCATTCCATTCCATTCCGTTCCGTTCTACTCGGTTACATTCCATTCAATTCCATTCCATTCCGTTCTACTCGGGTAGATTCCATTCCATTCCATTCCATTCCTTTCCATTCCATTGCATTGCATTGCACTCAATTCCATTCCATTCCATTCCATTCCATTCCATTCCATTCCATTCCATTCCATTCCGTTCCGTTCAACCCGGTTACATTCCATTCAATTACATTCCATTCCGTTCTACTCGGTTACATTCCATTCCATTCCATTCCATTCCATTCCAATCCATTCCATTCCATTCCATTCCGTTCTACTCGGGTACATTGCATTCCATTCCATTCCATTCCATTCCATTCCATTCCATTCCATTCCATTCCATTCCATTCCATTCCATTCCGTTCTACTTTGGTACATTCCATTCCATTCCATTCCATTCCATTCCATTACATTCCATTCCATTCCATTCCGTTCTACTCGGGTTGATTCCATTCTATTCCATTCCATTCCATTCCATTCCATTCCATTCCATTCCATTCGATTCCATTCCATTCCATTCCGTGGAATTCCATTCCATTCCATTCCATTCCATTGAATTCCATTCCATTCCATTCCATTCCATTCCATTCCATTCCATTCCATTGAATTCCATTCCATTCCATTCCATTCCATTCCATTCCATTCCATTCCATTCCATTCCATTCCATTCTAATGGTGTCCATTCCATTCCATTCCATTCCATTCCATTCCATTCCATTCCATTCCTTTCCATTCCATTGCATTCCATTGCATTCCGTTCCATTCCATTCCATTCCATTCCACTCCACTCCACTCCACTCCACTCCATTCCACTACACTCCACTCCGGTACATTCCATTCCATTCCATTCCATTCCATTCCATTCCGTGCTTCTCAGGTACATTCCGTTCCGTTCCATTCCATTCCATTCCATTCCATTCCATTCCGTTCCAGTGCACTCTACTCCACTCCACTCCACTCCACTCCACTCCGGTACATTCCATTCCATTCCATTCCATTCCATTCCATTCCATTTCCATTCCCATTCCATTTCCATTCCCGTTCCATTTCCATTCCCGTTTCTTTTCCATTCCCGTTCCATTTCCATTCCAGTTCCATTACCATTCCCGTTCCATTTCCATTCCCGATCCATTTCCATTCCCGTTCCATTTCCATTCCCGTTCCATTTCCATTCCCGTTCCGTTACCATTCCCGTTCCATTTCCGTTCCCGTTCCGTTTCCGTTCCCGTTCCATTTCCGTTCTCGTTCCGTTTCCGTTCCCGTTCCATTTCCATTCCCGTTCCATTTCCGTTCCCGTTCCATTTCCATTCCCGTTCCATTTCCATTCCCTTTCCATTTCCATTTCATTCCATTCCGTTCTGCTCGGGTACATTCCATTCCATTCCATTGCATTCCATTCCGTTCTGCTCCTGTCCATTCCATTCCATTCCATTCCGTTCCATTCCGTTCTACTCGGGTAGATTCCATTCCATTCCATTCCATTCCATTCCATTCCATTCCATTCTACTGGCGTCCATTCCATTCCATTCCATTCCATTCCATTGCATTCCATTCCATTCCATTCCATTCCGTTCCGTTCTACTCGATTAAATTCCATTCAATTCCATTCCATTCCGTTCTACTCGGGTAGATTCCATTCCATTCCATTCCATTCCTTTCCATTCCATTGCATTCCATTGCATTGCATTGCACTCAATTCCATTCCATTCCATTCCATTCCATTCCATTCCATTCCATTCCATTCCGTTCCGTTCAACTCGGTTACATTCCATTCAATTACATTCCATTCCGTTCTACTCGGTTACATTCCATTCCATTCCATTCCATTCCATTCCAATCCATTCCATTCCATTACATTCCGTTCTACTCGTGTACATTCCATTCCATTCCATTCCATTCCATTCCATTCCATTCCATTCCATTCCATTCCATTCCATTCCGTTCTACTTTGGTACATTCCATTCCATTCCATTCCATTCCATTCCATTCCATTCCATTCCATTCCATTCCATTCCGTTCTACTCAGGTTGATTCCATTCTATTCCATTCCATTCCATTCCATTCCATTCCATTCCATTCCATTCCATTCCATTCCAATCCATTCCATTCCATTGAATTCCATTCCATTCCATTCCATGGAATTCCATTCCATTCCATTCCATTCCATGGAATTCCATTCCATTCCATTCCATTCCATGGAATTCCATTCCATTCCATTCCATGGAATTCCATTCCATTCCATTCCATGGAATTCCATTCCATTCCATTCCATGGAATTCCATTCCATTCCATTCCATTCCATTCCATTCCATGGAATTCCATTCCATTCCATTCCATGGAATTCCATTCCATTCCATTCCATGGAATTCCATTCCATTCCATTCCATTCCATTCCATGGAATTCCATTCCATTCCATTCCATTCCATTGAATTCCATTCCGTTCCATTCCATTCCATTGAATTCCATTCCATTCCATTCCATTCCATTCCATTCCATTCCATTCCATTGAATTCCGTTCCATTCCATTCCATTCCATTCCATTCCATCCCATTCCATTCCATTCCATTTCATTCCGTTCTACTCGGGTTGATTCCATTCTATTCCATTCCATTCCATTCGATCCCATTTGATTCCATTCGATTCCATTCAATTCCATTCGATTCCATTCCATTCCACTCCATTCCATTCCATTGAATTCCATTCCATTCCATTCCATTCCATTCCATTCCATGGAATTCCATTCCATTCCATTCCATTCCATTCCATTCCATAGAATTCCATTCCATTCCATTCCATTCCATTGAATTCCGTTCCATTCCATTCCATTCCGTTCCGTTCCGTTCCGTTCCGTTCCGTTGCGTTCCGTTCCGTTCCGTTGTGTTCCGTTCCGTTCTACTCGGGTTGATTCCATTCTATTCCATTCCATTCCAATCCATTCCATTCCATTCCATCGAATTCCATTCCATTCCATTCCATTCCATTCCATTCCATTCCATTCCATTGAATTCCATTCCATTCCATTCCATTCCATGGAATTCCGTTCCATTCCATTCCATTCCGTTCCGTTCCGTCCCGTTCCGTTCCGTTCCGTTCCGTTGCGTTCCGCTCCGTTCTACTCGGGTTGATTCCATTCTATTCCATTCCATTCCATTCGATTCCATTCGATTCCATTCGATTCCACTCCATTCCATTCCATAGAATTCCATTCCATTCCATTCCATTCCATGGAATTCCATTCCATTCCATTCCATTCCATTGAATTCCATTCCATTCCATTCCATTCCATTGAATTCCATTCCATTCCATTCCATAACATTCCATTCCATTCCATTCCATTCCATTCCATTCCGTTCCATTCCATTCTACTGTTGTCCATTCCATTCCATTCCATTCCATTCCATTCCATTCCATTCCATTCCATTCCATTCCTTTCCATTCCATTGCATTCCATTGCATTCCATTCCATTCCATTCCATTCCTTTCCATTCCATTCCATTCCATTCCATTCCATTCCATTCCATTGAATTCCATTCCATTCCGTTGAATTCCATTCCATTCCATTCCATTCCATTGAATTCCGTTCCATTCCATTCCATTCCATTCCATTCCATTCCATTCCATAGAATTCCATTCCATTCTATTCCATAGAATTCCGTTCCGTTCCATTCCATTCCATTCCATTCCATTCCATTCCATTCCATTCCATTGAATTCCATTCCATTCCATTCCATTCCATTCCATTGAATTCCATTCCATTGAATTCCATTCCATTCCATTCCATTCCATTCCATTCCATTCCATTCCATTCTACTGGTGTCCATTCCATTCCATTCCATTCCATTCCATTCCATTCCATTCCATTCCATTCCTTTCCATTCCATTGCATTCCATTGCATTCCGTTCCATTCCATTCCATTCCATTCCTTTCCGTTCCGCTCCGTTCCGTTCCGTTCCGTTGCGTTCCGCTCCGTTCTACTCGGGTTGATTCCATTCTATTCCATTCCATTCCATTCGATCCCATTCGATTCCATTCGATTCCATTCGATTCCATTCGATTCCACTCCATTCCATTCCATAGAATTCCATTCCATTCCATTCCATTTGAATTCCATTCCATTCCATTCCATTCCATTCTATTCCATTCCATTCCATTCCATTCCATTCCATTCCATTCCATTCCATTCCATTCTACTCGGGTTTGCATTCTATTCCATTCGATTCCATTCGATTCCATTCGATTCCATTCCATTCCATTCCATTCCATTCCATTCCATTCCATTCCATTCCATTGAATTCCATTCCATTCCATTCCATTCCATTCCGTTGAATTCCATTCCATTCCATTCCATTCCATTCCAATCCATTCCATTCCATTCCATAAAATTCCATTCCATTCCATTCCATTCCATTCCATTCCATTGAATTCCATTCCATTCCATTCCATAGAATTCCATTCCATTCCATTCCATTCCATTGAATTCCATTCCATTCCATTCCATTCCATTCCATTCCATTCCATTCCATTCTACTGGTGTCCATTCCATTCCATTCCATTCCATTCCATTCCATTCCATTCCATTCCATTCCATTCCTTTCCATTCCATTGCATTCCACTGCATTCCATTCCATTCCATTCCATTCCATTCCATTCCACTCCACTCCACTCCACTCCACTCCATTCCACTCCACTCCACTCCGGTACATTCCATTCCATTCCATTCCATTCCATTCCATTCCGTGCTTCTCAGGTACATTCCGTTCCGTTCCATTCCATTCCATTCCATTCCATTCCATTCCGTTCCAGTGCACTCTACTCCACTCCACTCCACTCCACTCCACTCCGGTACATTCCATTCCATTCCATTCCATTCCATTCCATTCCATTTCCATTCCCGTTCCATTTCCATTCCCGTTCCATTTCCATTCCCGTTCCGTTACCATTCCCGTTCCATTTCCGTTCCCGTTCCGTTTCCGTTCCCGTTCCATTTCCGTTCTCGTTCCGTTTCCGTTCCCGTTCCATTTCCATTCCCGTTCCATTTCCGTTCCCGTTCCATTTCCATTCCCGTTCCATTTCCATTCCCTTTCCATTTCCATTTCATTCCATTCCGTTCTGCTCGGGTACATTCCATTCCATTCCATTGCATTCCATTCCGTTCTGCTCCTGTCCATTCCATTCCATTCCATTCCGTTCCATTCCGTTCTACTCGGGTAGATTCCATTCCATTCCATTCCATTCCATTCCATTCCATTCCATTCCATTCCATTCCATTCCATTCCATTCTACTGGTGTCCATTCCATTCCATTCCATTCCATTCCATTCCATTCCATTCCATTCCATTCCATTCCATTACATTCCATTCCATTCCGTTCCGTTCCGTTCTACTCGGTTACATTCCATTCAATTCCATTCCATTCCGTTCTACTCGGGTAGATTCCATTCCATTCCATTCCATTCCTTTCCATTCCATTGCATTCCATTGCATTGCATTGCACTCAATTCCATTCCATTCCATTCCATTCCATTCCATTCCATTCCATTCCATTCCGTTCCGTTCAACCCGGTTACATTCCATTCAATTACATTCCATTCCGTTCTACTCGGTTACATTCCATTCCATTCCATTCCATTCCATTCCAATCCATTCCATTCCATTCCATTCCGTTCTACTCGGGTACATTGCATTCCATTCCATTCCATTCCATTCCATTCCATTCCATTCCATTCCATTCCATTCCATTCCGTTCTACTTTGGTACATTCCATTCCATTCCATTCCATTCCATTCCATTCCATTCCATTCCATTCCATTCCATTCCATTCCATTCCATTGAATTCCATTCCATTCCATTCCATTCCATTCCATTCCATTCCATTCCATTCTACTGGTGTCCATTCCATTCCATTCCATTCCTTTCCATTCCATTCCATTCCTTTCCATTCCATTGCATTCCATTGCATTCCGTTCCATTCCATTCCATTCCATTCCACTCCACTCCACTCCACTCCACTCCATTCCACTCCACTCCACTCCGGTACATTCCATTCCATTCCATTCCATTCCATTCCATTCCGTGCTTCTCAGGTACATTCCGTTCCGTTCCATTCCATTCCATTCCATTCCATTCCATTCCGTTCCAGTGCACTCTACTCCACTCCACTCCACTCCACTCCACTCCGGTACATTCCATTCCATTCCATTCCGTTCCATTCCATTCCATTGAATTCCATTCCATTCCATTCCATTCCATTCCATTCCATTGAATTCCGTTCCATTCCATTCCATTCCATTCCATTCCATCCCATTCCATTCCATTCCATTTCATTCCGTTCTACTCGGGTTGATTCCATTCTATTCCATTCCATTCCATTCGATCCCATTTGATTCCATTCGATTCCATTCAATTCCATTTGATTCCATTCCATTCCACTCCTTTCCATTCCATTGAATTCCATTCCATTCCATTCCATAGAATTCCATTCCATTCCATTCCATTCCATTGAATTCCGTTCCATTCCATTCCATTCCGTTCCGTTCCATTCCGTTCCGTTCCGTTCCGTTGCGTTCCGTTCCGTTCCGTTGTGTTCCGTTCCGTTCTACTCGGGTTGATTCCATTCTATTCCATTCCATTCCAATCCATTCCATTCCATTCCATCGAATTCCATTCCATTCCATTCCATTCCATTCCATTGAATTCCATTCCATTCCATTCCATTCCATTCCATGGAATTCCGTTCCATTCCATTCCATTCCGTTCGGTTCCGTCCCGTTCCGTTCCGTTCCGTTCCGTTGCGTTCCGCTCCGTTCTACTCGGGTTGATTCCATTCTATTCCATTCCATTCCATTCGATTCCATTCGATTCCATTCGATTCCACTCCATTCCATTCCATAGAATTCCATTCCATTCCATTCCATTCCATGGAATTCCATTCCATTCCATTCCATGGAATTCCATTCCATGGAATTCCATTCCATTCCATTCCATGGAATTCCATTCCATTCCATTCCATTGAATTCCATTCCATTCCATTCCATTCCATTCCATTCCATTCCATTCCATTCCGTTCCATTCCATTCTACTGTTGTCCATTCCATTCCATTCCATTCCATTCCATTCCATTCCATTCCATTCCTTTCCATTCCATTGCATTCCATTGCATTCCATTCCATTCCATTCCATTCCATTCCATTCCATTCCATTCCATTCCATTCCATTCCACTCCACACCACTCCAGTCCACTCCATTCCACTCCACTCCACTCCGGTACATTCCATTCCATTCCATTCCATTCCATTCCATTCCATTCCGTGCTTCTCAGGTACATTCCGTTCCGTTCCATTCCATTCCATTCCACTCCGTTCCAGTGCACTCTACTCCACTCCACTCCACTCCACTCCGGTACATTCCATTCCATTCCATTCCATTCCATTCCATTCCATTCCATTTCCATTCCCATTCCATTTCCATTCCCGTTCCATTTCCATTCCCGTTTCTTTTCCATTCCCGTTCCATTTCCATTCCCGTTCCATTACCATTCCCGTTCCATTTCCATTCCCGATCCATTTCCATTCCCGTTCCTTTTCCATTCCCGTTCCATTTCCATTCCTGTTCCGTTACCATTCCCGTTCCATTTCCGTCCCCGTTCCATTTCCGTTCCCGTTCCATTTCCGTTCTCGTTCCGTTTCCATTCCCGTTCCATTTCCATTCCCGTTTCAATTGCGTTCCCGTTCCATTTCCATTCCCGTTCCATTTCCATTCCCTTTCCATTTCCATTTCATTCCTTTCCGTTCTGCTCGGGTACATTCCATTCCATTCCATTGCATTCCATTCCGTTCTGCTCCTGTACATTTCATTCCATTCCATTCCGTTCCATTCCGTTCTACTCGGGTAGATTCCATTCCATTCCATTCCATTCCATTCCATTCCATTCCATTCCATTCCATTCTACTGGTGTCCATTCCATTCCATTCCATTCCATTCTATTGCATTCCATTCCATTCCATTCCATTCCATTCCGTTCCGTTCTACTCGGTTACATTCCATTCAATTCCATTCCATTCCGTTCTACTCGGGTAGATTCCATTCCATTCCATTCCATTCCTTTCCATTCCATTGCATTCCATTGCATTGCATTGCACTCAATTCCATTCCATTCCATTCCATTCCATTCCATTCCATTCCATTCCATTCCGTTCCGTTCAACCCGGTTACATTCCATTCAATTACATTCCATTCTGTTCTACTCGGTTACATTCCATTCCATTCCATTCCATTCCATTCCAATCCATTCCATTCCATTCCATTCCGTTCTACTCGGGTACATTGCATTCCATTCCATTCCATTCCATTCCATTCCATTCCATTCCATTCCATTCCATTCCATTCCGTTCTACTTTGGTACATTCCATTCCATTCCATTCCATTCCATTCCATTACATTCCATTCCATTCCATTCCGTTCTACTCGGGTTGATTCCATTCTATTCCATTCCATTCCATTCCATTCCATTCCATTCCATTCGATTCCATTCCATTCCATTCCATGGAATTCCATTCCATTCCATTCCATTCCATTGAATTCCATTCCATTCCATTCCATTCCATTCCATTCCATTCCATTCCATTGAATTCCATTACATTCCATTCCATTCCATTCCATTCCATTCCATTCCATTCTACTGGTGTCCATTCCATTCCATTCCATTCCATTCCATTCCATTCCATTCCATTCCTTTCCATTCCATTGCATTCCATTGCATTCCGTTCCATTCCATTCCATTCCATTCCACTCCACTCCACTCCACTCCACTCCATTCCACTCCACTCCACTCCGGTACATTCCATTCCATTCCATTCCATTCCATTCCATTCCGTGCTTCTCAGGTACATTCCGTTCCGTTCCATTCCATTCCATTCCATTCCATTCCATTCCGTTCCAGTGCACTCTACTCCACTCCACTCCACTCCACTCCGGTACATTCCATTCCATTCCATTCCATTCCATTCCATTTCCATTCCCATTCCATTTCCATTCCCGTTCCATTTCCATTCCCGTTTCTTTTCCATTCCCGTTCCATTTCCATTCCAGTTCCATTACCATTCCCGTTCCATTTCCATTCCCGATCCATTTCCATTCCCGTTCCATTTCCATTCCCGTTCCATTTCCATTCCCGTTCCGTTACCATTCCCGTTCCATTTCCGTTCCCGTTCCGTTTCCGTTCCCGTTCCATTTCCGTTCTCGTTCCGTTTCCGTTCCCGTTCCATTTCCATTCCCGTTCCATTTCCGTTCCCGTTCCATTTCCATTCCCGTTCCATTTCCATTCCCTTTCCATTTCCATTTCATTCCATTCCGTTCTGCTCGGGTACATTCCATTCCATTCCATTGCATTCCATTCCGTTCTGCTCCTGTCCATTCCATTCCATTCCATTCCGTTCCATTCCGTTCTACTCGGGTAGATTCCATTCCATTCCATTCCATTCCATTCCATTCCATTCCATTCCATTCTACTGGTGTCCATTCCATTCCATTCCATTCCATTCCATTCCATTCCATTCCATTGCATTCCATTCCATTCCATTCCATTCCGTTCCGTTCTACTCGATTACATTCCATTCAATTCCATTCCATTCCGTTCTACTCGGGTAGATTCCATTCCATTCCATTCCATTCCTTTCCATTCCATTGCATTCCATTGCATTGCATTGCACTCAATTCCATTCCATTCCATTCCATTCCATTCCATTCCATTCCATTCCGTTCCGTTCAACTCGGTTACATTCCATTCAATTACATTCCATTCCGTTCTACTCGGTTACATTCCATTCCATTCCATTCCATTCCATTCCAATCCATTCCATTCCATTACATTCCGTTCTACTCGTGTACATTCCATTCCATTCCATTCCATTCCATTCCATTCCATTCCATTCCATTCCATTCCATTCCATTCCATTCCGTTCTACTTTGGTACATTCCATTCCATTCCATTCCATTCCATTCCATTCCATTCCATTCCATTCCATTCCATTCCATTCCATTCCGTTCTACTCAGGTTGATTCCATTCTATTCCATTCCATTCCATTTCATTCCATTCCATTCCATTCCATTCCATTCCATTCCATTGAATTCCATTCCATTCCATTCCATTCCATGGAATTCCATTCCATTCCATTCCATTCCATTGAATTCCATTCCGTTCCATTCCATTCCATTGAATTCCATTCCATTCCATTCCATTCCATTCCATTCCATTTCATTCCGTTCTACTCGGGTTGATTCCATTCTATTCCATTCCATTCCATTCGATCCCATTTGATTCCATTCGATTCCATTCAATTCCATTCGATTCCATTCCATTCCACTCCATTCCATTCCATTGAATTCCATTCCATTCCATTCCATTCCATTCCATTCCATGGAATTCCATTCCATTCCATTCCATTCCATTCCATTCCATAGAATTCCATTCCATTCCATTCCATTCCATTGAATTCCTTTCCATTCCATTCCATTCCGTTCCTTTCCGTTCCATTCCGTTGCGTTCCGTTCCGTTCTACTCGGTTGATTCCATTCTATTCCATTCCATTCCATTCGATTCCATTCGATTCCATTCGATTCCATTCGATTCCATTCGATTCCATTCCATTGCATTCCATTGAATTCCATTCCATTCCATTCCATTGAATTCCATTCCATTCCATTCCATTCCATTGAATTCCATTGAATTCCATTCCATTGAATTCCATTCCATTCCATTCCATTCCATTCTATTGAATTCCATTCCATTCCATTCCATTCCATTCCATTCCATTGAATTCCATTGAATTCCATTCCATTGAATTCCATTCCATTCCATTCCATTCCATTCCATTCCATTACATAGAATTCCATTCCATTCCATTCCATTCCATTCCATTCCATTCCATTCCATTCCATTCCACTCCATTCCATTCCACTCCACTCCACTCCACTCCACTCCAGTCCACTCCACTCCACTCTTTTCCATTCCTTTCCATTCCATTGAATTCCATTGAATTCCATTGAATTCCATTCCATTCCATTCCTTTCCATTCCATTCCGTTCTACTCGGGTTGATTCCATTCTATTCCATTCCATTCCATTCGATTCCATTCGATTCCTTTCGATTCCATTCCATTCCATTCCATTCTATTGCATTGAATTCCATTCCATTCCATTCCATTCCTTTCCATTCCATTCCATTCCATTCCATTCCATTGAATTCCATTCCATTCCATTCCATTCCATTCCATTGAATTCCATTCCATTCCATTCCATTCCATTCCATTCCATTACATTCCATTCCATTCCATTCCGTTCTACTCGGGTTGATTCCATTCTATTCCATTCCATTCCATTCCATTCCATTCCATTCCATTCCATTCCATTCCAATCGATTCCATTCCATTCCATTCCATTCGATTCCATTCCATTCCATTCCATTCCATTCCATTCCATTCCATTGAATTCCGTTCCATTCCATTCCATTCCCTTCCGTTCCGTCCCGTTCCGTTCCGTTCCGTTCCGTTGCGTGCCGTTCCGTTCTACTGAGGTTGATTCCATTCTATTCCATTCCATTCCATTCGATTCCATTCGATTCCAATCGATTCCATTCGATTGCATTCGATTCCATTCGTTGCCATTCCATTCCATTCCATTCCATTGAATTCCATTCCATTCCATTCCATTCCATTCCAATCCATTCCATTCCATTCCATTCCATTCCATTGAATTCCATTCCGTTCCATTCCATTCCATTCCATTCCATTGAATTCCATTCCATTCCATTCCATTCCTTTCCGTTCCTTTGAATTCCATTCCATTCCATTCCATTCCATTCCATTGAATTCCATTCCATTCCATTCCATTGAATTCCATTCCATTCCATTCCATAGAATTCCGTTCAATTCCATTCCATTCCATTCCATTCCATTCCATTCCATTCCATTCCATTCCATAGAATTCCATTCCATTCCATTCCATTCCATTCCATTCCATTGAATTCCATTCCATTCCATTCCATTCCATTCCATTCCATTCCATTGAATTCCATTCCATTCCATAGAATTCCATTCCATTCCATTCCATTCCATTGAATTCCGTTCCTTTCCATTCCATTCCATTCCGTTCCTTTCCGTTCCGTTCCGTTCCGTTCCGTTGCGTTCCGTTCCGTTCCGTTGCGTTCCGTTCCGTTCTACTCGGGTTGATTCCATTCTATTCCATTCCATTCCATTCCATTCCATTCCATTCCATTCCATTCCATTCCATTCCATTCCATTCCATTGAATTCCGTTCCATTCCATTCCATTCCCTTCCGTTCCGTCCCGTTCCGTTCCGTTCCGTTCCGTTGCGTGCCGTTCCGTTCTACTCAGGTTGATTCCATTCTATTCCATTCCATTCCATTCGATTCCATTCAATTCCAATCGATTCCATTCGATTGCATTCGATTCCATTCGTTGCCATTCCATTCCATTCCATTGAATTCCATTCCGTTCCATTCCATTCCATTCCATTCCATTGAATTCCATTCCATTCCATTCCATTCCTTTCCATTCCATTGAATTCCATTCCATTCCATTCCATTCCATTCCATTCCATTCCATCGAATTCCGTTCCATTCCATTCCATTCCATTCCATTCCATTCCATTCCATAGAATTCCATTCCATTCCGTTCCATTCCATTCCATTCCATAGAATTCCATTCCATTCCATTCCATTCCATTCCATTTCATTGATTTCCATTCCATTCCATTCCATTCCATTCCATTCCATAGAATTCCATTCCATTCCATTCCATTCCATTGAATTCCGTTCCATTCCATTCCATTCCGTTCCGTTCCATTCCGTTCCGTTCCGTTGCGTTCCGTTCCGTTCCGTTGTGTTCCGTTCCGTTCTACTCGGGTTGATTCCATTCTATTCCATTCCATTCCAATCCATTCCATTCCATTCCATTGAATTCCATTCCATTCCATTCCATTCCATTCCATTCCATTCCATTCCATGGAATTCCATTCCATTCCATTCCATGGAATTCCGTTCCATTCCATTCCATTCCGTTCCTTTCCATCCCGTTCCGTTCCGTTCCGTTCCGTTGCGTTCCGTTCCGTTCTACTCGGGTTGATTCCATTCTATTCCATTCGATTCCATTCGATTCCATTCGATTCCATTCGATTCCACTCCATTCCATTCCATAGAATTCCATTCCATTCCATTCCATTCCATTGAATTCCATTCCATTCCATTCCATAGAATTCCATTCCATTCCATTCCATTCCATTGAATTCCATTCCATTCCATTCCATTCCATTCCATTCCATTCCATTCCATTCCATTCTACTGGTGTCCATTCCATTCCATTCCATTCCATTCCATTCCATTCCATTCCATTCCTTTCCATTCCATTGCATTCCATTGCATTCCATTCCATTCCATTCCATTCCATTCCACTCCACTCCACTCCACTCCACTCCATTCCACTCCACTCCACTCCGGTACATTCCATTCCATTCCATTCCATTCCATTCCATTCCATTCCATTCCATTCCGTGCTTCTCGGGTACATTCCGTTCCGTTCCATTCCATTCCATTCCATTCCATTCCGTTCCAGTGCACTCTACTCCACTCCACTCCACTCAACTCCACTCCGGTACATTCCATTCCATTCCATTCCATTCCATTCCATTCCATTTCCATTCCCATTCCTTTTCCATTCCCGTTCCATTTCCATTCCCGTTTCTTTTCCATTCCCGTTCCATTTCCATTCCAGTTCCATTACCATTCCCGTTCCATTTCCATTCCCGATCCATTTCCATTCCCGTTCCTTTTCCATTCCCGTTCCATTTCCATTCCCGTTCCGTTACCATTCCCGTTCCATTTCCGTTCCCGTTCCGTTTCCGTTCCCACTCCATTTCCGTTCTCGTTCCGTTTCCGTTCCCGTTCCATTTCCATTCCCGTTCCATTTCCGTTCCCGTTCCATTTCCATTCCCGTTCCATTTCCGTTCCCGTTCCATTTCCATTCCCGTTCTATTTCCATTCCCTTTCCATTTCCATTTCATTCCATTCCATTCTGCTCCGGTACATTCCATTCCATTCCATTGCATTCCATTCCGTTCTGCTCCTGTCCATTCCATTCCATTCCATTCCATTCCAGTCCATTCCATTCTACTGGTGTCCATTCCATTCCATTCCATTCCATTCCATTCCATTCCATTCCATTCCATTCCATTCCATTGCATTCCATTCCATTCCATTCCATTCCATTCCGTTCCGTTCTACTCGGTTACATTCCATTCAGTTCCATTCCATTCCGTTCTACTCGGGTAGATTCCATTCCATTCCATTCCATTCCATTCCTTTCCTTTCCATTGCATTCCATTGCATTGCATTGCACTCAATTCCATTCCATTCCATTCCATTCCATTCCATTCCATTCCGTTCCGTTCAACTCGGTTACATTCCATTCAATTACATTCCATTCCGTTCTACTCGGTTACATTCCATTCCATTCCATTCCATTCCATTCCAATCCATTCCATTCCATTAAATTCCGTTCTACTCGGGTACATTCCATTCCATTCCATTCCATTCCATTCCATTCCATTCCATTCCATTCCGTTCTACTTTGGTACATTCCATTCCATTCCATTCCATTCCATTCCATTCCATTACATTCCATTCCATTCCATTCCGTTCTACTCGGGTTGATTCCATTCTATTCCATTCCATTCCATTCCATTCCATTCCATTCCATTCCAATCGATTCCATTCCATTCCATTCCATGGAATTCCATTCCATTCCATTCCATTCCATGGAATTCCATACCATTCCATTCCATTCCATTCCATTCCATTCCATTCCATTCCATTCCATTCCATTCCATTGAATTCCATTCCATTCCATTCCATTCCATTCCATTGAATTCCATTCCGTTCCATTCCAATCCATTGAATTCCATTCCATTCCATTCCATTCCATTCCATTCCATTCCATTCCATTCCATTCCATTGAATTCCATTCCATTCCATTCCATTCCATTCCATTCCATTCCATTCCATTCCATTCCGTTCTACTCGGGTTGATTCCATTCTATTCCATTCCATTCCATTCGATCCCATTTGATTCCATTCGATTCCATTCAATTCCATTCGATTCCATTCCATTCCACTCCATTCCATTCCATTCAATTCCATTCCATTCCATTCCATTCCATTCCATTCCATTCCATTCCATTCCATTCCATTCCATTGAATTCCATTCCATTCCATTCCATTCCATTCCATTGAATTCCATTCCATTCCATTCCATTCAATTGAATTCCGTTCCATTCCATTCCATTCCGTTCCGTTCCGTCCCGTTCCGTTCCGTTCCGTTCCGTTGCGTTCCGTTCCTCTCTACTCGGGTTGATTAAATTCTATTCCATTCCATTCTATTCGATTCCATTCGATTCCAATCGATTCCATTCGATTCCATTCGATTCCATTGAATTCCATTCCATTCCATTCCATTCCATTGAATTCCGTTGCATTATATTCCATTCCGTTCCGTTCCGTCCCGTTCCGTTCCGTTCCGTTCCGTTGCGTGCCGTTCCGTTCTACTCGGGTTGATTCCATTCCATTCCATTCCATTCCATTCCATTCCATTCCATTCCATTCCATTGAATTCCATTCCATTCCATTCCATTCCATTCCATTCCATTCCATTCCGTTCTACTCGGGTTGATTCCATTCTATGCCATTCCATTCCATTCGATCTCATTCGATTCCATTCGATTCCATTCGATTCCACTCCATTCCATTCCATTGAATTCCATTCCATTCCATTCCATTCCATTGCATTCCTTTGAATTCCATTCCATTCCATTCCATTCCATTCCATTCCATCCCATTCCATTCCATTCCATTCCATTCCATTCCATTCCATTGAATTCCATTCCATTCCATTGAATTCCATTCCATTCCATTCCATTCCATTGAATTCCGTTCCATTCCATTCCATTCCATTCCATTGAATTCCATTCCATTCCTTTCCATAGAATTCCGTTCCATTCCATTCCATTCCATTCCATTCCATTCCATTGAATTCCATTCCATTCCATTCCATTCCTTTCCATTGAATTCCATTCTGTTCCATTCCATTCCTTTGAATTCCGTTCCATTCCATTCCATTCCAATCCTTTCCGTTCCGTTCCGTTCCGTTCCGTTCCGTTGCGTTCCGCTCCGTTCTACTCGGGTTGATTCCATTCTATTCCATTCCATTCCATTCGATCCCATTCGATTCCATTCGATTCCATTCGATTCCATTCGATTCCACTCCATTCCATTCCATAGAATTCCATTCCATTCCATTCCATTTGAATTCCATTCCATTCCATTCCATTCCATTCTATTCCATTCCATCCCATTCCATTCCATTCCATTCCATTCTACTCGGGTTGATTGCATTCTATTCCATTCCATTCCATTCGATTCCATTCGATTCCATTCGATTCCATTCGATTCCATTCGATTCCATTCCATTCCATTCCATTCCATTCCATTCCATTCCATTCCATTGAATTCCATTCCATTCCATTCCATTCCATTCCATGGAATTCCATTCCATTCCATTCCATTCCATTCCATTCCATTCCATTCCATTCCATTCCATTCCATTCCATTGAATTCCATTCCATTCCATAGAATTCCATTCCATTCCATTCCATTCAATTGAATTCCGTTCCTTTCCATTCCATTCCATTCCGTTCCGTTCTGTTCCGTTCCGTTGCGTTCCGTTCCGTTCAACTAGGGTTGATTCCATTCTATTCAATTCCATTCCATTCCATTCTACACGGGTTGATCATTCCATTCCGTTCCGTTCCGTTCCGTTCCGTACCGTTCTACTCGGGTTGATTCCATTCTATTCCATTCCATTCCATTCGATTCCATTCGAATCCATTCCATTCCATTCCATTCCATTCCATTCCATTCCATTCCATTGCATTCCATTCCGCTCCATTCCATTCCATTCCATTCCATTCCATTACATTCCATTCCGTTCCGTTCCGTTCCGTTCCGTTCCGTTGCGTTCCATTCCGTTCTACTCGGGTTGATTCCATTCTATTCCATTCCATTCCATTTGACTCCATTCGATTCCATTCCATTCCATTGCATTGAATTCCATTCCATTCCATTCCATTCCATTCCATTCCATTCCACTCCATTGAATTCCATTCCATTCCATTCCATTCCATTCCATTCCATTCCATTCCACTCCATTCCATTCCACTCCACTGCACTCCACTCCACTCCACTCCACTCCATTCCACTCCCTTCCATTCCATAAAATTGAATTCCATTCCATTCCATTCCATTCCATTCCATTCCATTCCATTCCATTCCATTCCACTCCATTCCACTCCACTCCACTCCACTCCACTCCACTCCACTCCATTCCATTCCCTTCCATTCCATTCAATTGAATTGCATTGAATTCCATTCCATTCCATTCCATAACATTTCATTCCATTCCATTCCATTCCATTCCATTCCATTCCATTCCATTCCATTCCATTCCGTTCTACTCGGGTTGATTCCATTCTATTCCATTCCATTCCATTCGATTCCATTCGATTCCATTCCATTCCATTCGATTCCATTCGTTTCCATTCCATTCCATTCCATTCTATTCCATTGAATTCCATTCCATTCCATTCCATTCCATTCCATTCCATTGCATTCCATTCCATTGAATTCCATTGAATTCCATTCCATTGAATTCCATTCCATTCCATTCCATTCCATTCCATTCCATTGAATTCCATTCCATTCCATTCCATTCCATTCCATTCCATTGAATTCCATTCCATTCCATTCCATTCCATGGAATTCCGTTCCATTCCATTCCATTCCGTTCCGTTCCGTCCCGTTCCGTTCCGTTCCGTTCCGTTGCGTTCCGTTCCGTTCTACTCGGGTTGATTCCATTCTATTCCATTCCATTCCATTCGATTCCATTCGATTCCATTCGATTCCACTCCATTCCATTCCATAGAATTCCATACCATTCCATTCCATTCCATTGAATTCCATTCCATTCCATTCCATTGAATTCCTTTCCATTCCATTCCATTCCATTGAATTCCATTCCATTCCATTCCATTCCATTCCATTCCATTCCATTCCATTCTACTGGTGTCCATTCCATTCCATTCCATTCCATTCCATTCCATTCCATTCCATTCCAATCCATTCCATTCCATTCCATAGAATTCCATTCCATTCCATTCCATTCCATTCCATTCCATTGAATTCCATTCCATTCCATTCCATAGAATTCCATTCCATTCCATTCCATTCCATTGAATTCCATTCCATTCCATTCCATTCCATTCCATTCCATTCCATTCCATTCCATTCCATTCTACTGGTGTCCAATCCATTCCATTCCATTCCATTCCATTCCATTCCATTCCATTCCTTTCCATTCCATTGCATTCCACTGCATTCCATTCCATTCCATTCCATTCCATTCCACTCCACTCCACTCCACTCCACTCCATTCCACTCCACTCCACTCCGGTACATTCCATTCCATTCCATTCCATTCCATTCCATTCCATTCCGTGCTTCTCAGGTACATTCCGTTCCGTTCCATTCCATTCCATTCCATTCCATTCCATTCCATTCCGTTCCAGTGCACTCTACTCCACTCCACTCCACTCCACTCCACTCCGGTACATTCCATTCCATTCCATTCCATTCCATTCCATTCCATTTCCATTCCCATTCCATTTCCATTCCCGTTCCATTTCCATTCCCGTTTCTTTTCCATTCCCGTTCCATTTCCATTCCAGTTCCATTACCATTCCCGTTCCATTTCCATTCCCGATCCATTTCCATTCCCGTTCCATTTCCATTCCCGTTCCATTTCCATTCTCGTTCCGTTACCATTCCCGTTCCATTTCCGTTCCCGTTCCGTTTCCGTTCCCGTTCCATTTCCGTTCTCGTTCCGTTTCCGTTCCCGTTCCATTTCCATTCCCGTTCCATTTCCGTTCCCGTACCATTTCCATTCCCGTTCCATTTCCATTCCCTTTCCATTTCCATTTCATTCCATTCCGTTCTGCTCGGGTACATTCCATTCCATTCCATTGCATTCCATTCCGTTCTGCTCCTGTCCATTCCATTCCATTCCATTCCGTTCCATTCCGTTCTACTCGGGTAGATTCCATTCCATTCCATTCCATTCCATTCCATTCCATTCCATTCCATTCTACTGGTGTCCATTCCATTCCATTCCATTCCATTCCATTCCATTCCATTCCATTGCATTCCATTCCATTCCATTCCATTCCGTTCCGTTCTACTCGATTACATTCCATTCAATTCCATTCCATTCCGTTCTACTCGGGTAGATTCCATTCCATTCCATTCCATTCCTTTCCATTCCATTGCATTCCATTGCATTGCATTGCACTCAATTCCATTCCATTCCATTCCATTCCATTCCATTCCATTCCATTCCGTTCCGTTCAACTCGGTTACATTCCATTCAATTACATTCCATTCCGTTCTACTCGGTTACATTCCATTCCATTCCATTCCATTCCATTCCAATCCATTCCATTCCATTCCATTCCGTTCTACTCGTGTACATTCCATTCCATTCCATTCCATTCCATTCCATTCCATTCCATTCCATTCCATTCCGTTCTACTTTGGTACATTCCATTCCATTCCATTCCATTCCATTCCATTCCATTCCATTCCATTCCATTCCATTCCGTTCTACTCAGGTTGATTCCATTCTATTCCATTCCATTCCATTTCATTCCATTCCATTCCATTCCATTCCATTCGATTCCATTCCATTCCATTCCATTGAATTCCATTCCATTCCATTCCATTCCATGGAATTCCATTCCATTCCATTCCATTCCATGGAATTCCATTCCATTCCATTCCATTCCATTCCATTCCATTCCATTCCATTCCATTGAATTCCATTCCGTTCCATTCCATTCCATTGAATTCCATTCCATTCCATTCCATTCCATTCCATTCCATTCCATTCCATTCCATTGAATTCCGTTCCATTCCATTCCATTCCATTCCATTCCATCCCATTCCATTCCATTCCATTCCATTCCGTTCTACTCGGGTTGATTCCATTCTATTCCATTCCATTCCATTCGATCCCATTTGATTCCATTCGATTCCATTCAATTCCATTCCATTCCATTCCATTCCATTCCATTCCATGGAATTCCATTCCATTCCATTCCATTCCATTCCATTCCATTCCATTCCATAGAATTCCATTCCATTCCATTCCATTCCATTGAATTCCGTTCCATTCCATTCCGTTCCGTTCCGTTCCGTTCCGTTCCGTTCCGTTGCGTTCCGTTCCGTTTCGTTGTGTTCCGTTCCGTTCTACTCGGGTTAATTCCATTCTATTCCATTCCATTCCAATCCATTCCATTCCATTCCATCGAATTCCATTCCATTCCATTCCATTCCATTCCATTCCATGGAATTCCGTTCCATTCCATTCCATTCCGTTCCGTTCCGTCCCGTTCCGTTCCGTTCCGTTCCGTTGCGTTCCGCTCCGTTCTACTCGGGTTGATTCCATTCTATTCCATTCCATTCCATTCGATTCCATTCAATTCCATTCGATTCCACTCCATTCCATTCCATAGAATTCCATTCCATTCCATTCCATTCCATTGAATTCCATTCCATTCCATTCCATTCCATTGAATTCCATTCCATTCCATTCCATTCCATTGAATTCCATTCCATTCCATTCCATTCCATTCCATTCCATTCCATTCCATTCCATTCTACTGTTGTCCATTCCATTCCATTCCATTCCATTCCATTCCATTCCATTCCATTCCATTCCATTCCTTTCCATTCCATTGCATTCCATTGCATTCCATTCCATTCCATTCCATTCCATTCCATTCCATTCCATTCCATTCCATTCCACTCCACACCACTCCAGTCCACTCCATTCCACTCCACTCCACTCCGGTACATTCCATTCCATTCCATTCCATTCCATTCCATTCCATTCCATTCCGTGCTTCTCAGGTACATTCCGTTCCGTTCCATTCCATTCCATTCCATTCCATTCCGTTCCAGTGCACTCTACTCCACTCCACTCCACTCCACTCCGGTACATTCCATTCCATTCCATTCCATTCCATTCCATTCCATTTCCATTCCCATTCCATTTCCATTCCCGTTCCATTTCCATTCCCGTTTCTTTTCCATTCCCGTTCCATTTCCGTTCCCGTTCCGTTTCCGTTCCCGTTCCATTTCCGTTCTCGTTCCGTTTCCGTTCCCGTTCCATTTCCATTCCCGTTTCAATTGCGTTCCCGTTCCATTTCCATTCCCGTTCCATTTCCATTCCCTTTCCATTTCCATTTCATTCCTTTCCGTTCTGCTCGGGTACATTCCATTCCATTCCATTGCATTCCATTCCGTTCTGCTCCTGTACATTCCATTCCATTCCATTCCGTTCCATTCCGTTCTACTCGGGTAGATTCCATTCCATTCCATTCCATTCCATTCCATTCCATTCCATTCCATTCCATTCCATTCCATTCTACTGGTGTCCATTCCATTCCATTCCATTCCATTCCATTCCATTCCATTCCATTCCATTGCATTCCATTCCATTCCATTCCATTCCATTCCGTTCCGTTCTACTCGGTTACATTCCATTCAATTCCATTCCATTCCGTTCTACTCGGGTAGATTCCATTCCATTCCATTCCATTCCTTTCCATTCCATTGCATTCCATTGCATTGCATTGCACTCAATTCCATTCCATTCCATTCCATACCATTCCATTCCATTCCATTCCATTCCGTTCTGTTCAACCCGGTTACATTCCATTCAATTACATTCCATTCGGTTCTACTCGGTTACATTCCATTCCATTCCATTCCATTCCATTCCAATCCATTCCATTCCATTCCATTCCGTTCTACTCGGGTACATTGCATTCCATTCCATTCCATTCCATTCCATTCCATTCCATTCCATTCCATTCCGTTCTACTTTGGTACATTCCATTCCATTCCATTCCATTCCATTCCATTACATTCCATTCCATTCCATTCCGTTCTACTCGGGTTGATTCCATTCTATTCCATTCCATTCCATTCCATTCCATTCCATTCCATTCCATTCCATTCCATTCCATGGAATTCCATTCCATTCCATTCCATTCCATGGAATTCCATTCCATTCCATTCCATTCCATTCCATTCCATTCCATTCCATTCCATTGAATTCCATTCCATTCCATTCCATTCCATTCCATTCCATTCCATTCCATTCCATTCTACTGGTGTCCATTCCATTCCATTCCATTCCATTCCATTCCATTCCATTCCTTTCCATTCCATTGCATTCCATTGCATTCCGTTCCATTCCATTCCATTCCATTCCACTCCACTCCACTCCACTCCACTCCATTCCACTCCACTCCACTCCGGTACATTCCATTCCATTCCATTCCATTCCATTCCATTCCGTGCTTCTCAGGTACATTCCGTTCCGTTCCATTCCATTCCATTCCATTCCATTCCATTCCGTTCCAGTGCACTCTACTCCACTCCACTCCACTCCACTCCACTCCGGTACATTCCATTCCATTCCATTCCATTCCATTCCATTCCATTTCCATTCCCATTCCATTTCCATTCCCGTTCCATTTCCATTCCCGTTTCTTTTCCATTCCCGTTCCATTTCCATTCCAGTTCCATTACCATTCCCGTTCCATTTCCATTCCCGATCCATTTCCATTCCCGTTCCATTTCCATTCCCGTTCCATTTCCATTCCCGTTCCGTTACCATTCCCGTTCCATTTCCGTTCCCGTTCCGTTTCCGTTCCCGTTCCATTTCCGTTCTCGTTCCGTTTCCGTTCCCGTTCCATTTCCATTCCCGTTCCATTTCCGTTCCCGTTCCATTTCCATTCCCGTTCCATTTCCATTCCCTTTCCATTTCCATTTCATTCCATTCCGTTCTGCTCGGGTACATTCCATTCCATTCCATTGCATTCCATTCCGTTCTGCTCCTGTCCATTCCATTCCATTCCATTCCGTTCCATTCCGTTCTACTCGGGTAGATTCCATTCCATTCCATTCCATTCCATTCCATTCCATTCCATTCCATTCTACTGGTGTCCATTCCATTCCATTCCATTCCATTCCATTCCATTCCATTCCATTGCATTCCATTCCATTCCATTCCATTCCGTTCCGTTCTACTCGATTACATTCCATTCAATTCCATTCCATTCCGTTCTACTCGGGTAGATTCCATTCCATTCCATTCCATTCCTTTCCATTCCATTGCATTCCATTGCATTGCATTGCACTCAATTCCATTCCATTCCATTCCATTCCATTCCATTCCATTCCATTCCGTTCCGTTCAACTCGGTTACATTCCATTCAATTACATTCCATTCCGTTCTACTCGGTTACATTCCATTCCATTCCATTCCGTTCCATTCCAATCCATTCCATTCCATTACATTCCGTTCTACTCGTGTACATTCCATTCCATTCCATTCCATTCCATTCCATTCCATTCCATTCCATTCCATTCCGTTCTACTTTGGTACATTCCATTCCATTCCATTCCATTCCATTCCATTCCATTCCATTCCATTCCATTCCATTCCATTCCATTCCATTCCGTTCTACTCAGGTTGATTCCATTCTATTCCATTCCATTCCATTTCATTCCATTCCATTCCATTCCATTCCAATCCATTCCATTCCATTGAATTCCATTCCATTCCATTCCATTCCATGGAATTCCATTCCATTCCATTCCATTCCATGGAATTCCATTCCATTCCATTCCATTCCATTCCATTCCATTCCACTCCACACCACTCCAGTCCACTCCATTCCACTCCACTCCACTCCGGTACATTCCATTCCATTCCATTCCATTCCATTCCATTCCATTCCGTGCTTCTCAGGTACATTCCGTTCCGTTCCATTCCATTCCATTCCATTCCATTCCGTTCCAGTGCACTCTACTCCACTCCACTCCACTCCACTCCGGTACATTCCATTCCATTCCATTCCATTCCATTCCATTCCATTTCCATTCCCATTCCATTTCCATTCCCGTTCCATTTCCATTCCCGTTTCTTTTCCATTCCCGTTCCATTTCCATTCCCGTTCCATTACCATTCCCGTTCCATTTCCATTCCCGATCCATTTCCATTCCCGTTCCTTTTCCATTCCCGTTCCATTTCCATTCCTGTTCCGTTACCATTCCCGTTCCATTTCCGTTCCCGTTCCGTTTCCGTTCCCGTTCCATTTCCGTTCTCGTTCCGTTTCCGTTCCCGTTCCATTTCCATTCCCGTTTCAATTGCGTTCCCGTTCCATTTCCATTCCCGTTCCATTTCCATTCCCTTTCCATTTCCATTTCATTCCTTTCCGTTCTGCTCGGGTACATTCCATTCCACTCCATTGCATTCCATTCCGTTCTGCTCCTGTACATTCCATTCCATTCCATTCCGTTCCATTCCGTTCTACTCGGGTAGATTCCATTCCATTCCATTCCATTCCATTCCATTCCATTCCATTCCATTCCATTCCATTCTACTGGTGTCCATTCCATTCCATTCCATTCCATTCCATTCCAATCCATTCCATTCCATTCCATTCCATTCCATTCCATTCCATTCCATTGCATTCCATTCCATTCCATTCCATTCCATTCCGTTCCGTTCTACTCGGTTACATTCCATTCAATTCCATTCCATTCCGTTCTACTCGGGTAGATTCCATTCCATTCCATTCCATTCCTTTCCATTCCATTGCATTCCATTGCATTGCATTGCACTCAATTCCATTCCATTCCATTCCATACCATTCCATTCCATTCCATTCCATTCCGTTCTGTTCAACCCGGTTACATTCCATTCAATTACATTCCATTCGGTTCTACTCGGTTACATTCCATTCCATTCCATTCCATTCCATTCCAATCCATTCCATTCCATTCCATTCCGTTCTACTCGGGTACATTGCATTCCATTCCATTCCATTCCATTCCATTCCATTCCATTCCATTCCATTCCATTCCGTTCTACTTTGGTACATTCCATTCCATTCCATTCCATTCCATTCCATTACATTCCATTCCATTCCATTCCGTTCTACTCGGGTTGATTCCATTCTATTCCATTCCATTCCATTTCATTCCATTCCATTCCATTCCATTCCATTCGATTCCATTCCATTCCATTCCATTGAATTCCATTCCATTCCATTCCATTCCATGGAATTCCATTCCATTCCATTCCATTCCATGGAATTCCATTCCATTCCATTCCATTCCATTCCATTCCATTCCATTCCATTGAATTCCATTCCGTTCCATTCCATTCCATTGAATTCCATTCCATTCCATTCCATTCCATTCCATTCCATGCCATTCCATTCCATAGAATTCCGTTCCATTCCATTCCATTCCATTCCATTCCATCCCATTCCATTCCATTCCATTCCGTTCTACTCGGGTTGATTCCATTCTATTCCATTCCATTCCATTCGATCCCATTTGATTCCATTCGATTCCATTCAATTCCATTCCATTCCATTCCATTCCATTCCATGGAATTCCATTCCATTCCATTCCATTCCATTCCATTCCATTCCATTCCATAGAATTCCATTCCATTCCATTCCATTCCATTGAATTCCGTTCCATTCCATTCCGTTCCGTTCCGTTCCGTTCCGTTCCGTTCCGTTGCGTTCCGTTCCGTTTCGTTGTGTTCCGTTCCGTTCTACTCGGGTTAATTCCATTCTATTCCATTCCATTCCAATCCATTCCATTCCATTCCATCGAATTCCATTCCATTCCATTCCATTCCATTCCATTCCATGGAATTCCGTTCCATTCCATTCCATTCCGTTCCGTTCCGTCCCGTTCCGTTCCGTTCCGTTCCGTTGCGTTCCGCTCCGTTCTACTCGGGTTGATTCCATTCTATTCCATTCCATTCCATTCGATTCCATTCAATTCCATTCGATTCCACTCCATTCCATTCCATAGAATTCCATTCCATTCCATTCCATTCCATTGAATTCCATTCCATTCCATTCCATTCCATTGAATTCCATTCCATTCCATTCCATTCCATTGAATTCCATTCCATTCCATTCCATTCCATTGAATTCCATTCCATTCCATTCCATTCCATTCCATTCTACTGTTGTCCATTCCATTCCATTCCATTCCATTCCATTCCATTCCATTCCATTCCATTCCATTCCTTTCCATTCCATTGCATTCCATTCCATTCCATTCCATTCCATTCCATTCCATTCCATTCCATTCCATTCCATTCCATTCCACTCCACACCACTCCAGTCCACTCCATTCCACTCCACTCCACTCCGGTACATTCCATTCCATTCCATTCCATTCCATTCCATTCCATTCCATTCCGTGCTTCTCAGGTACATTCCGTTCCGTTCCATTCCATTCCATTCCATTCCATTCCGTTCCAGTGCACTCTACTCCACTCCACTCCACTCCACTCCGGTACATTCCATTCCATTCCATTCCATTCCATTCCATTCCATTCCATTTCCATTCCCATTCCATTTCCATTCCCGTTCCATTTCCATTCCCGTTTCTTTTCCATTCCCGTTCCATTTCCATTCCCGTTCCATTACCATTCCCGTTCCATTTCCATTCCCGATCCATTTCCATTCCCGTTCCTTTTCCATTCCCGTTCCATTTCCATTCCTGTTCCGTTACCATTCCCGTTCCATTTCCGTTCCCGTTCCGTTTCCGTTCCCGTTCCATTTCCGTTCTCGTTCCGTTTCCGTTCCCGTTCCATTTCCATTCCCGTTTCAATTGCGTTCCCGTTCCATTTCCATTCCCGTTCCATTTCCATTCCCTTTCCATTTCCATTTCATTCCTTTCCGTTCTGCTCGGGTACATTCCATTCCATTCCATTGCATTCCATTCCGTTCTGCTCCTGTCCATTCCATTCCATTCCATTCCGTTCCATTCCGTTCTACTCGGGTAGATTCCATTCCATTCCATTCCATTCCATTCCATTCCATGGAATTCCATTCCATTCCATTCCATTCCATTGAATTCCATTCCGTTCCATTCCATTCCATTCCATTCCATTCCATTCCATTCCATTCCATTGAATTCCGTTCCATTCCATTCCATTCCATTCCATTCCATCCCATTCCATTCCATTCCATTTCATTCCGTTTTACTCGGGTTGATTCCATTCTATTCCATTCCATTCCATTCGATCCCATTTGATTCCATTCGATTCCATTCAATTCCATTCGATTCCATTCCATTCCACTCCATTCCATTCCATTGAATTCCATTCCATTCCATTCCATGGAATTCCATTCCATTCCATTCCATTCCATTCCATTCCATTCCATAGAATTCCATTCCATTCCATTCCATTCCATTGAATTCCATTCCATTCCATTCCATTCCGTTCCGTTCCGTTCCGTTCCGTTCCGTTCTGTTGCGTTCCGTTCCGTTCCGTTGTGTTCCGTTCCGTTCTACTCGGGTTGATTCCATTCTATTCCATTCCATTCCAATCCATTCCATTCCATTCCATCGAATTCCATTCCATTCCATTCCATTCCATTCCATTCCATTCCATTCCATTGAATTCCATTCCATTCCATTCCATTCCATGGAATTCCGTTCCATTCCATTCCATTCCGTTCCGTTCCGTCCCGTTCCGTTCCGTTCCGTTCCGTTGCGTTCCGCTCCGTTCTACTCGGGTTGATTCCATTCTATTCCATTCCATTCCATTCGATTCCATTCGATTCCATTCGATTCCACTCCATTCCATTCCATAGAATTCCATTCCATTCCATTCCATTCCATGGAATTCCATTCCATTCCATTCCATTGCATTGAATTCCATTCCATTCCATTCCATTCCATTGAATTCCATTCCATTCCATTCCATTCCATTCCATTCCATTCCATTCCATTCCATTCCATTCCATTCCGTTCCATTCCATTCTACTGTTGTCCATTCCATTCCATTCCATTCCATTCCATTCCATTCCATTCCATTCCATTCCATTCCTTTCCATTCCATTGCATTCCATTGCATTCCATTCCATTCCATTCCATTCCATTCCATTCCATTCCACTCCACACCACTCCAGTCCACTCCATTCCACTCCACTCCATTCCGGTACATTCCATTCCATTCCATTCCATTCCATTCCATTCCATTCCGTGCTTCTCAGGTACATTCCGTTCCGTTCCATTCCATTCCATTCCATTCCATTCCGTTCCAGTGCACTCTACTCCACTCCACTCCACTCCACTCCGGTACATTCCATTCCATTCCATTCCATTCCATTCCATTCCATTCCATTTCCATTCCCATTCCATTTCCATTCCCGTTCCATTTCCATTCCCGTTTCTTTTCCATTCCCGTTCCATTTCCATTCCCGTTCCATTACCATTCCCGTTCCATTTCCATTCCCGATCCATTTCCATTCCCGTTCCTTTTCCATTCCCGTTCCATTTCCATTCCTGTTCCGTTACCATTCCCGTTCCATTTCCGTTCCCGTTCCGTTTCCGTTCCCGTTCCATTTCCGTTCTCGTTCCGTTTCCGTTCCCGTTGCATTTCCATTCCCGTTTCAATTGCGTTCCCGTTCCATTTCCATTCCCGTTCCATTTCCATTCCCTTTCCATTTCCATTTCATTCCTTTCCGTTCTGCTCGGGTACATTCCATTCCATTCCATTGCATTCCATTCCGTTCTGCTCCTGTACATTCCATTCCATTCCATTCCATTCCATTCCGTTCTACTCGGGTAGATTCCATTCCATTCCATTCCATTCCATTCCATTCCATTCCATTCCATTCCATTCTACTGGTGTCCATTCCATTCCATTCCATTCCATTCCATTCCATTCCATTCCATTCCATTCCATTGCATTCCATTCCATTCCATTCCATTCCATTCCGTTCCGTTCTACTCGGTTACATTCCATTCAATTCCATTCCATTCCGTTCTACTCGGGTAGATTCCATTCCATTCCATTCCATTCCTTTCCATTCCATTGCATTCCATTGCATTGCATTGCACTCAATTCCATTCCATTCCATTCCATTCCATTCCATTCCATTCCATTCCATTCCGTTCCGTTCAACCCGGTTACATTCCATTCAATTACATTCCATTCCGTTCTACTCGGTTACATTCCATTCCATTCCATTCCATTCCATTCCAATCCATTCCATTCCATTCCATTCCGTTCTACTCGGGTACATTGCATTCCATTCCATTCCATTCCATTCCATTCCATTCCATTCCATTCCATTCCATTCCATTCCGTTCTACTTTGGTACATTCCATTCCATTCCATTCCATTCCATTCCATGACATTCCATTCCATTCCATTCCGTTCTACTCGGGTTGATTCCATTCTATTCCATTCCATTCCATTCCATTCCATTCCATTCCATTCCATTCCATTCCATTCCGTTCTACTCGGGTTGATTCCATTCTATTCCATTCCATTCCATTCCATTCCATTCCATTCCATTCGATTCCATTCCATTCCATTCCATGGAATTCCATTCCATTCCATTCCATTTCATTGAATTCCATTCCATTCCATTCCATTCCATTCCATTCCATTCCATTCCATTGAATTCCATTCCATTCCATTCCATTCCATTCCATTCCATTCCATTCCATTCCATTCTACTGGTGTCCATTCCATTCCATTCCATTCCATTCCATTCCATTCCATTCCATTCCTTTCCATTCCATTGCATTCCATTGCATTCCGTTCCATTCCATTCCATTCCATTCCACTCCACTCCACTCCACTCCACTCCATTCCACTCCACTCCACTCCGGTACATTCCATTCCATTCCATTCCATTCCATTCCATTCCATTCCGTGCTTCGCAGGTACATTCCGTTCCGTTCCATTCCATTCCATTCCATTCCGTTCCAGTGCACTCTACTCCACTCCACTCCACTCCACTCCACTCCGGTACATTCCATTCCATTCCATTCCATTCCATTCCATTCCATTTCCATTCCCATTCCATTTCCATTCCCGTTCCATTTCCATTCCCGTTTCTTTTCCATTCCCGTTCCATTTCCATTCCAGTTCCATTACCATTCCCGTTCCATTTCCATTCCCGATCCATTTCCATTCCCGTTCCATTTCCATTCCCGTTCCATTTCCATTCCCGTTCCGTTACCATTCCCGTTCCATTTCCGTTCCCGTTCCGTTTCCGTTCCCGTTCCATTTCCTTTCTCGTTCCGTTTCCTTTCCCGTTCCATTTCCATTCCCGTTCCATTTCCGTTCCCGTTCCATTTCCATTCCCGTTCCATTTCCATTCCCTTTCCATTTCCATTTCATTCCATTCCGTTCTGCTCGGGTACATTCCATTCCATTCCATTGCATTCCATTCCGTTCTGCTCCTGTCCATTCCATTCCATTCCATTCCGTTCCATTCCGTTCTACTCGGGTAGATTCCATTCCATTCCATTCCATTCCATTCCATTCCATTCTACTGGTGTCCATTCCATTCCATTCCATTCCATTCCATTCCATTCCATTGCATTCCATTCCATTCCATTCCATTCCGTTCCGTTCTACTCGATTACATTCCATTCAATTCCATTCCATTCCGTTCTACTCGGGTAGATTCCATTCCATTCCATTCCATTCCTTTCCATTCCATTGCATTCCATTGCATTGCATTGCACTCAATTCCATTCCATTCCATTCCATTCCATTCCATTCCATTCCATTCCGTTCCGTTCAACTCGGTTACATTCCATTCAATTACATTCCATTCCGTTCTACTCGGTTACATTCCATTCCATTCCATTCCATTCCATTCCAATCCATTCCATTCCATTACATTCCGTTCTACTCGTGTACATTCCATTCCATTCCATTCCATTCCATTCCATTCCATTCCATTCCATTCCATTCCATTCCATTCCGTTCTACTTTGGTACATTCCATTCCATTCCATTCCATTCCATTCCATTCCATTCCATTCCATTCCATTCCATTCCATTCCATTCCGTTCTACTCAGGTTGATTCCATTCTATTCCATTCCATTCCATTTCATTCCATTCCATTCCATTCCATTCCATTCCATTCCATTCCAATCCATTCCATTCCATTGAATTCCATTCCATTCCATTCCATTCCATGGAATTCCATTCCATTCCATTCCATTCCATGGAATTCCATTCCATTCCATTCCATTCCATGGAATTCCATTCCATTCCATTCCATTCCATTCCGTTCCTTTCAACTCGGTTACATTCCATTCAATTACATTCCATTCCGTTCTACTCGGTTACATTCCATTCCATTCCATTCCATTCCATTCCATTCCAATCCATTCCATTCCATTACATTCCGTTCTACTCGTGTACATTCCATTCCATTCCATTCCATTCCATTCCATTCCATTCCATTCCATTCCATTCCGTTCTACTTTGGTACATTCCATTCCATTCCATTCCATTCCATTCCATTCCATTCCATTCCATTCCATTCCATTCCATTCCGTTCTACTCAGGTTGATTCCATTGAATTCCATTCCATTCCATTCCATTCCATTCCATTCCATTCCATTCCATTGAATTCCGTTCCATTAGATTCCATTCCATTCCATTCCATCCCATTCCATTCCATTCCATTTCATTCCGTTCTACTCGGGTTGATTCCATTCTATTCCATTCCATTCCATTCGATCCCATTTGATTCCATTCGATTCCATTCAATTCCATTCGATTCCATTCCATTCCACTCCATTCCATTCCATTGAATTCCATTCCATTCCATTCCATTCCATTCCATGGAATTCCGTGCTTCTCAGGTACATTCCGTTCCGTTCCATTCCATTCCATTCCATTCCATTCCGTTCCAGTGCACTCTACTCCACTCCACTCCACTCCACTCCGGTACATTCCATTCCATTCCATTCCATTCCATTCCATTCCATTTCCATTCCCATTCCATTTCCATTCCCGTTCCATTTCCATTCCCGTTTCTTTTCCATTCCCGTTCCATTTCCATTCCCGTTCCATTACCATTCCCGTTCCATTTCCATTCCCGATCCATTTCCATTCCCGTTCCTTTTCCATTCCCGTTCCATTTCCATTCCTGTTCCGTTACCATTCCCGTTCCATTTCCGTTCCCGTTCCGTTTCCGTTCCCGTTCCATTTCCGTTCTCGTTCCGTTTCCGTTCCCGTTCCATTTCCATTCCCGTTTCAATTGCGTTCCCGTTCCATTTCCATTCCCGTTCCATTTCCATTCCCTTTCCATTTCCATTTCATTCCTTTCCGTTCTGCTCGGGTACATTCCATTCCATTCCATTGCATTCCATTCCGTTCTGCTCCTGTACATTCCATTCCATTCCATTCCGTTCCATTCCGTTCTACTCGGGTAGATTCCATTCCATTCCATTCCATTCCATTCCATTCCATTCCATTCCATTCCATTCCATTCCATTCTACTGGTGTCCATTCCATTCCATTCCATTCCATTCCATTCCATTCCATTCCATTCCATTGCATTCCATTCCATTCCATTCCATTCCATTCCGTTCCGTTCTACTCGGTTACATTCCATTCAATTCCATTCCATTCCGTTCTACTCGGGTAGATTCCATTCCATTCCATTCCATTCCTTTCCATTCCATTGCATTCCATTGCATTGCATTGCACTCAATTCCATTCCATTCCATTCCATTCCATTCCATTCCATTCCATTCCATTCCATTCCGTTCCGTTCAACCCGGTTACATTCCATTCAA
Source organism: Gorilla gorilla gorilla (assembly GCF_029281585.2). Taxonomy (NCBI): domain Eukaryota; kingdom Metazoa; phylum Chordata; class Mammalia; order Primates; family Hominidae; genus Gorilla; species Gorilla gorilla. The sequence continues at coordinate 52,905,062 of NC_073242.2, forward strand.
TTACATTCCATTCCGTTCTACTCGGTTACATTCCATTCCATTCCATTCCATTCCATTCCAATCCATTCCATTCCATTCCATTCCGTTCTACTCGGGTACATTGCATTCCATTCCATTCCATTCCATTCCATTCCATTCCATTCCATTCCATTCCATTCCATTCCATTCCGTTCTACTTTGGTACATTCCATTCCATTCCATTCCATTCCATTCCATTCCATTCCATTCCATTCCATTCCGTTCTACTCGGGTTGATTCCATTCTATTCCATTCCATTCCATTCCATTCCATTCCATTCCATTCCATTCCATTCCATTCCATTCCGTGGAATTCCATTCCATTCCATTCCATTCCATTGAATTCCATTCCATTCCATTCCATTCCATTCCATTCCATTCCATTCCATTGAATTCCATTCCATTCCATTCCATTCCATTCCATTCCATTCCATTCCATTCTACTGGTGTCCATTCCATTCCATTCCATTCCATTCCATTCCATTCCATTCCATTCCTTTCCATTCCATTGCATTCCATTGCATTCCGTTCCATTCCATTCCATTCCATTCCACTCCACTCCACTCCACTCCACTCCATTCCACTCCACTCCACTCCGGTACATTCCATTCCATTCCATTCCATTCCATTCCATTCCGTGCTTCTCAGGTACATTCCGTTCCGTTCCATTCCATTCCATTCCATTCCATTCCATTCCGTTCCAGTGCACTCTACTCCACTCCACTCCACTCCACTCCACTCCGGTACATTCCATTCCATTCCATTCCATTCCATTCCATTCCATTTCCATTCCCATTCCATTTCCATTCCCGTTCCATTTCCATTCCCGTTTCTTTTCCATTCCCGTTCCATTAACATTCCAGTTCCATTACCATTCCCGTTCCATTTCCATTCCCGATCCATTTCCATTCCCGTTCCATTTCCATTCCCGTTCCATTTCCATTCCCGTTCCGTTACCATTCCCGTTCCATTTCCGTTCCCGTTCCGTTTCCGTTCCCGTTCCATTTCCGTTCTCGTTCCGTTTCCGTTCCCGTTCCATTTCCATTCCCGTTCCATTTCCGTTCCCGTTCCATTTCCATTCCCGTTCCATTTCCATTCCCTTTCCATTTCCATTTCATTCCATTCCGTTCTGCTCGGGTACATTCCATTCCATTCCATTGCATTCCATTCCGTTCTGCTCCTGTCCATTCCATTCCATTCCATTCCGTTCCGTTCCGTTCTACTCGGGTAGATTCCATTCCATTCCATTCCATTCCATTCCATTCCATTCCATTCCATTCTACTGGTGTCCATTCCATTCCATTCCATTCCATTCCATTCCATTCCATTGCATTCCATTCCATTCCATTCCATTCCGTTCCGTTCTACTCGATTACATTCCATTCAATTCCATTCCATTCCGTTCTACTCGGGTAGATTCCATTCCATTCCATTCCATTCCTTTCCATTCCATTGCATTCCATTGCATTGCATTGCACTCAATTCCATTCCATTCCATTCCATTCCATTCCATTCCATTCCATTCCATTCCATTCCATTCCGTTCCGTTCAACTCGGTTACATTCCATTCAATTACATTCCATTCCGTTCTACTCGGTTACATTCCATTCCATTCCATTCCATTCCATTCCAATCCATTCCATTCCATTACATTCCGTTCTACTCGTGTACATTCCATTCCATTCCATTCCACTCCATTCCATTCCATTCCATTCCATTCCATTCCGTTCTACTTTGGTAGATTCCATTCCATTCCATTCCATTCCATTCCATTCCATTCCATTCCATTCCATTCCGTTCTACTCAGGTTGATTCCATTCTATTCCATTCCATTCCATTTCATTCCATTCCATTCCATTCCATTCCATTCCAATCCATTCCATTCCATTGAATTCCATTCCATTCCATTCCATTCCATGGAATTCCATTCCATTCCATTCCATTCCATGGAATTCCATTCCATTCCATTCCATTCCATGGAATTCCATTCCATTCCATTCCATGGAATTCCATTCCATTCCATTCCATTCCATGGAATTCCATTCCATTCCATTCCATTCCATGGATTTCCATTCCATTCCATTCCATGGAATTCCATTCCATTCCATTCCATTCCATTGAATTCCATTCCGTTCCATTCCATTCCATTGAATTCCATTCCATTCCATTCCATTCCATTCCATTCCATTCCATTCCATTGAATTCCGTTCCATTCCATTCCATTCCATTCCATTCCATCCCATTCCATTCCATTCCATTTCATTCCGTTCTACTCGGGTTGATTCCATTCTATTCCATTCCATTCCATTCGATCCCATTTGATTCCATTCGATTCCATTCAATTCCATTCGATTCCATTCCATTCCACTCCATTCCATTCCATTGAATTCCATTCCATTCCATTCCATTCCATTCCATTCCATTCCATTCCATTCCATAGAATTCCATTCCATTCCATTCCATTCCATTGAATTCCGTTCCATTCCATTCCATTCCGTTCCGTTCCGTTCCGTTCCGTTCCGTTGCGTTCCGTTCCGTTCCGTTGTGTTCCGTTCCGTTCTACTCGGGTTGATTCCATTCTATTCCATTCCATTCCAATCCATTCTATTCCATTCCATCGAATTCCATTCCATTCCATTCCATTCCATTCCATTCCATTCCATTGAATTCCATTCCATTCCATTCCATTCCATGGAATTCCGTTCCATTCCATTCCATTCCGTTCCGTTCCGTCCCGTTCCGTTCCGTTCCGTTCCGTTGCGTTCCGCTCCGTTCTACTCGGGTTGATTCCATTCTATTCCATTCCATTCCATTCGATTCCATTCGATTCCATTCGATTCCACTCCATTCCATTCCATAGAATTCCACTCCATTCCATTCCATTCCATGGAATTCCATTCCATTCCATTCCATTCCATTGAATTCCATTCCATTCCATTCCATTCCATTGAATTCCATTCCATTCCATTCCATTCCATTCCATTCCATTCCATTCCATTCCATTCCATTCCGTTCCATTCCATTCTACTGTTGTCCATTCCATTCCATTCCATTCCATTCCATTCCATTCCATTCCATTCCATTCCTTTCCATTCCATTGCATTCCATTGCATTCCATTCCATTCCATTCCATTCCATTCCATTCCATTCCATTCCACTCCACACCACTCCAGTCCACTCCATTCCACTCCACTCCATTCCGGTACATTCCATTCCATTCCATTCCATTCCATTCCATTACGTGCTTCTCAGGTACATTCCGTTCCGTTCCATTCCATTCCATTCCATTCCATTCCATTCCGTTCCAGTGCACTCTACTCCACTCCACTCCACTCCACTCCGGTACATTCCATTCCATTCCATTCCATTCCATTCCATTCCATTCCATTTCCATTCCCATTCCATTTCCATTCCCGTTCCATTTCCATTCCCGTTTCTTTTCCATTCCCGTTCCATTTCCATTCCCGTTCCATTACCATTCCCGTTCCATTTCCATTGCCGATCCATTTCCATTCCCGTTCCTTTTCCATTCCCGTTCCATTTCCATTCCTGTTCCGTTACCATTCCCGTTCCATTTCCGTTCCCGTTCCGTTTCCGTTCCCGTTCCATTTCCGTTCTCGTTCCGTTTCCGTTCCCGTTCCATTTCCATTCCCGTTTCAATTGCGTTCCCGTTCCATTTCCATTCCCGTTCCATTTCCATTCCCTTTCCATTTCCATTTCATTCCTTTCCGTTCTGCTCGGGTACATTCCATTCCATTCCATTGCATTCCATTCCGTTCTGCTCCTGTCCATTCCATTCCATTCCATTCCGTTCCATTCCGTTCTACTCGGGTAGATTCCATTCCATTCCATTCCATTCCATTCCATTCCATTCCATTCCATTCCATTCCATTCCATTCTACTGGTGTCCATTCCATTCCATTCCCTTCCATTCCATTCCATTCCATTGCATTCCATTCCATTCCATTCCATTCCATTCCGTTCCGTTCTACTCGGTTACATTCCATTCAATTCCATTCCATTCCGTTCTACTCGGGTAGATTCCATTCCATTCCATTCCATTCCTTTCCATTCCATTGCATTCCATTGCATTGCATTGCACTCAATTCCATTCCATTCCATTCCATTCCATTCCATTCCATTCCATTCCATTCCGTTCCGTTCAACTCGGTTACATTCCATTCAATTACATTCCATTCCGTTCTACTCGGTTACATTCCATTCCATTCCATTCCAATCCATTCCATTCCATTACATTCCGTTCTACTCGTGTACATTCCATTCCATTCCATTCCATTCCATTCCATTCCATTCCATTCCATTCCATTCCATTCCATTCCATTCCATTCCATTCCGTTCTACTTTGGTACATTCCATTCCATTCCATTCCATTCCATTACATTACATTCCATTCCATTCCATTCCGTCCTACTCGGGTTGATTCCATTCTATTCCATTCCATTCCATTCCATTCCATTCCATTCCATTCGATTCCATTCCATTCCATTCCATGGAATTCCATTCCATTCCATTCCATTCCATTGAATTCCATTCCATTCCGTTCCATTCCATTCCATTCCATTCCATTCCATTCCATTCCATTCCATTCCGTTGAATTCCATTCCATTCCGTTGAATTCCATTCCATTCCATTCCATTCCATTGAATTCCGTTACATTCCATTCCATTCCATTCCATAGAATTCCATTCCATTCTATTCCATAGAATTCCGTTCCGTTCCATTCCATTCCATTCCATTCCATTCCATTCCATTCCATTGAATTCCATTCCATTCCATTCCATTCCATTCCATTGAATTCCATTCTGTTCCATTCCATTCCTTTGAATTCCGTTCCATTCCATTCCATTCCATTCCTTTCCGTTCCGCTCCATTCCGTTCCGTTCCGTTGCGTTCCGCTCCGTTCTACTCGGGTTGATTCCATTCTATTCCATTCCATTCCATTCGATCCCATTCGATTCCATTCGATTCCATTCGATTCCATTCGATTCCACTCCATTCCATTCCATAGAATTCCATTCCATTCCATTCCATTTGAATTCCATTCCATTCCATTCCATTCCATTCTATTCCATTCCATTCCATTCCATTCCATTCCATTCCATTCCATTCCATTCCATTCTACTCGGGTTTGCATTCTATTCCATTCGATTCCATTCGATTCCATTCGATTCCATTCGATTCCATTCCATTCCATTCCATTCCATTCCATTCCATTCCATTGAATTCCGTTCCATTCCATTCCATTCCATTCCATTCCATCCCATTCCATTCCATTCCATTTCATTCCGTTCTACTCGGGTTGATTCCATTCTATTCCATTCCATTCCATTCTATCCCATTTGATTCCATTCGATTCCATTCAATTCCATTCGATTCCATTCCATTCCACTCCATTCCATTCCATTGAATTCCATTCCATTCCATTCCATTCCATTCCATGGAATTCCATTCCATTCCATTCCATTCCATTCCATTCCATAGAATTCCATTCCATTCCATTCCATTCCATTGAATTCCGTTCCATTCCATTCCATTCCGTTCCGTTCCGTTCCGTTCCGTTCCGTTCCGTTGCGTTCCGTTCCGTTCCGTTGTGTTCCGTTCCGTTCTACTCGGGTTGATTCCATTCTATTCCATTCCATTCCAATCCATTCCATTCCATTCCATCGAATTCCATTCCATTCCATTCCATTCCATTCCACTCCATTCCATTCCATTGAATTCCATTCCATTCCATTCCATTCCATGGAATTCCGTTCCATTCCATTCCATTCCGTTCCGTTCCGTCCCGTTCCGTTCCGTTCCGTTCCGTTGCGTTCCGCTCCGTTCTACTCGGGTTGATTCCATTCTATTCCATTCCATTCCATTCGATTCCATTCGATTCCATTCGATTCCACTCCATTCCATTCCATAGAATTCCATTCCATTCCATTCCATTCCATGGAATTCCATTCCATTCCATTCCATTCCATTGAATTCCATTCCATTCCATTCCATTCCATTGAATTCCATTCCATTCCATTCCATTCCATTGAATTCCATTCCATTCCATTCCATTCCATTCCATTCCATTCCATTCCGTTCCATTCCATTCTACTGTTGTCCATTCCATTCCATTCCATTCCATTCCATTCCATTCCATTCCATTCCTTTCCATTCTATTGCATTCCATTGCATTCCATTCCATTCCATTCCATTCCATTCCATTCCATTCCATTCCACTCCACACCACTCCAGTCCACTCCATTCCACTCCACTCCATTCCGGTACATTCCATTCCATTCCATTCCATTCCATTCCATTCCATTCCGTGCTTCTCAGGTACATTCCGTTCCGTTCCATTCCATTCCATTCCATTCCATTCCGTTCCAGTGCACTCTACTCCACTCCACTCCACTCCACTCCGGTACATTCCATTCCATTCCATTCCATTCCATTCCATTCCATTTCCATTCCCATTCCATTTCCATTCCCGTTCCATTTCCATTCCCGTTTCTTTTCCATTCCCGTTCCATTTCCATTCCCGTTCCATTACCATTCCCGTTCCATTTCCATTCCCGATCCATTTCCATTCCCGTTCCTTTTCCATTCCCGTTCCATTTCCATTCCTGTTCCGTTACCATTCCCGTTCCATTTCCGTTCCCGTTCCGTTTCCGTTCCCGTTCCATTTCCGTTCTCGTTCCGTTTCCGTTCCCGTTCCATTTCCATTCCCGTTTCAATTGCGTTCCCGTTCCATTTCCATTCCCGTTCCATTTCCATTCCCTTTCCATTTCCATTTCATTCCTTTCCGTTCTGCTCGGGTACATTCCATTCCATTCCATTGCATTCCATTCCGTTCTGCTCCTGTACATTTCATTCCATTCCATTCCGTTCCATTCCGTTCTACTCGGGTAGATTCCATTCCATTCCATTCCATTCCATTCCATTCCATTCCATTCCATTCCATTCCATTCCATTCTACTGGTGTCCATTCCATTCCATTCCATTCCATTCTATTGCATTCCATTCCATTCCATTCCATTCCATTCCGTTCCGTTCTACTCGGTTACATTCCATTCAATTCCATTCCATTCCGTTCTACTCGGGTAGATTCCATTCCATTCCATTCCATTCCTTTCCATTCCATTGCATTCCATTGCATTGCATTGCACTCAATTCCATTCCATTCCATTCCATTCCATTCCATTCCATTCCGTTCCGTTCAACCCGGTTACATTCCATTCAATTACATTCCATTCCGTTCTACTCGGTTACATTCCATTCCATTCCATTCCATTCCATTCCAATCCATTCCATTCCATTCCATTCCGTTCTACTCGGGTACATTGCATTCCATTCCATTCCATTCCATTCCATTCCATTCCATTCCATTCCATTCCATTCCATTCCGTTCTACTTTGGTACATTCCATTCCATTCCATTCCATTCCATTACATTACATTCCATTCCATTCCATTCCGTTCTACTCGGGTTGATTCCATTCTATTCCATTCCATTCCATTGAATTCCGTTCCATTCCATTCGATTCCATTCCATTCCATTCCATTCCATTCCATTCCATTCCATTCCATTCCATTCCATTGAATTCCATTCCATTCCATTCCATTCCATTCCATTCCATTCCATTCCATTCTACTGGTGTCCATTCCATTCCATTCCATTCCATTCCATTCCATTCCATTCCATTCCTTTCCATTCCATTGCATTCCATTGCATTCCGTTCCATTCCATTCCATTCCATTCCACTCCACTCCACTCCACTCCACTCCATTCCACTCCACTCCACTCCGGTACATTCCATTCCATTCCATTCCATTCCGTTCCATTCCGTGCTTCTCAGGTACATTCCGTTCCGTTCCATTCCATTCCATTCCATTCCATTCCATTCCGTTCCAGTGCACTCTACTCCACTCCACTCCACTCCACTCCACTCCGGTACATTCCATTCCATTCCATTCCATTCCATTCCATTCCATTTCCATTCCCATTCCATTTCCATTCCCGTTCCATTTCCATTCCCGTTTCTTTTCCATTCCCGTTCCATTTCCATTCCAGTTCCATTACCATTCCCGTTCCATTTCCATTCCCAATCCATTTCCATTCCCGTTCCATTTCCATTCCCGTTCCATTTCCATTCCCGTTCCGTTACCATTCCCGTTCCATTTCCGTTCCCGTTCCGTTTCCGTTCCCGTTCCATTTCCGTTCTCGTTCCGTTTCCGTTCCCGTTCCATTTCCATTCCCGTTCCATTTCCGTTCCCGTTCCATTTCCATTCCCGTTCCATTTCCATTCCCTTTCCATTTCCATTTCATTCCATTCCGTTCTGCTCGGGTACATTCCATTCCATTCCATTGCATTCCATTCCGTTCTGCTCCTGTCCATTCCATTCCATTCCATTCCGTTCCATTCCGTTCTACTCGGGTAGATTCCATTCCATTCCATTCCATTCCATTCCATTCCATTCCATTCTACTGGTGTCCATTCCATTCCATTCCATTCCATTCCATTGCATTCCATTCCATTCCATTCCATTCCATTCCATTCCATTCCATTGAATTCCATTCCGTTCCATTCCATTCCATTGAATTCCATTCCATTCCATTCCATTCCATTCCGTTCCATTCCATTGAATTCCGTTCCATTCCATTCCATTCCATTCCATTCCATCCCATTCCATTCCATTCCATTTCATTCCGTTCTGCTCGGGTTGATTCCATTCTATTCCATTCCATTCCATTCGATCCCATTTGATTCCATTTGATTCCATTCAATTCCATTCGATTCCATTCCATTCCACTCCATTCCATTCCATTGAATTCCATTCCATTCCATTCCATTCCATTCCATTCCATTCCATGGAATTCCATTCCATTCTATTCCATTCCATTCCAATCCATTCCATTCCATTCCATCGAATTCCATTCCATTCCATTCCATTCCATTCCATTGAATTCCATTCCATTCCATTCCATTCCATGGAATTCCGTTCCATTCCATTCCATTCCGTTCGGTTCCGTCCCGTTCCGTTCCGTTCCGTTCCGTTGCGTTCCACTCCGTTCTACTCGGGTTGATTCCATTCTATTCCATTCCATTCCATTCGATTCCATTCGATTCCATTCGATTCCACTCCATTCCATTCCATAGAATTCCATTCCATTCCATTCCATTCCATGGAATTCCATTCCATTCCATTCCATGGAATTCCATTCCATTCCTTTCCATTGAATTCCATTCCATTCCATTCCATTCCATTGAATTCCATTCCATTCCATTCCATTCCATTCCATTCCATTCCATTCCATTCCATTCCGTTCCATTCCATTCTACTGTTGTCCATTCCATTCCATTCCATTCCATTCCATTCCATTCCATTCCATTCCTTTCCATTCCATTGCATTCCATTGCATTCCATTCCATTCCATTCCATTCCATTCCATTCCATTCCATTCCATTCCATTCCACTCCACACCACTCCAGTCCACTCCATTCCACTCCACTCCACTCCGGTACATTCCATTCCATTCCATTCCATTCCATTCCATTCCATTCCATTCCGTGCTTCTCAGGTACATTCCGTTCCGTTCCATTCCATTCCATTCCATTCCGTTCCAGTGCACTCTACTCCACTCCACTCCACTCCACTCCGGTACATTCCATTCCATTCCATTCCATTCCATTCCATTCCATTTCCATTCCCATTCCATTTCCATTCCCGTTCCATTTCCATTCCCGTTTCTTTTCCATTCCCGTTCCATTTCCATTCCCGTTCCATTACCATTCCCGTTCCATTTCCATTCCCGATCCATTTCCATTCCCGTTCCTTTTCCATTCCCGTTCCATTTCCATTCCTGTTCCGTTACCATTCCCGTTCCATTTCCGTTCCCGTTCCGTTTCCGTTCCCGTTCCATTTCCGTTCTCGTTCCGTTTCCGTTCCCGTTCCATTTCCATTCCCGTTTCAATTGCGTTCCCGTTCCATTTCCATTCCCGTTCCATTTCCATTCCCTTTCCATTTCCATTTCATTCTTTTCCGTTCTGCTCGGGTACATTCCATTCCATTCCATTGCATTCCATTCCGTTCTACTCCTGTCCATTCCATTCCATTCCATTCCGTTCCATTCCGTTCAACTCGGGTAGATTCCATTCCATTCCATTCCATTCCATTCCATTCCATTCCATTCCATTCCATTCCATTCCATTCCATTCCATTCCATTCTACTGGTGTCCATTCCATTCCATTCCATTCCATTCCATTCAATTCCATTCCATTCCATTCCATTCCATTCCACTCCACACCACTCCAGTACACTCCATTCCACTCCACTCCACTCCGGTACATTCCATTCCATTCCATTCCATTCCATTCCATTCTATTCCATTCCATTCCGTGCTTCTCAGGTACATTCCGTTCCGTTCCATTCCATTCCATTCCATTCCATTCCGTTCCAGTGCACTCTACTCCACTCCACTCCACTCCACTCCGGTACATTCCATTCCATTCCATTCCATTCCATTCCATTCCATTCCATTTCCATTCCCATTCCATTTCCATTCCCGTTCCATTTCCATTCCCGTTTCTTTTCCATTCCCGTTCCATTTCCATTCCCGTTCCATTACCATTCCCGTTCCATTTCCATTCCCGATCCATTTCCATTCCCGTTCCTTTTCCATTCCCGTTCCATTTCCATTCCTGTTCCGTTACCATTCCCGTTCCATTTCCGTTCCCGTTCCGTTTCCGTTCCCGTACCATTTCCGTTCTCGTTCCGTTTCCGTTCCCGTTCCATTTCCATTCCCGTTTCAATTGCGTTCCCGTTCCATTTCCATTCCCGTTCCATTTCCATTCCCTTTCCATTTCCATTTCATTCCTTTCCGTTCTGCTCGGGTACATTCCATTCCATTCCATTGCATTCCATTCCGTTCTGCTCCTGTCCATTCCATTCCATTCCATTCCGTTCCATTCCGTTCAACTCGGGTAGATTCCATTCCATTCCATTCCATTCCATTCCATTCCATTCCATTCCATTCCATTCTACTGGTGTCCATTCCATTCCATTCCATTCCATTCTATTGCATTCCATTCCATTCCATTCCATTCCATTCCGTTCCGTTCTACTCGGTTACATTCCATTCAATTCCATTCCATTCCGTTCTACTCGGGTAGATTCCATTCCATTCCATTCCATTCCTTTCCATTCCATTGCATTCCATTGCATTGCATTGCACTCAATTCCATTCCATTCCATTCCATTCCATTCCATTCCATTCCGTTCCGTTCAACCCGGTTACATTCCATTCAATTACATTCCATTCCGTTCTACTCGGTTACATTCCATTCCATTCCATTCCATTCCATTCCAATCCATTCCATTCCATTCCATTCCGTTCTACTCGGGTACATTGCATTCCATTCCATTCCATTCCATTCCATTCCATTCCATTCCATTCCATTCCATTCCATTCCGTTCTACTTTGGTACATTCCATTCCATTCCATTCCATTCCATTACATTACATTCCATTCCATTCCATTCCGTTCTACTCGGGTTGATTCCATTCTATTCCATTCCATTCCATTGAATTCCGTTCCATTCCATTCGATTCCATTCCATTCCATTCCATTCCATTCCATTCCATTCCATTCCATTCCATTCCATTGAATTCCATTCCATTCCATTCCATTCCATTCCATTCCATTCCATTCCATTCTACTGGTGTCCATTCCATTCCATTCCATTCCATTCCATTCCATTCCATTCCATTCCTTTCCATTCCATTGCATTCCATTGCATTCCGTTCCATTCCATTCCATTCCATTCCACTCCACTCCACTCCACTCCACTCCATTCCACTCCACTCCACTCCGGTACATTCCATTCCATTCCATTCCATTCCGTTCCATTCCGTGCTTCTCAGGTACATTCCGTTCCGTTCCATTCCATTCCATTCCATTCCATTCCATTCCGTTCCAGTGCACTCTACTCCACTCCACTCCACTCCACTCCACTCCGGTACATTCCATTCCATTCCATTCCATTCCATTCCATTCCATTTCCATTCCCATTCCATTTCCATTCCCGTTCCATTTCCATTCCCGTTTCTTTTCCATTCCCGTTCCATTTCCATTCCAGTTCCATTACCATTCCCGTTCCATTTCCATTCCCAATCCATTTCCATTCCCGTTCCATTTCCATTCCCGTTCCATTTCCATTCCCGTTCCGTTACCATTCCCGTTCCATTTCCGTTCCCGTTCCGTTTCCGTTCCCGTTCCATTTCCGTTCTCGTTCCGTTTCCGTTCCCGTTCCATTTCCATTCCCGTTCCATTTCCGTTCCCGTTCCATTTCCATTCCCGTTCCATTTCCATTCCCTTTCCATTTCCATTTCATTCCATTCCGTTCTGCTCGGGTACATTCCATTCCATTCCATTGCATTCCATTCCGTTCTGCTCCTGTCCATTCCATTCCATTCCATTCCGTTCCATTCCGTTCTACTCGGGTAGATTCCATTCCATTCCATTCCATTCCATTCCATTCCATTCCATTCTACTGGTGTCCATTCCATTCCATTCCATTCCATTCCATTGCATTCCATTCCATTCCATTCCATTCCATTCCATTCCATTCCATTGAATTCCATTCCGTTCCATTCCATTCCATTGAATTCCATTCCATTCCATTCCATTCCATTCCGTTCCATTCCATTGAATTCCGTTCCATTCCATTCCATTCCATTCCATTCCATCCCATTCCATTCCATTCCATTTCATTCCGTTCTGCTCGGGTTGATTCCATTCTATTCCATTCCATTCCATTCGATCCCATTTGATTCCATTTGATTCCATTCAATTCCATTCGATTCCATTCCATTCCACTCCATTCCATTCCATTGAATTCCATTCCATTCCATTCCATTCCATTCCATTCCATTCCATGGAATTCCATTCCATTCTATTCCATTCCATTCCAATCCATTCCATTCCATTCCATCGAATTCCATTCCATTCCATTCCATTCCATTCCATTGAATTCCATTCCATTCCATTCCATTCCATGGAATTCCGTTCCATTCCATTCCATTCCGTTCGGTTCCGTCCCGTTCCGTTCCGTTCCGTTCCGTTGCGTTCCACTCCGTTCTACTCGGGTTGATTCCATTCTATTCCATTCCATTCCATTCGATTCCATTCGATTCCATTCGATTCCACTCCATTCCATTCCATAGAATTCCATTCCATTCCATTCCATTCCATGGAATTCCATTCCATTCCATTCCATGGAATTCCATTCCATTCCTTTCCATTGAATTCCATTCCATTCCATTCCATTCCATTGAATTCCATTCCATTCCATTCCATTCCATTCCATTCCATTCCATTCCATTCCATTCCGTTCCATTCCATTCTACTGTTGTCCATTCCATTCCATTCCATTCCATTCCATTCCATTCCATTCCATTCCTTTCCATTCCATTGCATTCCATTGCATTCCATTCCATTCCATTCCATTCCATTCCATTCCATTCCATTCCATTCCATTCCACTCCACACCACTCCAGTCCACTCCATTCCACTCCACTCCACTCCGGTACATTCCATTCCATTCCATTCCATTCCATTCCATTCCATTCCATTCCGTGCTTCTCAGGTACATTCCGTTCCGTTCCATTCCATTCCATTCCATTCCGTTCCAGTGCACTCTACTCCACTCCACTCCACTCCACTCCGGTACATTCCATTCCATTCCATTCCATTCCATTCCATTCCATTTCCATTCCCATTCCATTTCCATTCCCGTTCCATTTCCATTCCCGTTTCTTTTCCATTCCCGTTCCATTTCCATTCCCGTTCCATTACCATTCCCGTTCCATTTCCATTCCCGATCCATTTCCATTCCCGTTCCTTTTCCATTCCCGTTCCATTTCCATTCCTGTTCCGTTACCATTCCCGTTCCATTTCCGTTCCCGTTCCGTTTCCGTTCCCGTTCCATTTCCGTTCTCGTTCCGTTTCCGTTCCCGTTCCATTTCCATTCCCGTTTCAATTGCGTTCCCGTTCCATTTCCATTCCCGTTCCATTTCCATTCCCTTTCCATTTCCATTTCATTCTTTTCCGTTCTGCTCGGGTACATTCCATTCCATTCCATTGCATTCCATTCCGTTCTACTCCTGTCCATTCCATTCCATTCCATTCCGTTCCATTCCGTTCAACTCGGGTAGATTCCATTCCATTCCATTCCATTCCATTCCATTCCATTCCATTCCATTCCATTCCATTCCATTCCATTCCATTCCATTCTACTGGTGTCCATTCCATTCCATTCCATTCCATTCCATTCAATTCCATTCCATTCCATTCCATTCCATTCCACTCCACACCACTCCAGTACACTCCATTCCACTCCACTCCACTCCGGTACATTCCATTCCATTCCATTCCATTCCATTCCATTCTATTCCATTCCATTCCGTGCTTCTCAGGTACATTCCGTTCCGTTCCATTCCATTCCATTCCATTCCATTCCGTTCCAGTGCACTCTACTCCACTCCACTCCACTCCACTCCGGTACATTCCATTCCATTCCATTCCATTCCATTCCATTCCATTCCATTTCCATTCCCATTCCATTTCCATTCCCGTTCCATTTCCATTCCCGTTTCTTTTCCATTCCCGTTCCATTTCCATTCCCGTTCCATTACCATTCCCGTTCCATTTCCATTCCCGATCCATTTCCATTCCCGTTCCTTTTCCATTCCCGTTCCATTTCCATTCCTGTTCCGTTACCATTCCCGTTCCATTTCCGTTCCCGTTCCGTTTCCGTTCCCGTACCATTTCCGTTCTCGTTCCGTTTCCGTTCCCGTTCCATTTCCATTCCCGTTTCAATTGCGTTCCCGTTCCATTTCCATTCCCGTTCCATTTCCATTCCCTTTCCATTTCCATTTCATTCCTTTCCGTTCTGCTCGGGTACATTCCATTCCATTCCATTGCATTCCATTCCGTTCTGCTCCTGTCCATTCCATTCCATTCCATTCCGTTCCATTCCGTTCAACTCGGGTAGATTCCATTCCATTCCATTCCATTCCATTCCATTCCATTCCATTCCATTCCATTCTACTGGTGTCCATTCCATTCCATTCCATTCCATTCCATTCCATTCCATTGCATTCCATTCCATTCCATTCCATTCCATTCCGTTCCGTTCTACTCGGTTACATTCCATTCAATTCCATTCCATTCCGTTCTACTCGGGTAGATTCCATTCCATTCCATTCCATTCCTTTCCATTCCATTGCATTCCATTGCATTGCATTGCACTCAATTCCATTCCATTCCATTCCATTCCATTCCATTCCATTCCATTCCATTCCGTTCCGTTCAACCCGGTTACATTCCATTCAATTACATTCCATTCCGTTCTACTCGGTTACATTCCATTCCATTCCATTCCATTCCATTCCAATCCATTCCATTTCATTCCATTCCGTTCTACTCGGGTACATTGCATTCCATTCCATTCCATTCCATTCCATTCCATTCCATTCCATTCCATTCCGTTCTACTTTGGTACATTCCATTCCATTCCATTCCATTCCATTCCATTACATTACATTCCATTCCATTCCATTCCGTTCTACTCGGGTTGATTCCATTCTATTCCATTCCATTCCATTCCATTCCATTTCTTTCCATTCGATTCCATTCCATTCCATTCCATGGAATTCCATTCCATTCCATTCCATTCCATTGAATTCCATTCCATTCCATTCCATTCCATTCCATTCCATTCCATTCCATTCCATTCCATTCCATTCCATTGAATTCCATTCCATTCCGTTGAATTCCATTCCATTCCATTCCATTCCATTGAATTCCGTTCCATTCCATTCCATTCCATTCCATTCCATTCCATAGAATTCCATTCCATTCTATTCCATAGAATTCCGTTCCGTTCCATTCCATTCCATTCCATTCCATTCCATTCCATTCCATTCCATTGAATTCCATTCCATTCCATTCCATTCCATTCCATTGAATTCCATTCTGTTCCATTCCATTCCTTTGAATTCCGTTCCATTCCATTCCATTCCATTCCTTTCCGTTCCGTTCCGTTCCGTTCCGTTCCGTTGTGTTCCGCTCCGTTCTACTCGGGTTGATTCCATTCTATTCCATTCCATTCCATTCGATCCCATTCGATTCCATTCGATTCCATTCGATTCCACTCCATTCCATTCCATAGAATTCCATTCCGTTCCATTCCATTTGAATTCCATTCCATTCCATTCCATTCCATTCTATTCCATTCCATTCCATTCCATTCCATTCCATTCCATTCCATTCTACTCGGGTTTGCATTCTATTCCATTCGATTCCATTCGATTCCATTCGATTCCATTCGATTCCATTCGATTCCATTCCATTCCATTCCATTCCATTCCATTCCATTCCATTCCATGGAATTCCATTCCATTCCATTCCATTCCATTCCATTCCATTGAATTCCATTCCATTCCATTCCATTCCATTCCAATCCATTCCATTCCATTCCATTCCATTCCATTGAATTCCATTCCGCTCCATTCCATTCCATTCCATTCCATTGAATTCCATTCCATTCCATTCCATTCCTTTCCATTCCTTTGAATTCCATTCCATTCCATTCCATTCCATTCCATTCCATTCCATTCCATTGAATTCCATTCCATTCCATTCCATTCCATTCCATTGAATTCCATTCCATTCCATTCCATAGAATTCCGTTCAATTCCATTCCATTCCATTCCATTCCATTCCATTCCATAGAATTCCATTCCATTCCATTCCATTCCATTCCATTCCATTGAATTCCATTCCATTCCATTCCATTCCATTCCATTCCATTCCATTGAATTCCATTCCATTCCATAGAATTCCATTCCATTCCATTCCATTCCATTGAATTCCGTTCCTTTCCATTCCATTCCATTCCGTTCCTTTCCGTTCCGTTCCGTTCCGTTCCGTTGCGTTCCGTTCCGTTCCGTTGCGTTCCGTTCCGTTCTACTCGGGTTGATTCCATTCTATTCCATTCCATTCCATTCCATTCCATTCCATTCCATTCCATTCCATTCCATTCCATTCCATTCCATTGAATTCCGTTCCATTCCATTCCATTCCCTTCCGTTCCGTCCCGTTCCGTTCCGTTCCGTTCCGTTGCGTGCCGTTCCGTTCTACTCAGGTTGATTCCATTCTATTCCATTCCATTCCATTCGATTCCATTCGATTCCAATCGATTCCATTCGATTGCATTCGATTCCATTCGTTGCCATTCCATTCCATTCCATTGAATTCCATTCCGTTCCATTCCATTCCATTCCATTCCATTGAATTCCATTCCATTCCATTCCATTCCTTTCCATTCCATTGAATTCCATTCCATTCCATTCCATTCCATTCCATTCCATCGAATTCCGTTCCATTCCATTCCATTCCATTCCATTCCATTCCATAGAATTCCATTCCATTCCGTTCCATTCCTTTCCATTCCATAGAATTCCATTCCATTCCATTCCATTCCATTCCATTTCATTGATTTCCATTCCATTCCATTCCATTCCATTCCATTCCATTCCATTCCATTCCATAGAATTCCATTCCATTCCATTCCATTCCATTGAATTCCGTTCCATTCCATTCCATTCCGTTCCGTTCCATTCCGTTCCGTTCCGTTGCGTTCCGTTCCGTTCCGTTGTGTTCCGTTCCGTTCTACTCGCGTTGATTCCATTCTATTCCATTCCATTCCAATCCATTCCATTCCATTCCATTGAATTCCATTCCATTCCATTCCATTCCATTCCATTCCATTCCATTCCATGGAATTCCACTCCATTCCATTCCATGGAATTCCGTTCCATTCCAT
Source organism: Gorilla gorilla gorilla (assembly GCF_029281585.2). Classification (NCBI taxonomy): domain Eukaryota; kingdom Metazoa; phylum Chordata; class Mammalia; order Primates; family Hominidae; genus Gorilla; species Gorilla gorilla. Next base: position 52,922,970 of record NC_073242.2, read on the forward strand.
TCCATTCCGTTCCTTTCCATCCCGTTCCGTTCCGTTCCGTTCCGTTGCGTTCCGTTCCGTTCTACTCGGGTTGATTCCATTCTATTCCGTTCCATTCCATTCGATTCCATTCGATTCCATTCGATTCCACTCCATTCCATTCCATAGAATTCCATTCCATTCCATTCCATTCCATTGAATTCCATTCCATTCCATTCCATAGAATTCCATTCCATTCCATTCCATTCCATTGAATTCCATTCCATTCCATTCCATTCCATTCCATTCCATTCCATTCCATTCCATTCTACTGGTGTCCATTCCATTCCATTCCATTCCATTCCATTCCATTCCATTCCATTCCTTTCCATTCCATTGCATTCCATTGCATTCCATTCCATTCCATTCCATTCCATTCCATTCCACTCCACTCCACTCCACTCCACTCCATTCCACTCCACTCCACTCCGGTACATTCCATTCCATTCCATTCCATTCCATTCCATTCCATTCCATTCCGTGCTTCTCGGGTACATTCCGTTCCGTTCCATTCCATTCCATTCCATTCCATTCCGTTCCAGTGCACTCTACTCCACTCCACTCCACTCCACTCCACTCCGGTACATTCCATTCCATTCCATTCCATTCCATTCCATTCCATTTCCATTCCCATTCCATTTCCATTCCCGTTCCATTTCCATTCCCGTTTCTTTTCCATTCCCGTTCCATTTCCATTCCAGTTCCATTACCATTCCCGTTCCATTTCCATTCCCGATCCATTTCCATTCCCGTTCCTTTTCCATTCCCGTTCCATTTCCATTCCCGTTCCGTTACCATTCCCGTTCCATTTCCGTTCCCGTTCCGTTTCCGTTCCCGTTCCATTTCCGTTCTCGTTCCGTTTCCGTTCCCGTTCCATTTCCATTCCCGTTCCATTTCCGTTCCCGTTCCATTTCCGTTCCCGTTCCATTTCCATTCCCTTTCCATTTCCATTTCATTCCATTCCGTTCTGCTCCGGTACATTCCATTCCATTCCATTGCATTCCATTCCGTTCTGCTCCTGTCCATTCCATTCCATTCCATTCCGTTCCATTCCGTTCTGCTCGGGTAGATTCCATTCCATTCCATTCCATTCCATTCCATTCCATTCCATTCCATTCCATTCTACTGGTGTCCATTCCATTCCATTCCATTCCATTCCATTCCATTCCATTCCATTCCATTCCATTGCATTCCATTCCATTCCATTCCATTCCATTCCGTTCCGTTCTACTCGGTTACATTCCATTCAATTCCATTCCATTCCGTTCTACTCGGGTAGATTCCATTCCATTCCATTCCATTCCATTCCTTTCCATTCCATTGCATTCCATTGCATTGCATTGCACTCAATTCCATTCCATTCCATTCCATTCCATTCCATTCCATTCCATTCCGTTCCGTTCAACTCGGTTACATTCCATTCAATTACATTCCATTCCGTTCTACTCGGTTACATTCCATTCCATTCCATTCCATTCCATTCCAATCCATTCCATTCCATTAAATTCCGTTCTACTCGGGTACATTCCATTCCATTCCATTCCATTCCATTCCATTCCATTCCATTCCATTCCATTCCATTCCGTTCTACTTTGGTACATTCCATTCCATTCCATTCCATTCCATTCCATTCCATTACATTCCATTCCATTCCATTCCGTTCTACTCGGGTTGATTCCATTCTATTCCATTCCATTCCATTGCATTCCATTCCATTCCATTCCATTCCATTCCAATCGATTCCATTCCATTCCATTCCATGGAATTCCATTCCATTCCATTCCATTCCATGGAATTCCATTCCATTCCATTCCATTCCATGGAATTCCATTCCATTCCATTCCATTCCATTCCATTCCATTCCATTCCATTGAATTCCATTCCATTCCATTCCATTCCATTCCATTGAATTCCATTCCGTTCCATTCCATTCCATTGAATTCCATTCCATTCCATTCCATTCCATTCCATTCCATTCCATTCCATTCCATTCCATTGAATTCCATTCCATTCCATTCCATTCCATTCCATCCCATTCCATTCCATTCCATTCCATTCCGTTCTACTCGGGTTGATTCCATTCTATTCCATTCCATTCCATTCGATCCCATTTGATTCCATTCGATTCCATTCAATTCCATTCGATTCCATTCCATTCCACTCCATTCCATTCCATTGAATTCCATTCCATTCCATTCCATTCCATTCCATTCCATTCCATTCCATTCATTGAATTCCATTCCATTCCATTCCATTCCATTCCATTGAATTCCATTCCATTCCATTCCATTCAATTGAATTCCGTTCCATTCCATTCCATTCCGTTCCGTTCCGTCCCGTTCCGTTCCGTTCCGTTCCGTTGCGTTCCGTTCCTTTCTACTCGGGTTGATTAAATTCTATTCCATTCCATTCTATTCGATTCCATTCGATTCCAATCGATTCCATTCGATTCCATTCGATTCCATTGAATTCCATTCCATTCCATTCCATTCCATTGAATTCCGTTGCATTATATTCCATTCCGTTCCGTTCCGTTGCGTGCCGTTCCGTTCTACTCGGGTTGATTCCATTCCATTCCATTCCATTCCATTCCATTCCATTCCATTCCATTCCATTCCATTGAATTCCATTCCATTCCATTCCATTCCATTCCATTCCATTCCATTCCGTTCTACTCGGGTTGATTCCATTCTATGCCATTCCATTCCATTCGATCTCATTCGATTCCATTCGATTCCATTTGATTCCACTCCATTCCATTCCATTGAATTCCATTCCATTCCATTCCATTCCATTCCATTCCATTCCTTTGAATTCCATTCCATTCCATTCCATTCCATTCCATTCCATCCCATTCCATTCCATTCCATTCCATTCCATTCCATTCCATTGAATTCCATTCCATTCCATTCCATTCCATTGAATTCCGTTCCATTCCATTCCATTCCATTCCATTGAATTCCATTCCATTCCTTTCCATAGAATTCCGTTCCATTCCATTCCATTCCATTCCATTCCATTCCATTCCATTCCATTCCATTCCATTCCATTGAATTCCATTCCATTCCATTCCATTCCTTTCCATTGAATTCCATTCTGTTCCATTCCATTCCTTTGAATTCCGTTCCATTCCATTCCATTCCAATCCTTTCCGTTCCGTTCCGTTCCGTTCCGTTCCGTTGCGTTCCGCTCCGTTCTACTCGGGTTGATTCCATTCTATTCCATTCCATTCCATTCGATCCCATTCGATTCCATTCGATTCCATTCGATTCCATTCGATTCCACTCCATTCCATTCCATAGAATTCCATTCCATTCCATTCCATTTGAATTCCATTCCATTCCATTCCATTCCATTCTATTCCATTCCATCCCATTCCATTCCATTCCATTCCATTCTACTCGGGTTGATTGCATTCTATTCCATTCCATTCCATTCGATTCCATTCGATTCCATTCGATTCCATTCGATTGCATTCGATTCCATTCCATTCCATTCCATTCCATTCCATTCCATTCCATTCCATTCCATTCCATTCCATTCCATTGAATTCCATTCCATTCCATTCCATTCCATTCCATTCCATTCCATTCCATTCCATTGAATTCCATTCCATTCCATAGAATTCCATTCCATTCCATTCCATTCCATTGAATTCCGTTCCTTTCCATTCCATTCCATTCCGTTCCGTTCCGTTCCGTTGCGTTCCATTCCGTTCAACTAGGGTTGATTCCATTCTATTCAATTCCATTCCATTCCATTCTACACGGGTTGATCATTCCATTCCGTTCCGTTCCGTTCCGTTCCGTTCCGTTCCGTACCGTTCTACTCGGGTTGATTCCATTCTATTCCATTCCATTCCATTCGATTCCATTCGACTCCATTCCATTCCATTCCATTCCATTCCATTCCATTCCATTGCATTCCATTCCACTCCATTCCATTCCATTCCATTCCATTCCATTACATTCCATTCCGTTCCGTTCCGTTCCGTTCCGTTCCGTTGCGTTCCATTCCGTTCTACTCGGGTTGATTCCATTCTATTCCATTCCATTCCATTTGACTCCATTCGATTCCATTCCATTCCATTGCATTGAATTCCATTCCATTCCATTCCATTCCATTCCATTCCATTCCACTCCATTGAATTCCATTCCATTCCATTCCATTCCATTCCATTCCATTCCATTCCACTCCATTCCATTCCTCTCCACTGCACTCCACTCCACTCCACTCCACTCCATTCCACTCCCTTCCATTCCATTAAATTGAATTCCATTCCATTCCATTCCATTCCATTCCATTCCATTCCATTCCATTCCACTCCATTCCATTCCACTCCACTCCACTCCACTCCACTCCACTCCATTCCATTCCCTTCCATTCCATTCAATTGAATTGCATTGAATTCCATTCCATTCCATTCCATAACATTTCATTCCATTCCATTCCATTCCATTCCATTCCATTCCATTCCATTCCATTCCGTTCTACTCGGGTTGATTCCATTCTATTCCATTCCATTCCATTCGATTCCATTCGATTCCATTCGATTCCATTCGATTCCATTCGTTTCCATTCCATTCCATTCCATTCCATTCTATTCCATTGAATTCCATTCCATTCCATTCCATTCCATTCCATTCCATTGCATTCCATTCCATTGAATTCCATTGAATTCCATTCCATTGAATTCCATTCCATTCCATTCCATTCCATTCCATTCCATTGAATTCCATTCCATTCCATTCCATTCCATTCCATTCCATTCCATTGAATTCCATTCCATTCCATTCCATTCCATGGAATTCCGTTCCATTCCATTCCATTCCGTTCCGTTCCGTCCCGTTCCGTTCCGTTCCGTTCCGTTGCGTTCCTTTCCGTTCTACTCGGGTTGATTCCATTCTATTCCATTCCATTCCATTCGATTCCATTCGATTCCATTCGATTCCACTCCATTCCATTCCATAGAATTCCATTCCATTCCATTCCATTCCATTGAATTCCATTCCATTCCATTCCATTGAATTCCTTTCCATTCCATTCCATTCCATTGAATTCCATTCCATTCCATTCCATTCCATTCCATTCCATTCCATTCCATTCTACTGGTGTCCATTCCATTCCATTCCATTCCATTCCATTCCATTCCATTCCATTCCATTCCATTCCATTCCTTTCCATTCCATTGCATTCCATTGCATTCCATTCCATTCCATTCCATTCCATTCCATTCCATTCCATTCCACTCCACTCCACTCCATTCCACTCCACTCCACTCCGGTACATTCCATTCCATTCCATTCCATTCCATTCCATTCCATTCCATTCCGTGCTTCTCGGGTACATTCCGTTCCGTTCCATTCCTTTCCATTCCATTCCATTCCGTTCCAGTGCACTCTACTCCACTCCACTCCACTCCACTCCACTCCACTCCGGTACATTCCATTCCATTCCATTCTATTCCATTCCATTCCATTTCCATTCCCATTCCATTTCCATTCCCGTTCCATTTCCATTCCCGTTTCTTTTCCATTCCCGTTCCATTTCCATTCCAGTTCCATTACCATTCCCGTTCCATTTCCATTCCCGATCCATTTCCATTCCCGTTCCATTTCCATTCCCGTTCCATTTCCATTCCCGTTCCGTTACCATTCCCGTTCCATTTCCGTTCCCGTTCCGTTTCCGTTCCCGTTCCATTTCCGTTCTCGTTCCGTTTCCGTTCCCGTTCCATTTCCATTCCCGTTCCATTTCCGTTCCCGGTCCATTTCCATTCCCGTTCCATTTCCATTCCCTTTCCATTTCCATTTCATTCCATTCCGTTCTGCTCGGGTACATTCCATTCCATTCCATTGCATTCCATTCCGTTCTGCTCCTGTCCATTCCATTCCATTCCATTCCGTTCCATTCCGTTCTACTCGGGTAGATTCCATTCCATTCCATTCCATTCCATTCCATTCCATTCCATTCCATTCTACTGGTGTCCATTCCATTCCATTCCATTCCATTCCATTCCATTCCATTGCATTCCATTCCATTCCATTCCATTCCGTTCCGTTCTACTCGATTACATTCCATTCAATTCCATTCCATTCCGTTCTACTCGGGTAGATTCCATTCCATTCCATTCCATTCCTTTCCATTCCATTGCATTCCATTGCATTGCATTGCACTCAGTTCCATTCCATTCCATTCCATTCCATTCCATTCCATTCCATTCCATTCCGTTCCGTTCAACTCGGTTACATTCCATTCAATTACATTCCATTCCGTTCTACTCGGTTACATTCCATTCCATTCCATTCCATTCCAATCCATTCCATTCCATTACATTCCGTTCTACTCGTGTACATTCCATTCCATTCCATTCCTTTCCATTCCATTCCATTCCATTCCATTCCATTCCATTCCATTCCATTCCATTCCATTCCATTCCATTCCGTTCTACTTTGGTACATTCCATTCCATTCCATTCCATTCCATTCCATTCCATTCCATTCCATTCCGTTCTACTCAGGTTGATTCCATTCTATTCCATTCCATTCCATTTCATTCCATTCCATTCCATTCCATTCCATTCCATTCCAATCCATTCCATTCCATTGAATTCCATTCCATTCCATTCCATTCCATGGAATTCCATTCCATTCCATTCCATTCCATGGAATTCCATTCCATTCCATTCCATGGAATTCCATTCCATTCCATTCCATTCCATGGAATTCCATTCCATTCCATTCCATTCCATTGAATTCCATTCCGTTCCATTCCATTCCATTCCATTCCATTCCGTTCCATTCCATTCCATTGAATTCCGTTCCATTCCATTCCATTCCATTCCATTCCATCCCATTCCATTCCATTCCATTTCATTCCGTTCTACTCGGGTTGATTCCATTCTATTCCATTCCATTCCATTCGATCCCATTTGATTCCATTCGATTCCATTCAATTCCATTCGATTCCATTCCATTCCACTCCATTCCATTCCATTGAATTCCATTCCATTCCATTCCATTCCATTCCATGGAATTCCATTCCATTCCATTCCATTCCATTCCATTCCATAGAATTCCATTCCATTCCATTCCATTCCATTGAATTCCGTTCCATTCCATTCCATTCCGTTCCGTTCCGTTCCGTTCCGTTCCGTTCCGTTGCGTTCCGTTCCGTTCCGTTGTGTTCCGTTCCGTTCTACTCGGGTTGATTCCATTCTATTCCATTCCATTCCAATCCATTCCATTCCATTCCATCGAATTCCATTCCATTCCATTCCATTCCATTCCATTCCATTCCATTCCATTGAATTCCATTCCATTCCATTCCATTCCATGGAATTCCGTTCCATTCCATTCCATTCCGTTCCGTTCCGTCCCGTTCCGTTCCGTTCCGTTCCGTTGCGTTCCGCTCCGTTCTACTCGGGTTGATTCCATTCTATTCCATTCCATTCCATTCGATTCCATTCGATTCCATTCGATTCCACTCCATTCCATTCCATAGAATTCCATTCCATTCCATTCCATTCCATGGAATTCCATTCCATTCCATTCCATTGCATTGAATTCCATTCCATTCCATTCCATTCCATTGAATTCCATTCCATTCCATTCCATTCCATTCCATTCCATTCCATTCCATTCCATTCCATTCCGTTCCATTCCATTCTACTGTTGTCCATTCCATTCCATTCCATTCCATTCCATTCCATTCCATTCCATTCCATTCCATTCCTTTCCATTCCATTGCATTCCATTGCATTCCATTCCATTCCATTCCATTCCATTCCATTCCATTCCACTCCACACCACTCCAGTCCACTCCATTCCACTCCACTCCATTCCGGTACATTCCATTCCATTCCATTCCATTCCATTCCATTCCATTCCGTGCTTCTCAGGTACATTCCGTTCCGTTCCATTCCATTCCATTCCATTCCATTCCGTTCCAGTGCACTCTACTCCACTCCACTCCACTCCACTCCGGTACATTCCATTCCATTCCATTCCATTCCATTCCATTCCATTTCCATTCCCATTCCATTTCCATTCCCGTTCCATTTCCATTCCCGTTTCTTTTCCATTCCCGTTCCATTTCCATTCCCGTTCCATTACCATTCCCGTTCCATTTCCATTCCCGATCCATTTCCATTCCCGTTCCTTTTCCATTCCCGTTCCATTTCCATTCCTGTTCCGTTACCATTCCCGTTCCATTTCCGTTCCCGTTCCGTTTCCGTTCCCGTTCCATTTCCGTTCTCGTTCCGTTTCCGTTCCCGTTCCATTTCCATTCCCGTTTCAATTGCGTTCCCGTTCCATTTCCATTCCCGTTCCATTTCCATTCCCTTTCCATTTCCATTTCATTCCTTTCCGTTCTGCTCGGGTACATTCCATTCCATTCCATTGCATTCCATTCCGTTCTGCTCCTGTACATTCCATTCCATTCCATTCCGTTCCATTCCGTTCTACTCGGGTAGATTCCATTCCATTCCATTCCATTCCATTCCATTCCATTCCATTCCATTCCATTCCATTCCATTCCATTCCATTCCATTCCATTCTACTGGTGTCCATTCCATTCCATTCCATTCCATTCCATTCCATTCCATTCCATTCCATTGCATTCCATTCCATTCCATTCCATTCCATTCCGTTCCGTTCTACTCGGTTACATTCCATTCAATTCCATTCCATTCCGTTCTACTCGGGTAGATTCCATTCCATTCCATTCCATTCCTTTCCATTCCATTGCATTCCATTGCATTGCATTGCACTCAATTCCATTCCATTCCATTCCATTCCATTCCATTCCATTCCATTCCATTCCATTCCGTTCCGTTCAACCCGGTTACATTCCATTCAATTACATTCCATTCCGTTCTACTCGGTTACATTCCATTCCATTCCATTCCATTCCATTCCAATCCATTCCATTCCATTCCATTCCGTTCTACTCGGGTACATTGCATTCCATTCCATTCCATTCCATTCCATTCCATTCCATTCCATTCCATTCCATTCCATTCCATTCCGTTCTACTTTGGTACATTCCATTCCATTCCATTCCATTCCATTCCATTACATTCCATTCCATTCCATTCCGTTCTACTCGGGTTGATTCCATTCTATTCCATTCCATTCCATTCCATTCCATTCCATTCCATTCCATTCCATTCCATTCCGTGGAATTCCATTCCATTCCATTCCATTCCATTGAATTCCATTCCATTCCATTCCATTCCATTCCATTCCATTCCATTCCATTGAATTCCATTCCATTCCATTCCATTCCATTCCATTCCATTCCATTCCATTCTACTGGTGTCCATTCCATTCCATTCCATTCCATTCCATTCCATTCCATTCCTTTCCATTCCATTGCATTCCATTGCATTCCGTTCCATTCCATTCCATTCCATTCCACTCCACTCCACTCCACTCCACTCCATTCCACTCCACTCCACTCCGGTACATTCCATTCCATTCCATTCCATTCCATTCCATTCCGTGCTTCTCAGGTACATTCCGTTCCGTTCCATTCCATTCCATTCCATTCCATTCCATTCCATTCCGTTCCAGTGCACTCTACTCCACTCCACTCCACTCCACTCCACTCCGGTACATTCCATTCCATTCCATTCCATTCCATTCCATTCCATTCCATTTCCATTCCCATTCCATTTCCATTCCCGTTCCATTTCCATTCCCGTTTCTTTTCCATTCCCGTTCCATTAACATTCCAGTTCCATTACCATTCCCGTTCCATTTCCATTCCCGATCCATTTCCATTCCCGTTCCATTTCCATTCCCGTTCCATTTCCATTCCCGTTCCGTTACCATTCCCGTTCCATTTCCGTTCCCGTTCCGTTTCCGTTCCCGTTCCATTTCCGTTCTCGTTCCGTTTCCGTTCCCGTTCCATTTCCATTCCCGTTCCATTTCCGTTCCCGTTCCATTTCCATTCCCGTTCCATTTCCATTCCCTTTCCATTTCCATTTCATTCCATTCCGTTCTGCTCGGGTACATTCCATTCCATTCCATTGCATTCCATTCCGTTCTGCTCCTGTCCATTCCATTCCATTCCATTCCGTTCCATTCCGTTCTACTCGGGTAGATTCCATTCCATTCCATTCCATTCCATTCCATTCCATTCCATTCTACTGGTGTCCATTCCATTCCATTCCATTCCATTCCATTCCATTCCATTGCATTCCATTCCATTCCATTCCATTCCGTTCCGTTCTACTCGATTACATTCCATTCAATTCCATTCCATTCCGTTCTACTCGGGTAGATTCCATTCCATTCCATTCCATTCCTTTCCATTCCATTGCATTCCATTGCATTGCATTGCACTCAATTCCATTCCATTCCATTCCATTCCATTCCATTCCATTCCGTTCCGTTCAACTCGGTTACATTCCATTCAATTACATTCCATTCCGTTCTACTCGGTTACATTCCATTCCATTCCATTCCATTCCATTCCAATCCATTCCATTCCATTACATTCCGTTCTACTCGTGGACATTCCATTCCATTCCATTCCACTCCATTCCATTCCATTCCATTCCATTCCGTTCTACTTTGGTAGATTCCATTCCATTCCATTCCATTCCATTCCATTCCATTCCATTCCATTCCATTCCGTTCTACTCAGGTTGATTCCATTCTATTCCATTCCATTCCATTTCATTCCATTCCATTCCATTCCATTCCATTCCAATCCATTCCATTCCATTGAATTCCATTCCATTCCATTCCATTCCATGGAATTCCATTCCATTCCATTCCATTCCATGGAATTCCATTCCATTCCATTCCATTCCATGGAATTCCATTCCATTCCATTCCATGGAATTCCATTCCATTCCATTCCATTCCATGGAATTCCATTCCATTCCATTCCATTCCATGGATTTCCATTCCATTCCATTCCATGGAATTCCATTCCATTCCATTCCATTCCATTGAATTCCATTCCGTTCCATTCCATTCCATTGAATTCCATTCCATTCCATTCCATTCCATTCCATTCCATTCCATTCCATTGAATTCCATTCCATTCCATTCCATTCCATTCCATTCCATCCCATTCCATTCCATTCCATTTCATTCCGTTCTACTCGGGTTGATTCCATTCTATTCCATTCCATTCCATTCGATCCCATTTGATTCCATTCGATTCCATTCAATTCCATTCGATTCCATTCCATTCCACTCCATTCCATTCCATTGAATTCCATTCCATTCCATTCCATTCCATTCCATTCCATTCCATTCCATTCCATAGAATTCCATTCCATTCCATTCCATTCCATTGAATTCCTTTCCATTCCATTCCATTCCGTTCCGTTCCGTTCCGTTCCGTTCCGTTGCGTTCCGTTCCGTTCCGTTGTGTTCCGTTCCGTTCTACTCGGGTTGATTCCATTCTATTCCATTCCATTCCAATCCATTCCATTCCATTCCATCGAATTCCATTCCATTCCATTCCATTCCATTCCATTCCATTCCATTCCATTGAATTCCATTCCATTCCATTCCATTCCATGGAATTCCGTTCCATTCCATTCCATTCCGTTCCGTTCCGTCCCGTTCCGTTCCGTTCCGTTCCGTTGCGTTCCGCTCCGTTCTACTCGGGTTGATTCCATTCTATTCCATTCCATTCCATTCGATTCCATTCGATTCCATTCGATTCCACTCCATTCCATTCCATAGAATTCCACTCCATTCCATTCCATTCCATGGAATTCCATTCCATTCCATTCCATTCCATTGAATTCCATTCCATTCCATTCCATTCCATTGAATTCCATTCCATTCCATTCCATTCCATTCCTTTCCATTCCATTGCATTCCATTGCATTCCATTCCATTCCATTCCATTCCATTCCATTCCATTCCATTCCACTCCACACCACTCCAGTCCACTCCATTCCACTCCACTCCATTCCGGTACATTCCATTCCATTCCATTCCATTCCATTCCATTACGTGCTTCTCAGGTACATTCCGTTCCGTTCCATTCCATTCCATTCCATTCCATTCCGTTCCAGTGCACTCTACTCCACTCCACTCCACTCCACTCCGGTACATTCCATTCCATTCCATTCCATTCCATTCCATTCCATTCCATTTCCATTCCCATTCCATTTCCATTCCCGTTCCATTTCCATTCCCGTTTCTTTTCCATTCCCGTTCCATTTCCATTCCCGTTCCATTACCATTCCCGTTCCATTTCCATTCCCGATCCATTTCCATTCCCGTTCCTTTTCCATTCCCGTTCCATTTCCATTCCTGTTCCGTTACCATTCCCGTTCCATTTCCGTTCCCGTTCCGTTTCCGTTCCCGTTCCATTTCCGTTCTCGTTCCGTTTCCGTTCCCGTTCCATTTCCATTCCCGTTTCAATTGCGTTCCCGTTCCATTTCCATTCCCGTTCCATTTCCATTCCCTTTCCATTTCCATTTCATTCCTTTCCGTTCTGCTCGGGTACATTCCATTCCATTCCATTGCATTCCATTCCGTTCTGCTCCTGTCCATTCCATTCCATTCCATTCCGTTCCATTCCGTTCTACTCGGGTAGATTCCATTCCATTCCATTCCATTCCATTCCATTCCATTCCATTCCATTCCATTCCATTCCATTCCATTCTACTGGTGTCCATTCCATTCCATTCCCTTCCATTCCATTCCATTCCATTGCATTCCATTCCATTCCATTCCATTCCATTCCGTTCCGTTCTACTCGGTTACATTCCATTCAATTCCATTCCATTCCGTTCTACTCGGGTAGATTCCATTCCATTCCATTCCATTCCTTTCCATTCCATTGCATTCCATTGCATTGCATTGCACTCAATTCCATTCCATTCCATTCCATTCCATTCCATTCCATTCCATTCCATTCCGTTCCGTTCAACTCGGTTACATTCCATTCAATTACATTCCATTCCGTTCTACTCGGTTACATTCCATTCCATTCCATTCCAATCCATTCCATTCCATTACATTCCGTTCTACTCGTGTACATTCCATTCCATTCCATTCCATTCCATTCCATTCCATTCCATTCCATTCCATTCCATTCCATTCCATTCCATTCCGTTCTACTTTGGTACATTCCATTCCATTCCATTCCATTCCATTACATTACATTCCATTCCATTCCATTCCGTCCTACTCGGGTTGATTCCATTCTATTCCATTCCATTCCATTCCATTCCATTCCATTCCATTCGATTCCATTCCATTCCATTCCATGGAATTCCATTCCATTCCATTCCATTCCATTGAATTCCATTCCATTCCATTCCATTCCATTCCATTCCATTCCATTCCATTCCATTCCATTCCATTCCGTTGAATTCCATTCCATTCCGTTGAATTCCATTCCATTCCATTCCATTCCATTGAATTCCGTTACATTCCATTCCATTCCATTCCATTCCATAGAATTCCATTCCATTCAATTCCATAGAATTCCGTTCCGTTCCATTCCATTCCATTCCATTCCATTCCATTCCATTCCATTGAATTCCATTCCATTCCATTCCATTCCATTCCATTGAATTCCATTCTGTTCCATTCCATTCCTTTGAATTCCGTTCCATTCCATTCCATTCCATTCCTTTCCGTTCCGCTCCATTCCATTCCGTTCCGTTGCGTTCCGCTCCGTTCTACTCGGGTTGATTCCATTCTATTCCATTCCATTCCATTCGATCCCATTCGATTCCATTCGATTCCATTCGATTCCATTCGATTCCACTCCATTCCATTCCATAGAATTCCATTCCATTCCATTCCATTTGAATTCCATTCCATTCCATTCCATTCCATTCTATTCCATTCCATTCCATTCCATTCCATTCCATTCCATTCCATTCCATTCCATTCTACTCGGGTTTGCATTCTATTCCATTCGATTCCATTCGATTCCATTCGATTCCATTCGATTCCATTCCATTCCATTCCATTCCATTCCATTCCATTCCATTCCATTGAATTCCGTTCCATTCCATTCCATTCCATTCCATTCCATCCCATTCCATTCCATTCCATTTCATTCCGTTCTACTCGGGTTGATTCCATTCTATTCCATTCCATTCCATTCTATCCCATTTGATTCCATTCGATTCCATTCAATTCCATTCGATTCCATTCCATTCCACTCCATTCCATTCCATTGAATTCCATTCCATTCCATTCCATTCCATTCCATGGAATTCCATTCCATTCCATTCCATTCCATTCCATTCCATAGAATTCCATTCCATTCCATTCCATTCCATTGAATTCCGTTCCATTCCATTCCATTCCGTTCCGTTCCGTTCCGTTCCGTTCCGTTCCGTTGCGTTCCGTTCCGTTCCGTTGTGTTCCGTTCCGTTCTACTCGGGTTGATTCCATTCTATTCCATTCCATTCCAATCCATTCCATTCCATTCCATCGAATTCCATTCCATTCCATTCCATTCCATTCCACTCCATTCCATTCCATTGAATTCCATTCCATTCCATTCCATTCCATTGAATTCCATTCCATTCCATTCCATTCCATTGAATTCCATTCCATTCCATTCCATTCCATTCCATTCCATTCCATTCCATTCCATTCCATTCCGTTCCATTCCATTCTACTGTTGTCCATTCCATTCCATTCCATTCCATTCCATTCCATTCCATTCCTTTCCATTCTATTGCATTCCATTGCATTCCATTCCATTCCATTCCATTCCATTCCATTCCATTCCATTCCATTCCACTCCACACCACTCCAGTCCACTCCATTCCACTCCACTCCATTCCGGTACATTCCATTCCATTCCATTCCATTCCATTCCATTCCATTCCGTGCTTCTCAGGTACATTCCGTTCCGTTCCATTCCATTCCATTCCATTCCATTCCATTCCGTTCCAGTGCACTCTACTCCACTCCACTCCACTCCACTCCGGTACATTCCATTCCATTCCATTCCATTCCATTCCATTCCATTTCCATTCCCATTCCATTTCCATTCCCGTTCCATTTCCATTCCCGTTTCTTTTCCATTCCCGTTCCATTTCCATTCCCGTTCCATTACCATTCCCGTTCCATTTCCATTCCCGATCCATTTCCATTCCCGTTCCTTTTCCATTCCCGTTCCATTTCCATTCCTGTTCCGTTACCATTCCCGTTCCATTTCCGTTCCCGTTCCGTTTCCGTTCCCGTTCCATTTCCGTTCTCGTTCCGTTTCCGTTCCCGTTCCATTTCCATTCCCGTTTCAATTGCGTTCCCGTTCCATTTCCATTCCCGTTCCATTTCCATTCCCTTTCCATTTCCATTTCATTCCTTTCCGTTCTGCTCGGGTACATTCCATTCCATTCCATTGCATTCCATTCCGTTCTGCTCCTGTACATTTCATTCCATTCCATTCCATTCCGTTCCATTCCGTTCTACTCGGGTAGATTCCATTCCATTCCATTCCATTCCATTCCATTCCATTCCATTCCATTCCATTCCATTCCATTCCATTCTACTGGTGTCCATTCCATTCCATTCCATTCCATTCTATTGCATTCCATTCCATTCCATTCCATTCCATTCCGTTCCGTTCTACTCGGTTACATTCCATTCAATTCCATTCCATTCCGTTCTACTCGGGTAGATTCCATTCCATTCCATTCCATTCCTTTCCATTCCATTGCATTCCATTGCATTGCATTGCACTCAATTCCATTCCATTCCATTCCATTCCATTCCATTCCATTCCGTTCCGTTCAACCCGGTTACATTCCATTCAATTACATTCCATTCCGTTCTACTCGGTTACATTCCATTCCATTCCATTCCATTCCATTCCAATCCATTCCATTCCATTCCATTCCGTTCTACTCGGGTACATTGCATTCCATTCCATTCCATTCCATTCCATTCCATTCCATTCCATTCCATTCCATTCCGTTCTACTTTGGTACATTCCATTCCATTCCATTCCATTCCATTACATTACATTCCATTCCATTCCATTCCGTTCTACTCGGGTTGATTCCATTCTATTCCATTCCATTCCATTGAATTCCGTTCCATTCCATTCGATTCCATTCCATTCCATTCCATTCCATTCCATTCCATTCCATTGAATTCCATTCCATTCCATTCCATTCCATTCCATTCCATTCCATTCTACTGGTGTCCATTCCATTCCATTCCATTCCATTCCATTCCATTCCATTCCATTCCATTCCTTTCCATTCCATTGCATTCCATTGCATTCCGTTCCATTCCATTCCATTCCATTCCACTCCACTCCACTCCACTCCACTCCATTCCACTCCACTCCACTCCGGTACATTCCATTCCATTCCATTCCATTCCATTCCATTCCGTGCTTCTCAGGTACATTCCGTTCCGTTCCATTCCATTCCATTCCATTCCATTCCATTCCGTTCCAGTGCACTCTACTCCACTCCACTCCACTCCACTCCACTCCGGTACATTCCATTCCATTCCATTCCATTCCATTCCATTCCATTTCCATTCCCATTCCATTTCCATTCCCGTTCCATTTCCATTCCCGTTTCTTTTCCATTCCCGTTCCATTTCCATTCCAGTTCCATTACCATTCCCGTTCCATTTCCATTCCCGATCCATTTCCATTCCCGTTCCATTTCCATTCCCGTTCCATTTCCATTCCCGTTCCGTTACCATTCCCGTTCCATTTCCGTTCCCGTTCCGTTTCCGTTCCCGTTCCATTTCCGTTCTCGTTCCGTTTCCGTTCCCGTTCCATTTCCATTCCCGTTCCATTTCCGTTCCCGTTCCATTTCCATTCCCGTTCCATTTCCATTCCCTTTCCATTTCCATTTCATTCCATTCCGTTCTGCTCGGGTACATTCCATTCCATTCCATTGCATTCCATTCCGTTCTGCTCCTGTCCATTCCATTCCATTCCATTCCGTTCCATTCCGTTCTACTCGGGTAGATTCCATTCCATTCCATTCCATTCCATTCCATTCCATTCCATTCTACTGGTGTCCATTCCATTCCATTCCATTCCATTCCATTGCATTCCATTCCATTCCATTCCATTCCGTTCCGTTCTACTCGATTACATTCCATTCAATTCCATTCCATTCCGTTCTACTCGGGTAGATTCCATTCCATTCCATTCCATTCCTTTCCATTCCATTGCATTCCATTGCATTGCATTGCACTCAATTCCATTCCATTCCATTCCATTCCATTCCATTCCATTCCATTCCATTCCGTTCCGTTCAACTCGGTTACATTCCATTCAATTACATTCCATTCCGTTCTACTCGGTTACATTCCATTCCATTCCATTCCATTCCATTCCAATCCATTCCATTCCATTACATTCCGTTCTACTCGTGTACATTCCATTCTATTCCATTCCATTCCATTCCATTGCATTCCATTCCATTCCATTCCATTCCATTCCGTTCTACTTTGGTACATTCCATTCCATTCCATTCCATTCCATTCCATTCCATTCCATTCCATTCCGTTCTACTCAGGTTGATTCCATTCTATTCCATTCCATTCCATTTCATTCCATTCCATTCCATTCCATTCCATTCCATTCCAATCCATTCCATTCCATTGAATTCCATTCCATTCCATTCCATTCCATGGAATTCCATTCCATTCCATTCCATTCCATTGAATTCCATTCCGTTCCATTCCATTCCATTGAATTCCATTCCATTCCATTCCATTCCATTCCATTCCATTCCATTCCATTGAATTCCGTTCCATTCCATTCCATTCCATTCCATTCCATCCCATTCCATTCCATTCCATTTCATTCCGTTCTACTCGGGTTGATTCCATTCTATTCCATTCCATTCCATTCGATCCCATTTGATTCCATTCGATTCCATTCAATTCCATTCGATTCCATTCCATTCCACTCCATTCCATTCCATTGAATTCCATTCCATTCCATTCCATTCCATTCCATGGAATTCCATTCCATTCCATTCCATTCCATTCCATTCCATAGAATTCCATTCCATTCCATTCCATTCCATTGAATTCCGTTCCATTCCATTCCATTTCGTTCCGTTCCGTTCCGTTCCGTTCCGTTCCGTTGCGTTCCGTTCCGTTCCGTTGTGTTCCGTTCCGTTCTACTCGGGTTGATTCCATTCTATTCCATTCCATTCCAATCCATTCCATTCCATTCCATCGAATTCCATTCCATTCCATTCCATTCCATTCCATTCCATTCCATTGAATTCCATTCCATTCCATTCCATTCCATGGAATTCCGTTCCATTCCATTCCATTCCGTTCCGTTCCGTCCCGTTCCGTTCCGTTCCGTTCCGTTGCGTTCCGCTCCGTTCTACTCGGGTTGATTCCATTCTATTCCATTCCATTCCATTCGATTCCATTCGATTCCATTCGATTCCACTCCATTCCATTCCATAGAATTCCATTCCATTCCATTCCATTCCATGGAATTCCATTCCATTCCATGGAATTCCATTCCATTCCATTCCATTGCATTGAATTCCATTCCATTCCATTCCATTCCATTGAATTCCATTCCATTCCATTCCATTCCATTCCATTCCATTCCATTCCATTCCATTCCGTTCCATTCCATTCTACTGTTGTCCATTCCATTCCATTCCATTCCATTCCATTCCATTCCATTCCATTCCATTCCATTCCATTCCATTCCATTCCTTTCCATTCCATTGCATTCCATTGCATTCCATTCCATTCCATTCCATTCCATTCCATTCCATTCCATTCCACTCCACACCACTCCAGTCCACTCCATTCCACTCCACTCCATTCCGGTACATTCCATTCCATTCCATTCCATTCCATTCCATTCCATTCCATTCCGTGCTTCTCAGGTACATTCCGTTCCGTTCCATTCCATTCCATTCCATTCCATTCCGTTCCAGTGCACTCTACTCCACTCCACTCCACTCCACTCCGGTACATTCCATTCCATTCCATTCCATTCCATTCCATTCCATTCCATTTCCATTCCCATTCCATTTCCATTCCCGTTCCATTTCCATTCCCGTTTCTTTTCCATTCCCGTTCCATTTCCATTCCCGTTCCATTACCATTCCCGTTCCATTTCCATTCCCGATCCATTTCCATTCCCGTTCCTTTTCCATTCCCGTTCCATTTCCATTCCTGTTCCGTTACCATTCCCGTTCCATTTCCGTTCCCGTTCCGTTTCCGTTCCCGTTCCATTTCCGTTCTCGTTCCGTTTCCGTTCCCGTTCCATTTCCATTCCCGTTTCAATTGCGTTCCCGTTCCATTTCCATTCCCGTTCCATTTCCATTCCCTTTCCATTTCCATTTCATTCCTTTCCGTTCTGCTCGGGTACATTCCATTCCATTCCATTGCATTCCATTCCGTTCTGCTCCTGTACATTCCATTCCATTCCATTCCGTTCCATTCCGTTCTACTCGGGTAGATTCCATTCCATTCCATTCCATTCCATTCCATTCCATTCCATTCCATTCCATTCCATTCTACTGGTGTCCATTCCATTCCATTCCATTCCATTCCATTCCATTCCATTGCATTCCATTCCATTCCATTCCATTCCATTCCGTTCCGTTCTACTCGGTTACATTCCATTCAATTCCATTCCATTCCGTTCTACTCGGGTAGATTCCATTCCATTCCATTCCATTCCTTTCCATTCCATTGCATTGCATTGCACTCAATTCCATTCCATTCCATTCCATTCCATTCCATTCCATTCCATTCCATTCCATTCCGTTCCGTTCAACCCGGTTACATTCCATTCAATTACATTCCATTCCGTTCTACTCGGTTACATTCCATTCCATTCCATTCCATTCCATTCCAATCCATTCCATTCCATTCCATTCCGTTCTACTCGGGTACATTGCATTCCATTCCATTCCATTCCATTCCATTCCATTCCATTCCATTCCATTCCATTCCATTCCATTCCGTTCTACTTTGGTACATTCCATTCCATTCCATTCCATTCCATTCCATTACATTCCATTCCATTCCATTCCGTTCTACTCGGGTTGATTCCATTCTATTCCATTCCATTCCATTCCATTCCATTCCATTCCATTCCATTCGATTCCATTCCATTCCATTCCGTGGAATTCCATTCCATTCCATTCCATTCCATTGAATTCCATTCCATTCCATTCCATTCCATTCCATTCCATTCCATTCCATTGAATTCCATTCCATTCCATTCCATTCCATTCCATTCCATTCCATTCCATTCCATTCTAATGGTGTCCATTCCATTCCATTCCATTCCATTCCATTCCATTCCATTCCATTCCATTCCTTTCCATTCCATTGCATTCCATTGCATTCCGTTCCATTCCATTCCATTCCATTCCACTCCACTCCACTCCACTCCACTCCATTCCACTACACTCCACTCCGGTACATTCCATTCCATTCCATTCCATTCCATTCCATTCCGTGCTTCTCAGGTACATTCCGTTCCGTTCCATTCCATTCCATTCCATTCCATTCCATTCCGTTCCAGTGCACTCTACTCCACTCCACTCCACTCCACTCCACTCCGGTACATTCCATTCCATTCCATTCCATTCCATTCCATTCCATTTCCATTCCCATTCCATTTCCATTCCCGTTCCATTTCCATTCCCGTTTCTTTTCCATTCCCGTTCCATTTCCATTCCAGTTCCATTACCATTCCCGTTCCATTTCCATTCCCGATCCATTTCCATTCCCGTTCCATTTCCATTCCCGTTCCATTTCCATTCCCGTTCCGTTACCATTCCCGTTCCATTTCCGTTCCCGTTCCGTTTCCGTTCCCGTTCCATTTCCGTTCTCGTTCCGTTTCCGTTCCCGTTCCATTTCCATTCCCGTTCCATTTCCGTTCCCGTTCCATTTCCATTCCCGTTCCATTTCCATTCCCTTTCCATTTCCATTTCATTCCATTCCGTTCTGCTCGGGTACATTCCATTCCATTCCATTGCATTCCATTCCGTTCTGCTCCTGTCCATTCCATTCCATTCCATTCCGTTCCATTCCGTTCTACTCGGGTAGATTCCATTCCATTCCATTCCATTCCATTCCATTCCATTCCATTCTACTGGCGTCCATTCCATTCCATTCCATTCCATTCCATTGCATTCCATTCCATTCCATTCCATTCCGTTCCGTTCTACTCGATTAAATTCCATTCAATTCCATTCCATTCCGTTCTACTCGGGTAGATTCCATTCCATTCCATTCCATTCCTTTCCATTCCATTGCATTCCATTGCATTGCATTGCACTCAATTCCATTCCATTCCATTCCATTCCATTCCATTCCATTCCATTCCATTCCGTTCCGTTCAACTCGGTTACATTCCATTCAATTACATTCCATTCCGTTCTACTCGGTTACATTCCATTCCATTCCATTCCATTCCATTCCAATCCATTCCATTCCATTACATTCCGTTCTACTCGTGTACATTCCATTCCATTCCATTCCATTCCATTCCATTCCATTCCATTCCATTCCATTCCATTCCATTCCGTTCTACTTTGGTACATTCCATTCCATTCCATTCCATTCCATTCCATTCCATTCCATTCCATTCCATTCCATTCCATTCCGTTCTACTCAGGTTGATTCCATTCTATTCCATTCCATTCCATTTCATTCCATTCCATTCCATTCCATTCCATTCCATTCCAATCCATTCCATTCCATTGAATTCCATTCCATTCCATTCCATTCCATGGAATTCCATTCCATTCCATTCCATTCCATGGAATTCCATTCCATTTCATTCCATTCCATGGAATTCCATTCCATTCCATTCCATTCCATGGAATTCCATTCCATTCCATTCCATGGAATTCCATTCCATTCCATTCCATTCCATGGAATTCCATTCCATTCCATTCCATTCCATTCCATGGAATTCCATTCCATTCCATTCCATGGAATTCCATTCCATTCCATTCCATTCCATTCCATGGAATTCCATTCCATTCCATTCCATTCCATGGAATTCCATTCCGTTCCATTCCATTCCATTGAATTCCATTCCATTCCATTCCATTCCATTCCATTCCATTGAATTCCGTTCCATTCCATTCCATTCCATTCCATTCCATCCCATTCCATTCCATTCCATTTCATTCCGTTCTACTCGTGTTGATTCCATTCTATTCCATTCCATTCCATTCGATCCCATTTGATTCCATTCGATTCCATTCAATTCCATTCAATTCCATTCCATTCCACTCCATTCCATTCCATTGAATTCCATTCCATTCCATTCCATTCCATTCCATTCCATTCCATGGAATTCCATTCCATTCCATTCCATTCCATTCCATTCCATAGAATTCCATTCCATTCCATTCCATTCCATTGAATTCCGTTCCATTCCATTCCATTCCGTTCCGTTCCGTTCCGTTCCGTTCCGTTGCGTTCCGTTCCGTTCCGTTGTGTTCCGTTCCGTTCTACTCGGGTTGATTCCATTCTATTCCATTCCATTCCAATCCATTCCATTCCATTCCATCGAATTCCATTCCATTCCATTCCATTCCATTCCATTCCATTCCATTGAATTCCATTCCATTCCATTCCATTCCATGGAATTCCGTTCCATTCCATTCCATTCCGTTCCGTTCCGTCCCGTTCCGTTCCGTTCCGTTCCGTTGCGTTCCGCTCCGTTCTACTCGGGTTGATTCCATTCTATTCCATTCCATTCCATTCGATTCCATTCGATTCCATTCGATTCCACTCCATTCCATTCCATAGAATTCCATTCCATTCCATTCCATTCCATGGAATTCCATTCCATTCCATTCCATTCCATGGAATTCCATTCCATTCCATTCCATTCCATTGAATTCCATTCCATTCCATTCCATAACATTCCATTCCATTCCATTCCATTCCATTCCATTCCGTTCCATTCCATTCTACTGTTGTCCATTCCATTCCATTCCATTCCATTCCATTCCATTCCATTCCATTCCATTCCTTTCCATTCCATTGCATTCCATTGCATTCCATTCCATTCCATTCCATTCCTTTCCATTCCATTCCATTCCATTCCATTCCATTCCATTCCATTCCATTGAATTCCATTCCATTCCGTTGAATTCCATTCCATTCCATTCCATTCCATTGAATTCCGTTCCATTCCATTCCATTCCATTCCATTCCATTCCATAGAATTCCATTCCATTCTATTCCATAGAATTCCGTTCCGTTCCATTCCATTCCATTCCATTCCATTCCATTCCATTCCATTCCATTGAATTCCATTCCATTCCATTCCATTCCATTCCATTGAATTCCATTCCATTGAATTCCATTCCATTCCATTCCATTCCATTCCATTCCATTCCATTCCATTCTACTGGTGTCCATTCCATTCCATTCCATTCCATTCCATTCCATTCCATTCCATTCCATTCCTTTCCATTCCATTGCATTCCATTGCATTCCGTTCCATTCCATTCCATTCCATTCCTTTCCATTCCGCTCCGTTCCGTTCCGTTCCGTTGCGTTCCGCTCCGTTCTACTCGGGTTGATTCCATTCTATTCCATTCCATTCCATTCGATCCCATTCGATTCCATTCGATTCCATTCGATTCCATTCGATTCCACTCCATTCCATTCCATAGAATTCCATTCCATTCCATTCCATTTGAATTCCATTCCATTCCATTCCATTCCATTCTATTCCATTCCATTCCATTCCATTCCATTCCATTCCATTCCATTCCATTCCATTCTACTCGGGTTTGCATTCTATTCCATTCGATTCCATTCGATTCCATTCGATTCCATTCCATTCCATTCCATTCCATTCCATTCCATTCCATTCCATTCCATTCCATTGAATTCCATTCCATTCCATTCCATTCCATTCCGTTGAATTCCATTCCATTCCATTCCATTCCATTCCAATCCATTCCATTCCATTCCATAGAATTCCATTCCATTCCATTCCATTCCATTGAATTCCATTCCATTCCATTCCATAGAATTCCATTCCATTCCATTCCATTCCATTGAATTCCATTCCATTCCATTCCATTCCATTCCATTCCATTCCATTCCATTCCATTCCATTCCATTCCATTCTACTGGTGTCCATTCCATTCCATTCCATTCCATTCCATTCCATTCCATTCCATTCCTTTCCATTCCATTGCATTCCACTGCATTCCATTCCATTCCATTCCATTCCATTCCATTCCACTCCACTCCACTCCACTCCACTCCATTCCACTCCACTCCACTCCGGTACATTCCATTCCATTCCATTCCATTCCATTCCATTCCGTGCTTCTCAGGTACATTCCGTTCCGTTCCATTCCATTCCATTCCATTCCATTCCATTCCGTTCCAGTGCACTCTACTCCACTCCACTCCACTCCACTCCACTCCGGTACATTCCATTCCATTCCATTCCATTCCATTCCATTCCATTTCCATTCCCGTTCCATTTCCATTCCCGTTCCATTTCCATTCCCGTTCCGTTACCATTCCCGTTCCATTTCCGTTCCCGTTCCGTTTCCGTTCCCGTTCCATTTCCGTTCTCGTTCCGTTTCCGTTCCCGTTCCATTTCCATTCCCGTTCCATTTCCGTTCCCGTTCCATTTCCATTCCCGTTCCATTTCCATTCCCTTTCCATTTCCATTTCATTCCATTCCGTTCTGCTCGGGTACATTCCATTCCATTCCATTGCATTCCATTCCGTTCTGCTCCTGTCCATTCCATTCCATTCCATTCCGTTCCATTCCGTTCTACTCGGGTAGATTCCATTCCATTCCATTCCATTCCATTCCATTCCATTCCATTCCATTCCATTCCATTCCATTCTACTGGTGTCCATTCCATTCCATTCCATTCCATTCCATTCCATTCCATTCCATTCCATTCCATTCCATTCCATTCCATTACATTCCATTCCATTCCGTTCCGTTCCGTTCTACTCGGTTACATTCCATTCAATTCCATTCCATTCCGTTCTACTCGGGTAGATTCCATTCCATTCCATTCCATTCCTTTCCATTCCATTGCATTCCATTGCATTGCATTGCACTCAATTCCATTCCATTCCATTCCATTCCATTCCATTCCATTCCATTCCATTCCATTCCGTTCCGTTCAACCCGGTTACATTCCATTCAATTACATTCCATTCCGTTCTACTCGGTTACATTCCATTCCATTCCATTCCATTCCATTCCAATCCATTCCATTCCATTCCATTCCGTTCTACTCGGGTACATTGCATTCCATTCCATTCCATTCCATTCCATTCCATTCCATTCCATTCCATTCCATTCCATTCCGTTCTACTTTGGTACATTCCATTCCATTCCATTCCATTCCATTCCATTCCATTCCATTCCATTCCATTCCATTCCATTGAATTCCATTCCATTCCATTCCATTCCATTCCATTCCATTCCATTCCATTCTACTGGTGTCCATTCCATTCCATTCCATTCCTTTCCATTCCATTCCATTCCTTTCCATTCCATTGCATTCCATTGCATTCCGTTCCATTCCATTCCATTCCATTCCACTCCACTCCACTCCACTCCACTCCATTCCACTCCACTCCACTCCGGTACATTCCATTCCATTCCATTCCATTCCATTCCATTCCGTGCTTCTCAGGTACATTCCGTTCCGTTCCATTCCATTCCATTCCATTCCATTCCATTCCGTTCCAGTGCACTCTACTCCACTCCACACCACTCCACTCCACTCCGGTACATTCCATTCCATTCCATTCCGTTCCATTCCATTCCATTGAATTCCATTCCATTCCATTCCATTCCATTCCATTCCATTGAATTCCGTTCCATTCCATTCCATTCCATTCCATTCCATCCCATTCCATTCCATTCCATTTCATTCCGTTCTACTCGGGTTGATTCCATTCTATTCCATTCCATTCCATTCGATCCCATTTGATTCCATTCGATTCCATTCAATTCCATTTGATTCCATTCCATTCCACTCCTTTCCATTCCATTGAATTCCATTCCATTCCATTCCATAGAATTCCATTCCATTCCATTCCATTCCATTGAATTCCGTTCCATTCCATTCCATTCCGTTCCGTTCCATTCCGTTCCGTTCCGTTCCGTTGCGTTCCGTTCCGTTCCGTTGTGTTCCGTTCCGTTCTACTCGGGTTGATTCCATTCTATTCCATTCCATTCCAATCCATTCCATTCCATTCCATCGAATTGCATTCCATTCCATTCCATTCCATTCCATTGAATTCCATTCCATTCCATTCCATTCCATGGAATTCCGTTCCATTCCATTCCATTCCGTTCGGTTCCGTCCCGTTCCGTTCCGTTCCGTTCCGTTGCGTTCCGCTCCGTTCTACTCGGGTTGATTCCATTCTATTCCATTCCATTCCATTCGATTCCATTCGACTCCATTCGATTCCACTCCATTCCATTCCATAGAATTCCATTCCATTCCATTCCATTCCATGGAATTCCATTCCATGGAATTCCATTCCGTTCCATTCCATTGAATTCCATTCCATTCCATTCCATTCCATTCCATTCCATTCCATTCCATTCCGTTCCATTCCATTCTACTGTTGTCCATTCCATTCCATTCCATTCCATTCCATTCCATTCCATTCCATACCATTCCTTTCCATTCCATTGCATTCCATTGCATTCCATTCCATTCCATTCCATTCCATTCCATTCCATTCCATTCCATTCCATTCCATTCCACTCCACACCACTCCAGTCCACTCCATTCCACTCCACTCCACTCCGGTACATTCCATTCCATTCCATTCCATTCCATTCCATTCCATTCCGTGCTTCTCAGGTACATTCCGTTCCGTTCCATTCCATTCCATTCCACTCCGTTCCAGTGCACTCTACTCCACTCCACTCCACTCCACTCCGGTACATTCCATTCCATTCCATTCCATTCCATTCCATTCCATTTCCATTCCCATTCCATTTCCATTCCCGTTCCATTTCCATTCCCGTTTCTTTTCCATTCCCGTTCCATTTCCATTCCCGTTCCATTACCATTCCCGTTCCATTTCCATTCCCGATCCATTTCCATTCCCGTTCCTTTTCCATTCCCGTTCCATTTCCATTCCTGTTCCGTTACCATTCCCGTTCCATTTCCGTCCCCGTTCCATTTCCATTCCCGTTCCATTTCCGTTCTCGTTCCGTTTCCATTCCCGTTCCATTTCCATTCCCGTTTCAATTGCGTTCCCGTTCCATTTCCATTCCCGTTCCATTTCCATTCCCTTTCCATTTCCATTTCATTCCTTTCCGTTCTGCTCGGGTACATTCCATTCCATTCCATTGCATTCCATTCCGTTCTGCTCCTGTACATTTCATTCCATTCCATTCCGTTCCATTCCGTTCTACTCGGGTAGATTCCATTCCATTCCATTCCATTCCATTCCATTCCATTCCATTCCATTCCATTCCATTCTACTGGTGTCCATTCCATTCCATTCCATTCCATTCTATTGCATTCCATTCCATTCCATTCCATTCCATTCCGTTCCGTTCTACTCGGTTACATTCCATTCAATTCCATTCCATTCCGTTCTACTCGGGTAGATTCCATTCCATTCCATTCCATTCCTTTCCATTCCATTGCATTCCATTGCATTGCATTGCACTCAATTCCATTCCATTCCATTCCATTCCATTCCATTCCATTCCATTCCATTCCGTTCCGTTCAACCCGGTTACATTCCATTCAATTACATTCCATTCTGTTCTACTCGGTTACATTCCATTCCATTCCATTCCATTCCATTCCAATCCATTCCATTCCATTCCATTCCGTTCTACTCGGGTACATTGCATTCCATTCCATTCCATTCCATTCCATTCCATTCCATTCCATTCCATTCCATTCCATTCCATTCCGTTCTACTTTGGTACATTCCATTCCATTCCATTCCATTCCATTCCATTACATTCCATTCCATTCCATTCCGTTCTACTCGGGTTGATTCCATTCTATTCCATTCCATTCCATTCCATTCCATTCCATTCCATTCGATTCCATTCCATTCCATTCCATGGAATTCCATTCCATTCCATTCCATTCCATTGAATTCCATTCCATTCCATTCCATTCCATTCCATTCCATTCCATTCCATTGAATTCCATTCCATTCCATTCCATTCCATTCCATTCCATTCCATTCCATTCTACTGGTGTCCATTCCATTCCATTCCATTCCATTCCATTCCATTCCATTCCATTCCATTCCTTTCCATTCCATTGCATTCCATTGCATTCCGTTCCATTCCATTCCATTCCATTCCACTCCACTCCACTCCACTCCACTCCATTCCACTCCACTCCACTCCGGTACATTCCATTCCATTCCATTCCATTCCATTCCATTCCGTGCTTCTCAGGTACATTCCGTTCCGTTCCATTCCATTCCATTCCATTCCATTCCATTCCGTTCCAGTGCACTCTACTCCACTCCACTCCACTCCACTCCGGTACATTCCATTCCATTCCATTCCATTCCATTCCATTCCATTCCATTTCCATTCCCATTCCATTTCCATTCCCGTTCCATTTCCATTCCCGTTTCTTTTCCATTCCCGTTCCATTTCCATTCCAGTTCCATTACCATTCCCGTTCCATTTCCATTCCCGATCCATTTCCATTCCCGTTCCATTTCCATTCCCGTTCCATTTCCATTCCCTTTCCATTTCCATTTCATTCCATTCCGTTCTGCTCGGGTACATTCCATTCCATTCCATTGCATTCCATTCCGTTCTGCTCCTGTCCATTCCATTCCATTCCATTCCGTTCCATTCCGTTCTACTCGGGTAGATTCCATTCCATTCCATTCCATTCCATTCCATTCCATTCCATTCCATTCCATTCCATTCCATTCCATTCTACTGGTGTCCATTCCATTCCATTCCATTCCATTCCATTCCATTCCATTCCATTCCATTCCATTCCATTACATTCCATTCCATTCCGTTCCGTTCCGTTCTACTCGGTTACATTCCATTCAATTCCATTCCATTCCGTTCTACTCGGGTAGATTCCATTCCATTCCATTCCATTCCTTTCCATTCCATTGCATTCCATTGCATTGCATTGCACTCAATTCCATTCCATTCCATTCCATTCCATTCCATTCCATTCCATTCCATTCCGTTCCGTTCAACCCGGTTACATTCCATTCAATTACATTCCATTCCGTTCTACTCGGTTACATTCCATTCCATTCCATTCCATTCCATTCCAATCCATTCCATTCCATTCCATTCCGTTCTACTCGGGTACATTGCATTCCATTCCATTCCATTCCATTCCATTCCATTCCATTCCATTCCATTCCATTCCATTCCGTTCTACTTTGGTACATTCCATTCCATTCCATTCCATTCCATTCCATTCCATTCCATTCCATTCCATTCCATTGAATTCCATTCCATTCCATTCCATTCCATTCCATTCCATTCCATTCCATTCTACTGGTGTCCATTCCATTCCATTCCATTCCTTTCCATTCCATTCCATTCCTTTCCATTCCATTGCATTCCATTGCATTCCGTTCCATTCCATTCCATTCCATTCCACTCCACTCCACTCCACTCCACTCCATTCCACTCCACTCCACTCCGGTACATTCCATTCCATTCCATTCCATTCCATTCCATTCCGTGCTTCTCAGGTACATTCCGTTCCGTTCCATTCCATTCCATTCCATTCCATTCCGTTCCAGTGCACTCTACTCCACTCCACACCACTCCACTCCACTCCGGTACATTCCATTCCATTCCATTCCGTTCCATTCCATTCCATTGAATTCCATTCCATTCCATTCCATTCCATTCCATTCCATTGAATTCCGTTCCATTCCATTCCATTCCATTCCATTCCATCCCATTCCATTCCATTCCATTTCATTCCGTTCTACTCGGGTTGATTCCATTCTATTCCATTCCATTCCATTCGATCCCATTTGATTCCATTCGATTCCATTCAATTCCATTTGATTCCATTCCATTCCACTCCTTTCCATTCCATTGAATTCCATTCCATTCCATTCCATAGAATTCCATTCCATTCCATTCCATTCCATTGAATTCCGTTCCATTCCATTCCATTCCGTTCCGTTCCATTCCGTTCCGTTCCGTTCCGTTGCGTTCCGTTCCGTTCCGTTGTGTTCCGTTCCGTTCTACTCGGGTTGATTCCATTCTATTCCATTCCATTCCAATCCATTCCATTCCATTCCATCGAATTGCATTCCATTCCATTCCATTCCATTCCATTGAATTCCATTCCATTCCATTCCATTCCATGGAATTCCGTTCCATTCCATTCCATTCCGTTCGGTTCCGTCCCGTTCCGTTCCGTTCCGTTCCGTTGCGTTCCGCTCCGTTCTACTCGGGTTGATTCCATTCTATTCCATTCCATTCCATTCGATTCCATTCGATTCCATTCGATTCCACTCCATTCCATTCCATAGAATTCCATTCCATTCCATTCCATTCCATGGAATTCCATTCCATGGAATTCCATTCCGTTCCATTCCATTGAATTCCATTCCATTCCATTCCATTCCATTCCATTCCATTCCATTCCATTCCGTTCCATTCCATTCTACTGTTGTCCATTCCATTCCATTCCATTCCATTCCATTCCATTCCATTCCATTCCATTCCTTTCCATTCCATTGCATTCCATTGCATTCCATTCCATTCCATTCCATTCCATTCCATTCCATTCCATTCCATTCCATTCCATTCCACTCCACATCTCTCCAGTCCACTCCATTCCACTCCACTCCACTCCGGTACATTCCATTCCATTCCATTCCATTCCATTCCATTCCATTCCGTGCTTCTCAGGTACATTCCGTTCCGTTCCATTCCATTCCATTCCACTCCGTTCCAGTGCACTCTACTCCACTCCACTCCACTCCACTCCGGTACATTCCATTCCATTCCATTCCATTCCATTCCATTCCATTTCCATTCCCATTCCATTTCCATTCCCGTTCCATTTCCATTCCCGTTTCTTTTCCATTCCCGTTCCATTTCCATTCCCGTTCCATTACCATTCCCGTTCCATTTCCATTCCCGATCCATTTCCATTCCCGTTCCTTTTCCATTCCCGTTCCATTTCCATTCCTGTTCCGTTACCATTCCCGTTCCATTTCCGTCCCCGTTCCATTTCCATTCCCGTTCCATTTCCGTTCTCGTTCCGTTTCCATTCCCGTTCCATTTCCATTCCCGTTTCAATTGCGTTCCCGTTCCATTTCCATTCCCGTTCCATTTCCATTCCCTTTCCATTTCCATTTCATTCCTTTCCGTTCTGCTCGGGTACATTCCATTCCATTCCATTGCATTCCATTCCGTTCTGCTCCTGTACATTTCATTCCATTCCATTCCGTTCCATTCCGTTCTACTCGGGTAGATTCCATTCCATTCCATTCCATTCCATTCCATTCCATTCCATTCCATTCCATTCCATTCCATTCTACTGGTGTCCATTCCATTCCATTCCATTCCATTCTATTGCATTCCATTCCATTCCATTCCATTCCATTCCGTTCCGTTCTACTCGGTTACATTCCATTCAATTCCATTCCATTCCGTTCTACTCGGGTAGATTCCATTCCATTCCATTCCATTCCTTTCCATTCCATTGCATTCCATTGCATTGCATTGCACTCAATTCCATTCCATTCCATTCCATTCCATTCCATTCCATTCCATTCCATTCCGTTCCGTTCAACCCGGTTACATTCCATTCAATTACATTCCATTCTGTTCTACTCGGTTACATTCCATTCCATTCCATTCCATTCCATTCCAATCCATTCCATTCCATTCCATTCCGTTCTACTCGGGTACATTGCATTCCATTCCATTCCATTCCATTCCATTCCATTCCATTCCATTCCATTCCATTCCATTCCGTTCTACTTTGGTACATTCCATTCCATTCCATTCCATTCCATTCCATTACATTCCATTCCATTCCATTCCGTTCTACTCGGGTTGATTCCATTCTATTCCATTCCATTCCATTCCATTCCATTCCATTCCATTCGATTCCATTCCATTCCATTCCATGGAATTCCATTCCATTCCATTCCATTCCATTGAATTCCATTCCATTCCATTCCATTCCATTCCATTCCATTCCATTCCATTGAATTCCATTCCATTCCATTCCATTCCATTCCATTCCATTCCATTCCATTCCATTCTACTGGTGTCCATTCCATTCCATTCCATTCCATTCCATTCCATTCCATTCCATTCCATTCCTTTCCATTCCATTGCATTCCATTGCATTCCGTTCCATTCCATTCCATTCCATTCCACTCCACTCCACTCCACTCCACTCCATTCCACTCCACTCCACTCCGGTACATTCCATTCCATTCCATTCCATTCCATTCCATTCCGTGCTTCTCAGGTACATTCCGTTCCGTTCCATTCCATTCCATTCCATTCCATTCCATTCCGTTCCAGTGCACTCTACTCCACTCCACTCCACTCCACTCCGGTACATTCCATTCCATTCCATTCCATTCCATTCCATTCCATTCCATTTCCATTCCCATTCCATTTCCATTCCCGTTCCATTTCCATTCCCGTTTCTTTTCCATTCCCGTTCCATTTCCATTCCAGTTCCATTACCATTCCCGTTCCATTTCCATTCCCGATCCATTTCCATTCCCGTTCCATTTCCATTCCCGTTCCATTTCCATTCCCGTTCCGTTACCATTCCCGTTCCATTTCCGTTCCCGTTCCGTTTCCGTTCCCGTTCCATTTCCGTTCTCGTTCCGTTTCCGTTCCCGTTCCATTTCCATTCCCGTTCCATTTCCGTTCCCGTTCCATTTCCATTCCCGTTCCATTTCCATTCCCTTTCCATTTCCATTTCATTCCATTCCGTTCTGCTCGGGTACATTCCATTCCATTCCATTGCATTCCATTCCGTTCTGCTCCTGTCCATTCCATTCCATTCCATTCCGTTCCATTCCGTTCTACTCGGGTAGATTCCATTCCATTCCATTCCATTCCATTCCATTCCATTCCATTCCATTCTACTGGTGTCCATTCCATTCCATTCCATTCCATTCCATTCCATTCCATTCCATTGCATTCCATTCCATTCCATTCCATTCCGTTCCGTTCTACTCGATTACATTCCATTCAATTCCATTCCATTCCGTTCTACTCGGGTAGATTCCATTCCATTCCATTCCATTCCTTTCCATTCCATTGCATTCCATTGCATTGCATTGCACTCAATTCCATTCCATTCCATTCCATTCCATTCCATTCCATTCCATTCCGTTCCGTTCAACTCGGTTACATTCCATTCAATTACATTCCATTCCGTTCTACTCGGTTACATTCCATTCCATTCCATTCCATTCCATTCCAATCCATTCCATTCCATTACATTCCGTTCTACTCGTGTACATTCCATTCCATTCCATTCCATTCCATTCCATTCCATTCCATTCCATTCCATTCCATTCCATTCCATTCCGTTCTACTTTGGTACATTCCATTCCATTCCATTCCATTCCATTCCATTCCATTCCATTCCATTCCATTCCATTCCATTCCGTTCTACTCAGGTTGATTCCATTCTATTCCATTCCATTCCATTTCATTCCATTCCATTCCATTCCATTCCATTCCATTCCAATCCATTCCATTCCATTGAATTCCATTCCATTCCATTCCATTCCATGGAATTCCATTCCATTCCATTCCATTCCATGGAATTCCATTCCGTTCCATTCCATTCCATTGAATTCCATTCCATTCCATTCCATTCCATTCCATTCCATTTCATTCCGTTCTACTCGGGTTGATTCCATTCTATTCCATTCCATTCCATTCGATCCCATTTGATTCCATTCGATTCCATTCAATTCCATTCGATTCCATTCCATTCCACTCCATTCCATTCCATTGAATTCCATTCCATTCCATTCCATTCCATTCCATTCCATGGAATTCCATTCCATTCCATTCCATTCCATTCCATTCCATAGAATTCCATTCCATTCCATTCCATTCCATTGAATTCCGTTCCATTCCATTCCATTCCGTTCCGTTCCGTTCCGTTCCGTTCCGTTCCGTTGCGTTCCGTTCCGTTCCGTTGTGTTCCGTTCCGTTCTACTCGGGTTGATTCCATTCTATTCCATTCCATTCCAATCCATTCCATTCCATTCCATCGAATTCCATTCCATTCCATTCCATTCCATTCCATTGAATTCCATTCCATTCCATTCCATTCCATGGAATTCCGTTCCATTCCATTCCATTCCGTTCGGTTCCGTCCCGTTCCGTTCCGTTCCGTTCCGTTGCGTTCCGCTCCGTTCTACTCGGGTTGATTCCATTCTATTCCATTCCATTCCATTCCATTCCATTCGATTCCATTCGATTCCACTCCATTCCATTCCATAGAATTCCATTCCATTCCATTCCATTCCATGGAATTCCATTCCATTCCATTCCATGGAATTCCATTCCATTCCATTCCATTGAATTCCATTCCATTCCATTCCATTCCATTGAATTCCATTCCATTCCATTCCATTCCATTCCATTCCATTCCATTCCATTCCATTCCGTTCCATTCCATTCTACTGTTGTCCATTCCATTCCATTCCATTCCATTCCATTCCATTCCATTCCATTCCATTCCTTTCCATTCCATTGCATTCCATTGCATTCCATTCCATTCCATTCCATTCCATTCCATTCCATTCCATTCCATTCCACTCCACACCACTCCAGTCCACTCCATTCCACTCCACTCCACTCCGGTACATTCCATTCCATTCCATTCCATTCCATTCCATTCCATTCCGTGCTTCTCAGGTACATTCCATTCCGTTCCATTCCATTCCATTCCATTCCGTTCCAGTGCACTCTACTCCACTCCACTCCACTCCACTCCGGTACATTCCATTCCATTCCATTCCATTCCATTCCATTCCAATCCATTCCATTCCATTCCATTCCGTTCTACTCGGGTACATTGCATTCCATTCCATTCCATTCCATTCCATTCCATTCCATTCCATTCCATTCCATTCCATTCCGTTCTACTTTGGTACATTCCATTCCATTCCATTCCATTCCATTCCATTACATTCCATTCCATTCCATTCCGTTCTACTCGGGTTGATTCCATTCTATTCCATTCCATTCCATTCCATTCCATTCCATTCCATTCGATTCCATTCCATTCCATTCCATGGAATTCCATTCCATTCCATTCCATTCCATTGAATTCCATTCCATTCCATTCCATTCCATTCCATTCCATTACATTCCATTGAATCCCATTACATTCCATTCCATTCCATTCCATTCCATTCCATTCCATTCTACTGGTGTCCATTCCATTCCATTCCATTCCATTCCATTCCATTCCATTCCATTCCTTTCCATTCCATTGCATTCCATTGCATTCCGTTCCATTCCATTCCATTCCATTCCACTCCACTCCACTCCACTCCACTCCATTCCACTCCACTCCACTCCGGTACATTCCATTCCATTCCATTCCATTCCATTCCATTCCGTGCTTCTCAGGTACATTCCGTTCCGTTCCATTCCATTCCATTCCATTCCATTCCATTCCGTTCCAGTGCACTCTACTCCACTCCACTCCACTCCACTCCACTCCGGTACATTCCATTCCATTCCATTCCATTCCATTCCATTCCATTCCATTTCCATTCCCATTCCATTTCCATTCCCGTTCCATTTCCATTCCCGTTTCTTTTCCATTCCCGTTCCATTTCCATTCCAGTTCCATTACCATTCCCGTTCCATTTCCATTCCCGATCCATTTCCATTCCCGTTCCATTTCCATTCCCGTTCCATTTCCATTCCCATTCCGTTACCATTCCCGTTCCATTTCCGTTCCCGTTCCGTTTCCGTTCCCGTTCCATTTCCGTTCTCGTTCCGTTTCCGTTCCCGTTCCATTTCCATTCCCGTTCCATTTCCGTTCCCGTTCCATTTCCATTCCCGTTCCATTTCCATTCCCTTTCCATTTCCATTTCATTCCATTCCGTTCTGCTCGGGTACATTCCATTCCATTCCATTGCATTCCATTCCGTTCTGCTCCTGTCCATTCCATTCCATTCCATTCCGTTCCATTCCGTTCTACTCGGGTAGATTCCATTCCATTCCATTCCATTCCATTCCATTCCATTCCATTCCATTCTACTGGTGTCCATTCCATTCCATTCCATTCCATTCCATTCCATTCCATTCCATTGCATTCCATTCCATTCCATTCCATTCCGTTCCGTTCTACTCGATTACATTCCATTCAATTCCATTCCATTCCGTTCTACTCGGGTAGATTCCATTCCATTCCATTCCATTCCTTTCCATTCCATTGCATTCCATTGCATTGCATTGCACTCAATTCCATTCCATTCCATTCCATTCCATTCCATTCCATTCCATTCCGTTCCGTTCAACTCGGTTACATTCCATTCAATTACATTCCATTCCGTTCTACTCGGTTACATTCCATTCCATTCCATTCCATTCCATTCCAATCCATTCCATTCCATTACATTCCGTTCTACTCGTGTACATTCCATTCCATTCCATTCCATTCCATTCCATTCCATTCCATTCCATTCCATTCCATTCCATTCCATTCCATTCCGTTCTACTTTGGTACATTCCATTCCATTCCATTCCATTCCATTCCATTCCATTCCATTCCATTCCATTCCATTCCATTCCGTTCTACTCAGGTTGATTCCATTCTATTCCATTCCATTCCATTTCATTCCATTCCATTCCATTCCATTCCATTCCATTCCAATCCATTCCATTCCATTGAATTCCATTCCATTCCATTCCATTCCATGGAATTCCATTCCATTCCATTCCATTCCATTGAATTCCATTCCGTTCCATTCCATTCCATTGAATTCCATTCCATTCCATTCCATTCCATTCCATTCCATTTCATTCCGTTCTACTCGGGTTGATTCCATTCTATTCCATTCCATTCCATTCGATCCCATTTGATTCCATTCGATTCCATTCAATTCCATTCGATTCCATTCCATTCCACTCCATTCCATTCCATTGAATTCCATTCCATTCCATTCCATTCCATTCCATTCCATGGAATTCCATTCCATTCCATTCCATTCCATTCCATTCCATAGAATTCCATTCCATTCCATTCCATTCCATTGAATTCCGTTCCATTCCATTCCATTCCGTTCCGTTCCGTTCCATTCCGTTCCGTTCCGTTGCGTTCCGTTCCGTTCCGTTGTGTTCCGTTCCGTTCTACTCGGGTTGATTCCATTCTATTCCATTCCATTCCAATCCATTCCATTCCATTCCATCGAATTCCATTCCATTCCATTCCATTCCATTCCATTGAATTCCATTCCATTCCATTCCATTCCATGGAATTCCGTTCCATTCCATTCCATTCCGTTCGGTTCCGTCCCGTTCCGTTCCGTTCCGTTCCGTTGCGTTCCGCTCCGTTCTACTCGGGTTGATTCCATTCTATTCCATTCCATTCCATTCCATTCCATTCCATTCCATTCGATTCCACTCCATTCCATTCCATAGAATTCCATTCCATTCCATTCCATTCCATGGAATTCCATTCCATTCCATTCCATGGAATTCCATTCCATTCCATTCCATTGAATTCCATTCCATTCCATTCCATTCCATTGAATTCCATTCCATTCCATTCCATTCCATTCCATTCCATTCCATTCCATTCCATTCCGTTCCATTCCATTCTACTGTTGTCCATTCCATTCCATTCCATTCCATTCCATTCCATTCCATTCCATTCCATTCCTTTCCATTCCATTGCATTCCATTGCATTCCATTCCATTCCATTCCATTCCATTCCATTCCATTCCATTCCATTCCATTCTACTGGTGTCCATTCCATTCCATTCCATTCCATTCCATTCCATTCCATTCCTTTCCATTCCATTGCATTCCATTGCATTCCGTTCCATTCCATTCCATTCCATTCCACTCCACTCCACTCCACTCCACTCCATTCCACTCCACTCCACTCCGGTACATTCCATTCCATTCCATTCCATTCCATTCCATTCCGTGCTTCTCAGGTACATTCCGTTCCGTTCCATTCCATTCCATTCCATTCCATTCCATTCCATTCCATTGCATTCCGTTCTACTCAGGTTGATTCCATTCTATTCCATTCCATTCCATTTCATTCCATTCCATTCCATTCCATTCCATTCCATTCCAATCCATTCCATTCCATTGAATTCCATTCCATTCCATTCCATTCCATGGAATTCCATTCCATTCCATTCCATTCCATTGAATTCCATTCCGTTCCATTCCATTCCATTGAATTCCATTCCATTCCATTCCATTCCATTCCATTCCATTTCATTCCGTTCTACTCGGGTTGATTCCATTCTATTCCATTCCATTCCATTCGATCCCATTTGATTCCATTCGATTCCATTCAATTCCATTCGATTCCATTCCATTCCACTCCATTCCATTCCATTGAATTCCATTCCATTCCATTCCATTCCATTCCATTCCATGGAATTCCATTCCATTCCATTCCATTCCATTCCATTCCATAGAATTCCATTCCATTCCATTCCATTCCATTGAATTCCGTTCCATTCCATTCCATTCCGTTCCGTTCCGTTCCGTTCCGTTCCGTTCCGTTGCGTTCCGTTCCGTTCCGTTGTGTTCCGTTCCGTTCTACTCGGGTTGATTCCATTCTATTCCATTCCATTCCAATCCATTCCATTCCATTCCATCGAATTCCATTCCATTCCATTCCATTCCATTCCATTGAATTCCATTCCATTCCATTCCATTCCATGGAATTCCGTTCCATTCCATTCCATTCCGTTCGGTTCCGTCCCGTTCCGTTCCGTTCCGTTCCGTTGCGTTCCGCTCCGTTCTACTCGGGTTGATTCCATTCTATTCCATTCCATTCCATTCCATTCCATTCCATTCCATTCGATTCCACTCCATTCCATTCCATAGAATTCCATTCCATTCCATTCCATTCCATGGAATTCCATTCCATTCCATTCCATGGAATTCCATTCCATTCCATTCCATTGAATTCCATTCCATTCCATTCCATTCCATTGAATTCCATTCCATTCCATTCCATTCCATTCCATTCCATTCCATTCCATTCCATTCCGTTCCATTCCATTCTACTGTTGTCCATTCCATTCCATTCCATTCCATTCCATTCCATTCCATTCCATTCCATTCCTTTCCATTCCATTGCATTCCATTGCATTCCATTCCATTCCATTCCATTCCATTCCATTCCATTCCATTCCATTCCATTCTACTGGTGTCCATTCCATTCCATTCCATTCCATTCCATTCCATTCCATTCCTTTCCATTCCATTGCATTCCATTGCATTCCGTTCCATTCCATTCCATTCCATTCCACTCCACTCCACTCCACTCCACTCCATTCCACTCCACTCCACTCCGGTACATTCCATTCCATTCCATTCCATTCCATTCCATTCCGTGCTTCTCAGGTACATTCCGTTCCGTTCCATTCCATTCCATTCCATTCCATTCCATTCCGTTCCAGTGCACTCTACTCCACTCCACTCCACTCCACTCCACTCCGGTACATTCCATTCCATTCCATTCCATTCCATTCCATTCCATTTCCATTCCCATTCCATTTCCATTCCCGTTCCATTTCCATTCCCGTTTCTTTTCCATTCCCGTTCCATTTCCATTCCAGTTCCATTACCATTCCCGTTCCATTTCCATTCCCGATCCATTTCCATTCCCGTTCCATTTCCATTCCCGTTCCATTTCCATTCCCGTTCCGTTACCATTCCCGTTCCATTTCCGTTCCCGTTCCGTTTCCGTTCCCGTTCCATTTCCGTTCTCGTTCCGTTTCCGTTCCCGTTCCATTTCCATTCCCGTTCCATTTCCGTTCCCGTTCCATTTCCATTCCCGTTCCATTTCCATTCCCTTTCCATTTCCATTTCATTCCATTCCGTTCTGCTCGGGTACATTCCATTCCATTCCATTGCATTCCATTCCGTTCTGCTCCTGTCCATTCCATTCCATTCCATTCCGTTCCATTCCGTTCTACTCGGGTAGATTCCATTCCATTCCATTCCATTCCATTCCATTCCATTCCATTCTACTGGTGTCCATTCCATTCCATTCCATTCCATTCCATTCCATTCCATTCCATTGCATTCCATTCCATTCCATTCCATTCCGTTCCGTTCTACTCGATTACATTCCATTCAATTCCATTCCATTCCGTTCTACTCGGGTAGATTCCATTCCATTACATTCCATTCCTTTCCATTCCATTGCATTCCATTGCATTGCATTGCACTCAATTCCATTCCATTCCATTCCATTCCATTCCATTCCATTCCATTCCATTCCGTTCCGTTCAACTCGGTTACATTCCATTCAATTACATTCCATTCCGTTCTACTCGGTTACATTCCATTCCATTCCATTCCATTCCATTCCAATCCATTCCATTCCATTACATTCCGTTCTACTCGTGTACATTCCATTCCATTCCATTCCATTCCATTCCATTCCATTCCATTCCATTCCATTCCATTCCATTCCATTCCGTTCTACTTTGGTACATTCCATTCCATTCCATTCCATTCCATTCCATTCCATTCCATTCCATTCCATTCCATTCCATTCCGTTCTACTCAGGTTGATTCCATTCTATTCCATT
This sequence comes from Gorilla gorilla gorilla, assembly GCF_029281585.2. Taxonomy (NCBI): domain Eukaryota; kingdom Metazoa; phylum Chordata; class Mammalia; order Primates; family Hominidae; genus Gorilla; species Gorilla gorilla. Next base: position 52,963,752 of record NC_073242.2, read on the forward strand.
CCATTCCATTTCATTCCATTCCATTCCATTCCATTCCATTCCATTCCAATCCATTCCATTCCATTGAATTCCATTCCATTCCATTCCATTCCATGGAATTCCATTCCATTCCATTCCATTCCATGGAATTCCATTCCATTCCATTCCATTCCATGGAATTCCATTCCATTCCATTCCATTCCATTCCATTCCATTCCATTCCATTCCATTCCATTCCATTCCATTGAATTCCATTCCGTTCCATTCCATTCCATTGAAATCCATTCCATTCCATTCCATTCCATTCCATTCCGTTCCATTCCATTGAATTCCGTTCCATTCCATTCCATTCCATTCCATTCCATCCCATTCCATTCCATTCCATTTCATTCCGTTCTACTCGGGTTGATTCCATTCTATTCCATTCCATTCCATTCGATCCCATTTGATTCCATTTGATTCCATTCAATTCCATTCGATTCCATTCCATTCCACTCCATTCCATTCCATTGAATTCCATTTCATTCCATTCCATTCCATTCCATTCCATTCCATGGAATTCCATTCCATTCCATTCCATTCCATTCCATTCCATTCCATAGAATTCCATTCCATTCCATTCCATTCCATTGAATTCCGTTCCATTCCATTCCATTCCGTTCCGTTCCGTTCCGTTCCGTTCCGTTGCGTTCCGTTCCGTTCCGTTGTGTTCCGTTCCGTTCTACTCGGGTTGATTCCATTCTATTCCATTCCATTCCAATCCATTCCATTCCATTCCATCGAATTCCATTCCATTCCATTCCATTCCATTCCATTGAATTCCATTCCATTCCATTCCATTCCATGGAATTCCGTTCCATTCCATTCCATTCCGTTCGGTTCCGTCCCGTTCCGTTCCGTTCCGTTCCGTTGCGTTCCACTCCGTTCTACTCGGGTTGATTCCATTCTATTCCATTCCATTCCATTCGATTCCATTCGATTCCATTCGATTCCACTCCATTCCATTCCATAGAATTCCATTCCATTCCATTCCATTCCATGGAATTCCATTCCATTCCATGGAATTCCATTCCATTCCTTTCCATTGAATTCCATTCCATTCCATTCCATTCCATTGAATTCCATTCCATTCCATTCCATTCCATTCCATTCCATTCCATTCCATTCCATTCCGTTCCATTCCATTCTACTGTTGTCCATTCCATTCCATTCCATTCCATTCCATTCCATTCCATTCCTTTCCATTCCATTGCATTCCATTGCATTCCATTCCATTCCATTCCATTCCATTCCATTCCATTCCATTCCATTCCACTCCACACCACTCCAGTCCACTCCATTCCACTCCACTCCACTCCGGTACATTCCATTCCATTCCATTCCATTCCATTCCATTCCATTCCGTGCTTCTCAGGTACATTCCGTTCCGTTCCATTCCATTCCATTCCATTCCGTTCCAGTGCACTCTACTCCACTCCACTCCACTCCACTCCGGTACATTCCATTCCATTCCATTCCATTCCATTCCATTCCATTTCCATTCCCATTCCATTTCCATTCCCGTTCCATTTCCATTCCCGTTTCTTTTCCATTCCCGTTCCATTTCCATTCCCGTTCCATTACCATTCCCGTTCCATTTCCATTCCCGATCCATTTCCATTCCCGTTCCTTTTCCATTCCCGTTCCATTTCCATTCCTGTTCCGTTACCATTCCCGTTCCATTTCCGTTCCCGTTCCGTTTCCGTTCCCGTTCCATTTCCGTTCTCGTTCCGTTTCCGTTCCCGTTCCATTTCCATTCCCGTTTCAATTGCGTTCCCGTTCCATTTCCATTCCCGTTCCATTTCCATTCCCTTTCCATTTCCATTTCATTCCTTTCCGTTCTGCTCGGGTACATTCCATTCCATTCCATTGCATTCCATTCCGTTCTGCTGCTGTACATTTCATTCCATTCCATTCCGTTCCATTCCGTTCTACTCGGGTAGATTCCATTCCATTCCATTCCATTCCATTCCATTCTATTCCATTCCATTCCATTCCATTCTACTGGTGTCCATTCCATTCCATTCCATTCCATTCCATTCCATTCTATTGCATTCCATTCCATTCCATTCCATTCCATTCCATTCCGTTCCGTTCTACTCGGTTACATTCCATTCAATTCCATTCCATTCCGTTCTACTCGGGTAGATTCCATTCCATTCCATTCCATTCCTTTCCATTCCATTGCATTCCATTGCATTGCATTGCACTCAATTCCATTCCATTCCATTCCATTCCATTCCATTCCATTCCATTCCATTCCGTTCCGTTCAACCCGGTTACATTCCATTCAATTACATTCCATTCCGTTCTACTCGGTTACATTCCATTCCATTCCATTCCATTCCATTCCAATCCATTCCATTCCATTCCATTCCGTTCTACTCGGGTACATTGCATTCCATTCCATTCCATTCCATTCCATTCCATTCCATTCCATTCCATTCCATTCCATTCCATTCCATTCCATTCCATTCCGTTCTACTTTGGTACATTCCATTCCATTCCATTCCATTCCATTCCATTCCATTCCATTCCATTACATTCCATTCCATTCCATTCCATTCCGTTCTACTCGGGTTGATTCCATTCAATTCAATTCCATTCCATTCCATTCCATTCCATTCCATTCGATTCCATTCCATTCCATTCCATGGAATTCCATTCCATTCCATTCCATTCCATTGAATTCCATTCCATTCCATTCCATTCCATTCCATTCCATTCCATTCCATTCCATTCCATTCCATTGAATTCCATTCCATTCCATTCCATTCCATTCCATTCCATTCCATTCCATTCCATTCTACTGGTGTCCATTCCATTCCATTCCATTCCATTCCATTCCATTCCATTCCTTTCCATTCCATTGCATTCCATTGCATTCCGTTCCATTCCATTCCATTCCATTCCACTCCACTCCACTCCACTCCACTCCATTCCACTCCACTCCACTCCGGTACATTCCATTCCATTCCATTCCATTCCATTCCATTCCGTGCTTCTCAGGTACATTCCGTTCCGTTCCATTCCATTCCATTCCATTCCATTCCATTCCGTTCCAGTGCACTCTACTCCACTCCACTCCACTCCACTCCACTCCGGTACATTCCATTCCATTCCATTCCATTCCATTCCATTCCATTTCCATTCCCATTCCATTTCCATTCCCGTTCCATTTCCATTCCCGTTTCTTTTCCATTCCCGTTCCATTTCCATTCCAGTTCCATTACCATTCCCGTTCCATTTCCATTCCCGATCCATTTCCATTCCCGTTCCATTTCCATTCCCGTTCCATTTCCATTCCCGTTCCGTTACCATTCCCGTTCCATTTCCGTTCCCGTTCCGTTTCCGTTCCCGTTCCATTTCCGTTCTCGTTCCGTTTCCGTTCCCGTTCCATTTCCATTCCCGTTCCATTTCCGTTCCCGTTCCATTTCCATTCCCGTTCAATTTCCATTCCCTTTCCATTTCCATTTCATTCCATTCCGTTCTGCTCGGGTACATTCCATTCCATTCCATTGCATTCCATTCCGTTCTGCTCCTGTCCATTCCATTCCATTCCATTCCGTTCCATTCCGTTCTACTCGGGTAGATTCCATTCCATTCCATTCCATTCCATTCCATTCTACTGGTGTCCATTCCATTCCATTCCATTCCATTCCATTCCATTCCACTGAATTCCATTCCATTCCATTCCATTCCATTCCATTCCATTCCATTCCATTCCATTCCATTCCATTCGATTCCATTCGATTCCATTCCATTCCATTCCATTGAATTCCATTCCATTCCATTCCATTCCATTCCATTCCATTCCATTCCATTCCATTCCATTGAATTCCATTCCATTCCATTCCATTCCATTCCATTCCATTCCATTCCTTTCCATTGAATTCCATTCCATTCCACTCCATTCCATTCCATTGAATTCCATTCCATTCCATTCCATTCCATTGAATTCCATTCCATTCCATTCCATTCCATTCCATTCCATTGAATTCCTTTCCATTCCATTCCATTCCATTCCATTCCATTCCATTCCATTCCGTTCTACTCGGGTTGATTCCATTCTATTCCATTCCATTCCATTCGATTCCAATCGATTCCATTCGATTCCATTCGACTCCATTCGATTCCATTCCGTTCCATTCCATGGAATTCCATTCTATTCCATTCCATTGAATTCAATTCCATTCCATTGAATTCCATTCCATTCCATTCCATTCCATTGAATTCCTTTCCATTCCATTCCATTCCGTTCCTTTCCGTTCCATTCCGTTGCGTTCCGTTCCGTTCTACTCGGTTGATTCCATTCTATTCCATTCCATTCCATTCGATTCCATTCGATTCCATTCGATTCCATTCGATTCCATTCGATTCCATTCCATTGCATTCCATTGAATTCCATTCCATTCCATTCCATTGAATTCCATTCCATTCCATTCCATTCCATTGAATTCCATTGAATTCCATTCCATTGAATTCCATTCCATTCCATTCCATTCCATTCTATTGAATTCCATTCCATTCCATTCCATTCCATTCCATTCCATTGAATTCCATTGAATTCCATTCCATTGAATTCCATTCCATTCCATTCCATTCCATTCCATTCCATTCCATTACATAGAATTCCATTCCATTCCATTCCATTCCATTCCATTCCATTCCATTCCATTCCATTCCACTCCATTCCATTCCACTCCACTCCACTCCACTCCACTCCAGTCCACTCCACTCCACTCTTTTCCATTCCTTTCCATTCCATTGAATTCCATTGAATTCCATTGAATTCCATTCCATTCCATTCCTTTCCATTCCATTCCGTTCTACTCGGGTTGATTCCATTCTATTCCATTCCATTCCATTCGATTCCATTCGATTCCTTTCGATTCCATTCCATTCCATTCCATTCTATTGCATTGAATTCCATTCCATTCCATTCCATTCCTTTCCATTCCATTCCATTCCATTCCATTCCATTGAATTCCATTCCATTCCATTCCATTCCATTCCATTGAATTCCATTCCATTCCATTCCATTCCATTCCATTCCATTCCATTCCATTCCATTCCGTTCTACTCAGGTTGATTCCATTCTATTCCATTCCATCCCATTCCATTCCATTCCATTCCATTCCATTCCATTCGATTCCATTCCATTCCATTCCATAGAATTCCATTCCATTCCATTCCATTCCATGGAATTCCATTCCATTCCATTCCATTCCATTCCATTCCATTCCATTCCATTCCATTCCATTGAATTCCATTCCATTCCATTCCATTCCATTCCATTGAATTCCATTCCGTTCCATTCCATTCCATTGAATTCCATTCCATTCCATTCCATTCCATTCCATTCCATTCCATCCCATCCCATTCCATTCCATTCCATTCCATTCCATTCCATTCCATCCCATTCCATTCCATTCCATTCCATTCCGTTCTACTCGGGTTGATTCCATTCTATTCCATTCCATTCCATTCGATCCCATTTGATTCCATTCGATTCCATTCAATTCCATTCGATTCCATTCCATTCCACTCCATTCCATTCCATAGAATTCCATTCCATTCCATTCCATTCCATTCCATTCCATTCCATGGAATTCCATTCCATTCCATTCCATTCCATTCCATAGAATTCCATTCCATTCCATTCCATTCCACTGAATTCCGTTCCATTCCATTCCATTCCGTTCCGTTCCGTTCCGTTCCGTTCCGTTCTGTTGCGTTCCGTTCCGTTCCGTTGTGTTCCGTTCCGTTCTACTCGGGTTGATTCCATTCTATTCCATTCCATTCCAATCCATTCCATTCCATTCCATTGAATTCCATTCCATTCCATTCCATTCCATTCCATTCCATTCCATTCCATTCCATTGAATTCCATTCCATTCCATTCCATTCCATTCCATTCCATTGAATTCCATTCCATTCCATTCCATTCCATGGAATTCCGTTCCATTCCATTCCATTCCGTTCCGTTCCGTCCCTTTCCGTTCCGTTCCGTTCCGTTGCGTTCCGTTCCGTTCTACTCGGGTTGATTCCATTCTATTCCATTCCATTCCATTCGATTCCATTCGATTCCATTCGATTCCACTCCATTCCATTCCATAGAATTCCATTCCATTCCATTCCATTCCATTGAATTCCATTCCATTCCATTCCATTCCATTCCATTCCATTCCATTCCATTCCATTGAATTCCATTCCATTCCATTCCATTCCATTCCATTCCATTCCATTCCATTCTACTGGTGTCCATTCCATTCCATTCCATTCCATTCCATTCCATTCCATTCCATTCCATTCCTTTCCATTCCATTGCATTCCATTGCATTCCGTTCCATTCCATTCCATTCCATTCCACTCCACTCCACTCCACTCCACTCCATTCCACTCCACTCCACTCCGGTACATTCCATTCCATTCCATTCCATTCCATTCCATTCCGTGCTTCTCAGGTACATTCCGTTCCGTTCCATTCCATTCCATTCCATTCCATTCCATTCCGTTCCAGTGCACTCTACTCCACTCCACTCCACTCCACTCCACTCCGGTACATTCCATTCCATTCCATTCCATTCCATTCCATTCCATTTCCATTCCCATTCCATTTCCATTCCCGTTCCATTTCCATTCCCGTTTCTTTTCCATTCCCGTTCCATTTCCATTCCAGTTCCATTACCATTCCCGTTCCATTTCCATTCCCGATCCATTTCCATTCCCGTTCCATTTCCATTCCCGTTCCATTTCCATTCCCGTTCCGTTACCATTCCCGTTCCATTTCCGCTCCCGTTCCGTTTCCGTTCCCGTTCCATTTCCGTTCTCGTTCCGTTTCCGTTCCCGTTCCATTTCCATTCCCGTTCCATTTCCGTTCCCGTTCCATTTCCATTCCCGTTCAATTTCCATTCCCTTTCCATTTCCATTTCATTCCATTCCGTTCTGCTCGGGTACATTCCATTCCATTCCATTGCATTCCATTCCGTTCTGCTCCTGTCCATTCCATTCCATTCCATTCCGTTCCATTCCGTTCTACTCGGGTAGATTCCATTCCATTCCATTCCATTCCATTCCAATCTACTGGTGTCCATTCCATTCCATTCCATTCCATTCCATTCCATTCCACTGAATTCCATTCCATTCCATTCCATTCCATTCCATTCCATTCCATTCCATTCGATTCCATTCGATTCCATTCCATTCCATTCCATTGAATTCCATTCCATTCCATTCCATTCCATTCCATTCCATTCCATTCCATTCCATTCCATTGAATTCCATTCCATTCCATTCCATTCCATTCCATTCCATTCCATTCCTTTCCATTGAATTCCATTCCATTCCACTCCATTCCATTCCATTGAATTCCATTCCATTCCATTCCATTCCATTGAATTCCATTCCATTCCATTCCATTCCATTCCATTCCATTGAATTCCTTTCCATTCCATTCCATTCCATTCCATTCCATTCCATTCCATTCCGTTCTACTCGGGTTGATTCCATTCTATTCCATTCCATTCCATTCGATTCCAATCGATTCCATTCGATTCCATCCGACTCCATTCGATTCCATTCCGTTCCATTCCATGGAATTCCATTCTATTCCATTCCATTGAATTCAATTCCATTCCATTGAATTCCATTCCATTCCATTCCATTCCATTGAATTCCTTTCCATTCCATTCCATTCCGTTCCTTTCCGTTCCATTCCGTTGCGTTCCGTTCCGTTCTACTCGGTTGATTCCATTCTATTCCATTCCATTCCATTCGATTCCATTCGATTCCATTCGATTCCATTCGATTCCATTCGATTCCATTCCATTGCATTCCATTGAATTCCATTCCATTCCATTCCATTGAATTCCATTCCATTCCATTCCATTCCATTGAATTCCATTGAATTCCATTCCATTGAATTCCATTCCATTCCATTCCATTCCATTCTATTGAATTCCATTCCATTCCATTCCATTCCATTCCATTCCATTGAATTCCATTGAATTCCATTCCATTGAATTCCATTCCATTCCATTCCATTCCATTCCATTCCATTCCATAGAATTCCATTCCATTCCATTCCATTCCATTCCATTCCATTCCATTCCATTCCATTCCATTCCATTCCACTCCATTCCATTCCACTCCACTCCACTCCACTCCACTCCAGTCCACTCCACTCCACTCTTTTCCATTCCATTCCATTCCATTGAATTCCATTGAATTCCATTGAATTCCATTCCATTCCATTCCTTTCCATTCCATTCCGTTCTACTCGGGTTGATTCCATTCTATTCCATTCCATTCCATTCGATTCCATTCGATTCCTTTCGATTCCATTCCATTCCATTCCATTCTATTGCATTGAATTCCATTCCATTCCATTCCATTCCTTTCCATTCCATTCCATTCCATTCCATTCCATTGAATTCCATTCCATTCCATTCCATTCCATTCCATTGAATTCCATTCCATTCCATTCCATTCCATTCCATTCCATTCCATTCCATTCCATTCCATTCCGTTCTACTCAGGTTGATTCCATTCTATTCCATTCCATCCCATTCCATTCCATTCCATTCCATTCCATTCCATTCGATTCCATTCCATTCCATTCCATAGAATTCCATTCCATTCCATTCCATTCAATGGAATTCCATTCCATTCCATTCCATTCCATTCCATTCCATTCCATTCCATTCCATTGAATTCCATTCCATTCCATTCCATTCCATTCCATTGAATTCCATTCCGTTCCATTCCATTCCATTGAATTCCATTCCATTCCATTCCATTCCATTCCATTCCATTCCATCCCATTCCATTCCATTCCATTCCATTCCATTCCATTCCATTCCATTGAATTCCATTCCATTCCATTCCATTCCATTCCATTCCATTCCATTCCATTCATTGAATTCCATTCCATTCCATTCCATTCCATTCCATTGAATTCCATTCCATTCCATTCCATTCCATGCCATTGAATTCCATTCCATTCCATTCCATTCAATTGAATTCCGTTCCATTCCATTCCATTCCGTTCCGTTCCGTCCAGTTCCGTTCCGTTCCGTTCCGTTGCGTTCCGTTCCTCTCTACTCGGGTTGATTAAATTCTATTCCATTCCATTCTATTCGATTCCATTCGATTCCAATCGATTCCATTCGATTCCATTCGATTCCATTGAATTCCATTCCATTCCATTCCATTCCATTGAATTCCGTTGCATTATATTCCATTCCGTTCCGTTCCGTCCCGTTCCGTTCCGTTCCGTTCCGTTGCGTGCCGTTCCGTTCTACTCGGGTTGATTCCATTCCATTCCATTCCATTCCATTCCATTCCATTCCATTCCATTCCATTCCATTCCATTCCATTGAATTCCATTCCATTCCATTCCATTCCATTCCATTCCATTCCATTCCGTTCTACTCGGGTTGATTCCATTCTATGCCATTCCATTCCATTCGATCTCATTCGATTCCATTCGATTCCATTCGATTCCATTCCATTCCATTCCATTGAATTCCGTTCCATTCCATTCCATTCCATTCCATTGAATTCCATTCCATTCCTTTCCATAGAATTCCGTTCCATTCCATTCCATTCCATTCCATTCCATTCCATTCCATTCCATTCCATTCCATTGAATTCCATTCCATTCCATTCCATTCCTTTCCATTGAATTCCATTCTGTTCCATTCCATTCCTTTGAATTCCGTTCCATTCCATTCCATTCCAATCCTTTCCGTTCCGTTCCGTTCCGTTCCGTTCCGTTGCGTTCCGCTCCGTTCTACTCGGGTTGATTCCATTCTATTCCATTCCATTCCATTCGATCCCATTCGATTCCATTCGATTCCATTCGATTCCATTCGATTCCACTCCATTCCATTCCATAGAATTCCATTCCATTCCATTCCATTTGAATTCCATTCCATTCCATTCCATTCCATTCTATTCCATTCCATCCCATTCCATTCCATTCCATTCCATTCTACTCGGGTTGATTGCATTCTATTCCATTCCATTCCATTCGATTCCATTCGATTCCATTCGATTCCATTCGATTCCATTCGATTCCATTCCATTCCTTTCCATTCCATTCCATTCCATTCCATTCCATTGAATTCCATTCCATTCCATTCCATTCCATTCCATAGAATTCCATTCCATTCCATTCCATTCCATTCCATTCCATTCCATTCCATTCCATTCCATTCCATTGAATTCCATTCCATTCCATAGAATTCCATTCCATTCCATTCCATTCCATTGAATTCCGTTCCTTTCCATTCCATTCCATTCCGTTCCGTTCCGTTCCGTTCCGTTGCGTTCCGTTCCGTTCAACTAGGGTTGATTCCATTCTATTCAATTCCATTCCATTCCATTCTACACGGGTTGATCATTCCATTCCGTTCCGTTCCGTTCCGTTCCGTTCCGTACCGTTCTACTCGGGTTGATTCCATTCTATTCCATTCCATTCCATTCGATTCCATTCGACTCCATTCCATTCCATTCCATTCCATTCCATTCCATTCCATTCCATTGCATTCCATTCCGCTCCATTCCATTCCATTCCATTCCATTCCATTACATTCCATTCCGTTCCGTTCCGTTCCGTTCCGTTCCGTTGCGTTCCATTCCGTTCTACTCGGGTTGATTCCATTCTATTCCATTCCATTCCATTTGACTCCATTCGATTCCATTCCATTCCACTCCATTGAATTCCATTCCATTCCATTCCATTCCATTCCATTCCATTCCACTCCATTGAATTCCATTCCATTCCATTCCATTCCATTCCATTCCATTCCATTCCATTCCACTCCATTCCATTCCACTCCACTGCACTCCACTCCACTCCACTCCACTCCATTCCACTCCCTTCCATTCCATAAAATTGAATTCCATTCCATTCCATTCCATTCCATTCCATTCCATTCCATTCCACTCCATTCCATTCCACTCCACTCCACTCCACTCCACTCCACTCCATTCCATTCCCTTCCATTCCATTCAATTGAATTGCATTGAATTCCATTCCATTCCATTCCATAACATTTCATTCCATTCCATTCCATTCCATTCCATTCCATTCCATTCCATTCCATTCCATTCCATTCCGTTCTACTCGGGTTGATTCCATTCTATTCCATTCCATTCCATTCGATTCCATTCGATTCCATTCGATTCCATTCGATTCCATTCGTTTCCATTCCATTCCATTCCATTCTATTCCATTGAATTCCATTCCATTCCATTCCATTCCATTCCATTCCATTGCATTCCATTCCATTGAATTCCATTGAATTCCATTCCATTGAATTCCATTCCATTCCATTCCATTCCATTCCATTCCATTGAATTCCATTCCATTCCATTCCATTCCATTCCATTCCATTGAATTCCATTCCATTCCATTCCATTCCATGGAATTCCGTTCCATTCCATTCCATTCCGTTCCGTTCCGTCCCGTTCCGTTCCGTTCCGTTCCGTTGCGTTCCGTTCCGTTCTACTCGGGTTGATTCCATTCTATTCCATTCCATTCCATTCGATTCCATTCGATTCCATTCGATTCCACTCCATTCCATTCCATAGAATTCCATACCATTCCATTCCATTCCATTGAATTCCATTCCATTCCATTCCATTGAATTCCTTTCCATTCCATTCCATTCCATTGAATTCCATTCCATTCCATTCCATTCCATTCCATTCCATTCCATTCCATTCTACTGGTGTCCATTCCATTCCATTCCATTCCATTCCATTCCATTCCATTCCATTCCAATCCATTCCATTCCATTCCATAGAATTCCATTCCATTCCATTCCATTCCATTCCATTCCATTGAATTCCATTCCATTCCATTCCATAGAATTCCATTCCATTCCATTCCATTCCATTGAATTCCATTCCATTCCATTCCATTCCATTCCATTCCATTCCATTCCATTCCATTCTACTGGTGTCCATTCCATTCCATTCCATTCCATTCCATTCCATTCCATTCCATTCCGTGCTTCTCAGGTACATTCCGTTCCGTTCCATTCCATTCCATTCCATTCCATTCCATTCCATTCCGTTCCAGTGCACTCTACTCCACTCCACTCCACTCCACTCCACTCCGGTACATTCCATTCCATTCCATTCCATTCCATTCCATTCCATTTCCATTCCCATTCCATTTCCATTCCCGTTCCATTTCCATTCCCGTTTCTTTTCCATTCCCGTTCCATTTCCATTCCAGTTCCATTACCATTCCCGTTCCATTTCCATTCCCGATCCATTTCCATTCCCGTTCCATTTCCATTCCCGTTCCATTTCCATTCCCGTTCCGTTACCATTCCCGTTCCATTTCCGTTCCCGTTCCGTTTCCATTCCCGTTCCATTTCCGTTCTCGTTCCGTTTCCGTTCCCGTTCCATTTCCATTCCCGTTCCATTTCCGTTCCCGTTCCATTTCCATTCCCGTTCCATTTCCATTCCCTTTCCATTTCCATTTCATTCCATTCCGTTCTGCTCGGGTACATTCCATTCCATTCCATTGCATTCCATTCCGTTCTGCTCCTGTCCATTCCATTCCATTCCATTCCGTTCCATTCCGTTCTACTCGGGTAGATTCCATTCCATTCCATTCCATTCCATTCCATTCCATTCCATTCCATTCCATTCTACTGGTGTCCATTCCATTCCATTCCATTCCATTCCATTCCATTCCATTCCATTGCATTCCATTCCATTCCATTCCATTCCGTTCCGTTCTACTCGATTACATTCCATTCAATTCCATTCCATTCCGTTCTACTCGGGTAGATTCCATTCCATTCCATTCCATTCCTTTCCATTCCATTGCATTCCATTGCATTGCATTGCACTCAATTCCATTCCATTCCATTCCATTCCATTCCATTCCATTCCATTCCATTCCGTTCCGTTCAACTCGGTTACATTCCATTCAATTACATTCCATTCCGTTCTACTCGGTTACATTCCATTCCATTCCATTCCATTCCATTCCAATCCATTCCATTCCATTCCATTCCGTTCTACTCGTGTACATTCCATTCCATTCCATTCCATTCCATTCCATTCCATTCCATTCCATTCCATTCCATTCCGTTCTACTTTGGTACATTCCATTCCATTCCATTCCATTCCATTCCATTCCATTCCATTCCATTCCGTTCTACTCAGGTTGATTCCATTCTATTCCATTCCATTCCATTTCATTCCATTCCATTCCATTCCATTCCATTCGATTCCATTCCATTCCATTCCATTGAATTCCATTCCATTCCATTCCATTCCATGGAATTCCATTCCATTCCATTCCATTCCATGGAATTCCATTCCATTCCATTCCATTCCATTCCATTCCATTCCATTCCATTGAATTCCATTCCGTTCCATTCCATTCCATTGAATTCCATTCCATTCCATTCCATTCCATTCCATTCCATGCCATTCCATTCCATAGAATTCCGTTCCATTCCATTCCATTCCATTCCATTCCATCCCATTCCATTCCATTCCATTCCGTTCTACTCGGGTTGATTCCATTCTATTCCATTCCATTCCATTCGATCCCATTTGATTCCATTCGATTCCATTCAATTCCATTCCATTCCATTCCATTCCATTCCATGGAATTCCATTCCATTCCATTCCATTCCATTCCATTCCATTCCATAGAATTCCATTCCATTCCATTCCATTCCATTGAATTCCGTTCCATTCCATTCCGTTCCGTTCCGTTCCGTTCCGTTCCGTTCCGTTGCGTTCCGTTCCGTTTCGTTGTGTTCCGTTCCGTTCTACTCGGGTTAATTCCATTCTATTCCATTCCATTCCAATCCATTCCATTCCATTCCATCGAATTCCATTCCATTCCATTCCATTCCATTCCATTCCATGGAATTCCGTTCCATTCCATTCCATTCCGTTCCGTTCCGTCCCGTTCCGTTCCGTTCCGTTCCGTTGCGTTCCGCTCCGTTCTACTCGGGTTGATTCCATTCTATTCCATTCCATTCCATTCGATTCCATTCAATTCCATTCGATTCCACTCCATTCCATTCCATAGAATTCCATTCCATTCCATTCCATTCCATTGAATTCCATTCCATTCCATTCCATTCCATTGAATTCCATTCCATTCCATTCCATTCCATTGAATTCCATTCCATTCCATTCCATTCCATTGAATTCCATTCCATTCCATTCCATTCCATTCCATTCTACTGTTGTCCATTCCATTCCATTCCATTCCATTCCACTCCATTCCATTCCATTCCATTCCTTTCCATTCCATTGCATTCCATTCCATTCCATTCCATTCCATTCCATTCCATTCCATTCCATTCCATTCCATTCCATTCCACTCCACACCACTCCAGTCCACTCCATTCCACTCCACTCCACTCCGGTACATTCCATTCCATTCCATTCCATTCCATTCCATTCCATTCCATTCCGTGCTTCTCAGGTACATTCCGTTCCGTTCCATTCCATTCCATTCCATTCCATTCCGTTCCAGTGCACTCTACTCCACTCCACTCCACTCCACTCCGGTACATTCCATTCCATTCCATTCCATTCCATTCCATTCCATTCCATTTCCATTCCCATTCCATTTCCATTCCCGTTCCATTTCCATTCCCGTTTCTTTTCCATTCCCGTTCCATTTCCATTCCCGTTCCATTACCATTCCCGTTCCATTTCCATTCCCGATCCATTTCCATTCCCGTTCCTTTTCCATTCCCGTTCCATTTCCATTCCTGTTCCGTTACCATTCCCGTTCCATTTCCGTTCCCGTTCCGTTTCCGTTCCCGTTCCATTTCCGTTCTCGTTCCGTTTCCGTTCCCGTTCCATTTCCATTCCCGTTTCAATTGCGTTCCCGTTCCATTTCCATTCCCGTTCCATTTCCATTCCCTTTCCATTTCCATTTCATTCCTTTCCGTTCTGCTCGGGTACATTCCATTCCATTCCATTGCATTCCATTCCGTTCTGCTCCTGTACATTCCATTCCATTCCATTCCGTTCCATTCCGTTCTACTCGGGTAGATTCCATTCCATTCCATTCCATTCCATTCCATTCCATTCCATTCCATTCCATTCCATTCTACTGGTGTCCATTCCATTCCATTCCATTCCATTCCATTCCATTCCATTCCATTCCATTGCATTCCATTCCATTCCATTCCATTCCATTCCGTTCCGTTCTACTCGGTTACATTCCATTCAATTCCATTCCATTCCGTTCTACTCGGGTAGATTCCATTCCATTCCATTCCATTCCTTTCCATTCCATTGCATTCCATTGCATTGCATTGCACTCAATTCCATTCCATTCCATTCCATTCCATTCCATTCCATTCCATTCCATTCCGTTCTGTTCAACCCGGTTACATTCCATTCAATTACATTCCATTCCGTTCTACTCGGTTACATTCCATTCCATTCCATTCCATTCCATTCCAATCCATTCCATTCCATTCCATTCCGTTCTACTCGGGTACATTGCATTCCATTCCATTCCATTCCATTCCATTCCATTCCATTCCATTCCATTCCATTCCATTCCGTTCTACTTTGGTACATTCCATTCCATTCCATTCCATTCCATTCCATTACATTCCATTCCATTCCATTCCGTTCTACTCGGGTTGATTCCATTCTATTCCATTCCATTCCATTCCATTCCATTCCATTCCATTCGATTCCATTCCATTCCATTCCATGGAATTCCATTCCATTCCATTCCATTCCATTGAATTCCATTCCATTCCATTCCATTCCATTCCATTCCATTCCATTCCATTCCATTGAATTCCATTCCATTCCATTCCATTCCATTCCATTCCATTCCATTCCATTCTACTGGTGTCCATTCCATTCCATTCCATTCCATTCCATTCCATTCCATTCCTTTCCATTCCATTGCATTCCATTGCATTCCGTTCCATTCCATTCCATTCCATTCCACTCCACTCCACTCCACTCCACTCCATTCCACTCCACTCCACTCCGGTACATTCCATTCCATTCCATTCCATTCCATTCCATTCCGTGCTTCTCAGGTACATTCCGTTCCGTTCCATTCCATTCCATTCCATTCCATTCCATTCCGTTCCAGTGCACTCTACTCCACTCCACTCCACTCCACTCCACTCCGGTACATTCCATTCCATTCCATTCCATTCCATTCCATTCCATTTCCATTCCCATTCCATTTCCATTCCCGTTCCATTTCCATTCCCGTTTCTTTTCCATTCCCGTTCCATTTCCATTCCAGTTCCATTACCATTCCCGTTCCATTTCCATTCCCGATCCATTTCCATTCCCGTTCCATTTCCATTCCCGTTCCATTTCCATTCCCGTTCCGTTACCATTCCCGTTCCATTTCCGTTCCCGTTCCGTTTCCGTTCCCGTTCCATTTCGGTTCTCGTTCCGTTTCCGTTCCCGTTCCATTTCCATTCCCGTTCCATTTCCGTTCCCGTTCCATTTCCATTCCCGTTCCATTTCCATTCCCTTTCCATTTCCATTTCATTCCATTCCGTTCTGCTCGGGTACATTCCATTCCATTCCATTGCATTCCATTCCGTTCTGCTCCTGTCCATTCCATTCCATTCCATTCCGTTCCATTCCGTTCTACTCGGGTAGATTCCATTCCATTCCATTCCATTCCATTCCATCCCATTCCATTCTACTGGTGTCCATTCCATTCCATTCCATTCCATTCCATTCCATTCCATTCCATTGCATTCCATTCCATTCCATTCCATTCCGTTCCGTTCTACTCGATTACATTCCATTCAATTCCATTCCATTCCGTTCTACTCGGGTAGATTCCATTCCATTCCATTCCATTCCTTTCCATTCCATTGCATTCCATTGCATTGCATTGCACTCAATTCCATTCCATTCCATTCCATTCCATTCCATTCCATTCCATTCCATTCCGTTCCGTTCAACTCGGTTACATTCCATTCAATTACATTCCATTCCGTTCTACTCGGTTACATTCCATTCCATTCCATTCCGTTCCATTCCAATCCATTCCATTCCATTACATTCCGTTCTACTCGTGTACATTCCATTCCATTCCATTCCATTCCATTCCATTCCATTCCATTCCATTCCATTCCGTTCTACTTTGGTACATTCCATTCCATTCCATTCCATTCCATTCCATTCCATTCCATTCCATTCCATTCCATTCCATTCCGTTCTACTCAGGTTGATTCCATTCTATTCCATTCCATTCCATTTCATTCCATTCCATTCCATTCCATTCCAATCCATTCCATTCCATTGAATTCCATTCCATTCCATTCCATTCCATGGAATTCCATTCCATTCCATTCCATTCCATGGAATTCCATTCCATTCCATTCCATTCCATTCCATTCCATTCCATTCCATTGAATTCCATTCCGTTCCATTCCATTCCATTGAATTCCATTCCATTCCATTCCATTCCATTCCATTCCATTCCATTCCATTGAATTCCGTTCCATTCCATTCCATTCCATTCCATTCCATCCCATTCCATTCCATTCCATTTCATTCCGTTCTACTCGGGTTGATTCCATTCTATTCCATTCCATTCCATTCGATCCCATTTGATTCCATTCGATTCCATTCAATTCCATTCGATTCCATTCCATTCCACTCCATTCCATTCCATTGAATTCCATTCCATTCCATTCCATTCCATTCCATTCCATGGAATTCCATTCCATTCCATTCCATTCCATTCCATTCCATAGAATTCCATTCCATTCCATTCCATTCCATTGAATTCCGTTCCATTCCATTCCATTCCGTTCCGTTCCGTTCCGTTCCGTTCCGTTCCGTTGCGTTCCGTTCCGTTCCGTTGTGTTCCGTTCCGTTCTACTCGGGTTGATTCCATTCTATTCCATTCCATTCCAATCCATTCCATTCCATTCCATCGAATTCCATTCCATTCCATTCCATTCCATTCCATTGAATTCCATTCCATTCCATTCCATTCCATGGAATTCCGTTCCATTCCATTCCATTCCGTTCGGTTCCGTCCCGTTCCGTTCCGTTCCGTTCCGTTGCGTTCCGCTCCGTTCTACTCGGGTTGATTCCATTCTATTCCATTCCATTCCATTCGATTCCATTCGATTCCATTCGATTCCACTCCATTCCATTCCATAGAATTCCATTCCATTCCATTCCATTCCATGGAATTCCATTCCATTCCATTCCATGGAATTCCATTCCATTCCATTCCATTGAATTCCATTCCATTCCATGGAATTCCATTCCATTCCATTCCATTGAATTCCATTCCATTCCATTCCATTCCATTGAATTCCATTCCATTCCATTCCATTCCATTCCATTCCATTCCATTCCATTCCATTCCATTCCATTCCATTCCGTTCCATTCCATTCTACTGTTGTCCATTCCATTCCATTCCATTCCATTCCATTCCATTCCATTCCATTCCTTTCCATTCCATTGCATTCCATTGCATTCCATTCCATTCCATTCCATTCCATTCCATTCCACTCCACACCACTCCAGTCCACTCCATTCCACTCCACTCCACTCCGGTACATTCCATTCCATTCCATTCCATTCCATTCCATTCCATTCCATTCCGTGCTTCTCAGGTACATTCCGTTCCGTTCCATTCCATTCCATTCCATTCCGTTCCAGTGCACTCTACTCCACTCCACTCCACTCCACTCCGGTACATTCCATTCCATTCCATTCCATTCCATTCCATTCCATTTCCATTCCCATTCCATTTCCATTCCCGTTCCATTTCCATTCCCGTTTCTTTTCCATTCCCGTTCCATTTCCATTCCCGTTCCATTACCATTCCCGTTCCATTTCCATTCCCGATCCATTTCCATTCCCGTTCCTTTTCCATTCCCGTTCCATTTCCATTCCTGTTCCGTTACCATTCCCGTTCCATTTCCGTTCCCGTTCCGTTTCCGTTCCCGTTCCATTTCCGTTCTCGTTCCGTTTCCGTTCCCGTTCCATTTCCATTCCCGTTTCAATTGCGTTCCCGTTCCATTTCCATTCCCGTTCCATTTCCATTCCCTTTCCATTTCCATTTCATTCCTTTCCGTTCTGCTCGGGTACATTCCATTCCATTCCATTGCATTCCATTCCGTTCTGCTCCTGTACATTTCATTCCATTCCATTCCGTTCCATTCCGTTCTACTCGGGTAGATTCCATTCCATTCCATTCCATTCCATTCCATTCCATTCCATTCCATTCCATTCCATTCCATTCTACTGGTGTCCATTCCATTCCATTCCATTCCATTCCATTCCATTCCATTCCATTCCATTCTATTGCATTCCATTCCATTCCATTCCATTCCATTCCGTTCCGTTCTACTCGGTTACATTCCATTCAATTCCATTCCATTCCGTTCTACTCGGGTAGATTCCATTCCATTCCATTCCATTCCTTTCCATTCCATTGCATTCCATTGCATTGCATTGCACTCAATTCCATTCCATTCCATTCCATTCCATTCCATTCCATTCCATTCCATTCCGTTCCGTTCAACCCGGTTACATTCCATTCAATTACATTCCATTCCGTTCTACTCGGGTACATTGCATTCCATTCCATTCCATTCCATTCCATTCCATTCCATTCCATTCCATTCCATTCCATTCCATTCCATTCCATTCCGTTCTACTTTGGTACATTCCATTCCATTCCATTCCATTCCATTCCATTCCATTCCATTCCATTCCATTCCGTTCTACTCGGGTTGATTCCATTCAATTCCATTCCATTCCATTCCATTCCATTCCATTCCATTCCATTCCATTCCATTCCATTGAATTCCATTCCATTCCATTCCATTCCATTCCATTCCATTCCATTCCATTCTACTGGTGTCCATTCCATTCCATTCCATTCCATTCCATTCCATTCCATTCCATTCCTTTCCATTCCATTGCATTCCATTGCATTCCGTTCCATTCCATTCCATTCCATTCCACTCCACTCCACTCCACTCCACTCCATTCCACTCCACTCCACTCCGGTACATTCCATTCCATTCCATTCCATTCCATTCCATTCCGTGCTTCTCAGGTACATTCCGTTCCGTTCCATTCCATTCCATTCCATTCCATTCCATTCCATTCCGTTCCAGTGCACTCTACTCCACTCCACTCCACTCCACTCCACTCCGGTACATTCCATTCCATTCCATTCCATTCCATTCCATTCCATTTCCATTCCCATTCCATTTCCATTCCCGTTCCATTTCCATTCCCGTTTCTTTTCCATTCCCGTTCCATTTCCATTCCAGTTCCATTACCATTCCCGTTCCATTTCCATTCCCGATCCATTTCCATTCCCGTTCCATTTCCATTCCCGTTCCATTTCCATTCCCGTTCCGTTACCATTCCCGTTCCATTTCCGTTCCCGTTCCGTTTCCGTTCCCGTTCCATTTCCGTTCTCGTTCCGTTTCCGTTCCCGTTCCATTTCCATTCCCGTTCCATTTCCGTTCCCATTCCATTTCCATTCCCGTTCCATTTCCATTCCCTTTCCATTTCCATTTCATTCCATTCCGTTCTGCTCGGGTACATTCCATTCCATTCCATTGCATTCCATTCCGTTCTGCTCCTGTCCATTCCATTCCATTCCATTCCGTTCCATTCCGTTCTACTCGGGTAGATTCCATTCCATTCCATTCCATTCCATTCCATCCCATTCCATTCTACTGGTGTCCATTCCATTCCATTCCATTCCATTCCATTCCATTCCATTCCATTGCATTCCATTCCATTCCATTCCATTCCGTTCCGTTCTACTCGATTACATTCCATTCAATTCCATTCCATTCCGTTCTACTCGGGTAGATTCCATTCCATTCCATTCCATTCCTTTCCATTCCATTGCATTCCATTGCATTGCATTGCACTCAATTCCATTCCATTCCATTCCATTCCATTCCATTCCATTCCATTCCATTCCGTTCCGTTCAACTCGGTTACATTCCATTCAATTACATTCCATTCCGTTCTACTCGGTTACATTCCATTCCATTCCATTCCGTTCCATTCCAATCCATTCCATTCCATTACATTCCGTTCTACTCGTGTACATTCCATTCCATTCCATTCCATTCCATTCCATTCCATTCCATTCCATTCCATTCCGTTCTACTTTGGTACATTCCATTCCATTCCATTCCATTCCATTCCATTCCATTCCATTCCATTCCATTCCATTCCATTCCATTCCGTTCTACTCAGGTTGATTCCATTCTATTCCATTCCATTCCATTTCATTCCATTCCATTCCATTCCATTCCAATCCATTCCATTCCATTGAATTCCATTCCATTCCATTCCATTCCATGGAATTCCATTCCATTCCATTCCATTCCATGGAATTCCATTCCATTCCATTCCATTCCATTCGATTCCATTCCATTCCATTCCATTGAATTCCATTCCATTCCATTCCATTCCATGGAATTCCATTCCATTCCATTCCATTCCAAGGAATTCCATTCCATTCCATTCCATTCCATTCCATTCCATTCCATTCCATTGAATTCCATTCCGTTCCATTCCATTCCATTGAATTCCATTCCATTCCATTCCATTCCATTCCATTCCATTCCATTCCATTCCATTCCATTCCATTGAATTCCGTTCCATTCCATTCCATTCCATTCCATTCCATCCCATTCCATTCCATTCCATTCCATTCCGTTCTACTCGGGTTGATTCCATTCTATTCCATTCCATTCCATTCGATCCCATTTGATTCCATTCGATTCCATTCAATTCCATTCCATTCCATTCCATTCCATTCCATTCCATGGAATTCCATTCCATTCCATTCCATTCCATTCCATTCCATTCCATAGAATTCCATTCCATTCCATTCCATTCCATTGAATTTCGTTCCATTCCATTCCGTTCCGTTCCGTTCCGTTCCGTTCCGTTGCGTTCCGTTCCGTTTCGTTGTGTTCCGTTCCGTTCTACTCGGGTTGATTCCATTCTATTCCATTCCATTCCAATCCATTCCATTCCATTCCATCGAATTCCATTCCATTCCATTCCATTCCATTCCATTCCATGGAATTCCGTTCCATTCCATTCCATTCCGTTCCGTTCCGTCCCGTTCCGTTCCGTTCCGTTCCGTTGCGTTCCGCTCCGTTCTACTCGGGTTGATTCCATTCTATTCCATTCCAATCCATTCGATTCCATTCGATTCCATTCGATTCCACTCCATTCCATTCCATAGAATTCCATTCCATTCCATTCCATTCCATTGAATTCCATTCCATTCCATTCCATTCCATTGAATTCCATTCCATTCCATTCCATTCCATTGAATTCCATTCCATTCCATTCCATTCCATTCCATTCCATTCCATTCCATTCCATTCTACTGTTGTCCATTCCATTCCATTCCATTCCATTCCATTCCATTCCATTCCATTCCATTCCTTTCCATTCCATTGCATTCCATTGCATTCCATTCCATTCCATTCCATTCCATTCCATTCCATTCCATTCCATTCCATTCCATTCCACTCCACACCACTCCAGTCCACTCCATTCCACTCCACTCCACTCCGGTACATTCCATTCCATTCCATTCCATTCCATTCCATTCCATTCCGTGCTTCTCAGGTACATTCCGTTCCGTTCCATTCCATTCCATTCCATTCCATTCCGTTCCAGTGCACTCTACTCCACTCCACTCCACTCCACTCCGGTACATTCCATTCCATTCCATTCCATTCCATTCCATTCCATTTCCATTCCCATTCCATTTCCATTCCCGTTCCATTTCCATTCCCGTTTCTTTTCCATTCCCGTTCCATTTCCATTCCCGTTCCATTACCATTCCCGTTCCATTTCCATTCCCGATCCATTTCCATTCCCGTTCCTTTTCCATTCCCGTTCCATTTCCATTCCTGTTCCGTTACCATTCCCGTTCCATTTCCGTTCCCGTTCCGTTTCCGTTCCCGTTCCATTTCCGTTCTCGTTCCGTTTCCGTTCCCGTTCCATTTCCATTCCCGTTTCAATTGCGTTCCCGTTCCATTTCCATTCCCGTTCCATTTCCATTCCCTTTCCATTTCCATTTCATTCCTTTCCGTTCTGCTCGGGTACATTCCATTCCATTCCATTGCATTCCATTCCGTTCTGCTCCTGTACATTCCATTCCATTCCATTCCGTTCCATTCCGTTCTACTCGGGTAGATTCCATTCCATTCCATTCCATTCCATTCCATTCCATTCCATTCCATTCCATTCCATTCCATTCCATTCCATTCCATTCTACTGGTGTCCATTCCATTCCATTCCATTCCATTCCATTCCATTCCATTCCATTCCATTGCATTCCATTCCATTCCATTCCATTCCATTCCGTTCCGTTCTACTCGGTTACATTCCATTCAATTCCATTCCATTCCGTTCTACTCGGGTAGATTCCATTCCATTCCATTCCATTCCTTTCCATTCCATTGCATTCCATTGCATTGCATTGCACTCAATTCCATTCCATTCCATTCCATTCCATTCCATTCCATTCCATTCCATTCCGTTCCGTTCAACCCGGTTACATTCCATTCAATTACATTCCATTCCGTTCTACTCGGTTACATTCCATTCCATTCCATTCCATTCCATTCCAATCCATTCCATTCCATTCCATTCCGTTCTACTCGGGTACATTGCATTCCATTCCATTCCATTCCATTCCATTCCATTCCATTCCGTTCTACTTTGGTACATTCCATTCCATTCCATTCCATTCCATTCCATTACATTCCATTCCATTCCATTCCGTTCTACTCGGGTTGATTCCATTCTATTCCATTCCATTCCATTCCATTCCATTCCATTCCATTCCATTCCATTCCATTCCATTCCATGGAATTCCATTCCATTCCATTCCATTCCATTGAATTCCATTCCATTCCATTCCATTCCATTCCATTCCATTCCATTCCATTCCATTCCATTCCATTCTACTGGTGTCCATTCCATTCCATTCTATTCCATTCCATTCCATTCCATTCCTTTCCATTCCATTGCATTCCATTGCATTCCGTTCCATTCCATTCCATTCCATTCCACTCCACTCCACTCCACTCCACTCCATTCCACTCCACTCCACTCCGGTACATTCCATTCCATTCCATTCCATTCCATTCCATTCCGTGCTTCTCAGGTACATTCCGTTCCGTTCCATTCCATTCCATTCCATTCCATTCCATTCCGTTCCAGTGCACTCTACTCCAATCCACTCCACTCCACTCCACTCCGGTACATTCCATTCCATTCCATTCCATTCCATTCCATTCCATTTCCATTCCCATTCCATTTCCATTCCCGTTCCATTTCCATTCCCGTTTCTTTTCCATTCCCGTTCCATTTCCATTCCAGTTCCATTACCATTCCCGTTCCATTTCCATTCCCGATCCATTTCCATTCCCGTTCCATTTCCATTCCCGTTCCATTTCCATTCCCGTTCCGTTACCATTCCCGTTCCATTTCCGTTCCCGTTCCGTTTCCGTTCCCGTTCCATTTCCGTTCTCGTTCCGTTTCCGTTCCCGTTCCATTTCCATTCCCGTTCCATTTCCGTTCCCGTTCCATTTCCATTCCCGTTCCATTTCCATTCCCTTTCCATTTCCATTTCATTCCATTCCGTTCTGCTCGGGTACATTCCATTCCATTCCATTGCATTCCATTCCGTTCTGCTCCTGTCCATTCCATTCCATTCCATTCCGTTCCATTCCGTTCTACTCGGGTAGATTCCATTCCATTCCATTCCATTCCATTCCATTCCATTCCATTCTACTGGTGTCCATTCCATTCCATTCCATTCCATTCCATTCCATTCCATTGCATTCCATTCCATTCCATACCATTCCGTTCCGTTCTACTCGATTACATTCCATTCAATTCCATTCCATTCCGTTCTACTCGGGTAGATTCCATTCCATTCCATTCCATTCCTTTCCATTCCATTGCATTCCATTGCATTGCATTGCACTCAATTCCATTCCATTCCATTCCATTCCATTCCATTCCATTCCATTCCATTCCGTTCCGTTCAACTCGGTTACATTCCATTCAATTACATTCCATTCCGTTCTACTCGGTTACATTCCATTCCATTCCATTCCATTCCATTCCAATCCATTCCATTCCATTACATTCCGTTCTACTCGTGTACATTCCATTCCATTCCATTCCATTCCATTCCATTCCATTCCATTCCATTCCATTCCATTCCATTCCATTCCGTTCTACTTTGGTACATTCCATTCCATTCCATTCCATTCCATTCCATTCCATTCCATTCCATTCCATTCCATTCCATTCCGTTCTACTCAGGTTGATTCCATTCTATTCCATTCCATTCCATTTCGTTCCATTCCATTCCATTCCATTCCATTCCATTCCATTCCAATCCATTCCATTCCATGGAATTCCATTCCATTCCATTCCATTCCATGGAATTCCATTCCATTCCATTCCATTCCATTCCATTCCATTCCATTCCATTCCATTGAATTCCATTCCGTTCCATTCCATTCCATTGAATTCCATTCCATTCCATTCCATTCCATTCCATTCCATTCCATTCCATTGAATTCCGTTCCATTCCATTCCATTCCATTCCATTCCATCCCATTCCATTCCATTCCATTTCATTCCGTTCTACTCGGGTTGATTCCATTCTATTCCATTCCATTCCATTCGATCCCATTTGATTCCATTCGATTCCATTCAATTCCATTCGATTCCATTCCATTCCACTCCATTCCATTCCATTGAATTCCATTCCATTCCATTCCATTCCATTCCATTCCATTCCATTCCATGGAATTCCATTCCATTCCATTCCATTCCATTCCATAGAATTCCATTCCATTCCATTCCATTCCATTGAATTCCGTTCCATTCCATTCCATTCCGTTCCGTTCCGTTCCGTTCCGTTCCGTTCCGTTGCGTTCCGTTCAGTTCCGTTGTGTTCCGTTCCGTTCTACTCGGGTTGATTCCATTCTATTCCATTCCATTCCAATCCATTCCATTCCATTCCATCGAATTCCATTCCATTCCATTCCATTCCATTCCATTGAATTCCATTCCATTCCATTCCATTCCATGGAATTCCGTTCCATTCCATTCCATTCCGTTCGGTTCCGTCCCGTTCCGTTCCGTTCCGTTCCGTTGCGTTCCGCTCCGTTCTACTCGGGTTGATTCCATTCTATTCCATTCCATTCCATTCGATTCCATTCGATTCCATTCGATTCCACTCCATTCCATTCCATAGAATTCCATTCCATTCCATTCCATTCCATGGAATTCCATTCCATTCCATTCCATGGAATTCCATTCCATTCCATTCCATTGAATTCCATTCCATTCCATTCCATTCCATTGAATTCCATTCCATTCCATTCCATTCCATTCCATTCCATTCCATTCCATTCCATTCCATTCCATTCCGTTCCATTCCATTCTACTGTTGTCCATTCCATTCCATTCCATTCCATTCCATTCCATTCCATTCCATTCCATTCCTTTCCATTCCATTGCATTCCATTGCATTCCATTCCATTCCATTCCATTCCATTCCATTCCATTCCATTCCATTCCATTCCATTCCATTCCATTCCACTCCACACCACTCCAGTCCACTCCATTCCACTCCACTCCACTCCGGTACATTCCATTCCATTCCATTCCATTCCATTCCATTCCATTCCGTGCTTCTCAGGTACATTCCATTCCGTTCCATTCCATTCCATTCCATTCCGTTCCAGTGCACTCTACTCCACTCCACTCCACTCCACTCCGGTACATTCCATTCCATTCCATTCCATTCCATTCCATTCCATTTCCATTCCCATTCCATTTCCATTCCCGTTCCATTTCCATTCCCGTTTCTTTTCCATTCCCGTTCCATTTCCATTCCCGTTCCATTACCATTCCCGTTCCATTTCCATTCCCGATCCATTTCCATTCCCGTTCCTTTTCCATTCCCGTTCCATTTCCATTCCTGTTCCGTTACCATTCCCGTTCCATTTCCGTTCCCGTTCCGTTTCCGTTCCCGTTCCATTTCCGTTCTCGTTCCGTTTCCGTTCCCGTTCCATTTCCATTCCCGTTTCAATTGCGTTCCCGTTCCATTTCCATTCCCGTTCCATTTCCATTCCCTTTCCACTTCCATTTCATTCCTTTCCGTTCTGCTCGGGTACATTCCATTCCATTCCATTGCATTCCATTCCGTTCTGCTCCTGTACATTTCATTCCATTCCATTCCGTTCCATTCCGTTCTACTCGGGTAGATTCCGTTCCATTCCATTCCATTCCATTCCATTCCATTCCATTCCATTCCATTCCATTCCATTCCATTCTACTGGTGTCCATTCCATTCCATTCCATTCCATTCCATTCCATTCCATTCCATTCCATTCTATTGCATTCCATTCCATTCCATTCCATTCCATTCCGTTCCGTTCTACTCGGTTACATTCCATTCAATTCCATTCCATTCCGTTCTACTCGGGTAGATTCCATTCCATTCCATTCCATTCCTTTCCATTCCATTGCATTCCATTGCATTGCATTGCACTCAATTCCATTCCATTCCATTCCATTCCATTCCATTCCATTCCATTCCATTCCGTTCCGTTCAACCCGGTTACATTCCATTCAATTACATTCCATTCCGTTCTACTCGGGTACATTGCATTCCATTCCATTCCATTGCATTCCATTCCATTCCATTCCATTCCATTCCATTCCATTCCATTCCATTCCATTCCATTCCGTTCTACTTTGGTACATTCCATTCCATTCCATTCCATTCCATTCCATTCCATTCCATTCCATTCCATTCCGTTCTACTCGGGTTGATTCCATTCAATTCCATTCCATTCCATTCCATTCCATTCCATTCCATTCCATTCCATTCCATTCCATTGAATTCCATTCCATTCCATTCCATTCCATTCCATTCCATTCCATTCCATTCTACTGGTGTCCATTCCATTCCATTCCATTCCATTCCATTCCATTCCATTCCATTCCTTTCCATTCCATTGCATTCCATTGCATTCCGTTCCATTCCATTCCATTCCATTCCACTCCACTCCACTCCACTCCACTCCATTCCACTCCACTCCACTCCGGTACATTCCATTCCATTCCATTCCATTCCATTCCATTCCGTGCTTCTCAGGTACATTCCGTTCCGTTCCATTCCATTCCATTCCATTCCATTCCATTCCGTTCCAGTGCACTCTACTCCACTCCACTCCACTCCACTCCACTCCGGTACATTCCATTCCATTCCATTCCATTCCATTCCATTCCATTTCCATTCCCATTCCATTTCCATTCCCGTTCCATTTCCATTCCCGTTTCTTTTCCATTCCCGTTCCATTTCCATTCCAGTTCCATTACCATTCCCGTTCCATTTCCATTCCCGATCCATTTCCATTCCCGTTCCATTTCCATTCCCGTTCCATTTCCATTCCCGTTCCGTTACCATTCCCGTTCCATTTCCGTTCCCGTTCCGTTTCCGTTCCCGTTCCATTTCCGTTCTCGTTCCGTTTCCGTTCCCGTTCCATTTCCATTCCCGTTCCATTTCCGTTCCCATTCCATTTCCATTCCCGTTCCATTTCCATTCCCTTTCCATTTCCATTTCATTCCATTCCGTTCTGCTCGGGTACATTCCATTCCATTCCATTGCATTCCATTCCGTTCTGCTCCTGTCCATTCCATTCCATTCCATTCCGTTCCATTCCGTTCTACTCGGGTAGATTCCATTCCATTCCATTCCATTCCATTCCATCCCATTCCATTCTACTGGTGTCCATTCCATTCCATTCCATTCCATTCCATTCCATTCCATTCCATTGCATTCCATTCCATTCCATTCCATTCCGTTCCGTTCTACTCGATTACATTCCATTCAATTCCATTCCATTCCGTTCTACTCGGGTAGATTCCATTCCATTCCATTCCATTCCTTTCCATTCCATTGCATTCCATTGCATTGCATTGCACTCAATTCCATTCCATTCCATTCCATTCCATTCCATTCCATTCCATTCCATTCCGTTCCGTTCAACTCGGTTACATTCCATTCAATTACATTCCATTCCGTTCTACTCGGTTACATTCCATTCCATTCCATTCCGTTCCATTCCAATCCATTCCATTCCATTACATTCCGTTCTACTCGTGTACATTCCATTCCATTCCATTCCATTCCATTCCATTCCATTCCATTCCATTCCATTCCGTTCTACTTTGGTACATTCCATTCCATTCCATTCCATTCCATTCCATTCCATTCCATTCCATTCCATTCCATTCCATTCCATTCCGTTCTACTCAGGTTGATTCCATTCTATTCCATTCCATTCCATTTCATTCCATTCCATTCCATTCCATTCCAATCCATTCCATTCCATTGAATTCCATTCCATTCCATTCCATTCCATGGAATTCCATTCCATTCCATTCCATTCCATGGAATTCCATTCCATTCCATTCCATTCCATTCGATTCCATTCCATTCCATTCCATTGAATTCCATTCCATTCCATTCCATTCCATGGAATTCCATTCCATTCCATTCCATTCCAAGGAATTCCATTCCATTCCATTCCATTCCATTCCATTCCATTCCATTCCATTGAATTCCATTCCGTTCCATTCCATTCCATTGAATTCCATTCCATTCCATTCCATTCCATTCCATTCCATTCCATTCCATTCCATTCCATTCCATTGAATTCCGTTCCATTCCATTCCATTCCATTCCATTCCATCCCATTCCATTCCATTCCATTCCATTCCGTTCTACTCGGGTTGATTCCATTCTATTCCATTCCATTCCATTCGATCCCATTTGATTCCATTCGATTCCATTCAATTCCATTCCATTCCATTCCATTCCATTCCATTCCATGGAATTCCATTCCATTCCATTCCATTCCATTCCATTCCATTCCATAGAATTCCATTCCATTCCATTCCATTCCATTGAATTTCGTTCCATTCCATTCCGTTCCGTTCCGTTCCGTTCCGTTCCGTTGCGTTCCGTTCCGTTTCGTTGTGTTCCGTTCCGTTCTACTCGGGTTGATTCCATTCTATTCCATTCCATTCCAATCCATTCCATTCCATTCCATCGAATTCCATTCCATTCCATTCCATTCCATTCCATTCCATGGAATTCCGTTCCATTCCATTCCATTCCGTTCCGTTCCGTCCCGTTCCGTTCCGTTCCGTTCCGTTGCGTTCCGCTCCGTTCTACTCGGGTTGATTCCATTCTATTCCATTCCAATCCATTCGATTCCATTCGATTCCATTCGATTCCACTCCATTCCATTCCATAGAATTCCATTCCATTCCATTCCATTCCATTGAATTCCATTCCATTCCATTCCATTCCATTGAATTCCATTCCATTCCATTCCATTCCATTGAATTCCATTCCATTCCATTCCATTCCATTCCATTCCATTCCATTCCATTCCATTCTACTGTTGTCCATTCCATTCCATTCCATTCCATTCCATTCCATTCCATTCCATTCCATTCCTTTCCATTCCATTGCATTCCATTGCATTCCATTCCATTCCATTCCATTCCATTCCATTCCATTCCATTCCATTCCATTCCATTCCACTCCACACCACTCCAGTCCACTCCATTCCACTCCACTCCACTCCGGTACATTCCATTCCATTCCATTCCATTCCATTCCATTCCATTCCGTGCTTCTCAGGTACATTCCGTTCCGTTCCATTCCATTCCATTCCATTCCATTCCGTTCCAGTGCACTCTACTCCACTCCACTCCACTCCACTCCGGTACATTCCATTCCATTCCATTCCATTCCATTCCATTCCATTTCCATTCCCATTCCATTTCCATTCCCGTTCCATTTCCATTCCCGTTTCTTTTCCATTCCCGTTCCATTTCCATTCCCGTTCCATTACCATTCCCGTTCCATTTCCATTCCCGATCCATTTCCATTCCCGTTCCTTTTCCATTCCCGTTCCATTTCCATTCCTGTTCCGTTACCATTCCCGTTCCATTTCCGTTCCCGTTCCGTTTCCGTTCCCGTTCCATTTCCGTTCTCGTTCCGTTTCCGTTCCCGTTCCATTTCCATTCCCGTTTCAATTGCGTTCCCGTTCCATTTCCATTCCCGTTCCATTTCCATTCCCTTTCCATTTCCATTTCATTCCTTTCCGTTCTGCTCGGGTACATTCCATTCCATTCCATTGCATTCCATTCCGTTCTGCTCCTGTACATTCCATTCCATTCCATTCCGTTCCATTCCGTTCTACTCGGGTAGATTCCATTCCATTCCATTCCATTCCATTCCATTCCATTCCATTCCATTCCATTCCATTCCATTCCATTCCATTCCATTCTACTGGTGTCCATTCCATTCCATTCCATTCCATTCCATTCCATTCCATTCCATTCCATTGCATTCCATTCCATTCCATTCCATTCCATTCCGTTCCGTTCTACTCGGTTACATTCCATTCAATTCCATTCCATTCCGTTCTACTCGGGTAGATTCCATTCCATTCCATTCCATTCCTTTCCATTCCATTGCATTCCATTGCATTGCATTGCACTCAATTCCATTCCATTCCATTCCATTCCATTCCATTCCATTCCATTCCATTCCGTTCCGTTCAACCCGGTTACATTCCATTCAATTACATTCCATTCCGTTCTACTCGGTTACATTCCATTCCATTCCATTCCATTCCATTCCAATCCATTCCATTCCATTCCATTCCGTTCTACTCGGGTACATTGCATTCCATTCCATTCCATTCCATTCCATTCCATTCCATTCCGTTCTACTTTGGTACATTCCATTCCATTCCATTCCATTCCATTCCATTACATTCCATTCCATTCCATTCCGTTCTACTCGGGTTGATTCCATTCTATTCCATTCCATTCCATTCCATTCCATTCCATTCCATTCCATTCCATTCCATTCCATTCCATGGAATTCCATTCCATTCCATTCCATTCCATTGAATTCCATTCCATTCCATTCCATTCCATTCCATTCCATTCCATTCCATTCCATTCCATTCCATTCTACTGGTGTCCATTCCATTCCATTCTATTCCATTCCATTCCATTCCATTCCTTTCCATTCCATTGCATTCCATTGCATTCCGTTCCATTCCATTCCATTCCATTCCACTCCACTCCACTCCACTCCACTCCATTCCACTCCACTCCACTCCGGTACATTCCATTCCATTCCATTCCATTCCATTCCATTCCGTGCTTCTCAGGTACATTCCGTTCCGTTCCATTCCATTCCATTCCATTCCATTCCATTCCGTTCCAGTGCACTCTACTCCAATCCACTCCACTCCACTCCACTCCGGTACATTCCATTCCATTCCATTCCATTCCATTCCATTCCATTTCCATTCCCATTCCATTTCCATTCCCGTTCCATTTCCATTCCCGTTTCTTTTCCATTCCCGTTCCATTTCCATTCCAGTTCCATTACCATTCCCGTTCCATTTCCATTCCCGATCCATTTCCATTCCCGTTCCATTTCCATTCCCGTTCCATTTCCATTCCCGTTCCGTTACCATTCCCGTTCCATTTCCGTTCCCGTTCCGTTTCCGTTCCCGTTCCATTTCCGTTCTCGTTCCGTTTCCGTTCCCGTTCCATTTCCATTCCCGTTCCATTTCCGTTCCCGTTCCATTTCCATTCCCGTTCCATTTCCATTCCCTTTCCATTTCCATTTCATTCCATTCCGTTCTGCTCGGGTACATTCCATTCCATTCCATTGCATTCCATTCCGTTCTGCTCCTGTCCATTCCATTCCATTCCATTCCGTTCCATTCCGTTCTACTCGGGTAGATTCCATTCCATTCCATTCCATTCCATTCCATTCCATTCCATTCTACTGGTGTCCATTCCATTCCATTCCATTCCATTCCATTCCATTCCATTGCATTCCATTCCATTCCATACCATTCCGTTCCGTTCTACTCGATTACATTCCATTCAATTCCATTCCATTCCGTTCTACTCGGGTAGATTCCATTCCATTCCATTCCATTCCTTTCCATTCCATTGCATTCCATTGCATTGCATTGCACTCAATTCCATTCCATTCCATTCCATTCCATTCCATTCCATTCCATTCCATTCCATTCCGTTCCGTTCAACTCGGTTACATTCCATTCAATTACATTCCATTCCGTTCTACTCGGTTACATTCCATTCCATTCCATTCCATTCCATTCCAATCCATTCCATTCCATTACATTCCGTTCTACTCGTGTACATTCCATTCCATTCCATTCCATTCCATTCCATTCCATTCCATTCCATTCCATTCCATTCCATTCCATTCCGTTCTACTTTGGTACATTCCATTCCATTCCATTCCATTCCATTCCATTCCATTCCATTCCATTCCATTCCATTCCATTCCGTTCTACTCAGGTTGATTCCATTCTATTCCATTCCATTCCATTTCGTTCCATTCCATTCCATTCCATTCCATTCCATTCCATTCCAATCCATTCCATTCCATGGAATTCCATTCCATTCCATTCCATTCCATGGAATTCCATTCCATTCCATTCCATTCCATTCCATTCCATTCCATTCCATTCCATTGAATTCCATTCCGTTCCATTCCATTCCATTGAATTCCATTCCATTCCATTCCATTCCATTCCATTCCATTCCATTCCATTGAATTCCGTTCCATTCCATTCCATTCCATTCCATTCCATCCCATTCCATTCCATTCCATTTCATTCCGTTCTACTCGGGTTGATTCCATTCTATTCCATTCCATTCCATTCGATCCCATTTGATTCCATTCGATTCCATTCAATTCCATTCGATTCCATTCCATTCCACTCCATTCCATTCCATTGAATTCCATTCCATTCCATTCCATTCCATTCCATTCCATTCCATGGAATTCCATTCCATTCCATTCCATTCCATTCCATTCCATTCCATAGAATTCCATTCCATTCCATTCCATTCCATTGAATTCCGTTCCATTCCATTCCATTCCGTTCCGTTCCGTTCCGTTCCGTTCCGTTCCGTTGCGTTCCGTTCAGTTCCGTTGTGTTCCGTTCCGTTCTACTCGGGTTGATTCCATTCTATTCCATTCCATTCCAATCCATTCCATTCCATTCCATCGAATTCCATTCCATTCCATTCCATTCCATTCCATTGAATTCCATTCCATTCCATTCCATTCCATGGAATTCCGTTCCATTCCATTCCATTCCGTTCGGTTCCGTCCCGTTCCGTTCCGTTCCGTTCCGTTGCGTTCCGCTCCGTTCTACTCGGGTTGATTCCATTCTATTCCATTCCATTCCATTCGATTCCATTCGATTCCATTCGATTCCACTCCATTCCATTCCATAGAATTCCATTCCATTCCATTCCATTCCATGGAATTCCATTCCATTCCATTCCATGGAATTCCATTCCATTCCATTCCATTGAATTCCATTCCATTCCATTCCATTCCATTGAATTCCATTCCATTCCATTCCATTCCATTCCATTCCATTCCATTCCATTCCATTCCATTCCATTCCGTTCCATTCCATTCTACTGTTGTCCATTCCATTCCATTCCATTCCATTCCATTCCATTCCATTCCATTCCATTCCATTCCTTTCCATTCCATTGCATTCCATTGCATTCCATTCCATTCCATTCCATTCCATTCCATTCCATTCCATTCCATTCCATTCCATTCCATTCCATTCCACTCCACACCACTCCAGTCCACTCCATTCCACTCCACTCCACTCCGGTACATTCCATTCCATTCCATTCCATTCCATTCCATTCCATTCCGTGCTTCTCAGGTACATTCCATTCCGTTCCATTCCATTCCATTCCATTCCGTTCCAGTGCACTCTACTCCACTCCACTCCACTCCACTCCGGTACATTCCATTCCATTCCATTCCATTCCATTCCATTCCATTTCCATTCCCATTCCATTTCCATTCCCGTTCCATTTCCATTCCCGTTTCTTTTCCATTCCCGTTCCATTTCCATTCCCGTTCCATTACCATTCCCGTTCCATTTCCATTCCCGATCCATTTCCATTCCCGTTCCTTTTCCATTCCCGTTCCATTTCCATTCCTGTTCCGTTACCATTCCCGTTCCATTTCCGTTCCCGTTCCGTTTCCGTTCCCGTTCCATTTCCGTTCTCGTTCCGTTTCCGTTCCCGTTCCATTTCCATTCCCGTTTCAATTGCGTTCCCGTTCCATTTCCATTCCCGTTCCATTTCCATTCCCTTTCCACTTCCATTTCATTCCTTTCCGTTCTGCTCGGGTACATTCCATTCCATTCCATTGCATTCCATTCCGTTCTGCTCCTGTACATTTCATTCCATTCCATTCCGTTCCATTCCGTTCTACTCGGGTAGATTCCGTTCCATTCCATTCCATTCCATTCCATTCCATTCCATTCCATTCCATTCCATTCCATTCCATTCTACTGGTGTCCATTCCATTCCATTCCATTCCATTCCATTCCATTCCATTCCATTCCATTCTATTGCATTCCATTCCATTCCATTCCATTCCATTCCGTTCCGTTCTACTCGGTTACATTCCATTCAATTCCATTCCATTCCGTTCTACTCGGGTAGATTCCATTCCATTCCATTCCATTCCTTTCCATTCCATTGCATTCCATTGCATTGCATTGCACTCAATTCCATTCCATTCCATTCCATTCCATTCCATTCCATTCCATTCCATTCCATTCCGTTCCGTTCAACCCGGTTACATTCCATTCAATTACATTCCAATCCGTTCTACTCGGTTACATTCCATTCCATTCCATTCCATTCCATTCCAATCCATTCCATTCCATTCCATTCCGTTCTACTCGGGTACATTGCATTCCATTCCATTCCATTCCATTCCATTCCATTCCATTGAATTCCGTTCCATTCCATTCCATTCCATTCCATTCCATCCCATTCCATTCCATTCCATTCCATTCCGTTCTACTCGGGTTGATTCCATTCTATTCCATTCCATTCCATTCGATCCCATTTGATTCCATTCGATTCCATTCAATTCCATTCCATTCCATTCCATTCCATTCCATTCCATGGAATTCCATTCCATTCCATTCCATTCCATTCCATTCCATTCCATAGAATTCCATTCCATTCCATTCCATTCCATTGAATTTCGTTCCATTCCATTCCGTTCCGTTCCGTTCCGTTCCGTTCCGTTGCGTTCCGTTCCGTTTCGTTGTGTTCCGTTCCGTTCTACTCGGGTTGATTCCATTCTATTCCATTCCATTCCAATCCATTCCATTCCATTCCATCGAATTCCATTCCATTCCATTCCATTCCATTCCATTCCATGGAATTCCGTTCCATTCCATTCCATTCCGTTCCGTTCCGTCCCGTTCCGTTCCGTTCCGTTCCGTTGCGTTCCGCTCCGTTCTACTCGGGTTGATTCCATTCTATTCCATTCCAATCCATTCGATTCCATTCGATTCCATTCGATTCCACTCCATTCCATTCCATAGAATTCCATTCCATTCCATTCCATTCCATTGAATTCCATTCCATTCCATTCCATTCCATTGAATTCCATTCCATTCCATTCCATTCCATTGAATTCCATTCCATTCCATTCCATTCCATTCCATTCCATTCCATTCCATTCCATTCTACTGTTGTCCATTCCATTCCATTCCATTCCATTCCATTCCATTCCATTCCATTCCATTCCTTTCCATTCCATTGCATTCCATTGCATTCCATTCCATTCCATTCCATTCCATTCCATTCCATTCCATTCCATTCCATTCCATTCCACTCCACACCACTCCAGTCCACTCCATTCCACTCCACTCCACTCCGGTACATTCCATTCCATTCCATTCCATTCCATTCCATTCCATTCCGTGCTTCTCAGGTACATTCCGTTCCGTTCCATTCCATTCCATTCCATTCCATTCCGTTCCAGTGCACTCTACTCCACTCCACTCCACTCCACTCCGGTACATTCCATTCCATTCCATTCCATTCCATTCCATTCCATTTCCATTCCCATTCCATTTCCATTCCCGTTCCATTTCCATTCCCGTTTCTTTTCCATTCCCGTTCCATTTCCATTCCCGTTCCATTACCATTCCCGTTCCATTTCCATTCCCGATCCATTTCCATTCCCGTTCCTTTTCCATTCCCGTTCCATTTCCATTCCTGTTCCGTTACCATTCCCGTTCCATTTCCGTTCCCGTTCCGTTTCCGTTCCCGTTCCATTTCCGTTCTCGTTCCGTTTCCGTTCCCGTTCCATTTCCATTCCCGTTTCAATTGCGTTCCCGTTCCATTTCCATTCCCGTTCCATTTCCATTCCCTTTCCATTTCCATTTCATTCCTTTCCGTTCTGCTCGGGTACATTCCATTCCATTCCATTGCATTCCATTCCGTTCTGCTCCTGTACATTCCATTCCATTCCATTCCGTTCCATTCCGTTCTACTCGGGTAGATTCCATTCCATTCCATTCCATTCCATTCCATTCCATTCCATTCCATTCCATTCCATTCCATTCCATTCCATTCCATTCTACTGGTGTCCATTCCATTCCATTCCATTCCATTCCATTCCATTCCATTCCATTCCATTGCATTCCATTCCATTCCATTCCATTCCATTCCGTTCCGTTCTACTCGGTTACATTCCATTCAATTCCATTCCATTCCGTTCTACTCGGGTAGATTCCATTCCATTCCATTCCATTCCTTTCCATTCCATTGCATTCCATTGCATTGCATTGCACTCAATTCCATTCCATTCCATTCCATTCCATTCCATTCCATTCCATTCCATTCCGTTCCGTTCAACCCGGTTACATTCCATTCAATTACATTCCATTCCGTTCTACTCGGTTACATTCCATTCCATTCCATTCCATTCCATTCCAATCCATTCCATTCCATTCCATTCCGTTCTACTCGGGTACATTGCATTCCATTCCATTCCATTCCATTCCATTCCATTCCATTCCGTTCTACTTTGGTACATTCCATTCCATTCCATTCCATTCCATTCCATTACATTCCATTCCATTCCATTCCGTTCTACTCGGGTTGATTCCATTCTATTCCATTCCATTCCATTCCATTCCATTCCATTCCATTCCATTCCATTCCATTCCATTCCATGGAATTCCATTCCATTCCATTCCATTCCATTGAATTCCATTCCATTCCATTCCATTCCATTCCATTCCATTCCATTCCATTCCATTCCATTCCATTCTACTGGTGTCCATTCCATTCCATTCTATTCCATTCCATTCCATTCCATTCCTTTCCATTCCATTGCATTCCATTGCATTCCGTTCCATTCCATTCCATTCCATTCCACTCCACTCCACTCCACTCCACTCCATTCCACTCCACTCCACTCCGGTACATTCCATTCCATTCCATTCCATTCCATTCCATTCCGTGCTTCTCAGGTACATTCCGTTCCGTTCCATTCCATTCCATTCCATTCCATTCCATTCCGTTCCAGTGCACTCTACTCCAATCCACTCCACTCCACTCCACTCCGGTACATTCCATTCCATTCCATTCCATTCCATTCCATTCCATTTCCATTCCCATTCCATTTCCATTCCCGTTCCATTTCCATTCCCGTTTCTTTTCCATTCCCGTTCCATTTCCATTCCAGTTCCATTACCATTCCCGTTCCATTTCCATTCCCGATCCATTTCCATTCCCGTTCCATTTCCATTCCCGTTCCATTTCCATTCCCGTTCCGTTACCATTCCCGTTCCATTTCCGTTCCCGTTCCGTTTCCGTTCCCGTTCCATTTCCGTTCTCGTTCCGTTTCCGTTCCCGTTCCATTTCCATTCCCGTTCCATTTCCGTTCCCGTTCCATTTCCATTCCCGTTCCATTTCCATTCCCTTTCCATTTCCATTTCATTCCATTCCGTTCTGCTCGGGTACATTCCATTCCATTCCATTGCATTCCATTCCGTTCTGCTCCTGTCCATTCCATTCCATTCCATTCCGTTCCATTCCGTTCTACTCGGGTAGATTCCATTCCATTCCATTCCATTCCATTCCATTCCATTCCATTCTACTGGTGTCCATTCCATTCCATTCCATTCCATTCCATTCCATTCCATTGCATTCCATTCCATTCCATACCATTCCGTTCCGTTCTACTCGATTACATTCCATTCAATTCCATTCCATTCCGTTCTACTCGGGTAGATTCCATTCCATTCCATTCCATTCCTTTCCATTCCATTGCATTCCATTGCATTGCATTGCACTCAATTCCATTCCATTCCATTCCATTCCATTCCATTCCATTCCATTCCATTCCGTTCCGTTCAACTCGGTTACATTCCATTCAATTACATTCCATTCCGTTCTACTCGGTTACATTCCATTCCATTCCATTCCATTCCATTCCAATCCATTCCATTCCATTACATTCCGTTCTACTCGTGTACATTCCATTCCATTCCATTCCATTCCATTCCATTCCATTCCATTCCATTCCATTCCATTCCATTCCATTCCGTTCTACTTTGGTACATTCCATTCCATTCCATTCCATTCCATTCCATTCCATTCCATTCCATTCCATTCCATTCCATTCCGTTCTACTCAGGTTGATTCCATTCTATTCCATTCCATTCCATTTCGTTCCATTCCATTCCATTCCATTCCATTCCATTCCATTCCAATCCATTCCATTCCATGGAATTCCATTCCATTCCATTCCATTCCATGGAATTCCATTCCATTCCATTCCATTCCATTCCATTCCATTCCATTCCATTCCATTGAATTCCATTCCGTTCCATTCCATTCCATTGAATTCCATTCCATTCCATTCCATTCCATTCCATTCCATTCCATTCCATTGAATTCCGTTCCATTCCATTCCATTCCATTCCATTCCATCCCATTCCATTCCATTCCATTTCATTCCGTTCTACTCGGGTTGATTCCATTCTATTCCATTCCATTCCATTCGATCCCATTTGATTCCATTCGATTCCATTCAATTCCATTCGATTCCATTCCATTCCACTCCATTCCATTCCATTGAATTCCATTCCATTCCATTCCATTCCATTCCATTCCATTCCATGGAATTCCATTCCATTCCATTCCATTCCATTCCATTCCATTCCATAGAATTCCATTCCATTCCATTCCATTCCATTGAATTCCGTTCCATTCCATTCCATTCCGTTCCGTTCCGTTCCGTTCCGTTCCGTTCCGTTGCGTTCCGTTCAGTTCCGTTGTGTTCCGTTCCGTTCTACTCGGGTTGATTCCATTCTATTCCATTCCATTCCAATCCATTCCATTCCATTCCATCGAATTCCATTCCATTCCATTCCATTCCATTCCATTGAATTCCATTCCATTCCATTCCATTCCATGGAATTCCGTTCCATTCCATTCCATTCCGTTCGGTTCCGT
Organism: Gorilla gorilla gorilla; assembly: GCF_029281585.2. NCBI lineage: Eukaryota > Metazoa > Chordata > Mammalia > Primates > Hominidae > Gorilla > Gorilla gorilla. Next base: position 53,004,310 of record NC_073242.2, read on the forward strand.
CCCGTTCCGTTCCGTTCCGTTCCGTTGCGTTCCGCTCCGTTCTACTCGGGTTGATTCCATTCTATTCCATTCCATTCCATTCGATTCCATTCGATTCCATTCGATTCCACTCCATTCCATTCCATAGAATTCCATTCCATTCCATTCCATTCCATGGAATTCCATTCCATTCCATTCCATGGAATTCCATTCCATTCCATTCCATTGAATTCCATTCCATTCCATTCCATTCCATTGAATTCCATTCCATTCCATTCCATTCCATTCCATTCCATTCCATTCCATTCCATTCCATTCCATTCCGTTCCATTCCATTCTACTGTTGTCCATTCCATTCCATTCCATTCCATTCCATTCCATTCCATTCCATTCCATTCCATTCCTTTCCATTCCATTGCATTCCATTGCATTCCATTCCATTCCATTCCATTCCATTCCATTCCATTCCATTCCATTCCATTCCATTCCATTCCATTCCACTCCACACCACTCCAGTCCACTCCATTCCACTCCACTCCACTCCGGTACATTCCATTCCATTCCATTCCATTCCATTCCATTCCATTCCGTGCTTCTCAGGTACATTCCATTCCGTTCCATTCCATTCCATTCCATTCCGTTCCAGTGCACTCTACTCCACTCCACTCCACTCCACTCCGGTACATTCCATTCCATTCCATTCCATTCCATTCCATTCCATTTCCATTCCCATTCCATTTCCATTCCCGTTCCATTTCCATTCCCGTTTCTTTTCCATTCCCGTTCCATTTCCATTCCCGTTCCATTACCATTCCCGTTCCATTTCCATTCCCGATCCATTTCCATTCCCGTTCCTTTTCCATTCCCGTTCCATTTCCATTCCTGTTCCGTTACCATTCCCGTTCCATTTCCGTTCCCGTTCCGTTTCCGTTCCCGTTCCATTTCCGTTCTCGTTCCGTTTCCGTTCCCGTTCCATTTCCATTCCCGTTTCAATTGCGTTCCCGTTCCATTTCCATTCCCGTTCCATTTCCATTCCCTTTCCACTTCCATTTCATTCCTTTCCGTTCTGCTCGGGTACATTCCATTCCATTCCATTGCATTCCATTCCGTTCTGCTCCTGTACATTTCATTCCATTCCATTCCGTTCCATTCCGTTCTACTCGGGTAGATTCCGTTCCATTCCATTCCATTCCATTCCATTCCATTCCATTCCATTCCATTCCATTCCATTCCATTCTACTGGTGTCCATTCCATTCCATTCCATTCCATTCCATTCCATTCCATTCCATTCCATTCTATTGCATTCCATTCCATTCCATTCCATTCCATTCCGTTCCGTTCTACTCGGTTACATTCCATTCAATTCCATTCCATTCCGTTCTACTCGGGTAGATTCCATTCCATTCCATTCCATTCCTTTCCATTCCATTGCATTCCATTGCATTGCATTGCACTCAATTCCATTCCATTCCATTCCATTCCATTCCATTCCATTCCATTCCATTCCATTCCGTTCCGTTCAACCCGGTTACATTCCATTCAATTACATTCCAATCCGTTCTACTCGGTTACATTCCATTCCATTCCATTCCATTCCATTCCAATCCATTCCATTCCATTCCATTCCGTTCTACTCGGGTACATTGCATTCCATTCCATTCCATTCCATTCCATTCCATTCCATTCCATTCCATTCCATTCCATTCCGTTCTACTCGGGTTGATTCCATTCTATTCCATTCCATTCCATTCCATTCCATTCCATTCCATTCGATTCCATTCCATTCCATTCCATGGAATTCCATTCCATTCCATTCCATTCCATTGAATTCCATTCCATTCCATTCCATTCCATTCCATTCCATTCCATTCCATTCCATTGAATTCCATTCCATTCCATTCCATTCCATTCCATTCCATTCCATTCCATTCTACTGGTGTCCATTCCATTCCATTCCATTCCATTCCATTCCATTCCATTCCATTCCTTTCCATTCCATTGCATTCCATTGCATTCCGTTCCATTCCATTCCATTCCATTCCACTCCACTCCACTCCACTCCACTCCATTCCACTCCACTCCACTCCGGTACATTCCATTCCATTCCATTCCATTCCATTCCATTCCGTGCTTCTCAGGTACATTCCGTTCCGTTCCATTCCATTCCATTCCATTCCATTCCATTCCGTTCCAGTGCACTCTACTCCACTCCACTCCACTCCACTCCACTCCGGTACATTCCATTCCATTCCATTCCATTCCATTCCATTTCCATTCCCATTCCATTTCCATTCCCGTTCCATTTCCATTCCCGTTTCTTTTCCATTCCCGTTCCATTTCCATTCCAGTTCCATTACCATTCCCGTTCCATTTCCATTCCCGATCCATTTCCATTCCCGTTCCATTTCCATTCCCGTTCCATTTCCATTCCCGTTCCGTTACCATTCCCGTTCCATTTCCGTTCCCGTTCCGTTTCCGTTCCCGTTCCATTTCCGTTCTCGTTCCGTTTCCGTTCCCGTTCCATTTCCATTCCCGTTCCATTTCCGTTCCCGTTCCATTTCCATTCCCGTTCCATTTCCATTCCCTTTCCATTTCCATTTCATTCCATTCCGTTCTGCTCGGGTACATTCCATTCCATTCCATTGCATTCCATTCCGTTCGGCTCCTGTCCATTCCATTCCATTCCATTCCGTTCCATTCCGTTCTACTCGGGTAGATTCCATTCCATTCCATTCCATTCCATTCCATTCCATTCCATTCCATTCTACTGGTGTCCATTCCATTCCATTCCATTCCATTCCATTCCATTCCATTCCATTCCATTGCATTCCATTCCATTCCATTCCATTCCGTTCCGTTCTACTCGATTACATTCCATTCAATTCCATTCCATTCCGTTCTACTCGGGTAGATTCCATTCCATTCCATTCCATTCCTTTCCATTCCATTGCATTCCATTGCATTGCATTGCACTCAATTCCATTCCATTCCATTCCATTCCATTCCATTCCATTCCATTCCATTCCGTTCCGTTCAACTCGGTTACATTCCATTCAATTACATTCCATTCCGTTCTACTCGGTTACATTCCATTCCATTCCATTCCATTCCATTCCAATCCATTCCATTCCATTACATTCCGTTCTACTCGTGTACATTCCATTCCATTCCATTCCATTCCATTCCATTCCATTCCATTCCATTCCATTCCATTCCATTCCATTCCGTTCTACTTTGGTACATTCCATTCCATTCCATTCCATTCCATTCCATTCCGTTCTACTTTGGTACATTCCATTCCATTCCATTCCATTCCATTCCATTCCATTCCATTCCATTCCATTCCATTCCATTCCATTCCGTTCTACTCAGGTTGATTCCATTCTATTCCATTCCATTCCATTTCATTCCATTCCATTCCATTCCATTCCATTCCATTCCAATCCATTCCATTCCATTGAATTCCATTCCATTCCATTCCATTCCATGGAATTCCATTCCATTCCATTCCATTCCATGGAATTCCATTCCATTCCATTCCATTCCATGGAATTCCATTCCATTCCATTCCATTCCATGGAATTCCATTCCATTCCATTCCATTCCGTTCCATTCCATTCTACTGTTGTCCATTCCATTCCATTCCATTACATTCCATTCCATTCCATTCCATTCCATTCCTTTCCATTCCATTGCATTCCATTGCATTCCATTCCATTCCATTCCATTCCATTCCATTCCATTCCATTCCATTCCACTCCACACCACTCCAGTCCACTCCATTCCACTCCACTCCACTCCGGTACATTCCATTCCATTCCATTCCATTCCATTCCATTCCATTCCATGGAATTCCATTCCATTCCATTCCATTCCATTCCATTCCATAGAATTCCATTCCATTCCATTCCATTCCATTCCATTCCATTGAATTCCGTTCCATTCCATTCCATTCCGTTCCGTTCCGTTCCGTTCCGTTCCGTTCCGTTGCGTTCCGTTCCGTTCCGTTGTGTTCCGTTCCGTTCTACTCGGGTTGATTCCATTCTATTCCATTCCATTCCAATCCATTCCATTCCATTCCATCGAATTCCATTCCATTCCATTCCATTCCATTCCATTGAATTCCATTCCATTCCATTCCATTCCATGGAATTCCGTTCCATTCCATTCCATTCCGTTCGGTTCCGTCCCGTTCCGTTCCGTTCCGTTCCGTTGCGTTCCGCTCCGTTCTACTCGGGTTGATTCCATTCTATTCCATTCCATTCCATTCGATTCCATTCGATTCCATTCGATTCCACTCCATTCCATTCCATAGAATTCCATTCCATTCCATTCCATTCCATTCCATTCCATTCCATTCCATTCCATTCCATTCCATTCCTTTCCATTCCATTGCATTCCATTGCATTCCATTCCATTCCATTCCATTCCATTCCATTCCATTCCATTCCATTCCATTCCACTCCACACCACTCCAGTCCACTCCATTCCACTCCACTCCACTCCGGTACATTCCATTCCATTCCATTCCATTCCATTCCATTCCATTCCGTGCTTCTCAGGTACATTCCGTTCCGTTCCATTCCATTCCATTCCATTCCGTTCCAGTGCACTCTACTCCACTCCACTCCACTCCACTCCGGTACATTCCATTCCATTCCATTCCATTCCATTCCATTCCATTTCCATTCCCATTCCATTTCCATTCCCGTTCCATTTCCATTCCCGTTTCTTTTCCATTCCCGTTCCATTTCCATTCCCGTTCCATTACCATTCCCGTTCCATTTCCATTCCCGATCCATTTCCATTCCCGTTCCTTTTCCATTCCCGTTCCATTTCCATTCCTGTTCCGTTACCATTCCCGTTCCATTTCCGTTCCCGTTCCGTTTCCGTTCCCGTTCCATTTCCGTTCTCGTTCCGTTTCCGTTCCCGTTCCATTTCCATTCCCGTTTCAATTGCGTTCCCGTTCCATTTCCATTCCCGTTCCATTTCCATTCCCTTTCCATTTCCATTTCATTCCTTTCCGTTCTGCTCGGGTACATTCCATTCCATTCCATTGCATTCCATTCCGTTCTGCTCCTGTACATTTCATTCCATTCCATTCCGTTCCATTCCGTTCTACTCGGGTAGATTCCATTCCATTCCATTCCATTCCATTCCATTCCATTCCATTCCATTCCATTCCATTCCATTCCATTCCATTCTACTGGTGTCCATTCCATTCCATTCCATTCCATTCCATTCCATTCCATTCCATTCCATTCTATTGCATTCCATTCCATTCCATTCCATTCCATTCCGTTCCGTTCTACTCGGTTACATTCCATTCAATTCCATTCCATTCCGTTCTACTCGGGTAGATTCCATTCCATTCCATTCCATTCCTTTCCATTCCATTGCATTCCATTGCATTGCATTGCACTCAATTCCATTCCATTCCATTCCATTCCATTCCATTCCATTCCATTCCATTCCGTTCCGTTCAACTCGGTTACATTCCATTCAATTACATTCCATTCCGTTCTACTCGGTTACATTCCATTCCATTCCATTCCATTCCATTCCAATCCATTCCATTCCATTACATTCCGTTCTACTCGTGTACATTCCATTCCATTCCATTCCATTCCATTCCAATCCATTCCATTCCATTGAATTCCATTCCATTCCATTCCATTCCATGGAATTCCATTCCATTCCATTCCATTCCATGGAATTCCATTCCATTCCATTCCATTCCATGGAATTCCATTCCATTCCATTCCATTCCATGGAATTCCATTCCATTCCATTCCATTCCATTCCATTCCATTCCATTCCATTCCATTGAATTCCATTCCGTTCCATTCCATTCCATTGAATTCCATTCCATTCCATTCCATTCCATTCCATTTCATTCCGTTCTACTCGGGTTGATTCCATTCTATTCCATTCCATTCCATTCGATCCCATTTGATTCCATTCGATTCCATTCAATTCCATTCGATTCCATTCCATTCCACTCCATTCCATTCCATTGAATTCCATTCCATTCCATTCCATTCCATTCCATTCCATGGAATTCCACTCCATTCCATTCCATTCCATTCCATTCCATAGAATTCCATTCCATTCCATTCCATTCCATTCCATTCCATTGAATTCCGTTCCATTCCATTCCATTCCGTTCCGTTCCGTTCCGTTCCGTTCCGTTCCGTTGCGTTCCGTTCCGTTCCGTTGTGTTCCGTTCCGTTCTACTCGGGTTGATTCCATTCTATTCCATTCCATTCCAATCCATTCCATTCCATTCCATCGAATTCCATTCCATTCCATTCCATTCCATTCCATTGAATTCCATTCCATTCCATTCCATTCCATGGAATTCCGTTCCATTCCATTCCATTCCGTTCGGTTCCGTCCCGTTCCGTTCCGTTCCGTTCCGTTGCGTTCCGCTCCGTTCTACTCGGGTTGATTCCATTCTATTCCATTCCATTCCATTCGATTCCATTCGATTCCATTCGATTCCACTCCATTCCATTCCATAGAATTCCATTCCATTCCATTCCATTCCATGGAATTCCATTCCATTCCATTCCATGGAATTCCATTCCATTCCATTCCATGGAATTCCATTCCATTCCATTCCATGGAATTCCATTCCATTCCATTCCATTCCATTCCATTCCATTCCATTCCATTCCATTCCATTCCATTCCATTCCATTCCTTTCCATTCCATTGCATTCCATTGCATTCCATTCCATTCCATTCCATTCCATTCCATTCCATTCCATTCCATTCCATTCCACTCCACACCACTCCAGTCCACTCCATTCCACTCCACTCCACTCCGGTACATTCCATTCCATTCCATTCCATTCCATTCCATTCCATTCCGTGCTTCTCAGGTACATTCCGTTCCGTTCCATTCCATTCCATTCCATTCCGTTCCAGTGCACTCTACTCCACTCCACTCCACTCCACTCCGGTACATTCCATTCCATTCCATTCCATTCCATTTCCATTCCCATTCCATTTCCATTCCCGTTCCATTTCCATTCCCGTTTCTTTTCCATTCCCGTTCCATTTCCATTCCCGTTCCATTACCATTCCCGTTCCATTTCCATTCCCGATCCATTTCCATTCCCGTTCCTTTTCCATTCCCGTTCCATTTCCATTCCTGTTCCGTTACCATTCCCGTTCCATTTCCGTTCCCGTTCCGTTTCCGTTCCCGTTCCATTTCCGTTCTCGTTCCGTTTCCGTTCCCGTTCCATTTCCATTCCCGTTTCAATTGCGTTCCCGTTCCATTTCCATTCCCGTTCCATTTCCATTCCCTTTCCATTTCCATTTCATTCCTTTCCGTTCTGCTCGGGTACATTCCATTCCATTCCATTGCATTCCATTCCGTTCTGCTCCTGTACATTTCATTCCATTCCATTCCGTTCCATTCCGTTCTACTCGGGTAGATTCCATTCCATTCCATTCCATTCCATTCCATTCCATTCCATTCCATTCCATTCCATTCCATTCCATTCTACTGGTGTCCATTCCATTCCATTCCATTCCATTCCATTCCATTCCATTCCATTCCATTCTATTGCATTCCATTCCATTCCATTCCATTCCATTCCGTTCCGTTCTACTCGGTTACATTCCATTCAATTCCATTCCATTCCGTTCTACTCGGGTAGATTCCATTCCATTCCATTCCATTCCTTTCCATTCCATTGCATTCCATTGCATTGCATTGCACTCAATTCCATTCCATTCCATTCCATTCCATTCCATTCCATTCCATTCCATTCCGTTCCGTTCAACTCGGTTACATTCCATTCAATTACATTCCATTCCGTTCTACTCGGTTACATTCCATTCCATTCCATTCCATTCCATTCCAATCCATTCCATTCCATTACATTCCGTTCTACTCGTGTACATTCCATTCCATTCCATTCCATTCCATTCCATTCCATTCCATTCCATTCCATTCCATTCCGTTCTACTTTGGTACATTCCATTCCATTCCATTCCATTCCATTCCATTCCATTCCATTCCATTCCGTTCTACTCAGGTTGATTCCATTCTATTCCATTCCATTCCATTTCATTCCATTCCATTCCATTCCATTCCATTCCATTCCAATCCATTCCATTCCATTGAATTCCATTCCATTCCATTCCATTCCATGGAATTCCATTCCATTCCTATCCATTCCATTCCATTCCATTCCATTCCATTCCGTTCTACTTTGGTACATTCCATTCCATTCCATTCCATTCCATTCCATTCCATTCCATTCCATTCCATTCCATTCCGTTCTACACGGGTTGATTCCATTCTATTCCATTCCATTCCATTCCATTCCATTCCATTCCATTCGATTCCATTCCATTCCATTCCATGGAATTCCATTCCATTCCATTCCATTCCATTGAATTCCATTCCATTCCATTCCATTCCATTCCATTCTATTCCATTCCATTCCATTCCATTCCATTCCATTGAATTCCATTCCATTCCGTTGAATTCCATTCCATTCCATTCCATTCCATTGAATTCCGTTCCATTCCATTCCATTCCATTCCATTCCATTCCATAGAATTCCATTCCATTCTATTCCATAGAATTCCGTTCCGTTCCATTCCATTCCATTCCATTCCATTCCATTCCATTCCATTCCATTGAATTCCATTCCATTCCATTCCATTCCATTCCATTGAATTCCATTCTGTTCCATTCCATTCCTTTGAATTCCGTTCCATTCCATTCCATTCCATTCCTTTCCGTTCCGTTCCGTTACGTTCCGTTCCGTTGCGTTCAGCTCCGTTCTACTCGGGTTGATTCCATTCTATTCCATTCCATTCCATTCGATCCCATTCGATTCCATTCGATTCCATTCGATTCCATTCGATTCCACTCCATTCCATTCCATAGAATTCCATTCCATTCCATTCCATTTGAATTCCATTCCATTCCATTCCATTCCATTCTATTCCATTCCATTCCATTCCATTCCATTCCATTCCATTCCATTCCATTCCATTCCATTCCATTCCATTCTACTCGGGTTTGCATTCTATTCCATTCGATTCCATTCGAATCCATTCGATTCCATTCGATTCCATTCCATTCCATTCCATTCCATTCCATTCCATTCCATTCCATTCCATTCCATTGAATTCCATTCCATTCCATTCCATTCCATTCCATTCCATTGAATTCCATTCCATTCCATTCCATTCCATTCCAATCCATTCCATTCCATTCCATTGAATTCCATTCCATTCCATTCCATTCCATTCCATTCCATTGAATTCCATTCCATTCCATTCCATAGAATTCCATTCCATTCCATTCCATTCCATTGAATTCCATTCCATTCCATTCCATTCCATTCCATTCCATTCCATTCCATTCCATTCTACAGGTGTCCATTCCATTCCATTCCATTCCATTCCATTCCATTCCATTCCATTCCATTCCACTCCACACCACTCCAGTCCACTCTATTCCACTCCACTCCACTCCGGTCCATTCCATTCCATTCCATTCCATTCCATTCCATTCCATTCCATTCCGTGCTTCTCAGGTACATTCCGTTCCGTTCCATTCCATTCCATTCCATTCCATTCCGTTCCAGTGCACTCTACTCCACTCCACTCCACTCCACTCCGGTACATTCCATTCCATTCCATTCCATTCCATTCCATTCCATTTCCATTCCCATTCCATTTCCATTCCCGTTCCATTTCCATTCCCGTTTCTTTTCCATTCCCGTTCCATTTCCATTCCCGTTCCATTACCATTCCCGTTCCATTTCCATTCCCGATCCATTTCCATTCCCGTTCCTTTTCCATTCCCGTTCCATTTCCATTCCTGTTCCGTTACCATTCCCGTTCCATTTCCGTTCCCGTTCCGTTTCCGTTCCCGTTCCATTTCCGTTCTCGTTCCGTTTCCGTTCCCGTTCCATTTCCATTCCCGTTTCAATTGCGTTCCCGTTCCATTTCCATTCCCGTTCCATTTCCATTCCCTTTCCATTTCCATTTCATTCCTTTCCGTTCTGCTCGGGTACATTCCATTCCATTCCATTGCATTCCATTCCGTTCTGCTCCTGTACATTCCATTCCATTCCATTCCGTTCCATTCCGTTCAACTCGGGTAGATTCCATTCCATTCCATTCCATTCCATTCCATTCCATTCCATTCCATTCCATTCCATTCCATTCTACTGGTGTCCATTCCATTCCATTCCATTCCATTCCATTCCATTCCATTCCATTCCATTGCATTCCATTCCATTCCATTCCATTCCATTCCGTTCCGTTCTACTCGGTTACATTCCATTCAATTCCATTCCATTCCGTTCTACTCGGGTAGATTCCATTCCATTCCATTCCATTCCTTTCCATTCCATTGCATTCCATTGCATTGCATTGCACTCAATTCCATTCCATTCCATTCCATTCCATTCCATTCCATTCCATTCCATTCCATTCCATTCCATTCCGTTCCGTTCAACCCGGTTACATTCCATTCAATTACATTCCATTCCGTTCTACTCGGTTACATTCCATTCCATTCCATTCCATTCCATTCCAATCCATTCCATTTCATTCCATTCCGTTCTACTCGGGTACATTGCATTCCATTCCATTCCATTCCATTCCATTCCATTCCATTCCATTCCATTCCATTCCATTCCATTCCGTTCTACTTTGGTACATTCCATTCCATTCCATTCCATTCCATTCCATTCCATTACATTACATTCCATTCCATTCCATTCCGTTCTACTCGGGTTGATTCCATTCTATTCCATTCCATTCCATTCCATTCCATTCCATTCCATTCGATTCCATTCCATTCCATTCCATGGAATTCCATTCCATTCCATTCCATTCCATGGAATTCCATTCCATTCCATTCCATTCCATTCCATTCCATTCCATTCCATTCCATTCCATTGAATTCCATTCCATTCCGTTGAATTCCATTCCATTCCATTCCATTCCATTGAATTCCGTTCCATTCCATTCCATTCCATTCCATTCCATTCCATAGAATTCCATTCCATTCTATTCCATAGAATTCCGTTCCGTTCCATTCCATTCCATTCCATTCCATTCCATTCCATTCCATTCCATTGAATTCCATTCCATTCCATTCCATTCCATTCCATTGAATTCCATTCTGTTCCATTCCATTCCTTTGAATTCCGTTCCATTCCATTCCATTCCATTCCTTTCCGTTCCGTTCCGTTCCGTTCCGTTCCGTTGCGTTCCGCTCCGTTCTACTCGGGTTGATTCCATTCTATTCCATTCCATTCCATTCGATCCCATTCGATTCCATTCGATTCCATTCGATTCCATTCGATTCCACTCCATTCCATTCCATAGAATTCCATTCCATTCCATTCCATTTGAATTCCATTCCATTCCATTCCATTCCATTCCATTCCATTCCATTCCATTCCATTCCATTCTACTCGGGTTTGCATTCTATTCCATTCGATTCCATTCGATTCCATTCGATTCCATTCGATTCCATTCGATTCCATTCCATTCCATTCCATTCCATTCCATTCCATTCCATGGAATTCCATTCCATTCCATTCCATTCCATGGAATTCCATTCCATTCCATTCCATTCCATTCCATTCCATTGAATTCCATTCCATTCCATTCCATTCCATTCCAATCCATTCCATTCCATTCCATTCCATTCCATTGAATTCCGTTCCTTTCCATTCCATTCCATTCCGTTACGTTCCGTTCCGTTCCGTTCCGTTGCGTTCCATTCCGTTCCGTTGCGTTCCGTTCCGTTCTACTCGGGTTGATTCCATTCTATTCCATTCCATTCCATTCCATTCCATTCCATTCCATTCCATTGAATTCCGTTCCATTCCATTCCATTCCCTTCCGTTCCGTCCCGTTCCGTTCCGTTCCGTTCCGTTGCGTGCCGTTCCGTTCTACTGAGGTTGATTCCATTCTATTCCATTCCATTCCATTCGATTCCATTCGATTCCAATCGATTCCATTCGATTGCATTCGATTCCATTCGTTGCCATTCCATTCCATTCCATTCCATTCCATTGAATTCCATTCCATTCCATTCCATTCCATTCCAATCCATTCCATTCCATTCCATTGAATTCCATTCCGTTCCATTCCATTCCATTCCATTCCATTGAATCCCATTCCATTCCATTCCATTCCTTTCCATTCCTTTGAATTCCATTCCATTCCATTCCATTCCATTCCATTGAATTCCATTCCATTCCATTCCATTGAATTCCATTCCATTCCATTCCATAGAATTCCGTTCAATTCCATTCCATTCCATTCCATTCCATTCCATTCCATTCCATTCCATTCCATAGAATTCCATTCCATTCCATTCCATTCCATTCCATTCCATTGAATTCCATTCCATTCCATTCCATTCCATTCCATTCCATTCCATTGAATTCCATTCCATTCCATAGAATTCCATTCCATTCCATTCCATTCCATTGAATTCCGTTCCTTTCCATTCCATTCCATTCCGTTCCTTTCCGTTCCGTTCCGTTCCGTTCCGTTGCGTTCCGTTCCGTTCCGTTGCGTTCCGTTCCGTTCTACTCGGGTTGATTCCATTCTATTCCATTCCATTCCATTCCATTCCATTCCATTCCATTCCATTCCATTCCATTCCATTCCATTCCATTCCATTGAATTCCGTTCCATTCCATTCCATTCCCTTCCGTTCCGTCCCGTTCCGTTCCGTTCCGTTCCGTTGCGTGCCGTTCCGTTCTACTCAGGTTGATTCCATTCTATTCCATTCCATTCCATTCGATTCCATTCAATTCCAATCGATTCCATTCGATTGCATTCGATTCCATTCGTTGCCATTCCATTCCATTCCATTGAATTCCATTCCGTTCCATTCCATTCCATTCCATTCCATTGAATTCCATTCCATTCCATTCCATTCCTTTCCATTCCATTGAATTCCATTCCATTCCATTCCATTCCATTCCATTCCATTCCATCGAATTCCGTTCCATTCCATTCCATTCCATTCCATTCCATTCCATTCCATTCCATAGAATTCCATTCCATTCCGTTCCATTCCATTCCATTCCATAGAATTCCATTCCATTCCATTCCATTCCATTCCATAGAATTCCATTCCATTCCATTCCATTCCATTCCATTTCATTGATTTCCATTCCATTCCATTCCATTCCATTCCATTCCATTCCATAGAATTCCATTCCATTCCATTCCATTCCATTGAATTCCGTTCCATTCCATTCCATTCCGTTCCGTTCCATTCCGTTCCGTTCCGTTGCGTTCCGTTCCGTTCCGTTGTGTTCCGTTCCGTTCTACTCGGGTTGATTCCATTCTATTCCATTCCATTCCAATCCATTCCATTCCATTCCATTGAATTCCATTCCATTCCATTCCATTCCATTCCATTCCATTCCATTCCATTCCATGGAATTCCATTCCATTCCATTCCATGGAATTCCGTTCCATTCCATTCCATTCCGTTCCTTTCCATCCCGTTCCGTTCCGTTCCGTTCCGTTGCGTTCCGTTCCGTTCTACTCGGGTTGATTCCATTCTATTCCATTCGATTCCATTCGATTCCATTCGATTCCATTCGATTCCACTCCATTCCATTCCATAGAATTCCATTCCATTCCATTCCATTCCATTGAATTCCATTCCATTCCATTCCATAGAATTCCATTCCATTCCATTCCATTCCATTGAATTCCATTCCATTCCATTCCATTCCATTCCATTCCATTCCATTCCATTCCATTCCATTCTACTGGTGTCCATTCCATTCCATTCCATTCCATTCCATTCCATTCCATTCCTTTCCATTCCATTGCATTCCATTGCATTCCATTCCATTCCATTCCATTCCATTCCACTCCACTCCACTCCACTCCACTCCATTCCACTCCACTCCACTCCGGTACATTCCATTCCATTCCATTCCATTCCATTCCATTCCATTCCATTCCATTCCGTGCTTCTCGGGTACATTCCGTTCCGTTCCATTCCATTCCATTCCATTCCATTCCGTTCCAGTGCACTCTACTCCACTCCACTCCACTCAACTCCACTCCGGTACATTCCATTCCATTCCATTCCATTCCATTCCATTCCATTTCCATTCCCATTCCTTTTCCATTCCCGTTCCATTTCCATTCCCGTTTCTTTTCCATTCCCGTTCCATTTCCATTCCAGTTCCATTACCATTCCCGTTCCATTTCCATTCCCGATCCATTTCCATTCCCGTTCCTTTTCCATTCCCGTTCCATTTCCATTCCCGTTCCGTTACCATTCCCGTTCCATTTCCGTTCCCGTTCCGTTTCCGTTCCCACTCCATTTCCGTTCTCGTTCCGTTTCCGTTCCCGTTCCATTTCCATTCCCGTTCCATTTCCGTTCCCGTTCCATTTCCATTCCCGTTCCATTTCCGTTCCCGTTCCATTTCCATTCCCGTTCTATTTCCATTCCCTTTCCATTTCCATTTCATTCCATTCCGTTCTGCTCCGGTACATTCCATTCCATTCCATTGCATTCCATTCCGTTCTGCTCCTGTCCATTCCATTCCATTCCATTCCATTCCAGTCCATTCCATTCTACTGGTGTCCATTCCATTCCATTCCATTCCATTCCATTCCATTCCATTCCATTCCATTGCATTCCATTCCATTCCATTCCATTCCATTCCGTTCCGTTCTACTCGGTTACATTCCATTCAGTTCCATTCCATTCCGTTCTACTCGGGTAGATTCCATTCCATTCCATTCCATTCCATTCCTTTCCATTCCATTGCATTCCATTGCATTGCATTGCACTCAATTCCATTCCATTCCATTCCATTCCATTCCATTCCATTCCGTTCCGTTCAACTCGGTTACATTCCATTCAATTACATTCCATTCCGTTCTACTCGGTTACATTCCATTCCATTCCATTCCATTCCATTCCAATCCATTCCATTCCATTAAATTCCGTTCTACTCGGGTACATTCCATTCCATTCCATTCCATTCCATTCCATTCCATTCCATTCCATTCCGTTCTACTTTGGTACATTCCATTCCATTCCATTCCATTCCATTCCATTCCATTACATTCCATTCCATTCCATTCCGTTCTACTCGGGTTGATTCCATTCTATTCCATTCCATTCCATTCCATTCCATTCCATTCCATTCCAATCGATTCCATTCCATTCCATTCCATGGAATTCCATTCCATTCCATGGAATTCCATTCCATTCCATTCCATTCCATGGAATTCCATTCCATTCCATTCCATTCCATTCCATTCCATTCCATTCCATTGAATTCCATTCCATTCCATTCCATTCCATTCCATTGAATTCCATTCCGTTCCATTCCAATCCATTGAATTCCATTCCATTCCATTCCATTCCATTCCATTCCATTCCATTCCATTCCATTCCATTCCATTGAATTCCATTCCATTCCATTCCATTCCATTCCATTCCATTCCATTCCATTCCATTCCATTCCATTCCGTTCTACTCGGGTTGATTCCATTCTATTCCATTCCATTCCATTCGATCCCATTTGATTCCATTCGATTCCATTCAATTCCATTCGATTCCATTCCATTCCACTCCATTCCATTCCATTGAATTCCATTCCATTCCATTCCATTCCATTCCATTCCATTCCATTCCATTCCATTCCATTGAATTCCATTCCATTCCATTCCATTCCATTCCATTGAATTCCATTCCATTCCATTCCATTCAATTGAATTCCGTTCCATTCCATTCCATTCCGTTCCGTTCCGTCCCGTTCCGTTCCGTTCCGTTCCGTTGCGTTCCGTTCCTCTCTACTCGGGTTGATTAAATTCTATTCCATTCCATTCTATTCGATTCCATTCGATTCCAATCGATTCCATTCGATTCCATTCGATTCCATTGAATTCCATTCCATTCCATTCCATTCCATTGAATTCCGTTGCATTATATTCCATTCCGTTCCGTTCCGTCCCGTTCCGTTCCGTTCCGTTCCGTTGCGTGCCGTTCCGTTCTACTCGGGTTGATTCCATTCCATTCCATTCCATTCCATTCCATTCCATTCCATTCCATTCCATTGAATTCCATTCCATTCCATTCCATTCCATTCCATTCCATTCCATTCCATTCCGTTCTACTCGGGTTGATTCCATTCTATGCCATTCCATTCCATTCGATCTCATTCGATTCCATTCGATTCCATTCGATTCCACTCCATTCCATTCCATTGAATTCCATTCCATTCCATTCCATTCCATTGCATTCCTTTGAATTCCATTCCATTCCATTCCATTCCATTCCATTCCATCCCATTCCATTCCATTCCATTCCATTCCATTCCATTCCATTGAATTCCATTCCATTCCATTCCATTCCATTCCATTCCATTCCATTCCATTGAATTCCGTTCCATTCCATTCCATTCCATTCCATTGAATTCCATTCCATTCCTTTCCATAGAATTCCGTTCCATTCCATTCCATTCCATTCCATTCCATTCCATTGAATTCCATTCCATTCCATTCCATTCCTTTCCATTGAATTCCATTCTGTTCCATTCCATTCCTTTGAATTCCGTTCCATTCCATTCCATTCCAATCCTTTCCGTTCCGTTCCGTTCCGTTCCGTTCCGTTGCGTTCCGCTCCGTTCTACTCGGGTTGATTCCATTCTATTCCATTCCATTCCATTCGATCCCATTCGATTCCATTCGATTCCATTCGATTCCATTCGATTCCACTCCATTCCATTCCATAGAATTCCATTCCATTCCATTCCATTTGAATTCCATTCCATTCCATTCCATTCCATTCTATAACATTCCATCCCATTCCATTCCATTCCATTCCATTCTACTCGGGTTGATTGCATTCTATTCCATTCCATTCCATTCGATTCCATTCGATTCCATTCGATTCCATTCGATTCCATTCGATTCCATTCCATTCCATTCCATTCCATTCCATTCCATTCCATTCCATTGAATTCCATTCCATTCCATTCCATTCCATTCCATGGAATTCCATTCCATTCCATTCCATTCCATTCCATTCCATTCCATTCCATTCCATTCCATTCCATTCCATTGAATTCCATTCCATTCCATAGAATTCCATTCCATTCCATTCCATTCCATTGAATTCCGTTCCTTTCCATTCCATTCCATTCCGTTCCGTTCCGTTCCGTTCCGTTGCGTTCCGTTCCGTTCAACTAGGGTTGATTCCATTCTATTCAATTCCATTCCATTCCATTCTACACGGGTTGATCATTCCATTCCGTTCCGTTCCGTTCCGTTCCGTACCGTTCTACTCGGGTTGATTCCATTCTATTCCATTCCATTCCATTCGATTCCATTCGACTCCATTCCATTCCATTCCATTCCATTCCATTCCATTCCATTCCATTCCATTGCATTCCATTCCGCTCCATTCCATTCCATTCCATTCCATTCCATTACATTCCATTCCGTTC
Organism: Gorilla gorilla gorilla; assembly: GCF_029281585.2. NCBI lineage: Eukaryota > Metazoa > Chordata > Mammalia > Primates > Hominidae > Gorilla > Gorilla gorilla. The sequence continues at coordinate 53,021,790 of NC_073242.2, forward strand.
CGTTCCGTTCCGTTCCGTTCCGTTGCGTTCCATTCCGTTCTACTCGGGTTGATTCCATTCTATTCCATTCCATTCCATTTGACTCCATTCGATTCCATTCCATTCCATTGCATTGAATTCCATTCCATTCCATTCCATTCCATTCCATTCCATTCCACTCCATTGAATTCCATTCCATTCCATTCCATTCCATTCCATTCCATTCCATTCCACTCCATTCCATTCCACTCCACTGCACTCCACTCCACTCCACTCCACTCCATTCCACTCCCTTCCATTCCATAAAATTGAATTCCATTCCATTCCATTCCATTCCATTCCATTCCATTCCATTCCATTCCACTCCATTCCACTCCACTCCACTCCACTCCACTCCACTCCACTCCATTCCATTCCCTTCCATTCCATTCAATTGAATTGCATTGAATTCCATTCCATTCCATTCCATAACATTTCATTCCATTCCATTCCATTCCATTCCATTCCATTCCATTCCATTCCATTCCATTCCATTCCGTTCTACTCGGGTTGATTCCATTCTATTCCATTCCATTCCATTCGATTCCATTCGATTCCATTCCATTCCATTCGATTCCATTCGTTTCCATTCCATTCCATTCCATTCTATTCCATTGAATTCCATTCCATTCCATTCCATTCCATTCCATTCCATTGCATTCCATTCCATTGAATTCCATTGAATTCCATTCCATTGAATTCCATTCCATTCCATTCCATTCCATTCCATTCCATTGAATTCCATTCCATTCCATTCCATTCCATTCCATTCCATTGAATTCCATTCCATTCCATTCCATTCCATGGAATTCCGTTCCATTCCATTCCATTCCGTTCCGTTCCGTCCCGTTCCGTTCCGTTCCGTTCCGTTGCGTTCCGTTCCGTTCTACTCGGGTTGATTCCATTCTATTCCATTCCATTCCATTCGATTCCATTCGATTCCATTCGATTCCACTCCATTCCATTCCATAGAATTCCATACCATTCCATTCCATTCCATTGAATTCCATTCCATTCCATTCCATTGAATTCCTTTCCATTCCATTCCATTCCATTGAATTCCATTCCATTCCATTCCATTCCATTCCATTCCATTCCATTCCATTCTACTGGTGTCCATTCCATTCCATTCCATTCCATTCCATTCCATTCCATTCCATTCCAATCCATTCCATTCCATTCCATAGAATTCCATTCCATTCCATTCCATTCCATTCCATTCCATTGAATTCCATTCCATTCCATTCCATAGAATTCCATTCCATTCCATTCCATTCCATTGAATTCCATTCCATTCCATTCCATTCCATTCCATTCCATTCCATTCCATTCCATTCCATTCTACTGGTGTCCATTCCATTCCATTCCATTCCATTCCATTCCATTCCATTCCATTCCATTCCTTTCCATTCCATTGCATTCCACTGCATTCCATTCCATTCCATTCCATTCCATTCCACTCCACTCCACTCCACTCCACTCCATTCCACTCCACTCCACTCCGGTACATTCCATTCCATTCCATTCCATTCCATTCCATTCCATTCCGTGCTTCTCAGGTACATTCCGTTCCGTTCCATTCCATTCCATTCCATTCCATTCCATTCCATTCCGTTCCAGTGCACTCTACTCCACTCCACTCCACTCCACTCCACTCCGGTACATTCCATTCCATTCCATTCCATTCCATTCCATTCCATTTCCATTCCCATTCCATTTCCATTCCCGTTCCATTTCCATTCCCGTTTCTTTTCCATTCCCGTTCCATTTCCATTCCAGTTCCATTACCATTCCCGTTCCATTTCCATTCCCGATCCATTTCCATTCCCGTTCCATTTCCATTCCCGTTCCATTTCCATTCTCGTTCCGTTACCATTCCCGTTCCATTTCCGTTCCCGTTCCGTTTCCGTTCCCGTTCCATTTCCGTTCTCGTTCCGTTTCCGTTCCCGTTCCATTTCCATTCCCGTTCCATTTCCGTTCCCGTACCATTTCCATTCCCGTTCCATTTCCATTCCCTTTCCATTTCCATTTCATTCCATTCCGTTCTGCTCGGGTACATTCCATTCCATTCCATTGCATTCCATTCCGTTCTGCTCCTGTCCATTCCATTCCATTCCATTCCGTTCCATTCCGTTCTACTCGGGTAGATTCCATTCCATTCCATTCCATTCCATTCCATTCCATTCCATTCCATTCTACTGGTGTCCATTCCATTCCATTCCATTCCATTCCATTCCATTCCATTCCATTGCATTCCATTCCATTCCATTCCATTCCGTTCCGTTCTACTCGATTACATTCCATTCAATTCCATTCCATTCCGTTCTACTCGGGTAGATTCCATTCCATTCCATTCCATTCCTTTCCATTCCATTGCATTCCATTGCATTGCATTGCACTCAATTCCATTCCATTCCATTCCATTCCATTCCGTTCCATTCCATTCCGTTCCGTTCAACTCGGTTACATTCCATTCAATTACATTCCATTCCGTTCTACTCGGTTACATTCCATTCCATTCCATTCCATTCCATTCCAATCCATTCCATTCCATTCCATTCCGTTCTACTCGTGTACATTCCATTCCATTCCATTCCATTCCATTCCATTCCATTCCATTCCATTCCATTCCATTCCATTCCGTTCTACTTTGGTACATTCCATTCCATTCCATTCCATTCCATTCCATTCCATTCCATTCCATTCCATTCCATTCCGTTCTACTCAGGTTGATTCCATTCTATTCCATTCCATTCCATTTCATTCCATTCCATTCCATTCCATTCCATTCGATTCCATTCCATTCCATTCCATTGAATTCCATTCCATTCCATTCCATTCCATGGAATTCCATTCCATTCCATTCCATTCCATGGAATTCCATTCCATTCCATTCCATTCCATTCCATTCCATTCCATTCCATTCCATTGAATTCCATTCCGTTCCATTCCATTCCATTGAATTCCATTCCATTCCATTCCATTCCATTCCATTCCATTCCATTCCATTCCATTGAATTCCGTTCCATTCCATTCCATTCCATTCCATTCCATCCCATTCCATTCCATTCCATTCCATTCCGTTCTACTCGGGTTGATTCCATTCTATTCCATTCCATTCCATTCGATCCCATTTGATTCCATTCGATTCCATTCAATTCCATTCCATTCCATTCCATTCCATTCCATTCCATGGAATTCCATTCCATTCCATTCCATTCCATTCCATTCCATTCCATTCCATAGAATTCCATTCCATTCCATTCCATTCCATTGAATTCCGTTCCATTCCATTCCGTTCCGTTCCGTTCCGTTCCGTTCCGTTCCGTTGCGTTCCGTTCCGTTTCGTTGTGTTCCGTTCCGTTCTACTCGGGTTAATTCCATTCTATTCCATTCCATTCCAATCCATTCCATTCCATTCCATCGAATTCCATTCCATTCCATTCCATTCCATTCCATTCCATGGAATTCCGTTCCATTCCATTCCATTCCGTTCCGTTCCGTCCCGTTCCGTTCCGTTCCGTTCCGTTGCGTTCCGCTCCGTTCTACTCGGGTTGATTCCATTCTATTCCATTCCATTCCATTCGATTCCATTCAATTCCATTCGATTCCACTCCATTCCATTCCATAGAATTCCATTCCATTCCATTCCATTCCATTGAATTCCATTCCATTCCATTCCATTCCATTGAATTCCATTCCATTCCATTCCATTCCATTGAATTCCATTCCATTCCATTCCATTCCATTGAATTCCATTCCATTCCATTCCATTCCATTCCATTCTACTGTTGTCCATTCCATTCCATTCCATTCCATTCCATTCCATTCCATTCCATTCCATTCCATTCCTTTCCATTCCATTGCATTCCATTGCATTCCATTCCATTCCATTCCATTCCATTCCATTCCATTCCATTCCATTCCATTCCACTCCACACCACTCCAGTCCACTCCATTCCACTCCACTCCACTCCGGTACATTCCATTCCATTCCATTCCATTCCATTCCATTCCATTCCGTGCTTCTCAGGTACATTCCATTCCGTTCCATTCCATTCCATTCCATTCCATTCCGTTCCAGTGCACTCTACTCCACTCCACTCCACTCCACTCCGGTACATTCCATTCCATTCCATTCCATTCCATTCCATTCCATTTCCATTCCCATTCCATTTCCATTCCCGTTCCATTTCCATTCCCGTTTCTTTTCCATTCCCGTTCCATTTCCGTTCCCGTTCCGTTTCCGTTCCCGTTCCATTTCCGTTCTCGTTCCGTTTCCGTTCCCGTTCCATTTCCATTCCCGTTTCAATTGCGTTCCCGTTCCATTTCCATTCCCGTTCCATTTCCATTCCCTTTCCATTTCCATTTCATTCCTTTCCGTTCTGCTCGGGTACATTCCATTCCATTCCATTGCATTCCATTCCGTTCTGCTCCTGTACATTCCATTCCATTCCATTCCGTTCCATTCCGTTCTACTCGGGTAGATTCCATTCCATTCCATTCCATTCCATTCCATTCCATTCCATTCCATTCCATTCCATTCTACTGGTGTCCATTCCATTCCATTCCATTCCATTCCATTCCATTCCATTCCATTCCATTGCATTCCATTCCATTCCATTCCATTCCATTCCGTTCCGTTCTACTCGGTTACATTCCATTCAATTCCATTCCATTCCGTTCTACTCGGGTAGATTCCATTCCATTCCATTCCATTCCTTTCCATTCCATTGCATTCCATTGCATTGCATTGCACTCAATTCCATTCCATTCCATTCCATACCATTCCATTCCATTCCATTCCATTCCGTTCTGTTCAACCCGGTTACATTCCATTCAATTACATTCCATTCGGTTCTACTCGGTTACATTCCATTCCATTCCATTCCATTCCATTCCAATCCATTCCATTCCATTCCATTCCGTTCTACTCGGGTACATTGCATTCCATTCCATTCCATTCCATTCCATTCCATTCCATTCCATTCCATTCCATTCCATTCCGTTCTACTTTGGTACATTCCATTCCATTCCATTCCATTCCATTCCATTCCATTCCATTCCATTCCATTCCATTCCGTTCTACTCGGGTTGATTCCATTCTATTCCATTCCATTCCATTCCATTCCATTCCATTCCATTCGATTCCATTCCATTCCATTCCATGGAATTCCATTCCATTCCATTCCATTCCATTGAATTCCATTCCATTCCATTCCATTCCATTCCATTCCATTCCATTCCATTGAATTCCATTCCATTCCATTCCATTCCATTCCATTCCATTCCATTCCATTCTACTGGTGTCCATTCCATTCCATTCCATTCCATTCCATTCCATTCCATTCCTTTCCATTCCATTGCATTCCATTGCATTCCGTTCCATTCCATTCCATTCCATTCCACTCCACTCCACTCCACTCCACTCCATTCCACTCCACTCCACTCCGGTACATTCCATTCCATTCCATTCCATTCCATTCCATTCCGTGCTTCTCAGGTACATTCCGTTCCGTTCCATTCCATTCCATTCCATTCCATTCCATTCCGTTCCAGTGCACTCTACTCCACTCCACTCCACTCCACTCCACTCCGGTACATTCCATTCCATTCCATTCCATTCCATTCCATTCCATTTCCATTCCCATTCCATTTCCATTCCCGTTCCATTTCCATTCCCGATCCATTTCCATTCCCGTTCCATTTCCATTCCCGTTCCATTTCCATTCCCGTTCCGTTACCATTCCCGTTCCATTTCCGTTCCCGTTCCGTTTCCGTTCCCGTTCCATTTCCGTTCTCGTTCCGTTTCCGTTCCCGTTCCATTTCCATTCCCGTTCCATTTCCGTTCCCGTTCCATTTCCATTCCCGTTCCATTTCCATTCCCTTTCCATTTCCATTTCATTCCATTCCGTTCTGCTCGGGTACATTCCATTCCATTCCATTGCATTCCATTCCGTTCTGCTCCTGTCCATTCCATTCCATTCCATTCCGTTCCATTCCGTTCTACTCGGGTAGATTCCATTCCATTCCATTCCATTCCATTCCATTCCATTCCATTCTACTGGTGTCCATTCCATTCCATTCCATTCCATTCCATTCCATTCCATTCCATTGCATTCCATTCCATTCCATTCCATTCCGTTCCGTTCTACTCGATTACATTCCATTCAATTCCATTCCATTCCGTTCTACTCGGGTAGATTCCATTCCATTCCATTCCATTCCTTTCCATTCCATTGCATTCCATTGCATTGCATTGCACTCAATTCCATTCCATTCCATTCCATTCCATTCCATTCCATTCCATTCCATTCCATTCCGTTCCGTTCAACTCGGTTACATTCCATTCAATTACATTCCATTCCGTTCTACTCGGTTACATTCCATTCCATTCCATTCCGTTCCATTCCAATCCATTCCATTCCATTACATTCCGTTCTACTCGTGTACATTCCATTCCATTCCATTCCATTCCATTCCATTCCATTCCATTCCATTCCATTCCGTTCTACTTTGGTACATTCCATTCCATTCCATTCCATTCCATTCCATTCCATTCCATTCCATTCCATTCCATTCCATTCCATTCCATTCCGTTCTACTCAGGTTGATTCCATTCTATTCCATTCCATTCCATTTCATTCCATTCCATTCCATTCCATTCCAATCCATTCCATTCCATTGAATTCCATTCCATTCCATTCCATTCCATGGAATTCCATTCCATTCCATTCCATGGAATTCCATTCCATTCCATTCCATTCCATGGAATTCCATTCCATTCCATTCCATTCCATTCCATTCCATTCCACTCCACACCACTCCAGTCCACTCCATTCCACTCCACTCCACTCCGGTACATTCCATTCCATTCCATTCCATTCCATTCCATTCCATTCCGTGCTTCTCAGGTACATTCCGTTCCGTTCCATTCCATTCCATTCCATTCCATTCCATTCCGTTCCAGTGCACTCTACTCCACTCCACTCCACTCCACTCCGGTACATTCCATTCCATTCCATTCCATTCCATTCCATTCCATTTCCATTCCCATTCCATTTCCATTCCCGTTCCATTTCCATTCCCGTTTCTTTTCCATTCCCGTTCCATTTCCATTCCCGTTCCATTACCATTCCCGTTCCATTTCCATTCCCGATCCATTTCCATTCCCGTTCCTTTTCCATTCCCGTTCCATTTCCATTCCTGTTCCGTTACCATTCCCGTTCCATTTCCGTTCCCGTTCCGTTTCCGTTCCCGTTCCATTTCCGTTCTCGTTCCGTTTCCGTTCCCGTTCCATTTCCATTCCCGTTTCAATTGCGTTCCCGTTCCATTTCCATTCCCGTTCCATTTCCATTCCCTTTCCATTTCCATTTCATTCCTTTCCGTTCTGCTCGGGTACATTCCATTCCATTCCATTGCATTCCATTCCGTTCTGCTCCTGTACATTCCATTCCATTCCATTCCGTTCCATTCCATTCTACTCGGGTAGATTCCATTCCATTCCATTCCATTCCATTCCATTCCATTCCATTCCATTCCATTCCATTCTACTGGTGTCCATTCCATTCCATTCCATTCCATTCCATTCCATTCCATTCCATTGCATTCCATTCCATTCCATTCCATTCCATTCCGTTCCGTTCTACTCGGTTACATTCCATTCAATTCCATTCCATTCCGTTCTACTCGGGTAGATTCCATTCCATTCCATTCCATTCCTTTCCATTCCATTGCATTCCATTGCATTGCATTGCACTCAATTCCATTCCATTCCATTCCATACCATTCCATTCCATTCCATTCCATTCCGTTCTGTTCAACCCGGTTACATTCCATTCAATTACATTCCATTCGGTTCTACTCGGTTACATTCCATTCCATTCCATTCCATTCCATTCCAATCCATTCCATTCCATTCCATTCCGTTCTACTCGGGTACATTGCATTCCATTCCATTCCATTCCATTCCATTCCATTCCATTCCATTCCATTCCATTCCGTTCTACTTTGGTACATTCCATTCCATTCCATTCCATTCCATTCCATTACATTCCATTCCATTCCATTCCGTTCTACTCGGGTTGATTCCATTCTATTCCATTCCATTCCATTCCATTCCATTCCATTCGATTCCATTCCATTCCATTCCATGGAATTCCATTCCATTCCATTCCATTCCATTGAATTCCATTCCATTCCATTCCATTCCATTCCATTCCATTCCATTCCATTGAATTCCATTCCATTCCATTCCATTCCATTCCATTCCATTCCATTCCATTCTACTGGTGTCCATTCCATTCCATTCCATTCCATTCCATTCCATTCCATTCCTTTCCATTCCATTGCATTCCATTGCATTCCGTTCCATTCCATTCCATTCCATTCCACTCCACTCCACTCCACTCCACTCCATTCCACTACACTCCACTCCGGTACATTCCATTCCATTCCATTCCATTCCATTCCATTCCGTGCTTCTCAGGTACATTCCGTTCCGTTCCATTCCATTCCATTCCATTCCATTCCATTCCGTTCCAGTGCACTCTACTCCACTCCACTCCACTCCACTCCACTCCGGTACATTCCATTCCATTCCATTCCATTCCATTCCATTCCATTTCCATTCCCATTCCATTTCCATTCCCGTTCCATTTCCATTCCCGTTTCTTTTCCATTCCCGTTCCATTTCCATTCCAGTTCCATTACCATTCCCGTTCCATTTCCATTCCCGATCCATTTCCATTCCCGTTCCATTTCCATTCCCGTTCCATTTCCATTCCCGTTCCGTTACCATTCCCGTTCCATTTCCGTTCCCGTTCCGTTTCCGTTCCCGTTCCATTTCCGTTCTCGTTCCGTTTCCGTTCCCGTTCCATTTCCATTCCCGTTCCATTTCCGTTCCCGTTCCATTTCCATTCCCGTTCCATTTCCATTCCCTTTCCATTTCCATTTCATTCCATTCCGTTCTGCTCGGGTACATTCCATTCCATTCCATTGCATTCCATTCCGTTCTGCTCCTGTCCATTCCATTCCATTCCATTCCGTTCCATTCCGTTCTACTCGGGTAGATTCCATTCCATTCCATTCCATTCCATTCCATTCCATTCCATTCTACTGGTGTCCATTCCATTCCATTCCATTCCATTCCATTCCATTCCATTCCATTCCATTGCATTCCATTCCATTCCATTCCATTCCGTTCCGTTCTACTCGATTACATTCCATTCAATTCCATTCCATTCCGTTCTACTCGGGTAGATTCCATTCCATTCCATTCCATTCCTTTCCATTCCATTGCATTCCATTGCATTGCATTGCACTCAATTCCATTCCATTCCATTCCATTCCATTCCATTCCATTCCATTCCATTCCGTTCCGTTCAACTCGGTTACATTCCATTCAATTACATTCCATTCCGTTCTACTCGGTTACATTCCATTCCATTCCATTCCATTCCATTCCAATCCATTCCATTCCATTCCGTTCTACTCGTATACATTCCATTCCATTCCATTCCATTCCATTCCATTCCATTCCATTCCATTCCATTCCGTTCTACTTTAGTACATTCCATTCCATTCCATTCCATTCCATTCCATTCCATTCCATGGAATTCCATTCCATTCCATTCCATTCCATTCCATTCCATGGAATTCCATTCCATTCCATTCCATTCCATTCCATTCCATTCCATAGAATTCCATTCCATTCCATTCCATTCCATTGAATTCCGTTCCATTCCATTCCATTCCGTTCCGTTCCGTTCCGTTCCGTTCCGTTCCGTTGCGTTCCGTTCCGTTCCGTTGTGTTCCGTTCCGTTCTACTCGGGTTGATTCCATTCTATTCCATTCCATTCCAATCCATTCCATTCCATTCCATCGAATTCCATTCCATTCCATTCCATTCCATTCCATTCCATGGAATTCGGTTCCATTCCATTCCATTCCGTTCCGTTCCTTCCCGTTCCTTTCCGTTCCGTTCCGTTGCGTTCCGCTCCGTTCTACTCGGGTTGATTCCATTCTATTCCATTCCATTCCATTCGATTCCATTCGATTCCATTCGATTCCACTCCATTCCATTCCATAGAATTCCATTCCATTCCATTCCATTCCATTGAATTCCATTCCATTCCATTCCATTCCATTGAATTCCATTCCATTCCATTCCATTCCATTGAATTCCATTCCATTCCATTCCATTCCATTCCATTCCATTCCATTCCATTCCATTCCATTCTACTGTTGTCCATTCCATTCCATTCCATTCCATTCCATTCCATTCCATTCCATTCCTTTCCATTCCATTGCATTCCATTGCATTCCATTCCATTCCATTCCATTCCATTCCATTCCATTCCATTCCATTCCATTCCATTCCATTCCACTCCACACCACTCCAGTCCACTCCATTCCACTCCACTCCACTCCGGTACATTCCATTCCATTCCATTCCATTCCATTCCATTCCATTCCGTGCTTCTCAGGTACATTCCGTTCCGTTCCATTCCATTCCATTCCATTCCATTCCGTTCCAGTGCACTCTACTCCACTCCACTCCACTCCACTCCGGTACATTCCATTCCATTCCATTCCATTCCATTCCATTCCATTTCCATTCCCATTCCATTTCCATTCCCGTTCCATTTCCATTCCCGTTTCTTTTCCATTCCCGTTCCATTTCCATTCCCGTTCCATTACCATTCCCGTTCCATTTCCATTCCCGATCCATTTCCATTCCCGTTCCTTTTCCATTCCCGTTCCATTTCCATTCCTGTTCCGTTACCATTCCCGTTCCATTTCCGTTCCCGTTCCGTTTCCGTTCCCGTTCCATTTCCGTTCTCGTTCCGTTTCCGTTCCCGTTGCATTTCCATTCCCGTTTCAATTGCGTTCCCGTTCCATTTCCATTCCCGTTCCATTTCCATTCCCTTTCCATTTCCATTTCATTCCTTTCCGTTCTGCTCGGGTACATTCCATTCCATTCCATTGCATTCCATTCCGTTCTGCTCCTGTACATTCCATTCCATTCCATTCCATTCCATTCCGTTCTACTCGGGTAGATTCCATTCCATTCCATTCCATTCCATTCCATTCCATTCCATTCCATTCTACTGGTGTCCATTCCATTCCATTCCATTCCATTCCATTCCATTCCATTCCATTCCATTGCATTCCATTCCATTCCATTCCATTCCATTCCGTTCCGTTCTACTCGGTTACATTCCATTCAATTCCATTCCATTCCGTTCTACTCGGGTAGATTCCATTCCATTCCATTCCATTCCTTTCCATTCCATTGCATTCCATTGCATTGCATTGCACTCAATTCCATTCCATTCCATTCCATTCCATTCCATTCCATTCCATTCCATTCCGTTCCGTTCAACCCGGTTACATTCCATTCAATTACATTCCATTCCGTTCTACTCGGTTACATTCCATTCCATTCCATTCCATTCCATTCCAATCCATTCCATTCCATTCCATTCCGTTCTACTCGGGTACATTGCATTCCATTCCATTCCATTCCATTCCATTCCATTCCATTCCATTCCATTCCGTTCTACTTTGGTACATTCCATTCCATTCCATTCCATTCCATTCCATGACATTCCATTCCATTCCATTCCGTTCTACTCGGGTTGATTCCATTCTATTCCATTCCATTCCATTCCATTCCATTCCATTCCATTCCATTCCATTCCATTCCATTCCGTTCTACTCGGGTTGATTCCATTCTATTCCATTCCATTCCATTCCATTCCATTCCATTCCATTCGATTCCATTCCATTCCATTCCATGGAATTCCATTCCATTCCATTCCATTCCATTGAATTCCATTCCATTCCATTCCATTCCATTCCATTCCATTCCATTCCATTCCATTGAATTCCATTCCATTCCATTCCATTCCATTCCATTCCATTCCATTCCATTCCATTCTACTGGTGTCCATTCCATTCCATTCCATTCCATTCCATTCCATTCCATTCCTTTCCATTCCATTGCATTCCATTGCATTCCGTTCCATTCCATTCCATTCCATTCCACTCCACTCCACTCCACTCCACTCCATTCCACTCCACTCCACTCCGGTACATTCCATTCCATTCCATTCCATTCCATTCCATTCCGTGCTTCGCAGGTACATTCCGTTCCGTTCCATTCCATTCCATTCCATTCCGTTCCAGTGCACTCTACTCCACTCCACTCCACTCCACTCCACTCCGGTACATTCCATTCCATTCCATTCCATTCCATTCCATTCCATTTCCATTCCCATTCCATTTCCATTCCCGTTCCATTTCCATTCCCGTTTCTTTTCCATTCCCGTTCCATTTCCATTCCAGTTCCATTACCATTCCCGTTCCATTTCCATTCCCGATCCATTTCCATTCCCGTTCCATTTCCATTCCCGTTCCATTTCCATTCCCGTTCCGTTACCATTCCCGTTCCATTTCCGTTCCCGTTCCGTTTCCGTTCCCGTTCCATTTCCTTTCTCGTTCCGTTTCCTTTCCCGTTCCATTTCCATTCCCGTTCCATTTCCGTTCCCGTTCCATTTCCATTCCCGTTCCATTTCCATTCCCTTTCCATTTCCATTTCATTCCATTCCGTTCTGCTCGGGTACATTCCATTCCATTCCATTGCATTCCATTCCGTTCTGCTCCTGTCCATTCCATTCCATTCCATTCCGTTCCATTCCGTTCTACTCGGGTAGATTCCATTCCATTCCATTCCATTCCATTCCATTCCATTCTACTGGTGTCCATTCCATTCCATTCCATTCCATTCCATTCCATTCCATTGCATTCCATTCCATTCCATTCCATTCCGTTCCGTTCTACTCGATTACATTCCATTCAATTCCATTCCATTCCGTTCTACTCGGGTAGATTCCATTCCATTCCATTCCATTCCTTTCCATTCCATTGCATTCCATTGCATTGCATTGCACTCAATTCCATTCCATTCCATTCCATTCCATTCCATTCCATTCCATTCCGTTCCGTTCAACTCGGTTACATTCCATTCAATTACATTCCATTCCGTTCTACTCGGTTACATTCCATTCCATTCCATTCCATTCCATTCCAATCCATTCCATTCCATTACATTCCGTTCTACTCGTGTACATTCCATTCCATTCCATTCCATTCCATTCCATTCCATTCCATTCCATTCCATTCCATTCCATTCCATTCCATTCCGTTCTACTCAGGTTGATTCCATTCTATTCCATTCCATTCCATTTCATTCCATTCCATTCCATTCCATTCCATTCCATTCCATTCCAATCCATTCCATTCCATTGAATTCCATTCCATTCCATTCCATTCCATGGAATTCCATTCCATTCCATTCCATTCCATGGAATTCCATTCCATTCCATTCCATTCCATGGAATTCCATTCCATTCCATTCCATTCCATTCCGTTCCTTTCAACTCGGTTACATTCCATTCAATTACATTCCATTCCGTTCTACTCGGTTACATTCCATTCCATTCCATTCCATTCCATTCCATTCCAATCCATTCCATTCCATTACATTCCGTTGTACTCGTGTACATTCCATTCCATTCCATTCCATTCCATTCCATTCCATTCCATTCCATTCCATTCCGTTCTACTTTGGTACATTCCATTCCATTCCATTCCATTCCATTCCATTCCATTCCATTCCATTCCATTCCATTCCATTCCGTTCTACTCAGGTTGATTCCATTGAATTCCATTCCATTCCATTCCATTCCATTCCATTCCATTCCATTCCATTGAATTCCGTTCCATTAGATTCCATTCCATTCCATTCCATCCCATTCCATTCCATTCCATTTCATTCCGTTCTACTCGGGTTGATTCCATTCTATTCCATTCCATTCCATTCGATCCCATTTGATTCCATTCGATTCCATTCAATTCCATTCGATTCCATTCCATTCCACTCCATTCCATTCCATTGAATTCCATTCCATTCCATTCCATTCCATTCCATGGAATTCCGTGCTTCTCAGGTACATTCCGTTCCGTTCCATTCCATTCCATTCCATTCCATTCCGTTCCAGTGCACTCTACTCCACTCCACTCCACTCCACTCCGGTACATTCCATTCCATTCCATTCCATTCCATTCCATTCCATTTCCATTCCCATTCCATTTCCATTCCCGTTCCATTTCCATTCCCGTTTCTTTTCCATTCCCGTTCCATTTCCATTCCCGTTCCATTACCATTCCCGTTCCATTTCCATTCCCGATCCATTTCCATTCCCGTTCCTTTTCCATTCCCGTTCCATTTCCATTCCTGTTCCGTTACCATTCCCGTTCCATTTCCGTTCCCGTTCCGTTTCCGTTCCCGTTCCATTTCCGTTCTCGTTCCATTTCCGTTCCCGTTCCATTTCCATTCCCGTTTCAATTGCGTTCCCGTTCCATTTCCATTCCCGTTCCATTTCCATTCCCTTTCCATTTCCATTTCATTCCTTTCCGTTCTGCTCGGGTACATTCCATTCCATTCCATTGCATTCCATTCCGTTCTGCTCCTGTACATTCCATTCCATTCCATTCCGTTCCATTCCGTTCTACTCGGGTAGATTCCATTCCATTCCATTCCATTCCATTCCATTCCATTCCATTCCATTCCATTCCATTCTACTGGTGTCCATTCCATTCCATTCCATTCCATTCCATTCCATTCCATTCCATTCCATTCCATTGCATTCCATTCCATTCCATTCCATTCCATTCCGTTCCGTTCTACTCGGTTACATTCCATTCAATTCCATTCCATTCCGTTCTACCCGGGTAGATTCCATTCCATTCCATTCCATTCCTTTCCATTCCATTGCATTCCATTGCATTGCATTGCACTCAATTCCATTCCATTCCATTCCATTCCATTCCATTCCATTCCATTCCGTTCCGTTCAACCCGGTTACATTCCATTCAATTACATTCCATTCCGTTCTACTCGGTTACATTCCATTCCATTCCATTCCATTCCATTCCAATCCATTCCATTCCATTCCATTCCGTTCTACTCGGGTACATTGCATTCCATTCCATTCCATTCCATTCCATTCCATTCCATTCCATTCCATTCCATTCCATTCCATTCCATTCCATTCCGTTCTACTTTGGTACATTCCATTCCATTCCATTCCATTCCATTCCATTACATTCCATTCCATTCCATTCCGTTCTACTCGGGTTGATTCCATTCTATTCCATTCCATTCCATTCCATTCCATTCCATTCCATTCCATTCCATTCCATTCCATTCCGTTCTACTCGGGTTGATTCCATTCTATTCCATTCCATTCCATTCCATTCCATTCCATTCCATTCGATTCCATTCCATTCCGTTCCATGGAATTCCATTCCATTCCATTCCATTCCATTGAATTCCATTCCATTCCATTCCATTCCATTCCATTCCATTCCATTCCATTGAATTCCATTCCATTCCATTCCATTCCATTCCATTCCATTCCATTCCATTCCATTCTACTGGTGTCCATTCCGTTCCATTCCATTCCATTCCATTCCATTCCATTCCATTCCTTTCCATTCCATTGCATTCCATTGCATTCCGTTCCATTCCATTCCATTCCATTCCACTCCACTCCACTCCACTCCACTCCATTCCACTCCACTCCACTCCGGTACATTCCATTCCATTCCATTCCATTCCATTCCATTCCATTCCGTGCTTCGCAGGTACATTCCGTTCCGTTCCATTCCATTCCATTCCATTCCATTCCATTCCGTTCCAGTGCACTCTACTCCACTCCACTCCACTCCACTCCACTCCGGTACATTCCATTCCATTCCATTCCATTCCATTCCATTCCATTCCATTCCATTCCATTTCCATTCCCATTCCATTTCCATTCCCGTTCCATTTCCATTCCCGTTTCTTTTCCATTCCCGTTCCATTTCCATTCCAGTTCCATTACCATTCCCGTTCCATTTCCATTCCCGATCCATTTCCATTCCCGTTCCATTTCCATTCCCGTTCCATTTCCATTCCCGTTCCGTTACCATTCCCGTTCCATTTCCGTTCCCGTTCCGTTTCCGTTCCCGTTCCATTTCCTTTCTCGTTCCTTTTCCGTTCCCGTTCCATTTCCATTCCCGTTCCATTTCCGTTCCCGTTCCATTTCCATTCCCGTTCCATTTCCATTCCCTTTCCATTTCCATTTCATTCCATTCCGTTCTGCTCGGGTACATTCCATTCCATTCCATTGCATTCCATTCCGTTCTGCTCCTGTCCATTCCATTCCATTCCATTCCGTTCCATTCCGTTCTACTCGGGTAGATTCCATTCCATTCCATTCCATTCCATTCCATTCCATTCCATTCTACTGGTGTCCATTCCATTCCATTCCATTCCATTCCATTCCATTGCATTCCATTCCATTCCATTCCATTCCGTTCCGTTCTACTCGATTACATTCCATTCAATTCCATTCCATTCCGTTCTACTCGGGTAGATTCCATTCCATTCCATTCCATTCCTTTCCATTCCATTGCATTCCATTGCATTGCATTGCACTCAATTCCATTCCATTCCATTCCATTCCATTCCATTCCATTCCATTCCATTCCATTCCATTCCATTCCGTTCCGTTCAACTCGGTTACATTCCATTCAATTACATTCCATTCCGTTCTACTCGGTTACATTCCATTCCATTCCATTCCATTCCATTCCAATCCATTCCATTCCATTACATTCCGTTCTACTCGTGTACTTTCCATTCCATTCCATTCCATTCCATTCCATTCCATTCCATTCCATTCCATTCCATTCCATTCCATTCCATTCCGTTCTACTTTGGTACATTCCATTCCATTCCATTCCATTCCATTCCATTCCATTCCATTCCATTCCATTCCATTCCATTCCGTTCTACTCAGGTTGATTCCATTCTATTCCATTCCATTCCATTTCATTCCATTCCATTCCATTCCATTCCATTCCATTCCATTCCATTCCAATCCATTCCATTCCATTGAATTCCATTCCATTCCATTCCATTCCATGGAATTCCATTCCATTCCATTCCATTCCATGGAATTCCATTCCATTCCATTCCATTCCATTCCGTTCCTTTCAACTCGGTTACATTCCATTCAATTACATTCCATTCCGTTCTACTCGGTTACATTCCATTCCATTCCATTCCATTCCATTCCATTCCAATCCATTCCATTCCATTACATTCCGTTCTACTCGTGTACATTCCATTCCATTCCATTCCATTCCATTCCATTCCATTCCATTCCATTCCATTCCATTCCGTTCTACTTTGGTACATTCCATTCCATTCCATTCCATTCCATTCCATTCCATTCCATTCCATTCCATTCCATTCCATTCCGTTCTACTCAGGTTGATTCCATTGAATTCCATTCCATTCCATTCCATTCCATTCCATTCCATTCCTTTCCATTGAATTCCGTTCCATTAGATTCCATTCCATTCCATTCCATCCCATTCCTTTCCATTCCATTTCATTCCGTTCTACTCGGGTTGATTCCATTCTATTCCATTCCATTCCATTCGATCCCATTTGATTCCATTCGATTCCATTCAATTCCATTCGATTCCATTCCATTCCACTCCATTCCATTCCATTGAATTCCATTCCATTCCATTCCATTCCATGGAATTCCATTCCATTCCATTCCATTCCATTGAATTCCATTCCATTCCATTCCATTCCATTGAATTCCATTCCATTCCATTCCATTCCATTCCATTCCATTCCATTCCATTCCGTTCCATTCCATTCTACTGTTGTCCATTCCATTCCATTCCATTCCATTCCATTCCATTCCATTCCATTCCTTTCCATTCCATTGCATTCCATTGCATTCCATTCCATTCCATTCCATTCCATTCCATTCCATTCCATTCCATTCCATTCCACTCCACACCACTCCAGTCCACTCCATTCCACTCCACTCCACTCCGGTACATTCCATTCCATTCCATTCCATTCCATTCCATTCCATTCCATTCCGTGCTTCTCAGGTACATTCCATTCCGTTCCATTCCATTCCATTCCATTCCATTCCGTTCCAGTGCACTCTACTCCACTCCACTCCACTCCACTCCGGTACATTCCATTCCATTCCATTCCATTCCATTCCATTCCATTTCCATTCCCATTCCATTTCCATTCCCGTTCCATTTCCATTCCCGTTTCTTTTCCATTCCCGTTCCATTTCCATTCCCGTTCCATTACCATTCCCGTTCCATTTCCATTCCCGATCCATTTCCATTCCCGTTCCTTTTCCATTCCCGTTCCATTTCCATTCCTGTTCCGTTACCATTCCCGTTCCATTTCCGTTCCCGTTCCGTTTCCGTTCCCGTTCCATTTCCGTTCTCGTTCCGTTTCCGTTCCCGTTCCATTTCCATTCCCGTTTCAATTGCGTTCCCGTTCCATTTCCATTCCCGTTCCATTTCCATTCCCTTTCCATTTCCATTTCATTCTTTTCCGTTCTGCTCGGGTACATTCCATTCCATTCCATTGCATTCCATTCCGTTCTACTCCTGTCCATTCCATTCCATTCCATTCCGTTCCATTCCGTTCAACTCGGGTAGATTCCATTCCATTCCATTCCATTCCATTCCATTCCATTCCATTCCATTCCATTCCATTCCATTCTACTGGTGTCCATTCCATTCCATTCCATTCCATTCCATTCCATTCCATTCCATTCCATTCCATTCCACTCCACACCACTCCAGTACACTCCATTCCACTCCACTCCACTCCGGTACATTCCATTCCATTCCATTCCATTCCATTCCATTCCATTCTATTCCATTCCATTCCGTGCTTCTCAGGTACATTCCGTTCCGTTCCATTCCATTCCATTCCATTCCATTCCGTTCCAGTGCACTCTACTCCACTCCACTCCACTCCACTCCGGTACATTCCATTCCATTCCATTCCATTCCATTCCATTCCATTCCATTTCCATTCCCATTCCATTTCCATTCCCGTTCCATTTCCATTCCCGTTTCTTTTCCATTCCCGTTCCATTTCCATTCCCGTTCCATTACCATTCCCGTTCCATTTCCATTCCCGATCCATTTCCATTCCCGTTCCTTTTCCATTCCCGTTCCATTTCCATTCCTGTTCCGTTACCATTCCCGTTCCATTTCCGTTCCCGTTCCGTTTCCGTTCCCGTTCCATTTCCGTTCTCGTTCCGTTTCCGTTCCCGTTCCATTTCCATTCCCGTTTCAATTGCGTTCCCGTTCCATTTCCATTCCCGTTCCATTTCCATTCCCTTTCCATTTCCATTTCATTCCTTTCCGTTCTGCTCGGGTACATTCCATTCCATTCCATTGCATTCCATTCCGTTCTGCTCCTGTACATTCCATTCCATTCCATTCCGTTCCATTCCGTTCAACTCGGGTAGATTCCATTCCATTCCATTCCATTCCATTCCATTCCATTCCATTCCATTCCATTCTACTGGTGTCCATTCCATTCCATTCCATTCCATTCCATTCCATTCCATTGCATTCCATTCCATTCCATTCCATTCCATTCCGTTCCGTTCTACTCGGTTACATTCCATTCAATTCCATTCCATTCCGTTCTACTCGGGTAGATTCCATTCCATTCCATTCCATTCCTTTCCATTCCATTGCATTCCATTGCATTGCATTGCACTCAATTCCATTCCATTCCATTCCATTCCATTCCATTCCATTCCATTCCATTCCGTTCCGTTCAACCCGGTTACATTCCATTCAATTACATTCCATTCCGTTCTACTCGGTTACATTCCATTCCATTCCATTCCATTCCATTCCAATCCATTCCATTTCATTCCATTCCGTTCTACTCGGGTACATTGCATTCCATTCCATTCCATTCCATTCCATTCCATTCCATTCCATTCCATTCCGTTCTACTTTGGTACATTCCATTCCATTCCATTCCATTCCATTCCATTCCATTACATTACATTCCATTCCATTCCATTCCGTTCTACTCGGGTTGATTCCATTCTATTCCATTCCATTCCATTCCATTCCATTTCTTTCCATTCGATTCCATTCCATTCCATTCCATGGAATTCCATTCCATTCCATTCCATTCCATTGAATTCCATTCCATTCCATTCCATTCCATTCCATTCCATTCCATTCCATTCCATTCCATTCCATTCCATTGAATTCCATTCCATTCCGTTGAATTCCATTCCATTCCATTCCATTCCATTGAATTCCGTTCCATTCCATTCCATTCCATTCCATTCCATTCCATAGAATTCCATTCCATTCTATTCCATAGAATTCCGTTCCGTTCCATTCCATTCCATTCCATTCCATTCCATTCCATTCCATTCCATTCCATTCCATTGAATTCCATTCCATTCCATTCCATTCCATTCCATTGAATTCCATTCTGTTCCATTCCATTCCTTTGAATTCCGTTCCATTCCATTCCATTCCATTCCTTTCCGTTCCGTTCCGTTCCGTTCCGTTCCGTTGTGTTCCGCTCCGTTCTACTCGGGTTGATTCCATTCTATTCCATTCCATTCCATTCGATCCCATTCGATTCCATTCGATTCCATTCGATTCCACTCCATTCCATTCCATAGAATTCCATTCCGTTCCATTCCATTTGAATTCCATTCCATTCCATTCCATTCCATTCTATTCCATTCCATTCCATTCCATTCCATTCCATTCCATTCCATTCTACTCGGGTTTGCATTCTATTCCATTCGATTCCATTCGATTCCATTCGATTCCATTCGATTCCATTCGATTCCATTCCATTCCATTCCATTCCATTCCATTCCATTCCATTCCATTCCATGGAATTCCATTCCATTCCATTCCATTCCATTCCATTCCATTGAATTCCATTCCATTCCATTCCATTCCATTCCAATCCATTCCATTCCATTCCATTCCATTCCATTGAATTCCATTCCGCTCCATTACATTCCATTCCATTCCATTGAATTCCATTCCATTCCATTCCATTCCTTTCCATTCCTTTGAATTCCATTCCATTCCATTCCATTCCATTCCATTCCATTCCATTGAATTCCATTCCATTCCATTCCATTCCATTCCATTGAATTCCATTCCATTCCATTCCATAGAATTCCGTTCAATTCCATTCCATTCCATTCCATTCCATTCCATTCCATTCCATAGAATTCCATTCCATTCCATTCCATTCCATTCCATTCCATTGAATTCCATTCCATTCCATTCCATTCCATTCCATTCCATTCCATTGAATTCCATTCCATTCCATAGAATTCCATTCCATTCCATTCCATTCCATTGAATTCCGTTCCTTTCCATTCCATTCCATTCCGTTCCTTTCCGTTCCGTTCCGTTCCGTTCCGTTGCGTTCCGTTCCGTTCCGTTGCGTTCCGTTCCGTTCTACTCGGGTTGATTCCATTCTATTCCATTCCATTCCATTCCATTCCATTCCATTCCATTCCATTCCATTCCATTCCATTCCATTCCATTGAATTCCGTTCCATTCCATTCCATTCCCTTCCGTTCCGTCCCGTTCCGTTCCGTTCCGTTCCGTTGCGTGCCGTTCCGTTCTACTCAGGTTTATTCCATTCTATTCCATTCCATTCCATTCGATTCCATTCGATTCCAATCGATTCCATTCGATTGCATTCGATTCCATTCGTTGCCATTCCATTCCATTCCATTGAATTCCATTCCGTTCCATTCCATTCCATTCCATTCCATTGAATTCCATTCCATTCCATTCCATTCCTTTCCATTCCATTGAATTCCATTCCATTCCATTCCATTCCATTCCATTCCATCGAATTCCGTTCCATTCCATTCCATTCCATTCCATTCCATTCCATTCCATAGAATTCCATTCCATTCCGTTCCATTCCTTTCCATTCCATAGAATTCCATTCCATTCCATTCCATTCCATTCCATTTCATTGATTTCCATTCCATTCCATTCCATTCCATTCCATTCCATTCCATTCCATTCCATAGAATTCCATTCCATTCCATTCCATTCCATTGAATTCCGTTCCATTCCATTCCATTCCGTTCCGTTCCATTCCGTTCCGTTCCGTTGCGTTCCGTTCCGTTCCGTTGTGTTCCGTTCCGTTCTACTCGGGTTGATTCCATTCTATTCCATTCCATTCCAATCCATTCCATTCCATTCCATTGAATTCCATTCCATTCCATTCCATTCCATTCCATTCCATTCCATTCCATGGAATTCCACTCCATTCCATTCCATGGAATTCCGTTCCATTCCATTCCATTCCGTTCCTTTCCATCCCGTTCCGTTCCGTTCCGTTCCGTTGCGTTCCGTTCCGTTCTACTCGGGTTGATTCCATTCTATTCCGTTCCATTCCATTCGATTCCATTCGATTCCATTCGATTCCACTCCATTCCATTCCATAGAATTCCATTCCATTCCATTCCATTCCATTGAATTCCATTCCATTCCATTCCATAGAATTCCATTCCATTCCATTCCATTCCATTGAATTCCATTCCATTCCATTCCATTCCATTCCATTCCATTCCATTCCATTCTACTGGTGTCCATTCCATTCCATTCCATTCCATTCCATTCCATTCCATTCCATTCCTTTCCATTCCATTGCATTCCATTGCATTCCATTCCATTCCATTCCATTCCATTCCATTCCACTCCACTCCACTCCACTCCACTCCATTCCACTCCACTCCACTCCGGTACATTCCATTCCATTCCATTCCATTCCATTCCATTCCATTCCATTCCATTCCGTGCTTCTCGGGTACATTCCGTTCCGTTCCATTCCATTCCATTCCATTCCATTCCGTTCCAGTGCACTCTACTCCACTCCACTCCACTCCACTCCACTCCGGTACATTCCATTCCATTCCATTCCATTCCATTCCATTCCATTTCCATTCCCATTCCATTTCCATTCCCGTTCCATTTCCATTCCCGTTTCTTTTCCATTCCCGTTCCATTTCCATTCCAGTTCCATTACCATTCCCGTTCCATTTCCATTCCCGATCCATTTCCATTCCCGTTCCTTTTCCATTCCCGTTCCATTTCCATTCCCGTTCCGTTACCATTCCCGTTCCATTTCCGTTCCCGTTCCGTTTCCGTTCCCGTTCCATTTCCGTTCTCGTTCCGTTTCCGTTCCCGTTCCATTTCCATTCCCGTTCCATTTCCGTTCCCGTTCCATTTCCGTTCCCGTTCCATTTCCATTCCCTTTCCATTTCCATTTCATTCCATTCCGTTCTGCTCCGGTACATTCCATTCCATTCCATTGCATTCCATTCCGTTCTGCTCCTTTCCATTCCATTCCATTCCATTCCGTTCCATTCCGTTCTGCTCGGGTAGATTCCATTCCATTCCATTCCATTCCATTCCATTCCATTCCATTCCATTCCATTCTACTGGTGTCCATTCCATTCCATTCCATTCCATTCCATTCCATTCCATTCCATTCCATTCCATTGCATTCCATTCCATTCCATTCCATTCCATTCCGTTCCGTTCTACTCGGTTACATTCCATTCAATTCCATTCCATTCCGTTCTACTCGGGTAGATTCCATTCCATTCCATTCCATTCCATTCCTTTCCATTCCATTGCATTCCATTGCATTGCATTGCACTCAATTCCATTCCATTCCATTCCATTCCATTCCATTCCATTCCATTCCGTTCCGTTCAACTCGGTTACATTCCATTCAATTACATTCCATTCCGTTCTACTCGGTTACATTCCATTCCATTCCATTCCATTCCATTCCAATCCATTCCATTCCATTAAATTCCGTTCTACTCGGGTACATTCCATTCCATTCCATTCCATTCCATTCCATTCCATTCCATTCCATTCCATTCCGTTCTACTTTGGTACATTCCATTCCATTCCATTCCATTCCATTCCATTCCATTCCATTACATTCCATTCCATTCCATTCCGTTCTACTCGGGTTGATTCCATTCTATTCCATTCCATTCCATTCCATTCCATTCCATTCCATTCCATTCCATTCCAATCGATTCCATTCCATTCCATTCCATGGAATTCCATTCCATTCCATTCCATTCCATGGAATTCCATTCCATTCCATTCCATTCCATTCCATTCCATTCCATTCCATTGAATTCCATTCCATTCCATTCCATTCCATTCCATTGAATTCCATTCCGTTCCATTCCATTCCATTGAATTCCATTCCATTCCATTCCATTCCATTCCATTCCATTCCATTCCATTCCATTCCATTGAATTCCATTCCATTCCATTCCATTCCATTCCATCCCATTCCATTCCATTCCATTCCATTCCGTTCTACTCGGGTTGATTCCATTCTATTCCATTCCATTCCATTCGATCCCATTTGATTCCATTCGATTCCATTCAATTCCATTCGATTCCATTCCATTCCACTCCATTCCATTCCATTGAATTCCATTCCATTCCATTCCATTCCATTCCATTCCATTCCATTCCATTCATTGAATTCCATTCCATTCCATTCCATTCCATTCCATTGAATTCCATTCCATTCCATTCCATTCAATTGAATTCCGTTCCATTCCATTCCATTCCGTTCCGTTCCGTCCCGTTCCGTTCCGTTCCGTTCCGTTGCGTTCCGTTCCTTTCTACTCGGGTTGATTAAATTCTATTCCATTCCATTCTATTCGATTCCATTCGATTCCAATCGATTCCATTCGATTCCATTCGATTCCATTGAATTCCATTCCATTCCATTCCATTCCATTGAATTCCGTTGCATTATATTCCATTCCGTTCCGTTCCGTTGCGTGCCGTTCCGTTCTACTCGGGTTGATTCCATTCCATTCCATTCCATTCCATTCCATTCCATTCCATTCCATTCCATTCCATTGAATTCCATTCCATTCCATTCCATTCCATTCCATTCCATTCCATTCCGTTCTACTCGGGTTGATTCCATTCTATGCCATTCCATTCCATTCGATCTCATTCGATTCCATTCGATTCCATTCGATTCCACTCCATTCCATTCCATTGAATTCCATTCCATTCCATTCCATTCCATTCCATTCCATTCCTTTGAATTCCATTCCATTCCATTCCATTCCATTCCATTCCATCCCATTCCATTCCATTCCATTCCATTCCATTCCATTCCATTGAATTCCATTCCATTCCATTCCATTCCATTGAATTCCGTTCCATTCCATTCCATTCCATTCCATTGAATTCCATTCCATTCCTTTCCATAGAATTCCGTTCCATTCCATTCCATTCCATTCCATTCCATTCCATTCCATTCCATTCCATTCCATTGAATTCCATTCCATTTCATTCCATTCCTTTCCATTGAATTCCATTCTGTTCCATTCCATTCCTTTGAATTCCGTTCCATTCCATTCCATTCCAATCCTTTCCGTTCCGTTCCGTTCCGTTCCGTTCCGTTGCGTTCCGCTCCGTTCTACTCGGGTTGATTCCATTCTATTCCATTCCATTCCATTCGATCCCATTCGATTCCATTCGATTCCATTCGATTCCATTCGATTCCACTCCATTCCATTCCATAGAATTCCATTCCATTCCATTCCATTTGAATTCCATTCCATTCCATTCCATTCCATTCTATTCCATTCCATCCCATTCCATTCCATTCCATTCCATTCTACTCGGGTTGATTGCATTCTATTCCATTCCATTCCATTCGATTCCATTCGATTCCATT
This sequence comes from Gorilla gorilla gorilla, assembly GCF_029281585.2. Classification (NCBI taxonomy): domain Eukaryota; kingdom Metazoa; phylum Chordata; class Mammalia; order Primates; family Hominidae; genus Gorilla; species Gorilla gorilla. The sequence continues at coordinate 53,047,538 of NC_073242.2, forward strand.
CGATTCCATTCGATTCCATTCGATTCCATTCCATTCCATTCCATTCCATTCCATTCCATTCCATTGAATTCCATTCCATTCCATTCCATTCCATTCCATTGAATTCCATTCCATTCCATTCCATTCCATTCCATTCCATTCCATTCCATTCCATTGAATTCCATTCCATTCCATAGAATTCCATTCCATTCCATTCCATTCCATTGAATTCCGTTCCTTTCCATTCCATTCCATTCCGTTCCGTTCCGTTCCGTTGCGTTCCGTTCCGTTCAACTAGGGTTGATTCCATTCTATTCAATTCCATTCCATTCCATTCTACACGGGTTGATCATTCCATTCCGTTCCGTTCCGTTCCGTTCCGTTCCGTTCCGTACCGTTCTACTCGGGTTGATTCCATTCTATTCCATTCCATTCCATTCGATTCCATTCGACTCCATTCCATTCCATTCCATTCCATTCCATTCCATTCCATTGCATTCCATTCCACTCCATTCCATTCCATTCCATTCCATTCCATTACATTCCATTCCGTTCCGTTCCGTTCCGTTCCGTTCCGTTGCGTTCCATTCCGTTCTACTCGGGTTGATTCCATTCTATTCCATTCCATTCCATTTGACTCCATTCGATTCCATTCCATTCCATTGCATTGAATTCCATTCCATTCCATTCCATTCCATTCCATTCCATTCCACTCCATTGAATTCCATTCCATTCCATTCCATTCCATTCCATTCCATTCCATTCCACTCCATTCCATTCCTCTCCACTGCACTCCACTCCACTCCACTCCACTCCATTCCACTCCCTTCCATTCCATTAAATTGAATTCCATTCCATTCCATTCCATTCCATTCCATTCCATTCCATTCCACTCCATTCCATTCCACTCCACTCCACTCCACTCCACTCCACTCCATTCCATTCCCTTCCATTCCATTCAATTGAATTGCATTGAATTCCATTCCATTCCATTCCATAACATTTCATTCCATTCCATTCCATTCCATTCCATTCCATTCCATTCCATTCCATTCCATTCCGTTCTACTCGGGTTGATTCCATTCTATTCCATTCCATTCCATTCGATTCCATTCGATTCCATTCGATTCCATTCGATTCCATTCGTTTCCATTCCATTCCATTCCATTCTATTCCATTGAATTCCATTCCATTCCATTCCATTCCATTCCATTCCATTGCATTCCATTCCATTGAATTCCATTGAATTCCATTCCATGGAATTCCATTCCATTCCATTCCATTCCATTCCATTCCATTGAATTCCATTCCATTCCATTCCATTCCATTCCATTCCATTCCATTGAATTCCATTCCATTCCATTCCATTCCATGGAATTCCGTTCCATTCCATTCCATTCCGTTCCGTTCCGTCCCGTTCCGTTCCGTTCCGTTCCGTTGCGTTCCTTTCCGTTCTACTCGGGTTGATTCCATTCTATTCCATTCCATTCCATTCGCTTCCATTCGATTCCATTCGATTCCACTCCATTCCATTCCATAGAATTCCATTCCATTCCATTCCATTCCATTGAATTCCATTCCATTCCATTCCATTGAATTCCTTTCCATTCCATTCCATTCCATTGAATTCCATTCCATTCCATTCCATTCCATTCCATTCCATTCCATTCCATTCTACTGGTGTCCATTCCATTCCATTCCATTCCATTCCATTCCATTCCATTCCATTCCATTCCATTCCTTTCCATTCCATTGCATTCCATTGCATTCCATTCCATTCCATTCCATTCCATTCCATTCCATTCCATTCCACTCCACTCCACTCCATTCCACTCCACTCCACTCCGGTACATTCCATTCCATTCCATTCCATTCCATTCCATTCCATTCCGTGCTTCTCGGGTACATTCCGTTCCGTTCCATTCCTTTCCATTCCATTCCATTCCGTTCCAGTGCACTCTACTCCACTCCACTCCACTCCACTCCACTCCGGTACATTCCATTCCATTCCATTCTATTCCATTCCATTCCATTTCCATTCCCATTCCATTTCCATTCCCGTTCCATTTCCATTCCCGTTTCTTTTCCATTCCCGTTCCATTTCCATTCCAGTTCCATTACCATTCCCGTTCCATTTCCATTCCCGATCCATTTCCATTCCCGTTCCATTTCCATTCCCGTTCCATTTCCATTCCCGTTCCGTTACCATTCCCGTTCCATTTCCGTTCCCGTTCCGTTTCCGTTCCCGTTCCATTTCCGTTCTCGTTCCGTTTCCGTTCCCGTTCCATTTCCATTCCCGTTCCATTTCCGTTCCCGGTCCATTTCCATTCCCGTTCCATTTCCATTCCCTTTCCATTTCCATTTCATTCCATTCCGTTCTGCTCGGGTACATTCCATTCCATTCCATTGCATTCCATTCCGTTCTGCTCCTGTCCATTCCATTCCATTCCATTCCGTTCCATTCCGTTCTACTCGGGTAGATTCCATTCCATTCCATTCCATTCCATTCCATTCCATTCCATTCCATTCTACTGGTGTCCATTCCATTCCATTCCATTCCATTCCATTCCATTCCATTGCATTCCATTCCATTCCATTCCATTCCGTTCCGTTCTACTCGATTACATTCCATTCAATTCCATTCCATTCCGTTCTACTCGGGTAGATTCCATTCCATTCCATTCCATTCCTTTCCATTCCATTGCATTCCATTGCATTGCATTGCACTCAGTTCCATTCCATTCCATTCCATTCCATTCCATTCCATTCCATTCCATTCCGTTCCGTTCAACTCGGTTACATTCCATTCAATTACATTCCATTCCGTTCTACTCGGTTACATTCCATTCCATTCCATTCCATTCCATTCCAATCCATTCCATTCCATTACATTCCGTTCTACTCGTGTACATTCCATTCCATTCCATTCCTTTCCATTCCATTCCATTCCATTCCATTCCATTCCATTCCATTCCATTCCATTCCATTCCATTCCATTCCATTCCGTTCTACTTTGGTACATTCCATTCCATTCCATTCCATTCCATTCCATTCCATTCCATTCCATTCCATTCCGTTCTACTCAGGTTGATTCCATTCTATTCCATTCCATTCCATTTCATTCCATTCCATTCCATTCCATTCCATTCCATTCCAATCCATTCCATTCCATTGAATTCCATTCCATTCCATTCCATTCCATGGAATTCCATTCCATTCCATTCCATGGAATTCCATTCCATTCCATTCCATTCCATGGAATTCCATTCCATTCCATTCCATTCCATTGAATTCCATTCCGTTCCATTCCATTCCATTCCATTCCATTCCATTCCATTCCATTCCATTGAATTCCGTTCCATTCCATTCCATTCCATTCCATTCCATCCCATTCCATTCCATTCCATTTCATTCCGTTCTACTCGGGTTGATTCCATTCTATTCCATTCCATTCCATTCGATCCCATTTGATTCCATTCGATTCCATTCAATTCCATTCGATTCCATTCCATTCCACTCCATTCCATTCCATGGAATTCCATTCCATTCCATTCCATTCCATTCCATGGAATTCCATTCCATTCCATTCCATTCCATTCCATTCCATAGAATTCCATTCCATTCCATTCCATTCCATTGAATTCCGTTCCATTCCATTCCATTCCGTTCCGTTCCGTTCCGTTCCGTTCCGTTCCGTTGCGTTCCGTTCCGTTCCGTTGTGTTCCGTTCCGTTCTACTCGGGTTGATTCCATTCTATTCCATTCCATTCCAATCCATTCCATTCCATTCCATCGAATTCCATTCCATTCCATTCCATTCCATTCCATTCCATTCCATTCCATTGAATTCCATTCCATTCCATTCCATTCCATGGAATTCCGTTCCATTCCATTCCATTCCGTTCCGTTCCGTCCCGTTCCGTTCCGTTCCGTTCCGTTGCGTTCCGCTCCGTTCTACTCGGGTTGATTCCATTCTATTCCATTCCATTCCATTCGATTCCATTCGATTCCATTCGATTCCACTCCATTCCATTCCATAGAATTCCATTCCATTCCATTCCATTCCATGGAATTCCATTCCATTCCATTCCATTGCATTGAATTCCATTCCATTCCATTCCATTCCATTGAATTCCATTCCATTCCATTCCATTCCATTCCATTCCATTCCATTCCATTCCATTCCATTCCATTCCGTTCCATTCCATTCTACTGTTGTCCATTCCATTCCATTCCATTCCATTCCATTCCATTCCATTCCATTCCATTCCATTCCTTTCCATTCCATTGCATTACATTGCATTCCATTCCATTCCATTCCATTCCATTCCATTCCATTCCACTCCACACCACTCCAGTCCACTCCATTCCACTCCACTCCATTCCGGTACATTCCATTCCATTCCATTCCATTCCATTCCATTCCATTCCGTGCTTCTCAGGTACATTCCGTTCCGTTCCATTCCATTCCATTCCATTCCATTCCGTTCCAGTGCACTCTACTCCACTCCACTCCACTCCACTCCGGTACATTCCATTCCATTCCATTCCATTCCATTCCATTCCATTTCCATTCCCATTCCATTTCCATTCCCGTTCCATTTCCATTCCCGTTTCTTTTCCATTCCCGTTCCATTTCCATTCCCGTTCCATTACCATTCCCGTTCCATTTCCATTCCCGATCCATTTCCATTCCCGTTCCTTTTCCATTCCCGTTCCATTTCCATTCCTGTTCCGTTACCATTCCCGTTCCATTTCCGTTCCCGTTCCGTTTCCGTTCCCGTTCCATTTCCGTTCTCGTTCCGTTTCCGTTCCCGTTCCATTTCCATTCCCGTTTCAATTGCGTTCCCGTTCCATTTCCATTCCCGTTCCATTTCCATTCCCTTTCCATTTCCATTTCATTCCTTTCCGTTCTGCTCGGGTACATTCCATTCCATTCCATTGCATTCCATTCCGTTCTGCTCCTGTACATTCCATTCCATTCCATTCCGTTCCATTCCGTTCTACTCGGGTAGATTCCATTCCATTCCATTCCATTCCATTCCATTCCATTCCATTCCATTCCATTCCATTCCATTCCATTCTACTGGTGTCCATTCCATTCCATTCCATTCCATTCCATTCCATTCCATTCCATTCCATTGCATTCCATTCCATTCCATTCCATTCCATTCCGTTCCGTTCTACTCGGTTACATTCCATTCAATTCCATTCCATTCCGTTCTACTCGGGTAGATTCCATTCCATTCCATTCCATTCCTTTCCATTCCATTGCATTCCATTGCATTGCATTGCACTCAATTCCATTCCATTCCATTCCATTCCATTCCATTCCATTCCATTCCATTCCATTCCGTTCCGTTCAACCCGGTTACATTCCATTCAATTACATTCCATTCCGTTCTACTCGGTTACATTCCATTCCATTCCATTCCATTCCATTCCAATCCATTCCATTCCATTCCATTCCGTTCTACTCGGGTACATTGCATTCCATTCCATTCCATTCCATTCCATTCCATTCCATTCCATTCCATTCCATTCCATTCCATTCCATTCCGTTCTACTTTGGTACATTCCATTCCATTCCATTCCATTCCATTCCATTACATTCCATTCCATTCCATTCCGTTCTACTCGGGTTGATTCCATTCTATTCCATTCCATTCCATTCCATTCCATTCCATTCCATTCCATTCCATTCCATTCCATTCCATTCCGTGGAATTCCATTCCATTCCATTCCATTCCATTGAATTCCATTCCATTCCATTCCATTCCATTCCATTCCATTCCATTCCATTGAATTCCATTCCATTCCATTCCATTCCATTCCATTCCATTCCATTCCATTCTACTGGTGTCCATTCCATTCCATTCCATTCCATTCCATTCCATTCCATTCCATTCCTTTCCATTCCATTGCATTCCATTGCATTCCGTTCCATTCCATTCCATTCCATTCCACTCCACTCCACTCCACTCCACTCCATTCCACTCCACTCCACTCCGGTACATTCCATTCCATTCCATTCCATTCCATTCCATTCCATTCCATTCCGTGCTTCTCAGGTACATTCCGTTCCGTTCCATTCCATTCCATTCCATTCCATTCCATTCCGTTCCAGTGCACTCTACTCCACTCCACTCCACTCCACTCCACTCCGGTACATTCCATTCCATTCCATTCCATTCCATTCCATTCCATTTCCATTCCCATTCCATTTCCATTCCCGTTCCATTTCCATTCCCGTTTCTTTTCCATTCCCGTTCCATTAACATTCCAGTTCCATTACCATTCCCGTTCCATTTCCATTCCCGATCCATTTCCATTCCCGTTCCATTTCCATTCCCGTTCCATTTCCATTCCCGTTCCGTTACCATTCCCGTTCCATTTCCGTTCCCGTTCCGTTTCCGTTCCCGTTCCATTTCCGTTCTCGTTCCGTTTCCGTTCCCGTTCCATTTCCATTCCCGTTCCATTTCCGTTCCCGTTCCATTTCCATTCCCGTTCCATTTCCATTCCCTTTCCATTTCCATTTCATTCCATTCCGTTCTGCTCGGGTACATTCCATTCCATTCCATTGCATTCCATTCCGTTCTGCTCCTGTCCATTCCATTCCATTCCATTCCGTTCCATTCCGTTCTACTCGGGTAGATTCCATTCCATTCCATTCCATTCCATTCCATTCCATTCCATTCTACTGGTGTCCATTCCATTCCATTCCATTCCATTCCATTCCATTCCATTGCATTCCATTCCATTCCATTCCATTCCGTTCCGTTCTACTCGATTACATTCCATTCAATTCCATTCCATTCCGTTCTACTCGGGTAGATTCCATTCCATTCCATTCCATTCCTTTCCATTCCATTGCATTCCATTGCATTGCATTGCACTCAATTCCATTCCATTCCATTCCATTCCATTCCATTCCATTCCATTCCATTCCATTCCGTTCCGTTCAACTCGGTTACATTCCATTCAATTACATTCCATTCCGTTCTACTCGGTTCCATTCCATTCCATTCCATTCCATTCCATTCCATTCCAATCCATTCCATTCCATTACATTCCGTTCTACTCGTGTACATTCCATTCCATTCCATTCCACTCCATTCCATTCCATTCCATTCCATTCCATTCCGTTCTACTTTGGTAGATTCCATTCCATTCCATTCCATTCCATTCCATTCCATTCCATTCCATTCCATTCCATTCCGTTCTACTCAGGTTGATTCCATTCTATTCCATTCCATTCCATTTCATTCCATTCCATTCCATTCCATTCCATTCCAATCCATTCCATTCCATTGAATTCCATTCCATTCCATTCCATTCCATGGAATTCCATTCCATTCCATTCCATTCCATGGAATTCCATTCCATTCCATTCCATTCCATGGAATTCCATTCCATTCCATTCCATTCCATGGAATTCCATTCCATTCCATTCCATGGAATTCCATTCCATTCCATTCCATTCCATGGAATTCCATTCCATTCCATTCCATTCCATGGATTTCCATTCCATTCCATTCCATGGAATTCCATTCCATTCCATTCCATTCCATTGAATTCCATTCCGTTCCATTCCATTCCATTGAATTCCATTCCATTCCATTCCATTCCATTCCATTCCATTCCATTCCATTGAATTCCGTTCCATTCCATTCCATTCCATTCCATTCCATCCCATTCCATTCCATTCCATTTCATTCCGTTCTACTCGGGTTGATTCCATTCTATTCCATTCCATTCCATTCGATCCCATTTGATTCCATTCGATTCCATTCAATTCCATTCGATTCCATTCCATTCCACTCCATTCCATTCCATTGAATTCCATTCCATTCCATTCCATTCCATTCCATTCCATTCCATTCCATTCCATTCCATTCCATAGAATTCCATTCCATTCCATTCCATTCCATTGAATTCCGTTCCATTCCATTCCATTCCGTTCCGTTCCTTTCCGTTCCGTTCCGTTGCGTTCCGTTCCGTTCCGTTGTGTTCCGTTCCGTTCTACTCGGGTTGATTCCATTCTATTCCATTCCATTCCAATCCATTCCATTCCATTCCATCGAATTCCATTCCATTCCATTCCATTCCATTCCATTCCATTCCATTCCATTGAATTCCATTCCATTCCATTCCATTCCATGGAATTCCGTTCCATTCCATTCCATTCCGTTCCGTTCCGTCCCGTTCCGTTCCGTTCCGTTCCGTTGCGTTCCGCTCCGTTCTACTCGGGTTGATTCCATTCTATTCCATTCCATTCCATTCGATTCCATTCGATTCCATTCGATTCCACTCCATTCCATTCCATAGAATTCCACTCCATTCCATTCCATTCCATGGAATTCCATTCCATTCCATTCCATTCCATTGAATTCCATTCCATTCCATTCCATTCCATTGAATTCCATTCCATTCCATTCCATTCCATTCCATTCCATTCCATTCCATTCCATTCCATTCCGTTCCATTCCATTCTACTGTTGTCCATTCCATTCCATTCCATTCCATTCCATTCCATTCCATTCCATTCCATTCCATTCCTTTCCATTCCATTGCATTCCATTGCATTCCATTCCATTCCATTCCATTCCATTCCATTCCATTCCATTCCACTCCACACCACTCCAGTCCACTCCATTCCACTCCACTCCATTCCGGTACATTCCATTCCATTCCATTCCATTCCATTCCATTACGTGCTTCTCAGGTACATTCCGTTCCGTTCCATTCCATTCCATTCCATTCCATTCCATTCCGTTCCAGTGCACTCTACTCCACTCCACTCCACTCCACTCCGGTACATTCCATTCCATTCCATTCCATTCCATTCCATTCCATTCCATTTCCATTCCCATTCCATTTCCATTCCCGTTCCATTTCCATTCCCGTTTCTTTTCCATTCCCGTTCCATTTCCATTCCCGTTCCATTACCATTCCCGTTCCATTTCCATTCCCGATCCATTTCCATTCCCGTTCCTTTTCCATTCCCGTTCCATTTCCATTCCTGTTCCGTTACCATTCCCGTTCCATTTCCGTTCCCGTTCCGTTTCCGTTCCCGTTCCATTTCCGTTCTCGTTCCGTTTCCGTTCCCGTTCCATTTCCATTCCCGTTTCAATTGCGTTCCCGTTCCATTTCCATTCCCGTTCCATTTCCATTCCCTTTCCATTTCCATTTCATTCCTTTCCGTTCTGCTCGGGTACATTCCATTCCATTCCATTGCATTCCATTCCGTTCTGCTCCTGTCCATTCCATTCCATTCCATTCCGTTCCATTCCGTTCTACTCGGGTAGATTCCATTCCATTCCATTCCATTCCATTCCATTCCATTCCATTCCATTCCATTCCATTCCATTCTACTGGTGTCCATTCCATTCCATTCCCTTCCATTCCATTCCATTCCATTGCATTCCATTCCATTCCATTCCATTCCATTCCGTTCCGTTCTACTCGGTTACATTCCATTCAATTCCATTCCATTCCGTTCTACTCGGGTAGATTCCATTCCATTCCATTCCATTCCTTTCCATTCCATTGCATTCCATTGCATTGCATTGCACTCAATTCCATTCCATTCCATTCCATTCCATTCCATTCCATTCCATTCCATTCCGTTCCGTTCAACTCGGTTACATTCCATTCAATTACATTCCATTCCGTTCTACTCGGTTACATTCCATTCCATTCCATTCCAATCCATTCCATTCCATTACATTCCGTTCTACTCGTGTACATTCCATTCCATTCCATTCCATTCCATTCCATTCCATTCCATTCCATTCCATTCCATTCCATTCCATTCCGTTCTACTTTGGTACATTCCATTCCATTCCATTCCATTCCATTACATTACATTCCATTCCATTCCATTCCGTCCTACTCGGGTTGATTCCATTCTATTCCATTCCATTCCATTCCATTCCATTCCATTCCATTCGATTCCATTCCATTCCATTCCATGGAATTCCATTCCATTCCATTCCATTCCATTGAATTCCATTCCATTCCATTCCATTCCATTCCATTCCATTCCATTCCGTTGAATTCCATTCCATTCCGTTGAATTCCATTCCATTCCATTCCATTCCATTGAATTCCGTTACATTCCATTCCATTCCATTCCATTCCATTCCATAGAATTCCATTCCATTCTATTCCATAGAATTCCGTTCCGTTCCATTCCATTCCATTCCATTCCATTCCATTCCATTCCATTGAATTCCATTCCATTCCATTCCATTCCATTCCATTGAATTCCATTCTGTTCCATTCCATTCCTTTGAATTCCGTTCCATTCCATTCCATTCCATTCCTTTCCGTTCCGCTCCATTCCGTTCCGTTCCGTTGCGTTCCGCTCCGTTCTACTCGGGTTGATTCCATTCTATTCCATTCCATTCCATTCGATCCCATTCGATTCCATTCGATTCCATTCGATTCCATTCGATTCCACTCCATTCCATTCCATAGAATTCCATTCCATTCCATTCCATTTGAATTCCATTCCATTCCATTCCATTCCATTCTATTCCATTCCATTCCATTCCATTCCATTCCATTCCATTCCATTCCATTCTACTCGGGTTTGCATTCTATTCCATTCGATTCCATTCGATTCCATTCGATTCCATTCGATTCCATTCCATTCCATTCCATTCCATTCCATTCCATTCCATTGAATTCCGTTCCATTCCATTCCATTCCATTCCATTCCATCCCATTCCATTCCATTCCATTTCATTCCGTTCTACTCGGGTTGATTCCATTCTATTCCATTCCATTCCATTCGATCCCATTTGATTCCATTCGATTCCATTCAATTCCATTCGATTCCATTCCATTCCACTCCATTCCATTCCATTGAATTCCATTCCATTCCATTCCATTCCATTCCATGGAATTCCATTCCATTCCATTCCATTCCATTCCATTCCATTCCATTCCATTCCATTCCATTCCATAGAATTCCATTCCATTCCATTCCATTCCATTGAATTCCGTTCCATTCCATTCCATTCCGTTCCGTTCCGTTCCGTTCCGTTCCGTTCCGTTGCGTTCCGTTCCGTTCCGTTGTGTTCCGTTCCGTTCTACTCGGGTTGATTCCATTCTATTCCATTCCATTCCAATCCATTCCATTCCATTCCATCGAATTCCATTCCATTCCATTCCATTCCATTCCACTCCATTCCATTCCATTGAATTCCATTCCATTCCATTCCATTCCATGGAATTCCGTTCCATTCCATTCCATTCCGTTCCGTTCCGTCCCGTTCCGTTCCGTTCCGTTCCGTTGCGTTCCGCTCCGTTCTACTCGGGTTGATTCCATTCTATTCCATTCCATTCCATTCGATTCCATTCGATTCCATTCGATTCCACTCCATTCCATTCCATAGAATTCCATTCCATTCCATTCCATTCCATGGAATTCCATTCCATTCCATTCCATTCCATTGAATTCCATTCCATTCCATTCCATTCCATTGAATTCCATTCCATTCCATTCCATTCCATTCCATTCCATTCCATTCCATTCCATTCCATTCCGTTCCATTCCATTCTACTGTTGTCCATTCCATTCCATTCCATTCCATTCCATTCCATTCCATTCCATTCCTTTCCATTCTATTGCATTCCATTGCATTCCATTCCATTCCATTCCATTCCATTCCATTCCATTCCATTCCACTCCACACCACTCCAGTCCACTCCATTCCACTCCACTCCATTCCGGTACATTCCATTCCATTCCATTCCATTCCATTCCATTCCATTCCGTGCTTCTCAGGTACATTCCGTTCCGTTCCATTCCATTCCATTCCATTCCATTCCGTTCCAGTGCACTCTACTCCACTCCACTCCACTCCACTCCGGTACATTCCATTCCATTCCATTCCATTCCATTCCATTCCATTTCCATTCCCATTCCATTTCCATTCCCGTTCCATTTCCATTCCCGTTTCTTTTCCATTCCCGTTCCATTTCCATTCCCGTTCCATTACCATTCCCGTTCCATTTCCATTCCCGATCCATTTCCATTCCCGTTCCTTTTCCATTCCCGTTCCATTTCCATTCCTGTTCCGTTACCATTCCCGTTCCATTTCCGTTCCCGTTCCGTTTCCGTTCCCGTTCCATTTCCGTTCTCGTTCCGTTTCCGTTCCCGTTCCATTTCCATTCCCGTTTCAATTGCGTTCCCGTTCCATTTCCATTCCCGTTCCATTTCCATTCCCTTTCCATTTCCATTTCATTCCTTTCCGTTCTGCTCAGGTACATTCCATTCCATTCCATTGCATTCCATTCCGTTCTGCTCCTGTACATTCCATTCCATTCCATTCCGTTCCATTCCGTTCTACTCGGGTAGATTCCATTCCATTCCATTCCATTCCATTCCATTCCATTCCATTCCATTCCATTCCATTCCATTCCATTCTACTGGTGTCCATTCCATTCCATTCCATTCCATTCCATTCCATTCCATTCCATTCCATTGCATTCCATTCCATTCCATTCCATTCCATTCCGTTCCGTTCTACTCGGTTACATTCCATTCAATTCCATTCCATTCCGTTCTACTCGGGTAGATTCCATTCCATTCCATTCCATTCCTTTCCATTCCATTGCATTCCATTGCATTGCATTGCACTCAATTCCATTCCATTCCATTCCATTCCATTCCATTCCATTCCATTCCATTCCATTCCGTTCCGTTCAACCCGGTTACATTCCATTCAATTACATTCCATTCCGTTCTACTCGGTTACATTCCATTCCATTCCATTCCATTCCATTCCAATCCATTCCATTCCATTCCATTCCGTTCTACTCGGGTACATTGCATTCCATTCCATTCCATTCCATTCCATTCCATTCCATTCCATTCCATTCCATTCCATTCCATTCCATTCCGTTCTACTTTGGTACATTCCATTCCATTCCATTCCATTCCATTCCATTACATTCCATTCCATTCCATTCCGTTCTACTCGGGTTGATTCCATTCTATTCCATTCCATTCCATTCCATTCCATTCCATTCCATTCCATTCCATTCCATTCCATTCCATTCCGTGGAATTCCATTCCATTCCATTCCATTCCATTGAATTCCATTCCATTCCATTCCATTCCATTCCATTCCATTCCATTCCATTGAATTCCATTCCATTCCATTCCATTCCATTCCATTCCATTCCATTCCATTCTACTGGTGTCCATTCCATTCCATTCCATTCCATTCCATTCCATTCCATTCCATTCCTTTCCATTCCATTGCATTCCATTGCATTCCGTTCCATTCCATTCCATTCCATTCCACTCCACTCCACTCCACTCCACTCCATTCCACTCCACTCCACTCCGGTACATTCCATTCCATTCCATTCCATTCCATTCCATTCCATTCCATTCCGTGCTTCTCAGGTACATTCCGTTCCGTTCCATTCCATTCCATTCCATTCCATTCCATTCCGTTCCAGTGCACTCTACTCCACTCCACTCCACTCCACTCCACTCCGGTACATTCCATTCCATTCCATTCCATTCCATTCCATTCCATTTCCATTCCCATTCCATTTCCATTCCCGTTCCATTTCCATTCCCGTTTCTTTTCCATTCCCGTTCCATTAACATTCCAGTTCCATTACCATTCCCGTTCCATTTCCATTCCCGATCCATTTCCATTCCCGTTCCATTTCCATTCCCGTTCCATTTCCATTCCCGTTCCGTTACCATTCCCGTTCCATTTCCGTTCCCGTTCCGTTTCCGTTCCCGTTCCATTTCCGTTCTCGTTCCGTTTCCGTTCCCGTTCCATTTCCATTCCCGTTCCATTTCCGTTCCCGTTCCATTTCCATTCCCGTTCCATTTCCATTCCCTTTCCATTTCCATTTCATTCCATTCCGTTCTGCTCGGGTACATTCCATTCCATTCCATTGCATTCCATTCCGTTCTGCTCCTGTCCATTCCATTCCATTCCATTCCGTTCCATTCCGTTCTACTCGGGTAGATTCCATTCCATTCCATTCCATTCCATTCCATTCCATTCCATTCTACTGGTGTCCATTCCATTCCATTCCATTCCATTCCATTCCATTCCATTGCATTCCATTCCATTCCATTCCATTCCGTTCCGTTCTACTCGATTACATTCCATTCAATTCCATTCCATTCCGTTCTACTCGGGTAGATTCCATTCCATTCCATTCCATTCCTTTCCATTCCATTGCATTCCATTGCATTGCATTGCACTCAATTCCATTCCATTCCATTCCATTCCATTCCATTCCATTCCATTCCATTCCATTCCGTTCCGTTCAACTCGGTTACATTCCATTCAATTACATTCCATTCCGTTCTACTCGGTTCCATTCCATTCCATTCCATTCCATTCCATTCCATTCCAATCCATTCCATTCCATTACATTCCGTTCTACTCGTGTACATTCCATTCCATTCCATTCCACTCCATTCCATTCCATTCCATTCCATTCCATTCCGTTCTACTTTGGTAGATTCCATTCCATTCCATTCCATTCCATTCCATTCCATTCCATTCCATTCCATTCCATTCCGTTCTACTCAGGTTGATTCCATTCTATTCCATTCCATTCCATTTCATTCCATTCCATTCCATTCCATTCCATTCCAATCCATTCCATTCCATTGAATTCCATTCCATTCCATTCCATTCCATGGAATTCCATTCCATTCCATTCCATTCCATGGAATTCCATTCCATTCCATTCCATTCCATGGAATTCCATTCCATTCCATTCCATTCCATGGAATTCCATTCCATTCCATTCCATGGAATTCCATTCCATTCCATTCCATTCCATGGAATTCCATTCCATTCCATTCCATTCCATGGATTTCCATTCCATTCCATTCCATGGAATTCCATTCCATTCCATTCCATTCCATTGAATTCCATTCCGTTCCATTCCATTCCATTGAATTCCATTCCATTCCATTCCATTCCATTCCATTCCATTCCATTCCATTGAATTCCGTTCCATTCCATTCCATTCCATTCCATTCCATCCCATTCCATTCCATTCCATTTCATTCCGTTCTACTCGGGTTGATTCCATTCTATTCCATTCCATTCCATTCGATCCCATTTGATTCCATTCGATTCCATTCAATTCCATTCGATTCCATTCCATTCCACTCCATTCCATTCCATTGAATTCCATTCCATTCCATTCCATTCCATTCCATTCCATTCCATTCCATTCCATTCCATAGAATTCCATTCCATTCCATTCCATTCCATTGAATTCCGTTCCATTCCATTCCATTCCGTTCCGTTCCTTTCCGTTCCGTTCCGTTGCGTTCCGTTCCGTTCCGTTGTGTTCCGTTCCGTTCTACTCGGGTTGATTCCATTCTATTCCATTCCATTCCAATCCATTCCATTCCATTCCATCGAATTCCATTCCATTCCATTCCATTCCATTCCATTCCATTCCATTCCATTGAATTCCATTCCATTCCATTCCATTCCATGGAATTCCGTTCCATTCCATTCCATTCCGTTCCGTTCCGTCCCGTTCCGTTCCGTTCCGTTCCGTTGCGTTCCGCTCCGTTCTACTCGGGTTGATTCCATTCTATTCCATTCCATTCCATTCGATTCCATTCGATTCCATTCGATTCCACTCCATTCCATTCCATAGAATTCCACTCCATTCCATTCCATTCCATGGAATTCCATTCCATTCCATTCCATTCCATTGAATTCCATTCCATTCCATTCCATTCCATTGAATTCCATTCCATTCCATTCCATTCCATTCCATTCCATTCCATTCCATTCCATTCCATTCCGTTCCATTCCATTCTACTGTTGTCCATTCCATTCCATTCCATTCCATTCCATTCCATTCCATTCCATTCCATTCCATTCCTTTCCATTCCATTGCATTCCATTGCATTCCATTCCATTCCATTCCATTCCATTCCATTCCATTCCATTCCACTCCACACCACTCCAGTCCACTCCATTCCACTCCACTCCATTCCGGTACATTCCATTCCATTCCATTCCATTCCATTCCATTACGTGCTTCTCAGGTACATTCCGTTCCGTTCCATTCCATTCCATTCCATTCCATTCCATTCCGTTCCAGTGCACTCTACTCCACTCCACTCCACTCCACTCCGGTACATTCCATTCCATTCCATTCCATTCCATTCCATTCCATTCCATTTCCATTCCCATTCCATTTCCATTCCCGTTCCATTTCCATTCCCGTTTCTTTTCCATTCCCGTTCCATTTCCATTCCCGTTCCATTACCATTCCCGTTCCATTTCCATTCCCGATCCATTTCCATTCCCGTTCCTTTTCCATTCCCGTTCCATTTCCATTCCTGTTCCGTTACCATTCCCGTTCCATTTCCGTTCCCGTTCCGTTTCCGTTCCCGTTCCATTTCCGTTCTCGTTCCGTTTCCGTTCCCGTTCCATTTCCATTCCCGTTTCAATTGCGTTCCCGTTCCATTTCCATTCCCGTTCCATTTCCATTCCCTTTCCATTTCCATTTCATTCCTTTCCGTTCTGCTCGGGTACATTCCATTCCATTCCATTGCATTCCATTCCGTTCTGCTCCTGTCCATTCCATTCCATTCCATTCCGTTCCATTCCGTTCTACTCGGGTAGATTCCATTCCATTCCATTCCATTCCATTCCATTCCATTCCATTCCATTCCATTCCATTCTACTGGTGTCCATTCCATTCCATTCCCTTCCATTCCATTCCATTCCATTGCATTCCATTCCATTCCATTCCATTCCATTCCGTTCCGTTCTACTCGGTTACATTCCATTCAATTCCATTCCATTCCGTTCTACTCGGGTAGATTCCATTCCATTCCATTCCATTCCTTTCCATTCCATTGCATTCCATTGCATTGCATTGCACTCAATTCCATTCCATTCCATTCCATTCCATTCCATTCCATTCCATTCCATTCCGTTCCGTTCAACTCGGTTACATTCCATTCAATTACATTCCATTCCGTTCTACTCGGTTACATTCCATTCCATTCCATTCCAATCCATTCCATTCCATTACATTCCGTTCTACTCGTGTACATTCCATTCCATTCCATTCCATTCCATTCCATTCCATTCCATTCCATTCCATTCCATTCCATTCCATTCCGTTCTACTTTGGTACATTCCATTCCATTCCATTCCATTCCATTACATTACATTCCATTCCATTCCATTCCGTCCTACTCGGGTTGATTCCATTCTATTCCATTCCATTCCATTCCATTCCATTCCATTCCATTCGATTCCATTCCATTCCATTCCATGGAATTCCATTCCATTCCATTCCATTCCATTGAATTCCATTCCATTCCATTCCATTCCATTCCATTCCATTCCATTCCGTTGAATTCCATTCCATTCCGTTGAATTCCATTCCATTCCATTCCATTCCATTGAATTCCGTTACATTCCATTCCATTCCATTCCATTCCATTCCATAGAATTCCATTCCATTCTATTCCATAGAATTCCGTTCCGTTCCATTCCATTCCATTCCATTCCATTCCATTCCATTCCATTGAATTCCATTCCATTCCATTCCATTCCATTCCATTGAATTCCATTCTGTTCCATTCCATTCCTTTGAATTCCGTTCCATTCCATTCCATTCCATTCCTTTCCGTTCCGCTCCATTCCGTTCCGTTCCGTTGCGTTCCGCTCCGTTCTACTCGGGTTGATTCCATTCTATTCCATTCCATTCCATTCGATCCCATTCGATTCCATTCGATTCCATTCGATTCCATTCGATTCCACTCCATTCCATTCCATAGAATTCCATTCCATTCCATTCCATTTGAATTCCATTCCATTCCATTCCATTCCATTCTATTCCATTCCATTCCATTCCATTCCATTCCATTCCATTCCATTCCATTCTACTCGGGTTTGCATTCTATTCCATTCGATTCCATTCGATTCCATTCGATTCCATTCGATTCCATTCCATTCCATTCCATTCCATTCCATTCCATTCCATTGAATTCCGTTCCATTCCATTCCATTCCATTCCATTCCATCCCATTCCATTCCATTCCATTTCATTCCGTTCTACTCGGGTTGATTCCATTCTATTCCATTCCATTCCATTCGATCCCATTTGATTCCATTCGATTCCATTCAATTCCATTCGATTCCATTCCATTCCACTCCATTCCATTCCATTGAATTCCATTCCATTCCATTCCATTCCATTCCATGGAATTCCATTCCATTCCATTCCATTCCATTCCATTCCATTCCATTCCATTCCATTCCATTCCATAGAATTCCATTCCATTCCATTCCATTCCATTGAATTCCGTTCCATTCCATTCCATTCCGTTCCGTTCCGTTCCGTTCCGTTCCGTTCCGTTGCGTTCCGTTCCGTTCCGTTGTGTTCCGTTCCGTTCTACTCGGGTTGATTCCATTCTATTCCATTCCATTCCAATCCATTCCATTCCATTCCATCGAATTCCATTCCATTCCATTCCATTCCATTCCACTCCATTCCATTCCATTGAATTCCATTCCATTCCATTCCATTCCATGGAATTCCGTTCCATTCCATTCCATTCCGTTCCGTTCCGTCCCGTTCCGTTCCGTTCCGTTCCGTTGCGTTCCGCTCCGTTCTACTCGGGTTGATTCCATTCTATTCCATTCCATTCCATTCGATTCCATTCGATTCCATTCGATTCCACTCCATTCCATTCCATAGAATTCCATTCCATTCCATTCCATTCCATGGAATTCCATTCCATTCCATTCCATTCCATTGAATTCCATTCCATTCCATTCCATTCCATTGAATTCCATTCCATTCCATTCCATTCCATTCCATTCCATTCCATTCCATTCCATTCCATTCCGTTCCATTCCATTCTACTGTTGTCCATTCCATTCCATTCCATTCCATTCCATTCCATTCCATTCCATTCCTTTCCATTCTATTGCATTCCATTGCATTCCATTCCATTCCATTCCATTCCATTCCATTCCATTCCATTCCACTCCACACCACTCCAGTCCACTCCATTCCACTCCACTCCATTCCGGTACATTCCATTCCATTCCATTCCATTCCATTCCATTCCATTCCGTGCTTCTCAGGTACATTCCGTTCCGTTCCATTCCATTCCATTCCATTCCATTCCGTTCCAGTGCACTCTACTCCACTCCACTCCACTCCACTCCGGTACATTCCATTCCATTCCATTCCATTCCATTCCATTCCATTTCCATTCCCATTCCATTTCCATTCCCGTTCCATTTCCATTCCCGTTTCTTTTCCATTCCCGTTCCATTTCCATTCCCGTTCCATTACCATTCCCGTTCCATTTCCATTCCCGATCCATTTCCATTCCCGTTCCTTTTCCATTCCCGTTCCATTTCCATTCCTGTTCCGTTACCATTCCCGTTCCATTTCCGTTCCCGTTCCGTTTCCGTTCCCGTTCCATTTCCGTTCTCGTTCCGTTTCCGTTCCCGTTCCATTTCCATTCCCGTTTCAATTGCGTTCCCGTTCCATTTCCATTCCCGTTCCATTTCCATTCCCTTTCCATTTCCATTTCATTCCTTTCCGTTCTGCTCGGGTACATTCCATTCCATTCCATTGCATTCCATTCCGTTCTGCTCCTGTACATTTCATTCCATTCCATTCCGTTCCATTCCGTTCTACTCGGGTAGATTCCATTCCATTCCATTCCATTCCATTCCATTCCATTCCATTCCATTCCATTCCATTCCATTCCATTCTACTGGTGTCCATTCCATTCCATTCCATTCCATTCTATTGCATTCCATTCCATTCCATTCCATTCCATTCCGTTCCGTTCTACTCGGTTACATTCCATTCAATTCCATTCCATTCCGTTCTACTCGGGTAGATTCCATTCCATTCCATTCCATTCCTTTCCATTCCATTGCATTCCATTGCATTGCATTGCACTCAATTCCATTCCATTCCATTCCATTCCATTCCATTCCATTCCGTTCCGTTCAACCCGGTTACATTCCATTCAATTACATTCCATTCCGTTCTACTCGGTTACATTCCATTCCATTCCATTCCATTCCATTCCAATCCATTCCATTCCATTCCATTCCGTTCTACTCGGGTACATTGCATTCCATTCCATTCCATTCCATTCCATTCCATTCCATTCCATTCCATTCCATTCCGTTCTACTTTGGTACATTCCATTCCATTCCATTCCATTACATTACATTACATTCCATTCCATTCCATTCCGTTCTACTCGGGTTGATTCCATTCTATTCCATTCCATTCCATTGAATTCCGTTCCATTCCATTCGATTCCATTCCATTCCATTCCATTCCATTCCATTCCATTCCATTCCATTCCATTCCATTGAATTCCATTCCATTCCATTCCATTCCATTCCATTCCATTCCATTCCATTCCATTCTACTGGTGTCCATTCCATTCCATTCCATTCCATTCCATTCCATTCCATTCCATTCCTTTCCATTCCATTGCATTCCATTGCATTCCGTTCCATTCCATTCCATTCCATTCCACTCCACTCCACTCCACTCCACTCCATTCCACTCCACTCCACTCCGGTACATTCCATTCCATTCCATTCCATTCCATTCCATTCCGTGCTTCTCAGGTACATTCCGTTCCGTTCCATTCCATTCCATTCCATTCCATTCCATTCCGTTCCAGTGCACTCTACTCCACTCCACTCCACTCCACTCCACTCCGGTACATTCCATTCCATTCCATTCCATTCCATTCCATTCCATTTCCATTCCCATTCCATTTCCATTCCCGTTCCATTTCCATTCCCGTTTCTTTTCCATTCCCGTTCCATTTCCATTCCAGTTCCATTACCATTCCCGTTCCATTTCCATTCCCGATCCATTTCCATTCCCGTTCCATTTCCATTCCCGTTCCATTTCCATTCCCGTTCCGTTACCATTCCCGTTCCATTTCCGTTCCCGTTCCGTTTCCGTTCCCGTTCCATTTCCGTTCTCGTTCCGTTTCCGTTCCCGTTCCATTTCCATTCCCGTTCCATTTCCGTTCCCGTTCCATTTCCATTCCCGTTCCATTTCCATTCCCTTTCCATTTCCATTTCATTCCATTCCGTTCTGCTCGGGTACATTCCATTCCATTCCATTGCATTCCATTCCGTTCTGCTCCTGTCCATTCCATTCCATTCCATTCCGTTCCATTCCGTTCTACTCGGGTAGATTCCATTCCATTCCATTCCATTCCATTCCATTCCATTCCATTCCATTCTACTGGTGTCCATTCCATTCCATTCCATTCCATTCCATTGCATTCCATTCCATTCCATTCCATTCCGTTCCGTTCTACTCGATTACATTCCATTCAATTCCATTCCATTCCGTTCTACTCGGGTAGATTCCATTCCATTCCATTCCATTCCTTTCCATTCCATTGCATTCCATTGCATTGCATTGCACTCAATTCCATTCCATTCCATTCCATTCCATTCCATTCCATTCCATTCCATTCCGTTCCGTTCAACTCGGTTACATTCCATTCAATTACATTCCATTCCGTTCTAGTCGGTTACATTCCATTCCATTCCATTCCATTCCATTCCAATCCATTCCATTCCATTACATTCCGTTCTACTCGTGTACATTCCATTCCATTCCATTCCATTCCATTCCATTCCATTCCATTCCATTCCATTCCATTCCGTTCTACTTTGGTACATTCCATTCCATTCCATTCCATTCCATTCCATTCCATTCCATTCCATTCCGTTCTACTCAGGTTGATTCCATTCTATTCCATTCCATTCCATTTCATTCCATTCCATTCCATTCCATTCCATTCCATTCCAATCCATTCCATTCCATTGAATTCCATTCCATTCCATTCCATTCCATGGAATTCCATTCCATTCCATTCCATTCCATTGAATTCCATTCCGTTCCATTCCATTCCATTGAATTCCATTCCATTCCATTCCATTCCATTCCATTCCATTCCATTCCATTGAATTCCGTTCCATTCCATTCCATTCCATTCCATTCCATCCCATTCCATTCCATTCCATTTCATTCCGTTCTACTCGGGTTGATTCCATTCTATTCCATTCCATTCCATTCGATCCCATTTGATTCCATTCGATTCCATTCAATTCCATTCGATTCCATTCCATTCCACTCCATTCCATTCCATTGAATTCCATTCCATTCCATTCCATTCCATTCCATGGAATTCCATTCCATTCCATTCCATTCCATGGAATTCCATTCCATTCCATTCCATTCCATTCCATTCCATAGAATTCCATTCCATTCCATTCCATTCCATTGAATTCCGTTCCATTCCATTCCATTTCGTTCCGTTCCGTTCCGTTCCGTTCCGTTCCGTTGCGTTCCGTTCCGTTCCGTTGTGTTCCGTTCCGTTCTACTCGGGTTGATTCCATTCTATTCCATTCCATTCCAATCCATTCCATTCCATTCCATCGAATTCCATTCCATTCCATTCCATTCCATTCCATTCCATTCCATTGAATTCCATTCCATTCCATTCCATTCCATGGAATTCCGTTCCATTCCATTCCATTCCATTCCATTTCCATTCCCATTCCATTTCCATTCCCGTTCCATTTCCATTCCCGTTTCTTTTCCATTCCCGTTCCATTAACATTCCAGTTCCATTACCATTCCCGTTCCATTTCCATTCCCGATCCATTTCCATTCCCGTTCCATTTCCATTCCCGTTCCATTTCCATTCCCGTTCCGTTACCATTCCCGTTCCATTTCCGTTCCCGTTCCGTTTCCGTTCCCGTTCCATTTCCGTTCTCGTTCCGTTTCCGTTCCCGTTCCATTTCCATTCCCGTTCCATTTCCGTTCCCGTTCCATTTCCATTCCCGTTCCATTTCCATTCCCTTTCCATTTCCATTTCATTCCATTCCGTTCTGCTCGGGTACATTCCATTCCATTCCATTGCATTCCATTCCGTTCTGCTCCTGTCCATTCCATTCCATTCCATTCCGTTCCATTCCGTTCTACTCGGGTAGATTCCATTCCATTCCATTCCATTCCATTCCATTCCATTCCATTCTACTGGTGTCCATTCCATTCCATTCCATTCCATTCCATTCCATTCCATTGCATTCCATTCCATTCCATTCCATTCCGTTCCGTTCTACTCGATTACATTCCATTCAATTCCATTCCATTCCGTTCTACTCGGGTAGATTCCATTCCATTCCATTCCATTCCTTTCCATTCCATTGCATTCCATTGCATTGCATTGCACTCAATTCCATTCCATTCCATTCCATTCCATTCCATTCCATTCCATTCCATTCCGTTCCGTTCAACTCGGTTACATTCCATTCAATTACATTCCATTCCGTTCTACTCGGTTACATTCCATTCCATTCCATTCCATTCCATTCCATTCCAATCCATTCCATTCCATTACATTCCGTTCTACTCGTGTACATTCCATTCCATTCCATTCCACTCCATTCCATTCCATTCCATTCCATTCCATTCCGTTCTACTTTGGTAGATTCCATTCCATTCCATTCCATTCCATTCCATTCCATTCCATTCCATTCCATTCCGTTCTACTCAGGTTGATTCCATTCTATTCCATTCCATTCCATTTCATTCCATTCCATTCCATTCCATTCCATTCCAATCCATTCCATTCCATTGAATTCCATTCCATTCCTTTCCATTCCATGGAATTCCATTCCATTCCATTCCATTCCATGGAATTCCATTCCATTCCATTCCATGGAATTCCATTCCATTCCATTCCATGGAATTCCATTCCATTCCATTCCATTCCATGGAATTCCATTCCATTCCATTCCATTCCATGGATTTCCATTCCATTCCATTCCATGGAATTCCATTCCATTCCATTCCATTCCATTGAATTCCATTCCATTCCATTCCATTCCATTCCATTCCATTCCATTCCATTCCATTCCGTTCCATTCCATTCTACTGTTGTCCATTCCATTCCATTCCATTCCATTCCATTCCATTCCATTCCATTCCTTTCCATTCTATTGCATTCCATTGCATTCCATTCCATTCCATTCCATTCCATTCCATTCCATTCCATTCCACTCCACACCACTCCAGTCCACTCCATTCCACTCCACTCCATTCCGGTACATTCCATTCCATTCCATTCCATTCCATTCCATTCCATTCCGTGCTTCTCAGGTACATTCCGTTCCGTTCCATTCCATTCCATTCCATTCCATTCCGTTCCAGTGCACTCTACTCCACTCCACTCCACTCCACTCCGGTACATTCCATTCCATTCCATTCCATTCCATTCCATTCCATTTCCATTCCCATTCCATTTCCATTCCCGTTCCATTTCCATTCCCGTTTCTTTTCCATTCCCGTTCCATTTCCATTCCCGTTCCATTACCATTCCCGTTCCATTTCCATTCCCGATCCATTTCCATTCCCGTTCCTTTTCCATTCCCGTTCCATTTCCATTCCTGTTCCGTTACCATTCCCGTTCCATTTCCGTTCCCGTTCCGTTTCCGTTCCCGTTCCATTTCCGTTCTCGTTCCGTTTCCGTTCCCGTTCCATTTCCATTCCCGTTTCAATTGCGTTCCCGTTCCATTTCCATTCCCGTTCCATTTCCATTCCCTTTCCATTTCCATTTCATTCCTTTCCGTTCTGCTCGGGTACATTCCATTCCATTCCATTGCATTCCATTCCGTTCTGCTCCTGTACATTTCATTCCATTCCATTCCGTTCCATTCCGTTCTACTCGGGTAGATTCCATTCCATTCCATTCCATTCCATTCCATTCCATTCCATTCCATTCCATTCCATTCCATTCCATTCTACTGGTGTCCATTCCATTCCATTCCATTCCATTCTATTGCATTCCATTCCATTCCATTCCATTCCATTCCGTTCCGTTCTACTCGGTTACATTCCATTCAATTCCATTCCATTCCGTTCTACTCGGGTAGATTCCATTCCATTCCATTCCATTCCTTTCCATTCCATTGCATTCCATTGCATTGCATTGCACTCAATTCCATTCCATTCCATTCCATTCCATTCCATTCCATTCCGTTCCGTTCAACCCGGTTACATTCCATTCAATTACATTCCATTCCGTTCTACTCGGTTACATTCCATTCCATTCCATTCCATTCCATTCCAATCCATTCCATTCCATTCCATTCCGTTCTACTCGGGTACATTGCATTCCATTCCATTCCATTCCATTCCATTCCATTCCATTCCATTCCGTTCTACTTTGGTACATTCCATTCCATTCCATTCCATTCCATTACATTACATTCCATTCCATTCCATTCCGTTCTACTCGGGTTGATTCCATTCTATTCCATTCCATTCCATTGAATTCCGTTCCATTCCATTCGATTCCATTCCATTCCATTCCATTCCATTCCATTCCATTCCATTCCATTCCATTCCATTGAATTCCATTCCATTCCATTCCATTCCATTCCATTCCATTCCATTCCATTCTACTGGTGTCCATTCCATTCCATTCCATTCCATTCCATTCCATTCCATTCCATTCCTTTCCATTCCATTGCATTCCATTGCATTCCGTTCCATTCCATTCCATTCCATTCCACTCCACTCCACTCCACTCCACTCCATTCCACTCCACTCCACTCCGGTACATTCCATTCCATTCCATTCCATTCCATTCCATTCCGTGCTTCTCAGGTACATTCCGTTCCGTTCCATTCCATTCCATTCCATTCCATTCCATTCCGTTCCAGTGCACTCTACTCCACTCCACTCCACTCCACTCCACTCCGGTACATTCCATTCCATTCCATTCCATTCCATTCCATTCCATTTCCATTCCCATTCCATTTCCATTCCCGTTCCATTTCCATTCCCGTTTCTTTTCCATTCCCGTTCCATTTCCATTCCAGTTCCATTACCATTCCCGTTCCATTTCCATTCCCGATCCATTTCCATTCCCGTTCCATTTCCATTCCCGTTCCATTTCCATTCCCGTTCCGTTACCATTCCCGTTCCATTTCCGTTCCCGTTCCGTTTCCGTTCCCGTTCCATTTCCGTTCTCGTTCCGTTTCCGTTCCCGTTCCATTTCCATTCCCGTTTCAATTGCGTTCCCGTTCCATTTCCATTCCCGTTCCATTTCCATTCCCTTTCCATTTCCATTTCATTCCTTTCCGTTCTGCTCGGGTACATTCCATTCCATTCCATTGCATTCCATTCCGTTCTGCTCCTGTACATTTCATTCCATTCCATTCCGTTCCATTCCGTTCTACTCGGGTAGATTCCATTCCATTCCATTCCATTCCATTCCATTCCATTCCATTCCATTCCATTCCATTCCATTCCATTCTACTGGTGTCCATTCCATTCCATTCCATTCCATTCTATTGCATTCCATTCCATTCCATTCCATTCCATTCCGTTCCGTTCTACTCGGTTACATTCCATTCAATTCCATTCCATTCCGTTCTACTCGGGTAGATTCCATTCCATTCCATTCCATTCCTTTCCATTCCATTGCATTCCATTGCATTGCATTGCACTCAATTCCATTCCATTCCATTCCATTCCATTCCATTCCATTCCGTTCCGTTCAACCCGGTTACATTCCATTCAATTACATTCCATTCCGTTCTACTCGGTTACATTCCATTCCATTCCATTCCATTCCATTCCAATCCATTCCATTCCATTCCATTCCGTTCTACTCGGGTACATTGCATTCCATTCCATTCCATTCCATTCCATTCCATTCCATTCCATTCCGTTCTACTTTGGTACATTCCATTCCATTCCATTCCATTCCATTACATTACATTCCATTCCATTCCATTCCGTTCTACTCGGGTTGATTCCATTCTATTCCATTCCATTCCATTGAATTCCGTTCCATTCCATTCGATTCCATTCCATTCCATTCCATTCCATTCCATTCCATTCCATTCCATTCCATTCCATTGAATTCCATTCCATTCCATTCCATTCCATTCCATTCCATTCCATTCCATTCTACTGGTGTCCATTCCATTCCATTCCATTCCATTCCATTCCATTCCATTCCATTCCTTTCCATTCCATTGCATTCCATTGCATTCCGTTCCATTCCATTCCATTCCATTCCACTCCACTCCACTCCACTCCACTCCATTCCACTCCACTCCACTCCGGTACATTCCATTCCATTCCATTCCATTCCATTCCATTCCGTGCTTCTCAGGTACATTCCGTTCCGTTCCATTCCATTCCATTCCATTCCATTCCATTCCGTTCCAGTGCACTCTACTCCACTCCACTCCACTCCACTCCACTCCGGTACATTCCATTCCATTCCATTCCATTCCATTCCATTCCATTTCCATTCCCATTCCATTTCCATTCCCGTTCCATTTCCATTCCCGTTTCTTTTCCATTCCCGTTCCATTTCCATTCCAGTTCCATTACCATTCCCGTTCCATTTCCATTCCCGATCCATTTCCATTCCCGTTCCATTTCCATTCCCGTTCCATTTCCATTCCCGTTCCGTTACCATTCCCGTTCCATTTCCGTTCCCGTTCCGTTTCCGTTCCCGTTCCATTTCCGTTCTCGTTCCGTTTCCGTTCCCGTTCCATTTCCATTCCCGTTCCATTTCCGTTCCCGTTCCATTTCCATTCCCGTTCCATTTCCATTCCCTTTCCATTTCCATTTCATTCCATTCCGTTCTGCTCGGGTACATTCCATTCCATTCCATTGCATTCCATTCCGTTCTGCTCCTGTCCATTCCATTCCATTCCATTCCGTTCCATTCCGTTCTACTCGGGTAGATTCCATTCCATTCCATTCCATTCCATTCCATTCCATTCCATTCTACTGGTGTCCATTCCATTCCATTCCATTCCATTCCATTGCATTCCATTCCATTCCATTCCATTCCGTTCCGTTCTACTCGATTACATTCCATTCAATTCCATTCCATTCCGTTCTACTCGGGTAGATTCCATTCCATTCCATTCCATTCCTTTCCATTCCATTGCATTCCATTGCATTGCATTGCACTCAATTCCATTCCATTCCATTCCATTCCATTCCATTCCATTCCATTCCATTCCGTTCCGTTCAACTCGGTTACATTCCATTCAATTACATTCCATTCCGTTCTACTCGGTTACATTCCATTCCATTCCATTCCATTCCATTCCAATCCATTCCATTCCATTACATTCCGTTCTACTCGTGTACATTCCATTCCATTCCATTCCATTCCATTCCATTCCATTCCATTCCATTCCATTCCATTCCATTCCGTTCTACTTTGGTACATTCCATTCCATTCCATTCCATTCCATTCCATTCCATTCCATTCCATTCCGTTCTACTCAGGTTGATTCCATTCTATTCCATTCCATTCCATTTCATTCCATTCCATTCCATTCCATTCCATTCCATTCCAATCCATTCCATTCCATTGAATTCCATTCCATTCCATTCCATTCCATGGAATTCCATTCCATTCCATTCCATTCCATTGAATTCCATTCCGTTCCATTCCATTCCATTGAATTCCATTCCATTCCATTCCATTCCATTCCATTCCATTCCATTCCATTGAATTCCGTTCCATTCCATTCCATTCCATTCCATTCCATCCCATTCCATTCCATTCCATTTCATTCCGTTCTACTCGGGTTGATTCCATTCTATTCCATTCCATTCCATTCGATCCCATTTGATTCCATTCGATTCCATTCAATTCCATTCGATTCCATTCCATTCCACTCCATTCCATTCCATTGAATTCCATTCCATTCCATTCCATGGAATTCCATTCCATTCCATTCCATTCCATGGAATTCCATTCCATTCCATTCCATTCCATTCCATTCCATAGAATTCCATTCCATTCCATTCCATTCCATTGAATTCCGTTCCATTCCATTCCATTTCGTTCCGTTCCGTTCCGTTCCGTTCCGTTCCGTTGCGTTCCGTTCCGTTCCGTTGTGTTCCGTTCCGTTCTACTCGGGTTGATTCCATTCTATTCCATTCCATTCCAATCCATTCCATTCCATTCCATCGAATTCCATTCCATTCCATTCCATTCCATTCCATTGAATTCCATTCCATTCCATTCCATTCCATGGAATTCCGTTCCATTCCATTCCATTCCATTCCATTTCCATTCCCATTCCATTTCCATTCCCGTTCCATTTCCATTCCCGTTTCTTTTCCATTCCCGTTCCATTAACATTCCAGTTCCATTACCATTCCCGTTCCATTTCCATTCCCGATCCATTTCCATTCCCGTTCCATTTCCATTCCCGTTCCATTTCCATTCCCGTTCCGTTACCATTCCCGTTCCATTTCCGTTCCCGTTCCGTTTCCGTTCCCGTTCCATTTCCGTTCTCGTTCCGTTTCCGTTCCCGTTCCATTTCCATTCCCGTTCCATTTCCGTTCCCGTTCCATTTCCATTCCCGTTCCATTTCCATTCCCTTTCCATTTCCATTTCATTCCATTCCGTTCTGCTCGGGTACATTCCATTCCATTCCATTGCATTCCATTCCGTTCTGCTCCTGTCCATTCCATTCCATTCCATTCCGTTCCATTCCGTTCTACTCGGGTAGATTCCATTCCATTCCATTCCATTCCATTCCATTCCATTCCATTCTACTGGTGTCCATTCCATTCCATTCCATTCCATTCCATTCCATTCCATTGCATTCCATTCCATTCCATTCCATTCCGTTCCGTTCTACTCGATTACATTCCATTCAATTCCATTCCATTCCGTTCTACTCGGGTAGATTCCATTCCATTCCATTCCATTCCTTTCCATTCCATTGCATTCCATTGCATTGCATTGCACTCAATTCCATTCCATTCCATTCCATTCCATTCCATTCCATTCCATTCCATTCCATTCCGTTCCGTTCAACTCGGTTACATTCCATTCAATTACATTCCATTCCGTTCTACTCGGTTACATTCCATTCCATTCCATTCCATTCCATTCCATTCCAATCCATTCCATTCCATTACATTCCGTTCTACTCGTGTACATTCCATTCCATTCCATTCCACTCCATTCCATTCCATTCCATTCCATTCCATTCCGTTCTACTTTGGTAGATTCCATTCCATTCCATTCCATTCCATTCCATTCCATTCCATTCCATTCCATTCCGTTCTACTCAGGTTGATTCCATTCTATTCCATTCCATTCCATTTCATTCCATTCCATTCCATTCCATTCCATTCCAATCCATTCCATTCCATTGAATTCCATTCCATTCCATTCCATTCCATGGAATTCCATTCCATTCCATTCCATTCCATGGAATTCCATTCCATTCCATTCCATGGAATTCCATTCCATGGAATTCCATTCCATTCCATTCCATTCCATGGATTTCCATTCCATTCCATTCCATGGAATTCCATTCCATTCCATTCCATTCCATTGAATTCCATTCCGTTCCATTCCATTCCATTGAATTCCATTCCATTCCATTCCATTCCATTCCATTCCATTCCATTCCATTGAATTCCGTTCCATTCCATTCCATTCCATTCCATTCCATCCCATTCCATTCCATTCCATTTCATTCCGTTCTACTCGGGTTGATTCCATTCTATTCCATTCCATTCCATTCGATCCCATTTGATTCCATTCGATTCCATTCAATTCCATTCGATTCCATTCCATTCCACTCCATTCCATTCCATTGAATTCCATTCCATTCCATTCCATTCCATTCCATTCCATTCCATTCCATTCCATTCCATAGAATTCCATTCCATTCCATTCCATTCCATTGAATTCCGTTCCATTCCATTCCATTCCGTTCCGTTCCGTTCCGTTCCGTTCCGTTGCGTTCCGTTCCGTTCCGTTGTGTTCCGTTCCGTTCTACTCGGGTTGATTCCATTCTATTCCATTCCATTCCAATCCATTCCATTCCATTCCATCGAATTCCATTCCATTCCATTCCATTCCATTCCATTCCATTCCATTCCATTGAATTCCATTCCATTCCATTCCATTCCATGGAATTCCGTTCCATTCCATTCCATTCCGTTCCGTTCCGTCCCGTTCCGTTCCGTTCCGTTCCGTTGCGTTCCGCTCCGTTCTACTCGGGTTGATTCCATTCTATTCCATTCCATTCCATTCGATTCCATTCGATTCCATTCGATTCCACTCCATTCCATTCCATAGAATTCCACTCCATTCCATTCCATTCCATGGAATTCCATTCCATTCCATTCCATTCCATTGAATTCCATTCCATTCCATTCCATTCCATTGAATTCCATTCCATTCCATTCCATTCCATTCCATTCCATTCCATTCCATTCCATTCCATTCCATTCCATTCCGTTCCATTCCATTCTACTGTTGTCCATTCCATTCCATTCCATTCCATTCCATTCCATTCCATTCCATTCCATTCCTTTCCATTCCATTGCATTCCATTGCATTCCATTCCATTCCATTCCATTCCATTCCATTCCATTCCATTCCACTCCACACCACTCCAGTCCACTCCATTCCACTCCACTCCATTCCGGTACATTCCATTCCATTCCATTCCATTCCATTCCATTACGTGCTTCTCAGGTACATTCCGTTCCGTTCCATTCCATTCCATTCCATTCCATTCCGTTCCAGTGCACTCTACTCCACTCCACTCCACTCCACTCCGGTACATTCCATTCCATTCCATTCCATTCCATTCCATTCCATTCCATTTCCATTCCCATTCCATTTCCATTCCCGTTCCATTTCCATTCCCGTTTCTTTTCCATTCCCGTTCCATTTCCATTCCCGTTCCATTACCATTCCCGTTCCATTTCCATTCCCGATCCATTTCCATTCCCGTTCCTTTTCCATTCCCGTTCCATTTCCATTCCTGTTCCGTTACCATTCCCGTTCCATTTCCGTTCCCGTTCCGTTTCCGTTCCCGTTCCATTTCCGTTCTCGTTCCGTTTCCGTTCCCGTTCCATTTCCATTCCCGTTTCAATTGCGTTCCCGTTCCATTTCCATTCCCGTTCCATTTCCATTCCCTTTCCATTTCCATTTCATTCCTTTCCGTTCTGCTCGGGTACATTCCATTCCATTCCATTGCATTCCATTCCGTTCTGCTCCTGTCCATTCCATTCCATTCCATTCCGTTCCATTCCGTTCTACTCGGGTAGATTCCATTCCATTCCATTCCATTCCATTCCATTCCATTCCATTCCATTCCATTCCATTCCATTCTACTGGTGTCCATTCCATTCCATTCCCTTCCATTCCATTCCATTCCATTGCATTCCATTCCATTCCATTCCATTCCATTCCGTTCCGTTCTACTCGGTTACATTCCATTCAATTCCATTCCATTCCGTTCTACTCGGGTAGATTCCATTCCATTCCATTCCATTCCTTTCCATTCCATTGCATTCCATTGCATTGCATTGCACTCAATTCCATTCCATTCCATTCCATTCCATTCCATTCCATTCCATTCCATTCCGTTCCGTTCAACTCGGTTACATTCCATTCAATTACATTCCATTCCGTTCTACTCGGTTACATTCCATTCCATTCCATTCCAATCCATTCCATTCCATTACATTCCGTTCTACTCGTGTACATTCCATTCCATTCCATTCCATTCCATTCCATTCCATTCCATTCCATTCCATTCCATTCCATTCCGTTCTACTTTGGTACATTCCATTCCATTCCATTCCATTCCATTACATTACATTCCATTCCATTCCATTCCGTCCTACTCGGGTTGATTCCATTCTATTCCATTCCATTCCATTCCATTCCATTCCATTCCATTCGATTCCATTCCATTCCATTCCATGGAATTCCATTCCATTCCATTCCATTCCATGGAATTCCATTCCATTCCATTCCATTCCATTCCATTCCATTCCATTCCATTCCATTCCATTCCATTCCGTTGAATTCCATTCCATTCCGTTGAATTCCATTCCATTCCATTCCATTCCATTGAATTCCGTTCCATTCCATTCCATTCCATTCCATTCCATAGAATTCCATTCCATTCTATTCCATAGAATTCCGTTCCGTTCCATTCCATTCCATTCCATTCCATTCCATTGAATTCCATTCCATTCCATTCCATTCCATTCCATTGAATTCCATTCTGTTCCATTCCATTCCTTTGAATTCCGTTCCATTCCATTCCATTCCATTCCTTTCCGTTCCGCTCCATTCCGTTCCGTTCCGTTGCGTTCCGCTCCGTTCTACTCGGGTTGATTCCATTCTATTCCATTCCATTCCATTCGATCCCATTCGATTCCATTCGATTCCATTCGATTCCATTCGATTCCACTCCATTCCATTCCATAGAATTCCATTCCATTCCATTCCATTTGAATTCCATTCCATTCCATTCCATTCCATTCTATTCCATTCCATTCCATTCCATTCCATTCCATTCCATTCCATTCCATTCCATTCCATTCCATTCCATTCCATTCCATTCTACTGGTGTCCATTCCATTCCATTCCATTCCATTCTATTGCATTCCATTCCATTCCATTCCATTCCATTCCGTTCCGTTCTACTCGGTTACATTCCATTCAATTCCATTCCATTCCGTTCTACTCGGGTAGATTCCATTCCATTCCATTCCATTCCTTTCCATTCCATTGCATTCCATTGCATTGCATTGCACTCAATTCCATTCCATTCCATTCCATTCCATTCCATTCCATTCCGTTCCGTTCAACCCGGTTACATTCCATTCAATTACATTCCATTCCGTTCTACTCGGTTACATTCCATTCCATTCCATTCCATTCCATTCCAATCCATTCCATTCCATTCCATTCCGTTCTACTCGGGTACATTGCATTCCATTCCATTCCATTCCATTCCATTCCATTCCATTCCATTCCGTTCTACTTTGGTACATTCCATTCCATTCCATTCCATTCCATTACATTACATTCCATTCCATTCCATTCCGTTCTACTCGGGTTGATTCCATTCTATTCCATTCCATTCCATTGAATTCCGTTCCATTCCATTCGATTCCATTCCATTCCATTCCATTCCATTCCATTCCATTCCATTCCATTCCATTCCATTGAATTCCATTCCATTCCATTCCATTCCATTCCATTCCATTCCATTCCATTCTACTGGTGTCCATTCCATTCCATTCCATTCCATTCCATTCCATTCCATTCCATTCCTTTCCATTCCATTGCATTCCATTGCATTCCGTTCCATTCCATTCCATTCCATTCCACTCCACTCCACTCCACTCCACTCCATTCCACTCCACTCCACTCCGGTACATTCCATTCCATTCCATTCCATTCCATTCCATTCCGTGCTTCTCAGGTACATTCCGTTCCGTTCCATTCCATTCCATTCCATTCCATTCCATTCCGTTCCAGTGCACTCTACTCCACTCCACTCCACTCCACTCCACTCCGGTACATTCCATTCCATTCCATTCCATTCCATTCCATTCCATTTCCATTCCCATTCCATTTCCATTCCCGTTCCATTTCCATTCCCGTTTCTTTTCCATTCCCGTTCCATTTCCATTCCAGTTCCATTACCATTCCCGTTCCATTCCCATTCCCGATCCATTTCCATTCCCGTTCCATTTCCATTCCCGTTCCATTTCCATTCCCGTTCCGTTACCATTCCCGTTCCATTTCCGTTCCCGTTCCGTTTCCGTTCCCGTTCCATTTCCGTTCTCGTTCCGTTTCCGTTCCCGTTCCATTTCCATTCCCGTTCCATTTCCGTTCCCGTTCCATTTCCATTCCCGTTCCATTTCCATTCCCTTTCCATTTCCATTTCATTCCATTCCGTTCTGCTCGGGTACATTCCATTCCATTCCATTGCATTCCATTCCGTTCTGCTCCTGTCCATTCCATTCCATTCCATTCCGTTCCATTCCGTTCTACTCGGGTAGAT
This sequence comes from Gorilla gorilla gorilla, assembly GCF_029281585.2. NCBI lineage: Eukaryota > Metazoa > Chordata > Mammalia > Primates > Hominidae > Gorilla > Gorilla gorilla. Next base: position 53,082,486 of record NC_073242.2, read on the forward strand.
TCCATTCCATTCCATTCCATTCCATTCCATTCCATTCCATTCTACTGGTGTCCATTCCATTCCATTCCATTCCATTCCATTGCATTCCATTCCATTCCATTCCATTCCGTTCCGTTCTACTCGATTACATTCCATTCAATTCCATTCCATTCCGTTCTACTCGGGTAGATTCCATTCCATTCCATTCCATTCCTTTCCATTCCATTGCATTCCATTGCATTGCATTGCACTCAATTCCATTCCATTCCATTCCATTCCATTCCATTCCATTCCATTCCATTCCGTTCCGTTCAACTCGGTTACATTCCATTCAATTACATTCCATTCCGTTCTACCCGGTTACATTCCATTCCATTCCATTCCATTCCATTCCAATCCATTCCATTCCATTACATTCCGTTCTACTCGTGTACATTCCATTCCATTCCATTCCATTCCATTCCATTCCATTCCATTCCATTCCATTCCATTCCATTCCGTTCTACTTTGGTACATTCCATTCCATTCCATTCCATTCCATTCCATTCCATTCCATTCCATTCCGTTCTACTCAGGTTGATTCCATTCTATTCCATTCCATTCCATTTCATTCCATTCCATTCCATTCCATTCCATTCCATTCCAATCCATTCCATTCCATTGAATTCCATTCCATTCCATTCCATTCCATGGAATTCCATTCCATTCCATTCCATTCCATTGAATTCCATTCCGTTCCATTCCATTCCATTGAATTCCATTCCATTCCATTCCATTCCATTCCATTCCATTCCATTCCATTGAATTCCGTTCCATTCCATTCCATTCCATTCCATTCCATCCCATTCCATTCCATTCCATTTCATTCCGTTCTACTCGGGTTGATTCCATTCTATTCCATTCCATTCCATTCGATCCCATTTGATTCCATTCGATTCCATTCAATTCCATTCGATTCCATTCCATTCCACTCCATTCCATTCCATGGAATTCCATTCCATTCCATTCCATTCCATTCCATGGAATTCCATTCCATTCCATTCCATTCCATGGAATTCCATTCCATTCCATTCCATTCCATTCCATTCCATAGAATTCCATTCCATTCCATTCCATTCCATTGAATTCCGTTCCATTCCATTCCATTTCGTTCCGTTCCGTTCCGTTCCGTTCCGTTCCGTTGCGTTCCGTTCCGTTCCGTTGTGTTCCGTTCCGTTCTACTCGGGTTGATTCCATTCTATTCCATTCCATTCCAATCCATTCCATTCCATTCCATCGAATTCCATTCCATTCCATTCCATTCCATTCCATTCCATTCCATTGAATTCCATTCCATTCCATTCCATTCCATGGAATTCCGTTCCATTCCATTCCATTCCATTCCATTTCCATTCCCATTCCATTTCCATTCCCGTTCCATTTCCATTCCCGTTTCTTTTCCATTCCCGTTCCATTAACATTCCAGTTCCATTACCATTCCCGTTCCATTTCCATTCCCGATCCATTTCCATTCCCGTTCCATTTCCATTCCCGTTCCATTTCCATTCCCGTTCCGTTACCATTCCCGTTCCATTTCCGTTCCCGTTCCGTTTCCGTTCCCGTTCCATTTCCGTTCTCGTTCCGTTTCCGTTCCCGTTCCATTTCCATTCCCGTTCCATTTCCGTTCCCGTTCCATTTCCATTCCCGTTCCATTTCCATTCCCTTTCCATTTCCATTTCATTCCATTCCGTTCTGCTCGGGTACATTCCATTCCATTCCATTGCATTCCATTCCGTTCTGCTCCTGTCCATTCCATTCCATTCCATTCCGTTCCATTCCGTTCTACTCGGGTAGATTCCATTCCATTCCATTCCATTCCATTCCATTCCATTCCATTCTACTGGTGTCCATTCCATTCCATTCCATTCCATTCCATTCCATTCCATTGCATTCCATTCCATTCCATTCCATTCCGTTCCGTTCTACTCGATTACATTCCATTCAATTCCATTCCATTCCGTTCTACTCGGGTAGATTCCATTCCATTCCATTCCATTCCTTTCCATTCCATTGCATTCCATTGCATTGCATTGCACTCAATTCCATTCCATTCCATTCCATTCCATTCCATTCCATTCCATTCCATTCCATTCCGTTCCGTTCAACTCGGTTACATTCCATTCAATTACATTCCATTCCGTTCTACTCGGTTACATTCCATTCCATTCCATTCCATTCCATTCCATTCCAATCCATTCCATTCCATTACATTCCGTTCTACTCGTGTACATTCCATTCCATTCCATTCCACTCCATTCCATTCCATTCCATTCCATTCCATTCCGTTCTACTTTGGTAGATTCCATTCCATTCCATTCCATTCCATTCCATTCCATTCCATTCCATTCCATTCCGTTCTACTCAGGTTGATTCCATTCTATTCCATTCCATTCCATTTCATTCCATTCCATTCCATTCCATTCCATTCCAATCCATTCCATTCCATTGAATTCCATTCCATTCCATTCCATTCCATGGAATTCCATTCCATTCCATTCCATTCCATGGAATTCCATTCCATTCCATTCCATGGAATTCCATTCCATTCCATTCCATGGAATTCCATTCCATTCCATTCCATTCCATGGAATTCCATTCCATTCCATTCCATTCCATGGATTTCCATTCCATTCCATTCCATGGAATTCCATTCCATTCCATTCCATTCCATTGAATTCCATTCCGTTCCATTCCATTCCATTGAATTCCATTCCATTCCATTCCATTCCATTCCATTCCATTCCATTCCATTCCATTGAATTCCGTTCCATTCCATTCCATTCCATTCCATTCCATCCCATTCCATTCCATTCCATTTCATTCCGTTCTACTCGGGTTGATTCCATTCTATTCCATTCCATTCCATTCGATCCCATTTGATTCCATTCGATTCCATTCAATTCCATTCGATTCCATTCCATTCCACTCCATTCCATTCCATTGAATTCCATTCCATTCCATTCCATTCCATTCCATTCCATTCCATTCCATTCCATTCCATAGAATTCCATTCCATTCCATTCCATTCCATTGAATTCCGTTCCATTCCATTCCATTCCGTTCCGTTCCGTTCCGTTCCGTTCCGTTGCGTTCCGTTCCGTTCCGTTGTGTTCCGTTCCGTTCTACTCGGGTTGATTCCATTCTATTCCATTCCATTCCAATCCATTCCATTCCATTCCATCGAATTCCATTCCATTCCATTCCATTCCATTCCATTCCATTCCATTCCATTGAATTCCATTCCATTCCATTCCATTCCATGGAATTCCGTTCCATTCCATTCCATTCCGTTCCGTTCCGTCCCGTTCCGTTCCGTTCCGTTCCGTTGCGTTCCGCTCCGTTCTACTCGGGTTGATTCCATTCTATTCCATTCCATTCCATTCGATTCCATTCGATTCCATTCGATTCCACTCCATTCCATTCCATAGAATTCCACTCCATTCCATTCCATTCCATGGAATTCCATTCCATTCCATTCCATTCCATTGAATTCCATTCCATTCCATTCCATTCCATTGAATTCCATTCCATTCCATTCCATTCCATTCCATTCCATTCCATTCCATTCCATTCCATTCCATTCCATTCCGTTCCATTCCATTCTACTGTTGTCCATTCCATTCCATTCCATTCCATTCCATTCCATTCCATTCCATTCCATTCCTTTCCATTCCATTGCATTCCATTGCATTCCATTCCATTCCATTCCATTCCATTCCATTCCATTCCATTCCACTCCACACCACTCCAGTCCACTCCATTCCACTCCACTCCATTCCGGTACATTCCATTCCATTCCATTCCATTCCATTCCATTACGTGCTTCTCAGGTACATTCCGTTCCGTTCCATTCCATTCCATTCCATTCCATTCCGTTCCAGTGCACTCTACTCCACTCCACTCCACTCCACTCCGGTACATTCCATTCCATTCCATTCCATTCCATTCCATTCCATTCCATTTCCATTCCCATTACATTTCCATTCCCGTTCCATTTCCATTCCCGTTTCTTTTCCATTCCCGTTCCATTTCCATTCCCGTTCCATTACCATTCCCGTTCCATTTCCATTCCCGATCCATTTCCATTCCCGTTCCTTTTCCATTCCCGTTCCATTTCCATTCCTGTTCCGTTACCATTCCCATTCCATTTCCGTTCCCGTTCCGTTTCCGTTCCCGTTCCATTTCCGTTCTCGTTCCGTTTCCGTTCCCGTTCCATTTCCATTCCCGTTTCAATTGCGTTCCCGTTCCATTTCCATTCCCGTTCCATTTCCATTCCCTTTCCATTTCCATTTCATTCCTTTCCGTTCTGCTCGGGTACATTCCATTCCATTCCATTGCATTCCATTCCGTTCTGCTCCTGTCCATTCCATTCCATTCCATTCCGTTCCATTCCGTTCTACTCGGGTAGATTCCATTCCATTCCATTCCATTCCATTCCATTCCATTCCATTCCATTCCATTCCATTCCATTCTACTGGTGTCCATTCCATTCCATTCCCTTCCACTCCATTCCATTCCATTGCATTCCATTCCATTCCATTCCATTCCATTCCGTTCCGTTCTACTCGGTTACATTCCATTCAATTCCATTCCATTCCGTTCTACTCGGGTAGATTCCATTCCATTCCATTCCATTCCTTTCCATTCCATTGCATTCCATTGCATTGCATTGCACTCAATTCCATTCCATTCCATTCCATTCCATTCCATTCCATTCCATTCCATTCCGTTCCGTTCAACTCGGTTACATTCCATTCAATTACATTCCATTCCGTTCTACTCGGTTACATTCCATTCCATTCCATTCCAATCCATTCCATTCCATTACATTCCGTTCTACTCGTGTACATTCCATTCCATTCCATTCCATTCCATTCCATTCCATTCCATTCCATTCCATTCCATTCCATTCCGTTCTACTTTGGTACATTCCATTCCATTCCATTCCATTCCATTACATTACATTCCATTCCATTCCATTCCGTCCTACTCGGGTTGATTCCATTCTATTCCATTCCATTCCATTCCATTCCATTCCATTCCATTCCATTCGATTCCATTCCATTCCATTCCATGGAATTCCATTCCATTCCATTCCATTCCATTGAATTCCATTCCATTCCATTCCATTCCATTCCATTCCATTCCATTCCATTCCATTCCATTCCATTCCGTTGAATTCCATTCCATTCCGTTGAATTCCATTCCATTCCATTCCATTCCATTGAATTCCGTTCCATTCCATTCCATTCCATTCCATTCCATAGAATTCCATTCCATTCTATTCCATAGAATTCCGTTCCGTTCCATTCCATTCCATTCCATTCCATTCCATTCCATTCCATTCCATTGAATTCCATTCCATTCCATTCCATTCCATTCCATTGAATTCCATTCTGTTCCATTCCATTCCTTTGAATTCCGTTCCATTCCATTCCATTCCATTCCTTTCCGTTCCGCTCCATTCCGTTCCGTTCCGTTGCGTTCCGCTCCGTTCTACTCGGGTTGATTCCATTCTATTCCATTCCATTCCATTCGATCCCATTCGATTCCATTCGATTCCATTCGATTCCATTCGATTCCACTCCATTCCATTCCATAGAATTCCATTCCATTCCATTCCATTTGAATTCCATTCCATTCCATTCCATTCCATTCTATTCCATTCCATTCCATTCCATTCCATTCCATTCCATTCCATTCCATTCCATTCTACTCGGGTTTGCATTCTATTCCATTCAATTCCATTCGATTCCATTCGATTCCATTCGATTCCATTCCATTCCATTCCATTCCATTCCATTCCATTGAATTCCGTTCCATTCCATTCCATTCCATTCCATTCCATCCCATTCCATTCCATTCCATTTCATTCCGTTCTACTCGGGTTGATTCCATTCTATTCCATTCCATTCCATTCTATCCCATTTGATTCCATTCGATTCCATTCAATTCCATTCGATTCCATTCCATTCCACTCCATTCCATTCCATTGAATTCCATTCCATTCCATTCCATTCCATTCCATGGAATTCCATTCCATTCCATTCCATTCCATTCCATTCCATAGAATTCCATTCCATTCCATTCCATTCCATTGAATTCCGTTCCATTCCATTCCATTCCGTTCCGTTCCGTTCCGTTCCGTTCCGTTCCGTTGCGTTCCGTTCCGTTCCGTTGTGTTCCGTTCCGTTCTACTCGGGTTGATTCCATTCTATTCCATTCCATTCCAATCCATTCCATTCCATTCCATCGAATTCCATTCCATTCCATTCCATTCCATTCCACTCCATTCCATTCCATTGAATTCCATTCCATTCCATTCCATTCCATGGAATTCCGTTCCATTCCATTCCATTCCGTTCCGTTCCGTCCCGTTCCGTTCCGTTCCGTTCCGTTGCGTTCCGCTCCGTTCTACTCGGGTTGATTCCATTCTATTCCATTCCATTCCATTCGATTCCATTCGATTCCATTCGATTCCACTCCATTCCATTCCATAGAATTCCATTCCATTCCATTCCATTCCATGGAATTCCATTCCATTCCATTCCATTCCATTGAATTCCATTCCATTCCATTCCATTCCATTGAATTCCATTCCATTCCATTCCATTCCATTCCATTCCATTCCATTCCATTCCATTCCATTCCGTTCCATTCCATTCTACTGTTGTCCATTCCATTCCATTCCATTCCATTCCATTCCATTCCATTCCATTCCATTCCTTTCCATTCTATTGCATTCCATTGCATTCCATTCCATTCCATTCCATTCCATTCCATTCCATTCCATTCCACTCCACACCACTCCAGTCCACTCCATTCCACTCCACTCCATTCCGGTACATTCCATTCCATTCCATTCCATTCCATTCCATTCCATTCCGTGCTTCTCAGGTACATTCCGTTCCGTTCCATTCCATTCCATTCCATTCCATTCCATTCCGTTCCAGTGCACTCTACTCCACTCCACTCCACTCCACTCCGGTACATTCCATTCCATTCCATTCCATTCCATTCCATTCCATTTCCATTCCCATTCCATTTCCATTCCCGTTCCATTTCCATTCCCGTTTCTTTTCCATTCCCGTTCCATTTCCATTCCCGTTCCATTACCATTCCCGTTCCATTTCCATTCCCGATCCATTTCCATTCCCGTTCCTTTTCCATTCCCGTTCCATTTCCATTCCTGTTCCGTTACCATTCCCGTTCCATTTCCGTTCCCGTTCCGTTTCCGTTCCCGTTCCATTTCCGTTCTCGTTCCGTTTCCGTTCCCGTTCCATTTCCATTCCCGTTTCAATTGCGTTCCCGTTCCATTTCCATTCCCGTTCCATTTCCATTCCCTTTCCATTTCCATTTCATTCCTTTCCGTTCTGCTCGGGTACATTCCATTCCATTCCATTGCATTCCATTCCGTTCTGCTCCTGTACATTTCATTCCATTCCATTCCGTTCCATTCCGTTCTACTCGGGTAGATTCCATTCCATTCCATTCCATTCCATTCCATTCCATTCCATTCCATTCCATTCCATTCCATTCCATTCCATTCTACTGGTGTCCATTCCATTCCATTCCATTCCATTCTATTGCATTCCATTCCATTCCATTCCATTCCATTCCGTTCCGTTCTACTCGGTTACATTCCATTCAATTCCATTCCATTCCGTTCTACTCGGGTAGATTCCATTCCATTCCATTCCATTCCTTTCCATTCCATTGCATTCCATTGCATTGCATTGCACTCAATTCCATTCCATTCCATTCCATTCCATTCCATTCCATTCCGTTCCGTTCAACCCGGTTACATTCCATTCAATTACATTCCATTCCGTTCTACTCGGTTACATTCCATTCCATTCCATTCCATTCCATTCCAATCCATTCCATTCCATTCCATTCCGTTCTACTCGGGTACATTGCATTCCATTCCATTCCATTCCATTCCATTCCATTCCATTCCATTCCATTCCATTCCGTTCTACTTTGGTACATTCCATTCCATTCCATTCCATTACATTACATTACATTCCATTCCATTCCATTCCGTTCTACTCGGGTTGATTCCATTCTATTCCATTCCATTCCATTGAATTCCGTTCCATTCCATTCGATTCCATTCCATTCCATTCCATTCCATTCCATTCCATTCCATTCCATTCCATTCCATTCCATTGAATTCCATTCCATTCCATTCCATTCCATTCCATTCCATTCCATTCCATTCTACTGGTGTCCATTCCATTCCATTCCATTCCATTCCATTCCATTCCATTCCATTCCATTCCTTTCCATTCCATTGCATTCCATTGCATTCCGTTCCATTCCATTCCATTCCATTCCACTCCACTCCACTCCACTCCACTCCATTCCACTCCACTCCACTCCGGTACATTCCATTCCATTCCATTCCATTCCATTCCATTCCGTGCTTCTCAGGTACATTCCGTTCCGTTCCATTCCATTCCATTCCATTCCATTCCATTCCGTTCCAGTGCACTCTACTCCACTCCACTCCACTCCACTCCACTCCGGTACATTCCATTCCATTCCATTCCATTCCATTCCATTCCATTTCCATTCCCATTCCATTTCCATTCCCGTTCCATTTCCATTCCCGTTTCTTTTCCATTCCCGTTCCATTTCCATTCCAGTTCCATTACCATTCCCGTTCCATTTCCATTCCCGATCCATTTCCATTCCCGTTCCATTTCCATTCCCGTTCCATTTCCATTCCCGTTCCGTTACCATTCCCGTTCCATTTCCGTTCCCGTTCCGTTTCCGTTCCCGTTCCATTTCCGTTCTCGTTCCGTTTCCGTTCCCGTTCCATTTCCATTCCCGTTCCATTTCCGTTCCCGTTCCATTTCCATTCCCGTTCCATTTCCATTCCCTTTCCATTTCCATTTCATTCCATTCCGTTCTGCTCGGGTACATTCCATTCCATTCCATTGCATTCCATTCCGTTCTGCTCCTGTCCATTCCATTCCATTCCATTCCGTTCCATTCCGTTCTACTCGGGTAGATTCCATTCCATTCCATTCCATTCCATTCCATTCCATTCCATTCTACTGGTGTCCATTCCATTCCATTCCATTCCATTCCATTGCATTCCATTCCATTCCATTCCATTCCGTTCCGTTCTACTCGATTACATTCCATTCAATTCCATTCCATTCCGTTCTACTCGGGTAGATTCCATTCCATTCCATTCCATTCCTTTCCATTCCATTGCATTCCATTGCATTGCATTGCACTCAATTCCATTCCATTCCATTCCATTCCATTCCATTCCATTCCATTCCATTCCGTTCCGTTCAACTCGGTTACATTCCATTCAATTACATTCCATTCCGTTCTACTCGGTTACATTCCATTCCATTCCATTCCATTCCATTCCAATCCATTCCATTCCATTACATTCCGTTCTACTCGTGTACATTCCATTCCATTCCATTCCATTCCATTCCATTCCATTCCATTCCATTCCATTCCATTCCATTCCATTCCGTTCTACTTTGGTACATTCCATTCCATTCCATTCCATTCCATTCCATTCCATTCCATTCCATTCCGTTCTACTCAGGTTGATTCCATTCTATTCCATTCCATTCCATTTCATTCCATTCCATTCCATTCCATTCCATTGAATTCCGTTCCATTCCATTCCATTCCATTCCATTCCATCCCATTCCATTCCATTCCATTTCATTCCGTTCTACTCGGGTTGATTCCATTCTATTCCATTCCATTCCATTCGATCCCATTTGATTCCATTCGATTCCATTCAATTCCATTCGATTCCATTCCATTCCACTCCATTCCATTCCATTGAATTCCATTCCATTCCATTCCATTCCATTCCATGGAACTCCATTCCATTCCATTCCATTCCATTCCATTCCATAGAATTCCATTCCATTCCATTCCATTCCATTGAATTCCGTTCCATTCCATTCCATTTCGTTCCGTTCCGTTCCGTTCCGTTCGGTTCCGTTGCGTTCCGTTCCGTTCCGTTGTGTTCCGTTCCGTTCTACTCGGGTTGATTCCATTCTATTCCATTCCATTCCAATCCATTCCATTCCATTCCATCGAATTCCATTCCATTCCATTCCATTCCATTCCATTCCATTCCATTGAATTCCATTCCATTCCATTCCATTCCATGGAATTCCGTTCCATTCCATTCCATTCCGTTCCGTTCCGTCCCGTTCCGTTCCGTTCCGTTCCGTTGCGTTCCGCTCCGTTCTACTCGGGTTGATTCCATTCTATTCCATTCCATTCCATTCGATTCCATTCGATTCCATTCGATTCCACTCCATTCCATTCCATAGAATTCCATTCCATTCCATTCCATTCCATGGAATTCCATTCCATTCCATTCCATTGCATTGAATTCCATTCCATTCCATTCCATTCCATTGAATTCCATTCCATTCCATTCCATTCCATTCCATTCCATTCCATTCCATTCCATTCCATTCCATTCCGTTCCATTCCATTCTACTGTTGTCCATTCCATTCCATTCCATTCCATTCCATTCCTTTCCATTCCATTGCATTCCATTGCATTCCATTCCATTCCATTCCATTCCATTCCATTCCATTCCATTCCACTCCACACCACTCCAGTCCACTCCATTCCACTCCACTCCATTCCGGTACATTCCATTCCATTCCATTCCATTCCATTCCATTCCATTCCGTGCTTCTCAGGTACATTCCGTTCCGTTCCATTCCATTCCATTCCATTCCATTCCGTTCCAGTGCACTCTACTCCACTCCACTCCACTCCACTCCGGTACATTCCATTCCATTCCATTCCATTCCATTCCATTCCATTCCATTTCCATTCCCATTCCATTTCCATTCCCGTTCCATTTCCATTCCCGTTTCTTTTCCATTCCCGTTCCATTTCCATTCCCGTTCCATTACCATTCCCGTTCCATTTCCATTCCCGATCCATTTCCATTCCCGTTCCTTTTCCATTCCCGTTCCATTTCCATTCCTGTTCCGTTACCATTCCCGTTCCATTTCCGTTCCCGTTCCGTTTCCGTTCCCGTTCCATTTCCGTTCTCGTTCCGTTTCCGTTCCCGTTCCATTTCCATTCCCGTTTCAATTGCGTTCCCGTTCCATTTCCATTCCCGTTCCATTTCCATTCCCTTTCCATTTCCATTTCATTCCTTTCCGTTCTGCTCGGGTACATTCCATTCCATTCCATTGCATTCCATTCCGTTCTGCTCCTGTACATTCCATTCCATTCCATTCCGTTCCATTCCGTTCTACTCGGGTAGATTCCATTCCATTCCATTCCATTCCATTCCATTCCATTCCATTCCATTCCATTCCATTCTACTGGTGTCCATTCCATTCCATTCCATTCCATTCCATTCCATTCCATTGCATTCCATTCCATTCCATTCCATTCCATTCCGTTCCGTTCTACTCGGTTACATTCCATTCAATTCCATTCCATTCCGTTCTACTCGGGTAGATTCCATTCCATTCCATTCCATTCCTTTCCATTCCATTGCATTGCATTGCACTCAATTCCATTCCATTCCATTCCATTCCATTCCATTCCATTCCATTCCATTCCATTCCGTTCCGTTCAACCCGGTTACATTCCATTCAATTACATTCCATTCCGTTCTACTCGGTTACATTCCATTCCATTCCATTCCATTCCATTCCAATCCATTCCATTCCATTCCATTCCGTTCTACTCGGGTACATTGCATTCCATTCCATTCCATTCCATTCCATTCCATTCCATTCCATTCCATTCCATTCCATTCCATTCCATTCCGTTCTACTTTGGTACATTCCATTCCATTCCATTCCATTCCATTCCATTACATTCCATTCCATTCCATTCCGTTCTACTCGGGTTGATTCCATTCTATTCCATTCCATTCCATTCCATTCCATTCCATTCCATTCCATTCGATTCCATTCCATTCCATTCCGTGGAATTCCATTCCATTCCATTCCATTCCATTGAATTCCATTCCATTCCATTCCATTCCATTCCATTCCATTCCATTCCATTGAATTCCATTCCATTCCATTCCATTCCATTCCATTCCATTCCATTCCATTCCATTCCATTCTAATGGTGTCCATTCCATTCCATTCCATTCCATTCCATTCCATTCCATTCCATTCCTTTCCATTCCATTGCATTCCATTGCATTCCGTTCCATTCCATTCCATTCCATTCCACTCCACTCCACTCCACTCCACTCCATTCCACTACACTCCACTCCGGTACATTCCATTCCATTCCATTCCATTCCATTCCATTCCGTGCTTCTCAGGTACATTCCGTTCCGTTCCATTCCATTCCATTCCATTCCATTCCATTCCGTTCCAGTGCACTCTACTCCACTCCACTCCACTCCACTCCACTCCGGTACATTCCATTCCATTCCATTCCATTCCATTCCATTCCATTTCCATTCCCATTCCATTTCCATTCCCGTTCCATTTCCATTCCCGTTTCTTTTCCATTCCCGTTCCATTTCCATTCCAGTTCCATTACCATTCCCGTTCCATTTCCATTCCCGATCCATTTCCATTCCCGTTCCATTTCCATTCCCGTTCCATTTCCATTCCCGTTCCGTTACCATTCCCGTTCCATTTCCGTTCCCGTTCCGTTTCCGTTCCCGTTCCATTTCCGTTCTCGTTCCGTTTCCGTTCCCGTTCCATTTCCATTCCCGTTCCATTTCCGTTCCCGTTCCATTTCCATTCCCGTTCCATTTCCATTCCCTTTCCATTTCCATTTCATTCCATTCCGTTCTGCTCGGGTACATTCCATTCCATTCCATTGCATTCCATTCCGTTCTGCTCCTGTCCATTCCATTCCATTCCATTCCGTTCCATTCCGTTCTACTCGGGTAGATTCCATTCCATTCCATTCCATTCCATTCCATTCCATTCCATTCTACTGGCGTCCATTCCATTCCATTCCATTCCATTCCATTGCATTCCATTCCATTCCATTCCATTCCGTTCCGTTCTACTCGATTAAATTCCATTCAATTCCATTCCATTCCGTTCTACTCGGGTAGATTCCATTCCATTCCATTCCATTCCTTTCCATTCCATTGCATTCCATTGCATTGCATTGCACTCAATTCCATTCCATTCCATTCCATTCCATTCCATTCCATTCCATTCCATTCCGTTCCGTTCAACTCGGTTACATTCCATTCAATTACATTCCATTCCGTTCTACTCGGTTACATTCCATTCCATTCCATTCCATTCCATTCCAATCCATTCCATTCCATTACATTCCGTTCTACTCGTGTACATTCCATTCCATTCCATTCCATTCCATTCCATTCCATTCCATTCCATTCCATTCCATTCCATTCCGTTCTACTTTGGTACATTCCATTCCATTCCATTCCATTCCATTCCATTCCATTCCATTCCATTCCATTCCATTCCGTTCTACTCAGGTTGATTCCATTCTATTCCATTCCATTCCATTCCATTCCATTCCATTCCATTCCATTCCAATCCATTCCATTCCATTGAATTCCATTCCATTCCATTCCATGGAATTCCATTCCATTCCATTCCATTCCATGGAATTCCATTCCATTCCATTCCATTCCATGGAATTCCATTCCATTCCATTCCATTCCATGGAATTCCATTCCATTCCATTCCATGGAATTCCATTCCATTCCATTCCATGGAATTCCATTCCATTCCATTCCATTCCATGGAATTCCATTCCATTCCATTCCATGGAATTCCATTCCATTCCATTCCATGGAATTCCATTCCATTCCATTCCATGGAATTCCATTCCATTCCATTCCATTCCATTCCATTCCATGGAATTCCATTCCATTCCATTCCATGGAATTCCATTCCATTCCATTCCATGGAATTCCATTCCATTCCATTCCATTCCATTCCATGGAATTCCATTCCATTCCATTCCATTCCATTGAATTCCATTCCGTTCCATTCCATTCCATTGAATTCCATTCCATTCCATTCCATTCCATTCCATTCCATTCCATTCCATTGAATTCCGTTCCATTCCATTCCATTCCATTCCATTCCATCCCATTCCATTCCATTCCATTTCATTCCGTTCTACTCGGGTTGATTCCATTCTATTCCATTCCATTCCATTCGATCCCATTTGATTCCATTCGATTCCATTCAATTCCATTCGATTCCATTCCATTCCACTCCATTCCATTCCATTGAATTCCATTCCATTCCATTCCATTCCATTCCATTCCATGGAATTCCATTCCATTCCATTCCATTCCATTCCATTCCATAGAATTCCATTCCATTCCATTCCATTCCATTGAATTCCGTTCCATTCCATTCCATTCCGTTCCGTTCCGTTCCGTTCCGTTCCGTTGCGTTCCGTTCCGTTCCGTTGTGTTCCGTTCCGTTCTACTCGGGTTGATTCCATTCTATTCCATTCCATTCCAATCCATTCCATTCCATTCCATCGAATTCCATTCCATTCCATTCCATTCCATTCCATTCCATTCCATTCCATTGAATTCCATTCCATTCCATTCCATTCCATGGAATTCCGTTCCATTCCATTCCATTCCGTTCCGTTCCGTCCCGTTCCGTTCCGTTCCGTTCCGTTGCGTTCCGCTCCGTTCTACTCGGGTTGATTCCATTCTATTCCATTCCATTCCATTCGATTCCATTCGATTCCATTCGATTCCACTCCATTCCATTCCATAGAATTCCATTCCATTCCATTCCATTCCATGGAATTCCATTCCATTCCATTCCATTCCATTGAATTCCATTCCATTCCATTCCATTCCATTGAATTCCATTCCATTCCATTCCATAACATTCCATTCCATTCCATTCCATTCCATTCCATTCCGTTCCATTCCATTCTACTGTTGTCCATTCCATTCCATTCCATTCCATTCCATTCCATTCCATTCCATTCCATTCCATTCCATTCCTTTCCATTCCATTGCATTCCATTGCATTCCATTCCATTCCATTCCATTCCTTTCCATTCCATTCCATTCCATTCCATTCCATTCCATTCCATTGAATTCCATTCCATTCCGTTGAATTCCATTCCATTCCATTCCATTCCATTGAATTCCGTTCCATTCCATTCCATTCCATTCCATTCCATTCCATAGAATTCCATTCCATTCTATTCCATAGAATTCCGTTCCGTTCCATTCCATTCCATTCCATTCCATTCCATTCCATTCCATTCCATTGAATTCCATTCCATTCCATTCCATTCCATTCCATTGAATTCCATTCCATTGAATTCCATTCCATTCCATTCCATTCCATTCCATTCCATTCCATTCCATTCTACTGGTGTCCATTCCATTCCATTCCATTCCATTCCATTCCATTCCATTCCATTCCATTCCATTCCTTTCCATTCCATTGCATTCCATTGCATTCCGTTCCATTCCATTCCATTCCATTCCTTTCCGTTCCGCTCCGTTCCGTTCCGTTCCGTTGCGTTCCGCTCCGTTCTACTCGGGTTGATTCCATTCTATTCCATTCCATTCCATTCGATCCCATTCGATTCCATTCGATTCCATTCGATTCCATTCGATTCCACTCCATTCCATTCCATAGAATTCCATTCCATTCCATTCCATTTGAATTCCATTCCATTCCATTCCATTCCATTCTATTCCATTCCATTCCATTCCATTCCATTCCATTCCATTCCATTCCATTCCATTCTACTCGGGTTTGCATTCTATTCCATTCGATTCCATTCGATTCCATTCGATTCCATTCCATTCCATTCCATTCCATTCCATTCCATTCCATTCCATTCCATTGAATTCCATTCCATTCCATTCCATTCCATTCCGTTGAATTCCATTCCATTCCATTCCATTCCATTCCAATCCATTCCATTCCATTCCATAAAATTCCATTCCATTCCATTCCATTCCATTCCATTCCATTGAATTCCATTCCATTCCATTCCATAGAATTCCATTCCATTCCATTCCATTCCATTGAATTCCATTCCATTCCATTCCATTCCATTCCATTCCATTCCATTCCATTCTACTGGTGTCCATTCCATTCCATTCCATTCCATTCCATTCCATTCCATTCCATTCCATTCCATTCCTTTCCATTCCATTGCATTCCACTGCATTCCATTCCATTCCATTCCATTCCATTCCATTCCACTCCACTCCACTCCACTCCACTCCATTCCACTCCACTCCACTCCGGTACATTCCATTCCATTCCATTCCATTCCATTCCATTCCGTGCTTCTCAGGTACATTCCGTTCCGTTCCATTCCATTCCATTCCATTCCATTCCATTCCGTTCCAGTGCACTCTACTCCACTCCACTCCACTCCACTCCACTCCGGTACATTCCATTCCATTCCATTCCATTCCATTCCATTCCATTTCCATTCCCGTTCCATTTCCATTCCCGTTCCATTTCCATTCCCGTTCCGTTACCATTCCCGTTCCATTTCCGTTCCCGTTCCGTTTCCGTTCCCGTTCCATTTCCGTTCTCGTTCCGTTTCCGTTCCCGTTCCATTTCCATTCCCGTTCCATTTCCGTTCCCGTTCCATTTCCATTCCCGTTCCATTTCCATTCCCTTTCCATTTCCATTTCATTCCATTCCGTTCTGCTCGGGTACATTCCATTCCATTCCATTGCATTCCATTCCGTTCTGCTCCTGTCCATTCCATTCCATTCCATTCCGTTCCATTCCGTTCTACTCGGGTAGATTCCATTCCATTCCATTCCATTCCATTCCATTCCATTCCATTCCATTCCATTCCATTCCATTCCATTCTACTGGTGTCCATTCCATTCCATTCCATTCCATTCCATTCCATTCCATTCCATTCCATTCCATTCCATTACATTCCATTCCATTCCGTTCCGTTCCGTTCTACTCGGTTACATTCCATTCAATTCCATTCCATTCCGTTCTACTCGGGTAGATTCCATTCCATTCCATTCCATTCCTTTCCATTCCATTGCATTCCATTGCATTGCATTGCACTCAATTCCATTCCATTCCATTCCATTCCATTCCATTCCATTCCATTCCATTCCGTTCCGTTCAACCCGGTTACATTCCATTCAATTACATTCCATTCCGTTCTACTCGGTTACATTCCATTCCATTCCATTCCATTCCATTCCAATCCATTCCATTCCATTCCATTCCGTTCTACTCGGGTACATTGCATTCCATTCCATTCCATTCCATTCCATTCCATTCCATTCCATTCCATTCCATTCCATTCCGTTCTACTTTGGTACATTCCATTCCATTCCATTCCATTCCATTCCATTCCATTCCATTCCATTCCATTCCATTCCATTCCATTCCATTCCATTGAATTCCATTCCATTCCATTCCATTCCATTCCATTCCATTCCATTCCATTCTACTGGTGTCCATTCCATTCCATTCCATTCCTTTCCATTCCATTCCATTCCTTTCCATTCCATTGCATTCCATTGCATTCCGTTCCATTCCATTCCATTCCATTCCACTCCACTCCACTCCACTCCACTCCATTCCACTCCACTCCACTCCGGTACATTCCATTCCATTCCATTCCATTCCATTCCATTCCGTGCTTCTCAGGTACATTCCGTTCCGTTCCATTCCATTCCATTCCATTCCATTCCATTCCGTTCCAGTGCACTCTACTCCACTCCACTCCACTCCACTCCACTCCGGTACATTCCATTCCATTCCATTCCGTTCCATTCCATTCCATTGAATTCCATTCCATTCCATTCCATTCCATTCCATTCCATTGAATTCCGTTCCATTCCATTCCATTCCATTCCATTCCATCCCATTCCATTCCATTCCATTTCATTCCGTTCTACTCGGGTTGATTCCATTCTATTCCATTCCATTCCATTCGATCCCATTTGATTCCATTCGATTCCATTCAATTCCATTTGATTCCATTCCATTCCACTCCTTTCCATTCCATTGAATTCCATTCCATTCCATTCCATAGAATTCCATTCCATTCCATTCCATTCCATTGAATTCCGTTCCATTCCATTCCATTCCGTTCCGTTCCATTCCGTTCCGTTCCGTTCCGTTGCGTTCCGTTCCGTTCCGTTGTGTTCCGTTCCGTTCTACTCGGGTTGATTCCATTCTATTCCATTCCATTCCAATCCATTCCATTCCATTCCATCGAATTCCATTCCATTCCATTCCATTCCATTCCATTGAATTCCATTCCATTCCATTCCATTCCATTCCATGGAATTCCGTTCCATTCCATTCCATTCCGTTCGGTTCCGTCCCGTTCCGTTCCGTTCCGTTCCGTTGCGTTCCGCTCCGTTCTACTCGGGTTGATTCCATTCTATTCCATTCCATTCCATTCGATTCCATTCGATTCCATTCGATTCCACTCCATTCCATTCCATAGAATTCCATTCCATTCCATTCCATTCCATGGAATTCCATTCCATTCCATTCCATGGAATTCCATTCCATGGAATTCCATTCCATTCCATTCCATGGAATTCCATTCCATTCCATTCCATTGAATTCCATTCCATTCCATTCCATTCCATTCCATTCCATTCCATTCCATTCCGTTCCATTCCATTCTACTGTTGTCCATTCCATTCCATTCCATTCCATTCCATTCCATTCCATTCCATTCCTTTCCATTCCATTGCATTCCATTGCATTCCATTCCATTCCATTCCATTCCATTCCATTCCATTCCATTCCATTCCATTCCATTCCACTCCACACCACTCCAGTCCACTCCATTCCACTCCACTCCACTCCGGTACATTCCATTCCATTCCATTCCATTCCATTCCATTCCATTCCGTGCTTCTCAGGTACATTCCGTTCCGTTCCATTCCATTCCATTCCACTCCGTTCCAGTGCACTCTACTCCACTCCACTCCACTCCACTCCGGTACATTCCATTCCATTCCATTCCATTCCATTCCATTCCATTCCATTTCCATTCCCATTCCATTTCCATTCCCGTTCCATTTCCATTCCCGTTTCTTTTCCATTCCCGTTCCATTTCCATTCCCGTTCCATTACCATTCCCGTTCCATTTCCATTCCCGATCCATTTCCATTCCCGTTCCTTTTCCATTCCCGTTCCATTTCCATTCCTGTTCCGTTACCATTCCCGTTCCATTTCCGTCCCCGTTCCATTTCCGTTCCCGTTCCATTTCCGTTCTCGTTCCGTTTCCATTCCCGTTCCATTTCCATTCCCGTTTCAATTGCGTTCCCGTTCCATTTCCATTCCCGTTCCATTTCCATTCCCTTTCCATTTCCATTTCATTCCTTTCCGTTCTGCTCGGGTACATTCCATTCCATTCCATTGCATTCCATTCCGTTCTGCTCCTGTACATTTCATTCCATTCCATTCCGTTCCATTCCGTTCTACTCGGGTAGATTCCATTCCATTCCATTCCATTCCATTCCATTCCATTCCATTCCATTCCATTCCATTCTACTGGTGTCCATTCCATTCCATTCCATTCCATTCTATTGCATTCCATTCCATTCCATTCCATTCCATTCCGTTCCGTTCTACTCGGTTACATTCCATTCAATTCCATTCCATTCCGTTCTACTCGGGTAGATTCCATTCCATTCCATTCCATTCCTTTCCATTCCATTGCATTCCATTGCATTGCATTGCACTCAATTCCATTCCATTCCATTCCATTCCATTCCATTCCATTCCATTCCATTCCGTTCCGTTCAACCCGGTTACATTCCATTCAATTACATTCCATTCTGTTCTACTCGGTTACATTCCATTCCATTCCATTCCATTCCATTCCAATCCATTCCATTCCATTCCATTCCGTTCTACTCGGGTACATTGCATTCCATTCCATTCCATTCCATTCCATTCCATTCCATTCCATTCCATTCCATTCCATTCCGTTCTACTTTGGTACATTCCATTCCATTCCATTCCATTCCATTCCATTACATTCCATTCCATTCCATTCCGTTCTACTCGGGTTGATTCCATTCTATTCCATTCCATTCCATTCCATTCCATTCCATTCCATTCGATTCCATTCCATTCCATTCCATGGAATTCCATTCCATTCCATTCCATTCCATTGAATTCCATTCCATTCCATTCCATTCCATTCCATTCCATTCCATTCCATTCCATTGAATTCCATTACATTCCATTCCATTCCATTCCATTCCATTCCATTCCATTCTACTGGTGTCCATTCCATTCCATTCCATTCCATTCCATTCCATTCCATTCCATTCCTTTCCATTCCATTGCATTCCATTGCATTCCGTTCCATTCCATTCCATTCCATTCCACTCCACTCCACTCCACTCCACTCCATTCCACTCCACTCCACTCCGGTACATTCCATTCCATTCCATTCCATTCCATTCCATTCCGTGCTTCTCAGGTACATTCCGTTCCGTTCCATTCCATTCCATTCCATTCCATTCCATTCCGTTCCAGTGCACTCTACTCCACTCCACTCCACTCCACTCCGGTACATTCCATTCCATTCCATTCCATTCCATTCCATTCCATTCCATTTCCATTCCCATTCCATTTCCATTCCCGTTCCATTTCCATTCCCGTTTCTTTTCCATTCCCGTTCCATTTCCATTCCAGTTCCATTACCATTCCCGTTCCATTTCCATTCCCGATCCATTTCCATTCCCGTTCCATTTCCATTCCCGTTCCATTTCCATTCCCGTTCCGTTACCATTCCCGTTCCATTTCCGTTCCCGTTCCGTTTCCGTTCCCGTTCCATTTCCGTTCTCGTTCCGTTTCCGTTCCCGTTCCATTTCCATTCCCGTTCCATTTCCGTTCCCGTTCCATTTCCATTCCCGTTCCATTTCCATTCCCTTTCCATTTCCATTTCATTCCATTCCGTTCTGCTCGGGTACATTCCATTCCATTCCATTGCATTCCATTCCGTTCTGCTCCTGTCCATTCCATTCCATTCCATTCCGTTCCATTCCGTTCTACTCGGGTAGATTCCATTCCATTCCATTCCATTCCATTCCATTCCATTCCATTCCATTCTACTGGTGTCCATTCCATTCCATTCCATTCCATTCCATTCCATTCCATTCCATTGCATTCCATTCCATTCCATTCCATTCCGTTCCGTTCTACTCGATTACATTCCATTCAATTCCATTCCATTCCGTTCTACTCGGGTAGATTCCATTCCATTCCATTCCATTCCTTTCCATTCCATTGCATTCCATTGCATTGCATTGCACTCAATTCCATTCCATTCCATTCCATTCCATTCCATTCCATTCCATTCCGTTCCGTTCAACTCGGTTACATTCCATTCAATTACATTCCATTCCGTTCTACTCGGTTACATTCCATTCCATTCCATTCCATTCCATTCCAATCCATTCCATTCCATTACATTCCGTTCTACTCGTGTACATTCCATTCCATTCCATTCCATTCCATTCCATTCCATTCCATTCCATTCCATTCCATTCCATTCCATTCCATTCCGTTCTACTTTGGTACATTCCATTCCATTCCATTCCATTCCATTCCATTCCATTCCATTCCATTCCATTCCATTCCATTCCATTCCGTTCTACTCAGGTTGATTCCATTCTATTCCATTCCATTCCATTTCATTCCATTCCATTCCATTCCATTCCATTCCATTCCATTGAATTCCATTCCATTCCATTCCATTCCATGGAATTCCATTCCATTCCATTCCATTCCATTGAATTCCATTCCGTTCCATTCCATTCCATTGAATTCCATTCCATTCCATTCCATTCCATTCCATTCCATTTCATTCCGTTCTACTCGGGTTGATTCCATTCTATTCCATTCCATTCCATTCGATCCCATTTGATTCCATTCGATTCCATTCAATTCCATTCGATTCCATTCCATTCCACTCCATTCCATTCCATTGAATTCCATTCCATTCCATTCCATTCCATTCCATTCCATGGAATTCCATTCCATTCCATTCCATTCCATTCCATTCCATAGAATTCCATTCCATTCCATTCCATTCCATTGAATTCCGTTCCATTCCATTCCATTCCGTTCCGTTCCGTTCCGTTCCGTTCCGTTCCGTTGCGTTCCGTTCCGTTCCGTTGTGTTCCGTTCCGTTCTACTCGGGTTGATTCCATTCTATTCCATTCCATTCCAATCCATTCCATTCCATTCCATCGAATTCCATTCCATTCCATTCCATTCCATTCCATTGAATTCCATTCCATTCCATTCCATTCCATGGAATTCCGTTCCATTCCATTCCATTCCGTTCGGTTCCGTCCCGTTCCGTTCCGTTCCGTTCCGTTGCGTTCCGCTCCGTTCTACTCGGGTTGATTCCATTCTATTCCATTCCATTCCATTCCATTCCATTCGATTCCATTCGATTCCACTCCATTCCATTCCATAGAATTCCATTCCATTCCATTCCATTCCATGGAATTCCATTCCATTCCATTCCATGGAATTCCATTCCATTCCATTCCATTGAATTCCATTCCATTCCATTCCATTCCATTGAATTCCATTCCATTCCATTCCATTCCATTCCATTCCATTCCATTCCATTCCATTCCGTTCCATTCCATTCTACTGTTGTCCATTCCATTCCATTCCATTCCATTCCATTCCATTCCATTCCATTCCATTCCTTTCCATTCCATTGCATTCCATTGCATTCCATTCCATTCCATTCCATTCCATTCCATTCCATTCCATTCCATTCCACTCCACACCACTCCAGTCCACTCCATTCCACTCCACTCCACTCCGGTACATTCCATTCCATTCCATTCCATTCCATTCCATTCCATTCCGTGCTTCTCAGGTACATTCCGTTCCGTTCCATTCCATTCCATTCCATTCCGTTCCAGTGCACTCTATTCCACTCCACTCCACTCCACTCCGGTACATTCCATTCCATTCCATTCCATTCCATTCCATTCCATTTCTATTCCCATTCCATTTCCATTCCCGTTCCATTTCCATTCCCGTTTCTTTTCCATTCCCGTTCCATTTCCATTCCCGTTCCATTACCATTCCCGTTCCATTTCCATTCCCGATCCATTTCCATTCCCGTTCTTTTTCCATTCCCGTTCCATTTCCATTCCTGTTCCGTTACCATTCCCGTTCCATTTCCGTTCCCGTTCCGTTTCCGTTCCCGTTCCATTTCCGTTCTCGTTCCGTTTCCGTTCCCGTTCCATTTCCATTCCCGTTTCAATTGCGTTCCCGTTCCATTTCCATTCCCGTTCCATTTCCATTCCCTTTCCATTTCCATTTCATTCCTTTCCGTTCTGCTCGGGTACATTCCATTCCATTCCATTGCATTCCATTCCGTTCTGCTCCTGTCCATTCCATTCCATTCCATTCCGTTCCATTCCGTTCTACTCGGGTAGATTCCATTCCATTCCATTCCATTCCATTCCATTCCATTCCATTCCATTCCATTCCATTCTACTGGTGTCCATTCCATTCCATTCCATTCCATTCCATTCCATTCCATTCCATTGCATTCCATTCCATTCCATTCCATTCCATTCCGTTCCGTTCTACTCGGTTACATTCCATTCAATTCCATTCCATTCCGTTCTACTCGGGTAGATTCCATTCCATTCCATTCCATTCCTTTCCATTCCATTGCATTCCATTGCATTGCATTGCACTCAATTCCATTCCATTCCATTCCATTCCATTCCATTCCATTCCATTCCATTCCATTCCATTACATTCCGTTCCGTTCAACCCGGTTACATTACATTCAATTACATTCCATTCCGTTCTACTCGGTTACATTCCATTCCATTCCATTCCATTCCATTCCATTCCATTCCATTCCGTTCCAGTGCACTCTACTCCACTCCACTCCACTCCACTCCACTCCGGTACATTCCATTCCATTCCATTCCATTCCATTCCATTCCATTTCCATTCCCGTTCCATTTCCATTCCCGTTCCATTTCCATTCCCGTTCCGTTACCATTCCCGTTCCATTTCCGTTCCCGTTCCGTTTCCGTTCCCGTTCCA
The DNA here is from genome assembly GCF_029281585.2 of Gorilla gorilla gorilla. NCBI lineage: Eukaryota > Metazoa > Chordata > Mammalia > Primates > Hominidae > Gorilla > Gorilla gorilla. Next base: position 53,106,564 of record NC_073242.2, read on the forward strand.
TTTCCGTTCTCGTTCCGTTTCCGTTCCCGTTCCATTTCCATTCCCGTTCCATTTCCGTTCCCGTTCCATTTCCATTCCCGTTCCATTTCCATTCCCTTTCCATTTCCATTTCATTCCATTCCGTTCTGCTCGGGTACATTCCATTCCATTCCATTGCATTCCATTCCGTTCTGCTCCTGTCCATTCCATTCCATTCCATTCCGTTCCATTCCGTTCTACTCGGGTAGATTCCATTCCATTCCATTCCATTCCATTCCATTCCATTCCATTCCATTCCATTCCATTCCATTCCATTCTACTGGTGTCCATTCCATTCCATTCCATTCCATTCCATTCCATTCCATTCCATTCCATTCCATTCCATTCCATTCCATTCCATTCCATTACATTCCATTCCATTCCGTTCCGTTCCGTTCTACTCGGTTACATTCCATTCAATTCCATTCCATTCCGTTCTACTCGGGTAGATTCCATTCCATTCCATTCCATTCCTTTCCATTCCATTGCATTCCATTGCATTGCATTGCACTCAATTCCATTCCATTCCATTCCATTCCATTCCATTCCATTCCATTCCATTCCGTTCCGTTCAACCCGGTTACATTCCATTCAATTACATTCCATTCCGTTCTACTCGGTTACATTCCATTCCATTCCATTCCATTCCATTCCAATCCATTCCATTCCATTCCATTCCGTTCTACTCGGGTACATTGCATTCCATTCCATTCCATTCCATTCCATTCCATTCCATTCCATTCCATTCCATTCCATTCCGTTCTACTTTGGTACATTCCATTCCATTCCATTCCATTCCATTCCATTCCATTCCATTCCATTCCATTCCATTCCATTCCATTGAATTCCATTCCATTCCATTCCATTCCATTCCATTCCATTCCATTCCATTCTACTGGTGTCCATTCCATTCCATTCCATTCCTTTCCATTCCATTCCATTCCTTTCCATTCCATTGCATTCCATTGCATTCCGTTCCATTCCATTCCATTCCATTCCACTCCACTCCACTCCACTCCACTCCATTCCACTCCACTCCACTCCGGTACATTCCATTCCATTCCATTCCATTCCATTCCATTCCGTGCTTCTCAGGTACATTCCGTTCCGTTCCATTCCATTCCATTCCATTCCATTCCATTCCGTTCCAGTGCACTCTACTCCACTCCACTCCACTCCACTCCACTCCGGTACATTCCATTCCATTCCATTCCGTTCCATTCCATTCCATTGAATTCCATTCCATTCCATTCCATTCCATTCCATTCCATTGAATTCCGTTCCATTCCATTCCATTCCATTCCATTCCATCCCATTCCATTCCATTCCATTTCATTCCGTTCTACTCGGGTTGATTCCATTCTATTCCATTCCATTCCATTCGATCCCATTTGATTCCATTCGATTCCATTCAATTCCATTTGATTCCATTCCATTCCACTCCTTTCCATTCCATTGAATTCCATTCCATTCCATTCCATAGAATTCCATTCCATTCCATTCCATTCCATTGAATTCCGTTCCATTCCATTCCATTCCGTTCCGTTCCATTCCGTTCCGTTCCGTTCCGTTGCGTTCCGTTCCGTTCCGTTGTGTTCCGTTCCGTTCTACTCGGGTTGATTCCATTCTATTCCATTCCATTCCAATCCATTCCATTCCATTCCATCGAATTCCATTCCATTCCATTCCATTCCATTCCATTGAATTCCATTCCATTCCATTCCATTCCATTCCATGGAATTCCGTTCCATTCCATTCCATTCCGTTCGGTTCCGTCCCGTTCCGTTCCGTTCCGTTCCGTTGCGTTCCGCTCCGTTCTACTCGGGTTGATTCCATTCTATTCCATTCCATTCCATTCGATTCCATTCGATTCCATTCGATTCCACTCCATTCCATTCCATAGAATTCCATTCCATTCCATTCCATTCCATGGAATTCCATTCCATTCCATTCCATGGAATTCCATTCCATGGAATTCCATTCCATTCCATTCCATGGAATTCCATTCCATTCCATTCCATTGAATTCCATTCCATTCCATTCCATTCCATTCCATTCCATTCCATTCCATTCCGTTCCATTCCATTCTACTGTTGTCCATTCCATTCCATTCCATTCCATTCCATTCCATTCCATTCCATTCCTTTCCATTCCATTGCATTCCATTGCATTCCATTCCATTCCATTCCATTCCATTCCATTCCATTCCATTCCATTCCATTCCATTCCACTCCACACCACTCCAGTCCACTCCATTCCACTCCACTCCACTCCGGTACATTCCATTCCATTCCATTCCATTCCATTCCATTCCATTCCGTGCTTCTCAGGTACATTCCGTTCCGTTCCATTCCATTCCATTCCACTCCGTTCCAGTGCACTCTACTCCACTCCACTCCACTCCACTCCGGTACATTCCATTCCATTCCATTCCATTCCATTCCATTCCATTCCATTTCCATTCCCATTCCATTTCCATTCCCGTTCCATTTCCATTCCCGTTTCTTTTCCATTCCCGTTCCATTTCCATTCCCGTTCCATTACCATTCCCGTTCCATTTCCATTCCCGATCCATTTCCATTCCCGTTCCTTTTCCATTCCCGTTCCATTTCCATTCCTGTTCCGTTACCATTCCCGTTCCATTTCCGTCCCCGTTCCATTTCCGTTCCCGTTCCATTTCCGTTCTCGTTCCGTTTCCATTCCCGTTCCATTTCCATTCCCGTTTCAATTGCGTTCCCGTTCCATTTCCATTCCCGTTCCATTTCCATTCCCTTTCCATTTCCATTTCATTCCTTTCCGTTCTGCTCGGGTACATTCCATTCCATTCCATTGCATTCCATTCCGTTCTGCTCCTGTACATTTCATTCCATTCCATTCCGTTCCATTCCGTTCTACTCGGGTAGATTCCATTCCATTCCATTCCATTCCATTCCATTCCATTCCATTCCATTCCATTCTACTGGTGTCCATTCCATTCCATTCCATTCCATTCTATTGCATTCCATTCCATTCCATTCCATTCCATTCCGTTCCGTTCTACTCGGTTACATTCCATTCAATTCCATTCCATTCCGTTCTACTCGGGTAGATTCCATTCCATTCCATTCCATTCCTTTCCATTCCATTGCATTCCATTGCATTGCATTGCACTCAATTCCATTCCATTCCATTCCATTCCATTCCATTCCATTCCATTCCATTCCGTTCCGTTCAACCCGGTTACATTCCATTCAATTACATTCCATTCTGTTCTACTCGGTTACATTCCATTCCATTCCATTCCATTCCATTCCAATCCATTCCATTCCATTCCATTCCGTTCTACTCGGGTACATTGCATTCCATTCCATTCCATTCCATTCCATTCCATTCCATTCCATTCCATTCCATTCCATTCCGTTCTACTTTGGTACATTCCATTCCATTCCATTCCATTCCATTCCATTACATTCCATTCCATTCCATTCCGTTCTACTCGGGTTGATTCCATTCTATTCCATTCCATTCCATTCCATTCCATTCCATTCCATTCGATTCCATTCCATTCCATTCCATGGAATTCCATTCCATTCCATTCCATTCCATTGAATTCCATTCCATTCCATTCCATTCCATTCCATTCCATTCCATTCCATTCCATTGAATTCCATTACATTCCATTCCATTCCATTCCATTCCATTCCATTCCATTCTACTGGTGTCCATTCCATTCCATTCCATTCCATTCCATTCCATTCCATTCCATTCCTTTCCATTCCATTGCATTCCATTGCATTCCGTTCCATTCCATTCCATTCCATTCCACTCCACTCCACTCCACTCCACTCCATTCCACTCCACTCCACTCCGGTACATTCCATTCCATTCCATTCCATTCCATTCCATTCCGTGCTTCTCAGGTACATTCCGTTCCGTTCCATTCCATTCCATTCCATTCCATTCCATTCCGTTCCAGTGCACTCTACTCCACTCCACTCCACTCCACTCCGGTACATTCCATTCCATTCCATTCCATTCCATTCCATTCCATTCCATTTCCATTCCCATTCCATTTCCATTCCCGTTCCATTTCCATTCCCGTTTCTTTTCCATTCCCGTTCCATTTCCATTCCAGTTCCATTACCATTCCCGTTCCATTTCCATTCCCGATCCATTTCCATTCCCGTTCCATTTCCATTCCCGTTCCATTTCCATTCCCGTTCCGTTACCATTCCCGTTCCATTTCCGTTCCCGTTCCGTTTCCGTTCCCGTTCCATTTCCGTTCTCGTTCCGTTTCCGTTCCCGTTCCATTTCCATTCCCGTTCCATTTCCGTTCCCGTTCCATTTCCATTCCCGTTCCATTTCCATTCCCTTTCCATTTCCATTTCATTCCATTCCGTTCTGCTCGGGTACATTCCATTCCATTCCATTGCATTCCATTCCGTTCTGCTCCTGTCCATTCCATTCCATTCCATTCCGTTCCATTCCGTTCTACTCGGGTAGATTCCATTCCATTCCATTCCATTCCATTCCATTCCATTCCATTCCATTCTACTGGTGTCCATTCCATTCCATTCCATTCCATTCCATTCCATTCCATTCCATTGCATTCCATTCCATTCCATTCCATTCCGTTCCGTTCTACTCGATTACATTCCATTCAATTCCATTCCATTCCGTTCTACTCGGGTAGATTCCATTCCATTCCATTCCATTCCTTTCCATTCCATTGCATTCCATTGCATTGCATTGCACTCAATTCCATTCCATTCCATTCCATTCCATTCCATTCCATTCCATTCCGTTCCGTTCAACTCGGTTACATTCCATTCAATTACATTCCATTCCGTTCTACTCGGTTACATTCCATTCCATTCCATTCCATTCCATTCCAATCCATTCCATTCCATTACATTCCGTTCTACTCGTGTACATTCCATTCCATTCCATTCCATTCCATTCCATTCCATTCCATTCCATTCCATTCCATTCCATTCCATTCCATTCCGTTCTACTTTGGTACATTCCATTCCATTCCATTCCATTCCATTCCATTCCATTCCATTCCATTCCATTCCATTCCATTCCATTCCGTTCTACTCAGGTTGATTCCATTCTATTCCATTCCATTCCATTTCATTCCATTCCATTCCATTCCATTCCATTCCATTCCATTGAATTCCATTCCATTCCATTCCATTCCATGGAATTCCATTCCATTCCATTCCATTCCATTGAATTCCATTCCGTTCCATTCCATTCCATTGAATTCCATTCCATTCCATTCCATTCCATTCCATTCCATTTCATTCCGTTCTACTCGGGTTGATTCCATTCTATTCCATTCCATTCCATTCGATCCCATTTGATTCCATTCGATTCCATTCAATTCCATTCGATTCCATTCCATTCCACTCCATTCCATTCCATTGAATTCCATTCCATTCCATTCCATTCCATTCCATTCCATGGAATTCCATTCCATTCCATTCCATTCCATTCCATTCCATAGAATTCCATTCCATTCCATTCCATTCCATTGAATTCCGTTCCATTCCATTCCATTCCGTTCCGTTCCGTTCCGTTCCGTTCCGTTCCGTTGCGTTCCGTTCCGTTCCGTTGTGTTCCGTTCCGTTCTACTCGGGTTGATTCCATTCTATTCCATTCCATTCCAATCCATTCCATTCCATTCCATCGAATTCCATTCCATTCCATTCCATTCCATTCCATTGAATTCCATTCCATTCCATTCCATTCCATGGAATTCCGTTCCATTCCATTCCATTCCGTTCGGTTCCGTCCCGTTCCGTTCCGTTCCGTTCCGTTGCGTTCCGCTCCGTTCTACTCGGGTTGATTCCATTCTATTCCATTCCATTCCATTCCATTCCATTCGATTCCATTCGATTCCACTCCATTCCATTCCATAGAATTCCATTCCATTCCATTCCATTCCATGGAATTCCATTCCATTCCATTCCATGGAATTCCATTCCATTCCATTCCATTGAATTCCATTCCATTCCATTCCATTCCATTGAATTCCATTCCATTCCATTCCATTCCATTCCATTCCATTCCATTCCATTCCATTCCGTTCCATTCCATTCTACTGTTGTCCATTCCATTCCATTCCATTCCATTCCATTCCATTCCATTCCATTCCATTCCTTTCCATTCCATTGCATTCCATTGCATTCCATTCCATTCCATTCCATTCCATTCCATTCCATTCCATTCCATTCCACTCCACACCACTCCAGTCCACTCCATTCCACTCCACTCCACTCCGGTACATTCCATTCCATTCCATTCCATTCCATTCCATTCCATTCCATTCCGTGCTTCTCAGGTACATTCCGTTCCGTTCCATTCCATTCCATTCCATTCCGTTCCAGTGCACTCTATTCCACTCCACTCCACTCCACTCCGGTACATTCCATTCCATTCCATTCCATTCCATTCCATTCCATTTCTATTCCCATTCCATTTCCATTCCCGTTCCATTTCCATTCCCGTTTCTTTTCCATTCCCGTTCCATTTCCATTCCCGTTCCATTACCATTCCCGTTCCATTTCCATTCCCGATCCATTTCCATTCCCGTTCTTTTTCCATTCCCGTTCCATTTCCATTCCTGTTCCGTTACCATTCCCGTTCCATTTCCGTTCCCGTTCCGTTTCCGTTCCCGTTCCATTTCCGTTCTCGTTCCGTTTCCGTTCCCGTTCCATTTCCATTCCCGTTTCAATTGCGTTCCCGTTCCATTTCCATTCCCGTTCCATTTCCATTCCCTTTCCATTTCCATTTCATTCCTTTCCGTTCTGCTCGGGTACATTCCATTCCATTCCATTGCATTCCATTCCGTTCTGCTCCTGTCCATTCCATTCCATTCCATTCCGTTCCATTCCGTTCTACTCGGGTAGATTCCATTCCATTCCATTCCATTCCATTCCATTCCATTCCATTCCATTCCATTCCATTCTACTGGTGTCCATTCCATTCCATTCCATTCCATTCCATTCCATTCCATTCCATTGCATTCCATTCCATTCCATTCCATTCCATTCCGTTCCGTTCTACTCGGTTACATTCCATTCAATTCCATTCCATTCCGTTCTACTCGGGTAGATTCCATTCCATTCCATTCCATTCCTTTCCATTCCATTGCATTCCATTGCATTGCATTGCACTCAATTCCATTCCATTCCATTCCATTCCATTCCATTCCATTCCATTCCATTCCATTACATTCCGTTCCGTTCAACCCGGTTACATTACATTCAATTACATTCCATTCCGTTCTACTCGGTTACATTCCATTCCATTCCATTCCATTCCATTCCATTCCATTCCATTCCGTTCCAGTGCACTCTACTCCACTCCACTCCACTCCACTCCACTCCGGTACATTCCATTCCATTCCATTCCATTCCATTCCATTCCATTTCCATTCCCGTTCCATTTCCATTCCCGTTCCATTTCCATTCCCGTTCCGTTACCATTCCCGTTCCATTTCCGTTCCCGTTCCGTTTCCGTTCCCGTTCCATTTCCGTTCTCGTTCCGTTTCCGTTCCCGTTCCATTTCCATTCCCGTTCCATTTCCGTTCCCGTTCCATTTCCATTCCCGTTCCATTTCCATTCCCTTTCCATTTCCATTTCATTCCATTCCGTTCTGCTCGGGTACATTCCATTCCATTCCATTGCATTCCATTCCGTTCTGCTCCTGTCCATTCCATTCCATTCCATTCCGTTCCATTCCGTTCTACTCGGGTAGATTCCATTCCATTCCATTCCATTCCATTCCATTCCATTCCATTCCATTCCATTCCATTCCATTCCATTCTACTGGTGTCCATTCCATTCCATTCCATTCCATTCCATTCCATTCCATTCCATTCCATTCCATTCCATTACATTCCATTCCATTCCGTTCCGTTCCGTTCTACTCGGTTACATTCCATTCAATTCCATTCCATTCCGTTCTACTCGGGTAGATTCCATTCCATTCCATTCCATTCCTTTCCATTCCATTGCATTCCATTGCATTGCATTGCACTCAATTCCATTCCATTCCATTCCATTCCATTCCATTCCATTCCATTCCATTCCGTTCCGTTCAACCCGGTTACATTCCATTCAATTACATTCCATTCCGTTCTACTCGGTTACATTCCATTCCATTCCATTCCATTCCATTCCAATCCATTCCATTCCATTCCATTCCGTTCTACTCGGGTACATTGCATTCCATTCCATTCCATTCCATTCCATTCCATTCCATTCCATTCCATTCCATTCCATTCCGTTCTACTTTGGTACATTCCATTCCATTCCATTCCATTCCATTCCATTCCATTCCATTCCATTCCATTCCATTCCATTCCATTGAATTCCATTCCATTCCATTCCATTCCATTCCATTCCATTCCATTCCATTCTACTGGTGTCCATTCCATTCCATTCCATTCCTTTCCATTCCATTCCATTCCTTTCCATTCCATTGCATTCCATTGCATTCCGTTCCATTCCATTCCATTCCATTCCACTCCACTCCACTCCACTCCACTCCATTCCACTCCACTCCACTCCGGTACATTCCATTCCATTCCATTCCATTCCATTCCATTCCGTGCTTCTCAGGTACATTCCGTTCCGTTCCATTCCATTCCATTCCATTCCATTCCATTCCGTTCCAGTGCACTCTACTCCACTCCACTCCACTCCACTCCACTCCGGTACATTCCATTCCATTCCATTCCGTTCCATTCCATTCCATTGAATTCCATTCCATTCCATTCCATTCCATTCCATTCCATTGAATTCCGTTCCATTCCATTCCATTCCATTCCATTCCATCCCATTCCATTCCATTCCATTTCATTCCGTTCTACTCGGGTTGATTCCATTCTATTCCATTCCATTCCATTCGATCCCATTTGATTCCATTCGATTCCATTCAATTCCATTTGATTCCATTCCATTCCACTCCTTTCCATTCCATTGAATTCCATTCCATTCCATTCCATAGAATTCCATTCCATTCCATTCCATTCCATTGAATTCCGTTCCATTCCATTCCATTCCGTTCCGTTCCATTCCGTTCCGTTCCGTTCCGTTGCGTTCCGTTCCGTTCCGTTGTGTTCCGTTCCGTTCTACTCGGGTTGATTCCATTCTATTCCATTCCATTCCAATCCATTCCATTCCATTCCATCGAATTCCATTCCATTCCATTCCATTCCATTCCATTGAATTCCATTCCATTCCATTCCATTCCATTCCATGGAATTCCGTTCCATTCCATTCCATTCCGTTCGGTTCCGTCCCGTTCCGTTCCGTTCCGTTCCGTTGCGTTCCGCTCCGTTCTACTCGGGTTGATTCCATTCTATTCCATTCCATTCCATTCGATTCCATTCGATTCCATTCGATTCCACTCCATTCCATTCCATAGAATTCCATTCCATTCCATTCCATTCCATGGAATTCCATTCCATTCCATTCCATGGAATTCCATTCCATGGAATTCCATTCCATTCCATTCCATGGAATTCCATTCCATTCCATTCCATTGAATTCCATTCCATTCCATTCCATTCCATTCCATTCCATTCCATTCCATTCCGTTCCATTCCATTCTACTGTTGTCCATTCCATTCCATTCCATTCCATTCCATTCCATTCCATTCCATTCCTTTCCATTCCATTGCATTCCATTGCATTCCATTCCATTCCATTCCATTCCATTCCATTCCATTCCATTCCATTCCATTCCACTCCACACCACTCCAGTCCACTCCATTCCACTCCACTCCACTCCGGTACATTCCATTCCATTCCATTCCATTCCATTCCATTCCATTCCGTGCTTCTCAGGTACATTCCGTTCCGTTCCATTCCATTCCATTCCACTCCGTTCCAGTGCACTCTACTCCACTCCACTCCACTCCACTCCGGTACATTCCATTCCATTCCATTCCATTCCATTCCATTCCATTCCATTTCCATTCCCATTACATTTCCATTCCCGTTCCATTTCCATTCCCGTTTCTTTTCCATTCCCGTTCCATTTCCATTCCCGTTCCATTACCATTCCCGTTCCATTTCCATTCCCGATCCATTTCCATTCCCGTTCCTTTTCCATTCCCGTTCCATTTCCATTCCTGTTCCGTTACCATTCCCGTTCCATTTCCGTCCCCGTTCCATTTCCGTTCCCGTTCCATTTCCGTTCTCGTTCCGTTTCCATTCCCGTTCCATTTCCATTCCCGTTTCAATTGCGTTCCCGTTCCATTTCCATTCCCGTTCCATTTCCATTCCCTTTCCATTTCCATTTCATTCCTTTCCGTTCTGCTCGGGTACATTCCATTCCATTCCATTGCATTCCATTCCGTTCTGCTCCTGTACATTTCATTCCATTCCATTCCGTTCCATTCCGTTCTACTCGGGTAGATTCCATTCCATTCCATTCCATTCCATTCCATTCCATTCCATTCCATTCCATTCCATTCCATTCTACTGGTGTCCATTCCATTCCATTCCATTCCATTCTATTGCATTCCATTCCATTCCATTCCATTCCATTCCGTTCCGTTCTACTCGGTTACATTCCATTCAATTCCATTCCATTCCGTTCTACTCGGGTAGATTCCATTCCATTCCATTCCATTCCTTTCCATTCCATTGCATTCCATTGCATTGCATTGCACTCAATTCCATTCCATTCCATTCCATTCCATTCCATTCCATTCCATTCCGTTCCGTTCAACCCGGTTACATTCCATTCAATTACATTCCATTCTGTTCTACTCGGTAACATTCCATTCCATTCCATTCCATTCCATTCCAATCCATTCCATTCCATTCCATTCCGTTCTACTCGGGTACATTGCATTCCATTCCATTCCATTCCATTCCATTCCATTCCATTCCATTCCATTCCATTCCATTCCGTTCTACTTTGGTACATTCCATTCCATTCCATTCCATTCCATTCCATTACATTCCATTCCATTCCATTCCGTTCTACTCGGGTTGATTCCATTCTATTCCATTCCATTCCATTCCATTCCATTCCATTCCATTCGATTCCATTCCATTCCATTCCATGGAATTCCATTCCATTCCATTCCATTCCATTGAATTCCATTCCATTCCATTCCATTCCATTCCATTCCATTCCATTCCATTCCATTGAATTCCATTACATTCCATTCCATTCCATTCCATTCCATTCCATTCCATTCTACTGGTGTCCATTCCATTCCATTCCATTCCATTCCATTCCATTCCATTCCATTCCTTTCCATTCCATTGCATTCCATTGCATTCCGTTCCATTCCATTCCATTCCATTCCACTCCACTCCACTCCACTCCACTCCATTCCACTCCACTCCACTCCGGTACATTCCATTCCATTCCATTCCATTCCATTCCATTCCGTGCTTCTCAGGTACATTCCGTTCCGTTCCATTCCATTCCATTCCATTCCATTCCATTCCGTTCCAGTGCACTCTACTCCACTCCACTCCACTCCACTCCGGTACATTCCATTCCATTCCATTCCATTCCATTCCATTCCATTCCATTCCATTTCCATTCCCATTCCATTTCCATTCCCGTTCCATTTCCATTCCCGTTTCTTTTCCATTCCCGTTCCATTTCCATTCCAGTTCCATTACCATTCCCGTTCCATTTCCATTCCCGATCCATTTCCATTCCCGTTCCATTTCCATTCCCGTTCCATTTCCATTCCCGTTCCGTTACCATTCCCGTTCCATTTCCGTTCCCGTTCCGTTTCCGTTCCCGTTCCATTTCCGTTCTCGTTCCGTTTCCGTTCCCGTTCCATTTCCATTCCCGTTCCATTTCCGTTCCCGTTCCATTTCCATTCCCGTTCCATTTCCATTCCCTTTCCATTTCCATTTCATTCCATTCCGTTCTGCTCGGGTACATTCCATTCCATTCCATTGCATTCCATTCCGTTCTGCTCCTGTCCATTCCATTCCATTCCATTCCGTTCCATTCCGTTCTACTCGGGTAGATTCCATTCCATTCCATTCCATTCCATTCCATTCCATTCCATTCCATTCTACTGGTGTCCATTCCATTCCATTCCATTCCATTCCATTCCATTCCATTCCATTGCATTCCATTCCATTCCATTCCATTCCGTTCCGTTCTACTCGATTACATTCCATTCAATTCCATTCCATTCCGTTCTACTCGGGTAGATTCCATTCCATTCCATTCCATTCCTTTCCATTCCATTGCATTCCATTGCATTGCATTGCACTCAATTCCATTCCATTCCATTCCATTCCATTCCATTCCATTCCATTCCGTTCCGTTCAACTCGGTTACATTCCATTCAATTACATTCCATTCCGTTCTACTCGGTTACATTCCATTCCATTCCATTCCATTCCATTCCAATCCATTCCATTCCATTACATTCCGTTCTACTCGTGTACATTCCATTCCATTCCATTCCATTCCATTCCATTCCATTCCATTCCATTCCATTCCATTCCATTCCATTCCGTTCTACTTTGGTACATTCCATTCCATTCCATTCCATTCCATTCCATTCCATTCCATTCCATTCCATTCCATTCCATTCCATTCCGTTCTACTCAGGTTGATTCCATTCTATTCCATTCCATTCCATTTCATTCCATTCCATTCCATTCCATTCCATTCCATTCCATTGAATTCCATTCCATTCCATTCCATTCCATGGAATTCCATTCCATTCCATTCCATTCCATTGAATTCCATTCCGTTCCATTCCATTCCATTGAATTCCATTCCATTCCATTCCATTCCATTCCATTCCATTTCATTCCGTTCTACTCGGGTTGATTCCATTCTATTCCGTTCCATTCCATTCGATCCCATTTGATTCCATTCGATTCCATTCAATTCCATTCGATTCCATTCCATTCCACTCCATTCCATTCCATTGAATTCCATTCCATTCCATTCCATTCCATTCCATTCCATGGAATTCCATTCCATTCCATTCCATTCCATTCCATTCCATAGAATTCCATTCCATTCCATTCCATTCCATTGAATTCCGTTCCATTCCATTCCATTCCGTTCCGTTCCGTTCCGTTCCGTTCCGTTCCGTTGCGTTCCGTTCCGTTCCGTTGTGTTCCGTTCCGTTCTACTCGGGTTGATTCCATTCTATTCCATTCCATTCCAATCCATTCCATTCCATTCCATCGAATTCCATTCCATTCCATTCCATTCCATTCCATTGAATTCCATTCCATTCCATTCCATTCCATGGAATTCCGTTCCATTCCATTCCATTCCGTTCGGTTCCGTCCCGTTCCGTTCCGTTCCGTTCCGTTGCGTTCCGCTCCGTTCTACTCGGGTTGATTCCATTCTATTCCATTCCATTCCATTCCATTCCATTCGATTCCATTCGATTCCACTCCATTCCATTCCATAGAATTCCATTCCATTCCATTCCATTCCATGGAATTCCATTCCATTCCATTCCATGGAATTCCATTCCATTCCATTCCATTGAATTCCATTCCATTCCATTCCATTCCATTGAATTCCATTCCATTCCATTCCATTCCATTCCATTCCATTCCATTCCATTCCATTCCGTTCCATTCCATTCTACTGTTGTCCATTCCATTCCATTCCATTCCATTCCATTCCATTCCATTCCATTCCATTCCTTTCCATTCCATTGCATTCCATTGCATTCCATTCCATTCCATTCCATTCCATTCCATTCCATTCCATTCCATTCCACTCCACACCACTCCAGTCCACTCCATTCCACTCCACTCCACTCCGGTACATTCCATTCCATTCCATTCCATTCCATTCCATTCCATTCCGTGCTTCTCAGGTACATTCCGTTCCGTTCCATTCCATTCCATTCCATTCCGTTCCAGTGCACTCTATTCCACTCCACTCCACTCCACTCCGGTACATTCCATTCCATTCCATTCCATTCCATTCCATTCCATTTCTATTCCCATTCCATTTCCATTCCCGTTCCATTTCCATTCCCGTTTCTTTTCCATTCCCGTTCCATTTCCATTCCCGTTCCATTACCATTCCCGTTCCATTTCCATTCCCGATCCATTTCCATTCCCGTTCTTTTTCCATTCCCGTTCCATTTCCATTCCTGTTCCGTTACCATTCCCGTTCCATTTCCGTTCCCGTTCCGTTTCCGTTCCCGTTCCATTTCCGTTCTCGTTCCGTTTCCGTTCCCGTTCCATTTCCATTCCCGTTTCAATTGCGTTCCCGTTCCATTTCCATTCCCGTTCCATTTCCATTCCCTTTCCATTTCCATTTCATTCCTTTCCGTTCTGCTCGGGTACATTCCATTCCATTCCATTGCATTCCATTCCGTTCTGCTCCTGTACATTCCATTCCATTCCATTCCGTTCCATTCCGTTCTACTCGGGTAGATTCCATTCCATTCCATTCCATTCCATTCCATTCCATTCCATTCCATTCCATTCCATTCTACTGGTGTCCATTCCATTCCATTCCATTCCATTCCATTCCATTCCATTCCATTGCATTCCATTCCATTCCATTCCATTCCATTCCGTTCCGTTCTACTCGGTTACATTCCATTCAATTCCATTCCATTCCGTTCTACTCGGGTAGATTCCATTCCATTCCATTCCATTCCTTTCCATTCCATTGCATTCCATTGCATTGCATTGCACTCAATTCCATTCCATTCCATTCCATTCCATTCCATTCCATTCCATTCCATTCCATTCCATTACATTCCGTTCCGTTCAACCCGGTTACATTACATTCAATTACATTCCATTCCGTTCTACTCGGTTACATTCCATTCCATTCCATTCCATTCCATTCCATTCCATTCCATTCCGTTCCAGTGCACTCTACTCCACTCCACTCCACTCCACTCCACTCCGGTACATTCCATTCCATTCCATTCCATTCCATTCCATTCCATTTCCATTCCCGTTCCATTTCCATTCCCGTTCCATTTCCATTCCCGTTCCGTTACCATTCCCGTTCCATTTCCGTTCCCGTTCCGTTTCCGTTCCCGTTCCATTTCCGTTCTCGTTCCGTTTCCGTTCCCGTTCCATTTCCATTCCCGTTCCATTTCCGTTCCCGTTCCATTTCCATTCCCGTTCCATTTCCATTCCCTTTCCATTTCCATTTCATTCCATTCCGTTCTGCTCGGGTACATTCCATTCCATTCCATTGCATTCCATTCCG